>NC_084843.1:81675265-82275265 GCF_033115175.1 Lepus europaeus | reverse complement strand
CCTATTATTATTACCAGGCACTTGATCCTATTTATATGATCACTTTAACACTTAAACACTTAATGCAATCACTTGAACTCTTAAGATGGCACCCAGCTTAACGGGATTTGGGGTCCCATGATGAGTTTTTAAACTGTACCCTTAGAAGTAAGTCTGTAGGAATATATGCAGAACTATACAGCTTTATAGTTATAAACTTCCTCCTTCCTCTCTCATTCCCACTCTTATTTTTTACTGAGATCCATCCTCAATTGACTTCATAGACATATGATTAAATCTATGTTAAAAGTTCAACAAATAGGCCGGCGCCGCGGCTCACTAGGCTAATCCTCCGCCTTGCGGCGCCGGCACACCGGGTTCTAGTCCCGGTCAGGGCACCGGATTCTGTCCCGGTTGCCCCTCTTCCAGGCCAGCTCTCTGCTGTGGCCCGGGAAGGCAGTAGAGGATGGCCCAAGTGCTTGGGCCCTGCACCCCATGGGAGACCAGGAGAAGCACCTGGCTCCTGCCTTTGGATCAGTGCGTTGCGCCGGCCGCAGCGCGCCAACTGTGGCGGCCATTGGAGGGTGAACCAACGGCAAAGGAAGACCTTTCTCTCTGTCTCTCTCTCTCACTGTCCACTCTTCCTGTCAAAAATAAAAATAAAAAAGTTCAACAAATAGTATGAAGAAAAAAAGATGAAACTGTTCCTGGAGAGTCAGGACAAGGGCTGCTCTAGTCATCCCTTCTCAAAGTGTTCATTTCACTTCTACAGATTTCATTTTAGGTGCTCCAAGTTATCACAGACCAGGGAGAACATATGGTATTTGTCCCTTTGGTACTGACTTATTTCACCAAGTATGATGTTTTCCAGATTCATCCATTTTGTTGCAAATGACCGGATTTAATTTTTTTATTGTTTTATAGTATTTCATAGTGTACATATCCTATAATTTATTTTTTAAAAAGATTTATTTATTTACTTGAAAGTCAGAGTTACACAAAAAAGAGGAGAGGCAGAGAGAGAATGAGAGGTCTTCCATCCGATGGCTAACTCCCCAATTGGTCACAATGGCTGGCACTGTGCCGATCCGAAGCCAGAAGCCAGAAGCCAGGAGCTTCTCCCTGGTCTCCCATGCAGGTGCAGGGGCCCAAGGACTTGGGTCATCTTGCACTGCTTTCCCAGGCCATAGCAGAGAGCTGGATGGGAAGAGGAGCAGCTGGGATTAGAACCAGAGCCCACATGGGATGCCAGTGCTGCAGGCCAGGGCGTTAACCCACTTCGCACAGCACCGGCCCCTCCTATAATTTCTTTACCCAGTCTTCGGTTGATGGGCATTTAGGGTGACTCCATGTCTTAGCTATTGTGAACTGAGCTGCAATAACCATGGGGGTGCAGATAATTCTTTTGTTTACTGATTTCATTTCCCTTGGATAAATTCCCAGGAGTGGGATGGCTGGGCCATATGGTGGGTCTACATTCAGATTTCTGAGGTATCTCCATACTGTCTTCCATAGTGGCTGTACCAGTTTACATTCCCAACAGTGGGTTAGGGCACCTTTTTTCCCCACATCCTCACCAGCATCTGTTGTTTATTGATTTCTGTATTAAGCCACTCTAACCAGGGTGAGATGAAACCTCATTGTGGTTTCCATCAGTATTTCTCTGATGGCCAGTGATCCTGAGCATTTTTTCATGTGTCTGTTGGCCACTTGGATTTCCTATTTTGAAAAATGTCTGTTTATGTCCTTTGCCCATTTCTTAAGTGGGTTGTTTGTTTTGTTATTTTAGAGTTTCTTGAGCTCTTTGTATATTCTCATTATTAATCCTTTATCAGTTGCATAGTTTGCAAATACTTTTTTCCTATTCTGTTGGTTGCCTCTTCACTTTCCTGACTGTTTCTTTTGCAGCACAGAAACTTCCCAATTTGGTGTAATCCCAATTGTTAATTTTGACTTTGATTGCTTGTGCCTCTGGGGTCTTATTCCAAGAACTCTTTGCCTGTGTCAGTATTTTGCAGGGTTTCCCCAGTGTTCTCTAATAATTTGATGGTGTCATGTCGTGGATTTATATCTTTAATCCATTTTGAGTGGATTTTTGTGTAAGGTGTACGGTAGAGGTCTTGCCTCATACTTCTGCACGTGGAAATCCAGTTTTCTCAGCACCATTTATTGAAGAGACTGTCCTTGCTCCAGGGATGATACAGTTAGATTCTTTTGAATCATTCTGCATCCCATCCTGGGATCCTCCTGCTGCCTACATTTTTTTTAACTTGCATGAGTTGCGTTTTGAAGTTCTATGAGGTCTGATAAATATTCAATAGCTTGTGATACCTTTACAGTATCATACATAATACAACACTACCTTAAAATATCCTTAGTGCTTTCTCATTCAATACTCCTTTTCCACGTCTCTGGCAGCCGGAGATCTTTTGCTGTCTCTATACAGTTGCCTTTGTGAGAGTGGATAAATGGAAGGCTGTGGTATGTAGCTTTTTCAGGTGGCAATATACATTGGTGCCTCTTTGTAGGTTGATGGTTCATTTCTTTCTATCACTGAATAATATTGCATTGTATGTATGTACCATAGTTTGTCTATAAATTCTCTGGTTAAAGACATTTCAGTTGCTTCCTGTTTTTGACAATTATAAATAAAAATGGGGCAGGCAGGTGGCACAGGGGTTAGGTCACCGCTTAGGACGCCTGCATCTGACATCAGGTGACTGGTTAGAGTCCTGCTTCTGGTCCGGCTTCTTGTTGAAATGCATCCTGGGAGACAGTGGATGCTGCCATCCAAATAGAGTTCTGGGCTCCTGGCTGTTGTTGGCATTTGGGGAGTGAACCAGTGGTTGAAAAACCCTGCCCCTTGACAGTGTCGTTAGGAAAACTTAATTTAAATGTTTTTATTTAGTTTTTTTTTTTTTTTTTAGTTGAAAGGCAGAGAGACGGGGCAGAGAGAGAGAGAGATCCCATTTGCTGATTCCCTCCCCAGATGCCCACAACACACAACAGCAAAAGCTATAGGCAAAGCTGAAACCAGGAGAACTCAGCCTAGGTCCCCCATGTGGGAGGAAGTGATTCAAGCACCGAAACGGTCGCCTACTGCCCCCAGGGTGCAGGTTACACAAAGCTGGAATCAGAAGTGGACTTGAGGGTCCGGCGCTGTGGTGCAGCAGGTTAAAGCCCTGGCCTGGGCTGGCCCCACGGCTCAATAGGCTAATCCTCCGCCTTGTGGCGCTGGCACACCGGGTTCTAGTCCCGGTTGGGGTGCTGGATTCTGTCCCGGTTGCCCCTCTTCCAGGCCAGCTCTCTTCTATGGCCCGGGAAGGCAGTGGCAGATGGCCAAGTGCTTGGGCCCTGCACCCCATGGGAGACCAGGAGAAGCACCCGGCTCCTGGCTTCGGATCAGCACGGTGCGCCGGCCGCAGCGCTCCGGCCTTGGCGGCCATTGGAGGGTGAAGCAACTGCAAAGGAAGACCTTTCTCTCTGTCTCTCTCTCTCACTGTCCACTCTGCCTGTCAAAAATAAAAAAATAAATAAAAAAGCCCTGGCCTGCAGCACCAGCATCCGATATGGGTGCTGGTTCTAGTCCCCGCTGCTCCTCTTCTGATCCAGCTCTCTGCTATGGCCTGGGCAAGCAGTGGTAGATGGCCCAAGCCCCTGCACCCGCGTGGAAGACCCAGAAGAAACTCCTGGCCAGCGCTGCGGCTCACTAGGCTAATCCTCCACCTTGCGGCACCGGCACACCGGGTTCTAGTCCCGGTCAGGACACCGATCCTGTCCCGGTTGCCCCTCTTCCAGGCCAGCTCTCTGCTGTGGCCTGGGAGTGCAGTGGAGGATGGCCCAAGTGCTTGGGCCCTGCACCCCATGGGAGACCAGGAGAAGCACCTGGCTCCTGCCTTCGGATCAGCATGGTGCGTCAGCCGCAGCGCGCCAGCCATGGCGGCCATTGGAGGGTGAACCAACGGCAAAAAGGAAGACCTTTCTCTCTGTCTCTCTCTCTCACTGTCCACTCTGCCTGTCAAAAAATAAAAAAAGAAAAAAAATAAATTAAAAAAAAAAAAGAAACTCCTGTCTCTTAGCTTCAGAGTGGTGCAGCTCCGGCCATTGCGGCCATCTGGGGAGTGAACCAGCGGATGGAAGACCTCTCTCTGTGTGTCTCTACCTCTCTCTGTAACTCTTTCAAATAAATAAAATAAATATTAAAAAAAAAAGAAGTGGACCAGGAATTAGTGAGTTGGATGGTGATTGTAAGGTTGCATATGTTAAAAAAAAAAAAAAAGAATTGGACTTGAACCAAGCAGTGTACTATGGGATGTCGATGTCCAAGCAGTGTCTTAACCACTGCACCAAACACTGCGCTTTTAATAAAATCCAATTTAGCATGTTTTTAACAAATGTATTTGCCAATACTGTGCTGGGGATTTTTTTAGTCTATGTTCATAAAAATTGTTGGCCTATAACATTTCTGTGATTTATTTATTCATCAATTTCCAATCTTTATCTGTTTTTTATATTAGGTTAATGCTGGCCTCATAAAATGAGTTACAGAACAAACTCCCCTCTGCTTTCTGAAAGAGATTGTGGATACTTCCTTCAATGTGTGGCAGAAATCACTGGAGGGGCTGACATTGTGGTGTGGTAGGTTAAACCAATACCTGCAACACCGGCAGCCCATATGGGCACCCATGTGAGTCCCAGCTGCTCCACTTCTGATCCAGCTTCCTGCTACTTCACCTGGGAAAGCAGTGGAAGATGGCCCAAGGGCTTGGGTCCCTGCAGCCACATTCGAAAGGAGCTCCTGGTTCCTGGCTTCTGCCTGGCCCACCCTAGCTGTCACGGCCCTTTGGGAAGTGAACCAGTGGATGGAAGATCTCTCTCTCTCTGTAACTCTGCCTCTCAAATAAGTAAATAAATCTTTATTTTAAAAAGAAACCACCAGAGAAGGCACCTCAACCTGGTGAGTTCTTTCATTTTTAGGTTACTAATGACTGAGTCCATGTATTTAACAGATAGAAGCCTTTTCACACTATTGCCCTGCTACGAGTCTAGGTGGTTTGCATCTTTCAAGAAATCGGTTCATTTCACCTAAGTCACCAAATTTGTGGCCATAGCATTGTTTCTAGTGGGCCTTGATGTGATGCAAAGGCCCATGGGAAGTCTAGTGAGTCCTCTACAGTTCCAGTCTTGGTAACTTGTGTCTTTCACCCTGGACATAGATCTATCATCTTTATTGTTCTTTTAATTGGTTTTATCATTTTTCTATTAATTTCCCCTTTCTTTTTTATTTTATTTGACAGGTAGAGTTATAAACAGTGAGAGAGAGAAAGAGAGAGAGAGAAAGGTCTTCCCTCCGTTGGTTCACTCCCCAAATGGCTGCCATGGCCAGTGTTGTGCCGATCCGAAGCCAGGAACCAGGTGCTTCCTCCTGGTCTCCCATGCAGGTACAGGGGCCCAAGCACTTGGGCCATCCTCCACTGCCCTCCTGGGCCACAGCAGAGAGCTGGACTGGAAGAGGAGCAACTGGGACTAGAACCTGGCGCCCATATAGGATGCCAGCGCCAGAGGCGGTGGATTAACCAAGTGAGCCACAGCTCCGGCCCCTTCCCCTTTCAATTTCACTAATTTCTGTTCTAATTCTTATTAATTCTTTTTTTTTCTATTTGATGCAGGCTTTAAATGTTCTTTATCTGGTTTCCAAGTCATTCATTTTACATTTTGTTTCCTTCCTAATATATGCAGCGAATACTAGAAATTTCCCGCAATCACTAATTTCCCTGCATCCCACCAATTTTGACGTTTGTTTTCATTTTGTTCAGGAGAGTTTTTACTTTCCCTTACATTCTTCGTTGATTTTTGTGTTATTTAAAACTACCTGTTTTAATTTCAAAATATTTGGGGAATATTCAATTGTAGTCTGAGAATGCACATGTATGGTTTCTATTCTTTTAAACTTGTTGAGGTGGTCTTTTGACCCAGAATCCATACTCTGTCTGCTCTTAGTGGATGGAGTCTCCATAACCTTGAATCCCAATAACATAATTTAATCAAATGGGCCAGACTGCACCTGCAGAAGGCATCGCATCTGTTTCTCCTTTTCCTGCCTTCAGCTGTTGTCTCACACTCTTCTCTGGGATGTGTTCGTGCTCAGATTTGGTCTTGTCTCACCAAATAGAGAACATCAGTAAAAACGCAGGAGCTATCAAAAAGAATCAAATAGAAATTCTGGGGCTGCAAAGCTCATCGTTGAAACGAAAAGTTCCCTGACGGGGTCAACAGCATATTCCCACTGGCAGACGACAGAATCAGTGAACTGGAAGGTCGCTGAGTTGAGATTATCCAGTTGTAGAATAAAAAGCAAAGACTGGGGGAATGGACAGAGCCCTGGGAGTCCTGGGACACTAAGTGCACCAAAATACAGAGAAGAGGGCTCGAGGAGAGGAGGCAGACAGAGTGTTTAAAGAAATAGCAGCCGGGAGCAACCCCAGGCTTTTAGGAGAACGTGAATATACACATGCAAGTTCAATGCACTCCATATACTGTAACCTCACAGGAATCCATATCTAGACCCACCACAGTCAAATGATCAAAATGACAAGGAATATTGAAAACAGCAAGAGAAAAGCAGCTCGTCACAAGGAAGTCACCTCCAGCGGGATTAACCGGTGGCTTCTCACCAGGGGTCATGAAAGACAGAAAGCAGTGGGAAGGAGTCCTCAAGAGCTGAGAGCAAATTACTCCCAACTGAGAATGTTACATCCAGCAAAGCTGTCCTTCAGGAAGAGAGAAATTAAGACAACCCCAGATAAACAAAAACTTCTCATTCATTATTAGCATAATTATAAAAATTCAAAAAGAAGTCTCTCAGCTGAAATGAAAGAACACTAAACAATAACTTGATCCATATAGAGAAATAAAGATATTTACAAAAGTAATCATAAAAAATTTTTTGGCCGGCGCCACGGCTCAATAGGCTAATCCTCCGCCTAGCGGCGCCGGCACACCAGGTTCTAGTCCCAGTCGGGGTGCTGGATTCTGTCCCAGTTGCCCCTCTTCCAGGCCAGCTCTCTGCTGTGGCCAGGGAGTGCAGTGGAGGATGGCCCAAGTGCTTGGGCCCTGCACCCACATGGGAGACCAGGAGAAGCACCTGGCTCCTGCCTTTGGATCAGTGCGGTGCGCCGGCCGCGGCGGCCATTGGAGAGTGAACCAACGGCAAAGGAAGACCTTTCTCTCTGTCTCTCTCTCTCTCTCTCTCACTGTCCACTCTGCCTGTAAAAAAAAAAAACTGATTTTTTGTAACTCTTTTCTTCTATCTAGTTAATTAAAATATAATTGCACAAAGCAATAATTGTGTTGAAAATTTTCTGATGTATAAGTATGTGATTTACATGACAGTAATACATAGGAGAGAGAAGGAGTAGGTCTATATAGGAACAAAATTTTTATAATACTGAGATGAAATTGATACCAATCCAAGCTATACCATTTTAATTAATATATTTATTGTAATCCCTAAATAACTAAAATATAATCCCTAATAACTAAAAATACATACAATAAAAGAAACAACAGCAGCACTAAAATGGTATAACCTATTTAACACAAAAGAAGAAAAGAAAGAATAGAGAGTTAAAGAAAAGATACATAAAAAAATCGATAGCAAAATGACAGAAATTTGACTTTATTAGGAATTACACTAAATGTAAATGGATTACGCCCTCCATTCATAAGTCAGACTTATGACTTTAAAACAGACGTTAAAAGCATGACACAGGGCCGGCGCCGTGGCTTAACAGGCTAATCCTCCACCTTGCGGCGCCGGCACACCGGGTTCTAGTCCCAGTTGGGGCGCCGGATTCTATCCCAGTTGCCCCTCTTCCAGGCCAGCTCTCTGCTATGGCCCAAGAAGGCAGTGGAGGATGGTCAAGTGCTTGGGCCCTGCACCCCATGGGAGACCAGGAGAAGCACCTGGCTCCTGCCTTCGGATCAGTGAGATGCGCCGGCCTTGGCGGCCATTGGAGGGTGAACCAACGGCAAAAGGAAGACCTTTCTCTCTGTCTCTCTCTATCTCACTATCCACTCTGCCTGTCAAAAAAAAAAAAAAAAAAAAGGCATGACACAACATAAGCTTCGAGATACACTTCAAGGACAGAAATAGGCTAAAAATGAAAGAATGAAAGATATATTATGCACATAGTCCAAGAGAGCCAGAATGGCTATACAAATATAGTAGATAAAATTTAAGACAAAACTTGTTACTAGAGACAAAAAATGTTTTTTTGTTTTTTTGTTTTTTTGTTTTTTTTTTGTTTTTTTTTTGACAGGCAGAGTGGACAGTGAGAGAGAGAGAGACAGAGAGAAAGGTCTTCCTTTACCGTTGGTTCACCCTCCAATGGCCGCTGCAGCTGGCACACCACACTGATCCGAAGCCAGGAGCCAGGTGCAAAATGTTATTTTATAACTTTAAAAAGGCTACCTATTTGAAAGACATAACCATCACAAACACGTATGGATGCAACAACGGTGTCTTAGGATACATGGTGCTAAACATGACTGAGACAGCAGAGAAGCAGACAACTCAGCCATCGTAGTAGACTTCAGTACTCAGTTTCCAAATGACAGAACAGCTGGACAGATCGTTAAGGAAATACAAGATTTTAACAACACTATAACCCAACGAGACCCAACGAGCACCTGTAGACACCTCCCACACCTGGATACACCTCTCAAGTGTGCACAGGACATTCTTCAGAGTAGACGCTCACTCCAGACCCTAAGAAAAGCATTAAAAAGCACACAGCACACCCTGGAATGTTAGACTGCTGTTGAAAGACGTGGCACCTTAAAGGGATGTCTTCACGGATGTGACCAGCCTACACATGATACTCCTTTTTGGGATTCTACAGTTCACTGCGTTTTGTCAGCGTGTGCAGTATCATTCAATTATCAAACTTTTTTTTTTTTAAATTTTTGACAGGCAGAGTGGACAGTGAGAGAGAGACAGAAAGATCTTCCTTTTGCCGTTGGTTCACCCTCCAATGGCCACCGCGGTAGGCGCGCTGCGGCAGGCACACTGCGCTGATCCAAAGCCAGGAGCCAGGTGCTTCTCCTGGTCTCCCATGGGGTGCAGGGCCCAGGGACTTGGGCCATCCTCCACTGCCCTCCCAGGCCACAGCAGAGAGCTGGCCTGGAAGAGGGGCAACCGGGACAGGATCGGTGTCCTGACCGGGACTAGAACCTGGTGTGCCGGCGCCGCAAGGCGGAGGATTAGCCTAGTGAGCCGCGGCGCCGGCCCCAATTATCAAACATTTTTCATTGGCCCCAAGAGAAGCCTCATTCTCACTGGCAGTCCCTCGCCCTCCTCTCCTCCTCCAAGCCCACATGGAGCACCTGCTACACCATGGAGCCCTGCTCCCACCCAGGGATTCCTTCCTTGTTAAAGACATGGAAGTGTCCATATTTCTCTGAACTCTTTCCCAAAACTCCCATTCTGCCCTCATGAGTGATCTTGGCACCTGCCCGTGGCATTCAGGGGCCAGCTCTGCTCTGCGAATGGCCAAGTCACAGGCAGAGCCATCTGCTAACTGCCAGGGCTGTACCCTCAGGTTGCAGAGCAGTGGGCACCCTCAAGGCAGGCCAGCCTGAGAAGAGTGTTGGGCCCATCCCAGGGCAAGACAGAACAAGAAGCTTCTGAGAAGGGGCTGGAGGCTGGGCAGCTGGGGGCCAGGTCAGGCAGACCTCTGATATGGTGTATTTGGATTTGTTTTGTTTTGTTTTCAGTTGCAGGAAAGCACTTTAGTCCCAGAGCAGGGACCTAACCAAGTCATATGTGACAATGGTGGGCAGCTGCCACAAGGAGCATGTGTGGGAAAGAATGGGCATCGTGGCTTTGTGGCCCAGTGGACATGATGCACTGGAGGCGGTAGGCTTGGGGAAAGCCCAGCTCGCGGGAAGAGTGGGCATGCGTCGTGGCCTTGCCTTCCAAGGACCCACTGAGGGTCACTGCAGGAGTGGGTGAGCAGCAGAGCCAAGAGGACTGTGCCCTGGCCTGAGCAGTGGGGTGGGGGTGGGGGCTGCCACTGTCTAGTGCAGGGAGGGGCTTGTGGACCTCGCTGGGCAAGGCTGCAGCGGCGAACTCAGGTATTGTGATTCATCGCTGCATAGCAATACTGTAATTTTCTGTTTATTTGCTATTTACTGTTTACTCCCAAAGTGGCACTAAATGCAGTCCTGAAGCTTCCCTGTGCCTACAACAGTGCTAGCACCAGACAGGTGCTCGACTCACTCACGTTGGACAGTTAAATGGGCAGGGCAGATGGACATGTGGAAGAAAGACAAGTAGTTGGATAGATGGGCAGGTGGGTAGGTGACAAAGGTAAGTGGACAGGTGGATAATGAATGGATGGAAAACATGGATGGTTGGCAATTGTGCCCTGCCTCCCACAAGCCAGGCTGTCCTCGAGCTAGGGTGGAACTACAACTCCCATGGGCCCTCAGGGCAGGAGGCTGCGAGGAGTCTCTGCCCCAGAGAGCACCAGGGAGCAAGCTGACCCGGTGGTCACGCCATTTCTTGGGATGCCCACATCCTACATCTGAGTCCCTGGGCTTGAATTTTGGCTCCATTCCTGACCCCAGCTTCCTGCTCATGCAGATTCCTGGAGGCAGGTGATGGAGCAAGTGGTTGGGTTCCTACCACTCACATAGGAGGCCTGGATTGAGTTCTCGGCTCCCAGTTTTTGCCTGGCCCTGCCCTCCATAGATGCAGGCATTTGGGAAATGAACCAGCAGGTGGAAGTGTGCTGTCTTGCTCTCTCTCTCTCTCTCTCTCTCTACCTCCCTCTAACAAATAGGAAAAAAAAATTTAAAGATTATTTATTTATTTGAAAGGTGGAGTTGCAGAGAGGCAGGGAGAGAGAGAGAGAGAGAGAGAGAGAGAGAGAGAGAGATCTCCCATCCACTGGTTCACTTCCCAATTGGCCGCAATGGCTGGAGCTGCGCCAATCCGAAACCAGGAGCCAGGAGCTTCTTCCGGATCTCCCACATAGGTGCAGGGACCCAAGGTCTTGGGCCATCTTCTACTGCTTTCCCAGACCATAGCAGAGAGCTGGATCAAAAGTGGAGCAGCTGGGACTCGAACCAGCACCCACATGGAACGCTGGCACTGCTGGCAGCGGCTTTACCCACTATGCCACAGCGCTGGTCCCCCCACCCCCAAAACTTCTAAACTTTCAAATCTCAGACCATTTCACTCGTGTGCAGGAACATCAGCGTTTCTGTTACAGGTACCTGCACACGTACCCTGTGCTGGTGCCCGGGGTGCTGGCGCACCTGCTCAGCTCTCACTTCTTGGTGCAGGCAGATTCTTCCCCCTCTGTGCTTCAGTGTGGGGGGCAGGGGGAGGGCGGCAGGAGGCCGTGTCCTTCCCTCTTCCACGTGGTCATTTTCAGTGTGGGTGTTTGGCCAGCCCAGGGAGGTGGCACAAGCCAGCAGGACTGAGAAGACCTTGCCACTGTCCCACTTCTTCCTGAGTCACAGTCACGTGCTGTCCACTGGGACCCTGGGAGACCTCACTAGTGCTCACTCAGCCACTTCTCTCCTGCTCAGACGGGAGCACCACGACCTCGGGGACCGTTCAGACAGGACACAGGTTCAAAGACGAAGTCATTATGGATTTCAGAATGGCCACTGCCCAGCATTAAGCCAGCCATGGCCCCTGTGAGCCGGCCCAGTGGAGCTGCAGCTTCCCCCAAGGCCGTGCCTGTCCTGCCTTCCTGTCCACTTGTGGGACCTCTTGGGGCAGGGCCCTCCCCATTACTGTCTGTGGGCCTGGCTCTCCCACTGCAACCCCACGGCAGGGCCCCAAGCCTGGCTCAGACACTAGATGAACACGTCAGTCACCCACTGAGTGTGTGTTGAGCACCTACCGTGAGGGCCCAGAGATGCAGGTGAGGTCAGTGTAGCTCCTCATCCTGCTCTAGGGGAGGAGCGTGGAGTCCACACAGCTTACTGATGTCCCAGGACAGACCCAGGACTAAGCCGCTCCTTCTGAGCGTCGGCCAGGTCAGAGTGAGAAGGGCTGGACGGATAGGCCCCCAGCCCAAGACTGTGGCTGGGCCCTTCCCGCACTGCCCGGAGTTGCCGTCCCAGGGGTGGCTCGAGGTGTCCCCAATGGGCAGCTGACTCACGCCTCTGGCGCAATTGATTTTCAATTGACCTCTGCCTTCCACCCTGTACCCCAGAGACTCTGGCATTCAGACCTCAGGGCAGCCGGGAACCCGGTACAGAGCAGCCCCTTCCTGTGTCCCTGGCGGAGGCCTCCGCCATCAGTGTCACCACCCAGATGGCACCCCCTCTACCCTCCTTGTTCTGTTGTTTTGAAAGATTTGTTTTGTTTATTTGAAAGGCAGTGTTAGAGAGAGGGAGAGGGAGAGGGAGAGAGAGAGAGAGAGGGGAAAGGAGAGGGAGAGGGAAAGGGGGAGAGAGAGAGAGAGAGAGAGAGAGAGAGAGAGAGAGAGAGAGAGAGAGAGAGAGAGATCTTCCATGCACTGGTTTACTCCCCAAATGGCTGCAATGGCCTGGGCTGGGTCAGGTCAAAGTTGGGAGCCTGGAGCTTCCTCCAGGTCTCCCATGTGGGTGCAGGACCCAAGCACTTGGGCCATCTTCTACTGCTTTCCCAGGCACATTAGCAGGGAACTGGATCAGAACTGGAGCAGCCGGGACTCCAACCAGTGCTCATGCAGGATGTTGATGTCTCAGGTGGCAGCTTAACCCCCTGCACCACAACACCAGGGCACCCCTCCCTCCTTCTCTTTTAAAATTAAACAAACAATAGCATCACGACCGTGAGAGAGACTTTGCTATCTTAACTGCATTGTGAAAATAACCTCAAGCGTACCAAGAAGTTGGCCAGGCGTGAACTCCAGCCACACAGAAAGGCTCCTGCTTCTCAGTCCTCTGCAGACCCTGTCGTGTGTCCAGCACTCACCCAGGCAAGTGGATCCCAAGGCAGGGTGAGTCCCGGACCCGGGTGCTCCGTGGCCCACGGCCCACCCAGGACAGCAAGGCAGTAGACATGGTAGACGAGGTGTCCACGAGGAGGCCCACTCACAAGCCCTGCAGACGGGGTGAGGAGCACAGGTCCACGCAAGTGATTTCCTCCACGACCAGTGAGGCCCACGTGTCCCCAGAGGCCTCAGACGTGAATATGCACAAGCCAGCCTCCAGGCCACCTTCTGCACACAGCAAACCTGTGCCTCACCCAGAGCCAGACACGTCATCCACACATGAGCTCCGCCTGGGTCTCTCTCGGTGGCAGTGCGGGTGGTGGCTGGTTTGCTCAGAGCACCTGTGAAGCCCTAAGGCATGTCCTCGCCCGGAGCCTGCACATCGCTGGCATTTACCCGGTGATGCACCTGCTGGCGTTCAGCTGATTTGCCTCTGTTTCCTGTACTTCTTCTTTTTCTGGGTAACCTCAGTTTTCCAAAGGTGTTTATGATTCTTTTTTTTAAAGATTCTATTTATTTATTTTAGAGGTAGAGTTACAGACAGAGAGAGGGAGAGAGAGAGAAAGAAGGTCTTCCATCCACTGGTTCACTCACCAAATAGCCGCAACAGCCAGAGCTGAGCCAGTCCAAAGCCAGGAGCAAGGAGCTTCTTCCGGGTCTCCTATGCAAGTGCAGGGGCCCAAGGACCTGGGCCATCTTCTACTGCTATTCCAGGCCATAGCAGAGAGCTGGATTGGAAGAGGGGAAGCTGGGACTAGAACCGGCGCCCATATGGCAGAGGATTAACCTACAGCGCCACGAAGCTGGCCCCTTACGATTCTTTCTAAAATACTGTTTGTGCTCCAGCATGCACACACACACATTTGTCAGGTTCTGCTTCTCCCGACTTGGCCTTGAGACAGGTGTGCCAACACCACCATCTCAGGTTGGGGGAATTTGCCTCTTTTGTGCAAGCTCTGACTCAGGGCAGGAGCACAGGTGGGCAGGTGAGAATGAGCCTGGGTGGTCCAGGAAATGTTCTTAGGGGACGTAGCCTACAGTAGCCACTGCTGGCAGAAAGATAGAGCCGAAGCCGGAGAGCTGCAGCCAGGCGTGCGCTTGTGGGATGGGGGTGCGAGATGAATGTGCCACCTGGGCGGAAGCTCTCTGCACACGGCACGATTGCATTGCTGTTCCACTAGGCTGTCCTAGCAATGTGATGACGCAGGTCCTACAAAGTCCAGCCCTGGTGCCCACGTGGACCTGTCCACCGGTCACACGCAAAGTCTCAGGCCCTGGGGAGGGAGTGCAGGGCAGGCTCCCGGGGACTCTGCTCTGTCCACGCTGAGAGCCGGTTCCAAGCTGACAGTAGCTGCCACCTGCTATGGTGGTGGCACCCCACACCCCATGCCCTGGGCCAAGCCCACGTATGCATGCCATGTTCCCTCAGAAGCAAGAGTCGGGTTGGGTGGGGGTCATGCAGTGTGGGTGTTGGAGAGCTGCCCCTGAGCAGGGGCATCAGGGCCCCGGGGCAAGGCGGGAGCTGGGGCAGGGAGCAGGGGCAAGGCTGCTCACAAAGGAGGCAGCGGCTGAGCTCCCGTCGGGGGCACCCACTGCTGGGAGGATGACGGGGACACGGGGACAGTGGGGCATGGCTAAGGACATGGGTTGTCTTAGTAGTCACTCTCTCCTATTTGGAATTTTAATCTTAGCCGTGAAGTGGTATTTTATTGGGCCCGTTGGCCAGAGTATAGATGCTGAAGGCCGAATTCAGCCTTGGCACATGGGTACCCAAGGCGTGGGGTGCCTCCCTTCATTGTGTGACGCTGCCATACCTTCTCCCAGGCGGACAAGCACGTATCCGTCCGATCACACAGCCGGCCATGCATTCCTGCACATTGCTCACCCACCTGCCCATCCCCCACCCACCCAGCATTCAACCATTGGCCCATCTCTCTGTCCAGCCAATATCCATCCATCAAATATCCATCCATCCGTCTCTCCACTCAACCGCTCCGCTAGCCATCCAACACTCCATCTCCCCATCGACTCACTCACCCATCTACCTGCCCACTATCCACCCTTCTTTCCAGTAACCATCCACCCAGCCATCCATCCATCAGTCAGCTTACACGTAATGCTACAGTAGGACCAAGCTAGAGGTAGTGGGACATACAGAAACACAGGTGTCTCTGCCACAAAGGACTCTTTGGGCACAAGAAGCGCTCATAAAAGGCGAGATTGAAATTCCAACCGCAGAATCATCCTTGCCCTGCCCCTCTACACTGTACTCAACGAAGCTCCATTGACTTCACCTCCGTCCTCTCTCTTACATGTGCGCTCCTCACCCCTCTGCCCTGGGACTCCCAGTTCAGACCCTCAGAGTTCTCATGGGAAGTCCCCGAGCCCGGCCTCACCCTCTGCAAACTCTTCCCCTCCAAGCACGAAACACAGGTTGGATCACAGCCGTTTTGCGTCTAAAATATTTAACAGGCAGTCAGGTAAGAGAACAGTGCAGCGTGCACATCTGACTGCTCCCTCCCAAGCGCTGATGGAAGCGATTCCAGAAATAGAAAAGGCAGGAGAGGCACGTCTCCATTTCAGAAAGCAGCAGAGCGCCACACGCGTCACTTACCATAGTCAGCACAAGAAAAAAAAATAGCCTCGAGGAAACTGTGGCGGAGACCTGCTGGGCAGGTGAAGGAGGGGGAGGAGAAAGAAAAGAGGCCTCCAAGAAACCCAGGAATAACCTTGCTCCAGGATGGCTCAGGCAGAAGACGGCAGGGCAGGGAACCGAGGAGACGCAACACAGGAGGATCAGCCGAGTTCGAAAGCAGAGCCGGGCAGGAAGACTGGGGCCACGTGCTACCAGAGGGATCCAGAGGCCAGGGAGATGGGTGGGTCAGTCCAAATAGGAGCTTCTTAAGACGAGAGGTGCAGGGACGAACTCCCCTGCGCGATTGGAACTGGCTGCTGATGCTTCCTCTGGGGCCCTGGGGCCTCCCCTGTAACAGGAGGATTCTCCTACTGCCTGGGTGCACATCGAGGACCAGCGCTTCTCTGGGGCAAATGCCAGGCCTCCGTGGAGCTTTTGCCATTCAAGGTAGGTCAAGTGCAGCAGCGCGTGTGGGAAGGATGAAGGGTGTGCCCTGGAGAGCGATTTCCTAGACAGAAGTCATCCTGGTCTGTTTGTCCTGCCACAGTGGAACGCACACTCAGACTGAGCCGTTTATTTTATTTTATTTTTTAAAGATTTGTTTATTTACTTGAAAGTCAGAGTTACACAGAGAGAGAAGGAGAGAGAGATAGAGACAGAGATAGAGAGAGGTCTTCCATCCTCTAGTTCACACCCCAGTTGGCCGCAACAGCTGGAGCTGTGCCGATCCAAAGCCAGGAGCCCAGAGTCTTCTCCAGGTCTCCCGCACAGGTGCAGGGGCCCAAGAACTTGGGCCATCTTCTACTGCTTTCCCAGGCCATAGCAGAGAGCTGGATTGGAAAAGGAGCAGTCGGGACTAGAACCGGTGCCCATATGGGATGCCGTCACTGCACGCAGCGGCTTTACCCACTATGCCACAGCGCCAGCCCCAGACTGCGTCATTTATAAGAACAGAACTTAGGTTTCACAGTTTTGCAGGCTGGAAGTTCAAGGTTGAGGTGCCAGCAGGCTGGGTTGTCTGATGAGGGTGCTCCACCTGCTTGCCCCTGGCTTCCTGAACACTGCATCTCCCAGAGGGGAAGATACTGGGTGCTCTCATGGCAGAAGGCGGAAGGGCAGGAGAGGGGAAAGCTGTGGGCCTAACTGCATCGTGATGCTCACATCCCGTGTCACAGTGCTCACTCCGTCCCAGCTCTGCCTCTGACTCCAGCCTCCCACTAATGCGTGCTCCTGGAGGCGGCCGATGGTGGGGCCCTGCCTCCCATGTAGCAGACCCGGATTGAGGCTACAGCTCCTGCTGTTGGCCTACTCCAGCCCTGGTTGTTGCAAGCATTTGGGGAGTGAACCAATGGATCGGCGATACCTCTCCTCTCTCCCCCTCCCGCCATCAAATAAAATGAAAATAAATAAAATTGTGAAATTAAGTTTAAATTACTTTCTTAAAAAAAGAAAACTCCCAGGGCCAGTGCTGTGGCATAGGAGGTTATGTCTCCACCTGTGGCACCAGCATCCCCCATGGGCACCCGTTTGTATGCTCCACTTCCAATCCAGCTCTCTGCTATGGCCTGGGAAAGCAGTAGAAGATGGCCCAAGTCCTTGGGCCCCTGCACTCACGTGGGAGACCTGGAAGAAGCTCCTGGCTCCTGGCTTTGAATTGGCACAGCTCAGGCCGTTGCAGCCATCTGGGGAGTGAACCAGCAAATGGAAGACCTCTCTCTCTCTCTCTCTCTCTGTCTCTACCTCTCTCTGTAACTCTCTTTCAAATAAATAAAATAAATCTTTAATAAAAAAAAAGGTCAACTTGAAGTTTGGAGGAGACAATAGCAGAAATAAATCTGAGAAAACACCCACTTAACAACCCCCATCAAATGTAGACTTAAAATGTCCTGAGAGTTAAGACATCTCCAAGAAGCTCCAAGCCTTTACTTCCCCATGGAAATGTCAATAGAAAGCAGAAGCTTGCTTTAAAAACCCTTACAGGGGCTCTCACAAGCAGTCACAGGTCTACACCAGCCACCACATTCAGACACAGAGAAAACTTCTCTGCACTTCACACACTCCCACCTCGCAGACTGACTGTAGGCAGATGCAGCCCAGGGCCCCGTTCCCGCCCTTGAATTGGAAGGGGCAGAGCAGAGGTTAGCCCAGTGTTCTAACCTGGGTCTGAGCTGCCCGTGCCCTGCGCCCTGCCACACTCAGACCAGAGCTCAGGCAGAGAAAGGCAATGCAACTCAGAAGTCAGGGGGGAAACATGGCAGAAAGCAGCAAGCCCTGCTCATAAAGACTACAGGGTGGGCACAGACCCACAGGCACAGCACAGAGCCGAGCAGCTGTCACCCCCCCCCCCCCGCCATCTCCCCACTGATGCAGAGGCTCAGGGCATGCCCAGCCAGACAGTGCAGAGACTGCCCTGGCAAAGAGCTGACCTTATAGACCTCCTATAGATAGAAGGAGGTGAACTTTGTGCAACAACAAAGACCACAGGCTACAGAGGAGCAGGGAAACATGGCCCAATCAAAAGAACAAAATTAAAGGACAGAAATCATACCTGAGAAAGCTCAAGCACCAGACGAACAAAAAAGACTTTTTAAAAAAAAAATATTTATTTATTTATTTGGAAGTCAGAGTTACACAGAGAGAGGAGAGGCAGAGACAGACAGACAGAGAGAGAGAGAGAGGCCTTCCATCCACTAGTTTACTCCCTAATTGGCCACAACAACTGGAGCTGTGCCAATCCAAAGCCAGGAGCCAGGAACTTCTTCTGGGTCTCCCATGAGGGTGCAGGGGCCCAAGGGCTTGGGCCATCTTCTGCTGCTTTCCCAGGCCATAGCAGAGAGCTGGATAGGCACTGGAGCAGCCAGGACATGAACTGGTGCCCGTATGGGATTCAGGCGCTGCAAGCGGCAGCTTTACCTGCTGCACCGCAGCGCTGCCCCCAAGAAAAGGCTTTAAAGCAACTGTAATAAAAATCCTCAAAGATAAAAGAAGACACGGACAAAGAACTAAATACGGTCAAGAAAGAGATACACACTCAGAGTAAGAATATTGGCAAAGAGAAGTGAATTATTTTTAAAAATGTGCAGCCGAAAAAAATTAGTTATTGAACCAAAAGAGTTTTCCACAGTGCTTCAGTAGCAGACTTGAACTTGAAGACAAATCATTTAAAAATATTGAGTTTGGAGAGCAAAAAGGAAAAAAAAAAGTGAACTAATCCTAAGAGACTTTTGGTATTGTATAAGGCAGAGCTGCATATTCAATAATGGGATTTTCCAGAAGCAGAAGTAAAGAAAGGGTAAGAGAATTTATTTAAAGGAACAACAGGCAAAACTTTGCCAAATTTGAGGAAAGAAATGGATATACAAATACAAGAAGCTCAACAAACACCAAAAGAATAAATTGGGCAGGCTCGCAGCAAGCCATGCTGTAATCAACCATCAAAAGGCAGACGGGGAACCTCGAAAGCCTCAAGGAAACAGCGACCCATCATGTTCAAGGGATGTGCAGTAGAATGGATCAGCAATGGCCTGCTCAGCAGATAGCCTGTGGGCCAGAGGCACTGAGATGATGCATTCAAAGTGTTAACCTCTGGGGCCGGCGCTGTGGCGTAGAGGGTAAAGCCGCCACCTGCAGTGCGGGCATCCCTTATGGGCACAGGTTCGAATCCCAGATGCTCCACTTCCGATCTAGCTCTCTGCTGTGGCCTGGGAAAGCAGTAGAAGATGGCCCAAGTCCTTGGGCCCCTACACACGCATGGGAGACCCAGAAGAAGCTCCTGGCTTCGGATCAGCATAGCTCCGACCGTTGCAGCCATCTGGGGACTGAAGCAGCAGATGGAAAACCTCTTTCTCTCTCTCCCTCTCTCTGTCTCTGTCTCTCCTCTCTCACACTCTCTCTATATGTCTAACTTTAAAATAAATAAATCCTGTTTTAAAAAAGAATTTAAAGGACAAAAAACATTAAAATAAAGCTATAAGTTGTATGTTCATGTTGATGGGAACGTGGTACAGAGATGTAATTCGTGACATAAAGTGAAAGCAGAAAGAGCAGTAAAGGAGCAGAGTCTGTGTGTGATTCAAGTTGTGATGAAGACGGTTCGTGGACTCCCCATAGCAACTACAAGGACACTATCTGTAGAATACGTACATATGGAGGTGAGAAGCCAGTCCTGAGATGCAGTGCCTATGCAAGTACCTTTATTGTCATATCTGTTTGTCCAAGCGGCACTTTTAGCATTGTGTAATGCCCAACAGCTTTAGGCTTAAAGCCTATTTTGTCTGACACTATAGCCACTCTTGGTCCCTTTGGATAATAATTGTGTGATTTTTTTATCCTTTCACTATCAGCATAGGTATGTTCTACAACCTTAGATCTAAAGTTGCTCTCTTATAGATACTGTACAGTTGGATTCCTGCTGTATTTTTTAAAATTTATTTATTTATTTGAAAGGCAGTGCTACAGAAAAAGAGGAAGAGAAAGAGAGAGAGGTCTTCCATTCACTGGTTCACTCCCCAAATGGCCACAATGGCCAGGGATAAGCCAGGCTGAAGCCAGGAACTTCTTCTGGGTCTCCCACGTGGGTGCAGGGGCCCAAGGACTTGGGCCATCTTCTGCTGCCTTCCCAGGCCATAGCAGAGAGCTGGGTCAGAAGAGGAGCAGCCGGGACTCGAACCAGTGCTCATGTAGGATGTTGGTGTCGGTGTTGGATTAACCCCATACCACAATGCCAGCCCATTTTGTCTTTCTTTAAAGATTTATTTATTTATTTATTTATTTGAAAGGCAGAGTGGCAGAGAGAGAGAGAGAGAGAGAAATCTTTCATCTTCTGTTTCACTACCCCTGCAATATCCAGGGGTGAGCCAGGCAGAAACCAGAATCCCAGAACTCCATCCAGGTCTCCCTCATGGGTGCAGGGCCCAAGGACTTGGGCCATCTTCCACTGCTCTCCCAGGGACATCAGTAGGGAGCTGGGTCAGAAGCAGAGCAGCTTGGACTCCAGCTGTTGCTCCCATCTGGGATGCTGGGTGTTGCAAACACAGGTTAGTCCACTGCCACACAGGACCCTGACAATCAAGGTCTCTGGGTGGGAGAGTCAGCCTTTTTACATCTCAGGAACAACTGGGACCCAACGGCTTCCAGCTGTAGTTTGTTAGTTTCTGTGTGTCTTACAGACTTTTCCTTCTCGCCCCTCATTTCTTCCCTTCCTGCCTTCCTTTGCGCTCAGTTGATTCTTTGAAGTGACACCTCCTAATTGCTTCCTCATTGCTTTTTGCACGCATTCTATAAATATTTCCTTTGAGTCACTAGACTCGTGTCAGGGATCATTAGGGAAATGCAAATAAACATGACAATGACATGCTGAGCTGGCACCTCACCACCATTCAGCCGCATAGTATTTTTCTGGAAGGAAGGAAGGAAGGAAGGAAGGAAGGAAGGAAGGAAGGAAGGAAGGAAGGAAGGAAGGAAGGAAGGAAGGAAGGAAGGAAGGAAGGAAACCACAAGCATTGACAAGTCTGTGGAGAGATCGGAACTCTTGCGCACTATTGGCGGAAATGCAAAATGGTTTGGCTGCTGAGAAAAACGGTTTAACAATTCCTCCAAGAATTAAAAATAGCATTACCCCAGGAGCCAGTAGTTCCACTTCTGGGCATACATGCAAGAGAATTGAAAGCAAGGATTTGAATATGTATCTGTATAACAACTAGAGTGCCGTGCCATTGATGGATGACTGGATAAACACAATGGGGTCCATGCACACAGTGGAATATTATTCAGCCCGGGAAAGGGAGAAACTTCTGACACCTGCCACAACACGGGTGACCTTGAAAACAAGCCAGGCACAAAATGAAAACCCCTGTGTGATTCCACTTCCCTGAAGTCCCTGGAACAGTCACAAAATAGGAGACTTTGCTGAATTCCCGGGGGTCTGGAGGGAGCCTGCCAGCTTGGCAGAGCTTCTCCTTAGGGGAGGCACAGATGGAGCAAGAGGCAGAGAGAGCTCTGCCCCCAGGGGCTGGTAGCGGCAGGGGTGAGTCACAGGAACACTGAGATAACTCAGAGAGAAAGAGGACGATGCAGACAGCTGGAAATGAACCTGAGACAAAACCAGCAAAATGAGGTCCAGAATCACCCGTTGTAGGGGAGGGGCGCTGTGCAGCAGGTTAAGAAGATCCTCTCTCTCTCTCTCTCTCTCTCTCTCTCTGTCACACACACACACACACACACACCATTCTGCCTTTCAAATTAATAAATTTTCAAAACTTTAAGAAATCACAGTCCTTGGGAGAAATGGGACTTAAAACCACAGGGAGATCCCTCTACATACCCAGTAGCATGGCTTACAGTAAAAACGTTCACAATACGAAGCGTTGACAAGAACGTGGAGTAACTGGAACACTCATACGGGGGGGGGGGGGGGAGCAAGGTGGTTCTGCTTCCATAGAAATCTGTTTGGTAGGACTGACAAAAGCACTGCCTGATATCCAGAAACTTCACCGCTAAGCATTTGCCCGAGAGAAATGAAAGACGCGATCAGACGCGCATGTGGATTTTCATAGTCAGTGTATCCACTGCAGTAGAGCAGTAGGAGAATGGGTGGACAAACTGATACTCTCGTCCGGTGGGAAACTGTTCATCAACAAGCAGAACTGGGGAACCAACACAGGATGAATCTTGGAGACTCTACTTGGGGCAAAAGGAGCCGCCAAACGTTTGAAATTCCGAACGAGGCAACAGATCAGTGACTGCCCAGGGTTGGGGGTGGGAGGCTTGGCTGCCGGGGGAGTGGGGGGGCAAAGGAACTTTCGGGAAAGCTGGAAACAGTCCAGATATTGATGATGGAGGTGGCTACACAAGCATAGGAGGACACAAGGGGACCCAAAAACTTCATGGGGAAAAAGGAGTTAACAGGCAAAAATGAAAACACAACCATTTCTTGACATAAAGTTGAGGACATTTTGTCAATTATACCAGCCATTTAGTTCATTCCTAAGGAGCTGCAGGTGCCAGGAATTTAACCATGTCGACTGAGTATTTTTCAAGTGGATCTAATTTAGTTATTGTATGTATTTGAAAGGTGGAGAGAGAGCCCTCCCATTGGATAACTCACTCCCAAATGCCCACACCAACCAAGGCTGGGTCAGGCTGAGGGCAGAAGCCAGGTAACTGAGCCCTGGTCTTCCCTGCGGGTGACAAGGACTCATCCCTGGATGCCTCCCAAGGTGTACATTATTGGAATTTGGAATCAAGAGTGGAGCCAGCCCTGGGACCCAGGCAATCCAAATATGGGATGCAGGTGTCCCGAGAGGCATCTTAACTCCTATACCCAACACCCAACCCTTTGAATAAACTCAGTTTTAAATTACTACCTGAAGAACACTGGTACATTTTTTTTAAGATCAGGAAATGTAAAGAGATCAGAAGCAGTCAGTTGTGAAGTAGATGCCTAACAATTTCCCAACAGCACTCACAGAATTGCCCAGATCTGATGAGAGGAACAAACAGAAGCATTGTCATGGTGGTGAAGTTTTCTTGCGCATTTTTCTGCTAAAACGTTGGCCACATTTCTTAAAAAGTTCTCCTGATAAGCAGATACTAGCACCCTTCAGCCCTCCAGAAAATCAACAAGCAAAATGCCTTGAGTGCCCCAAATCTGCTGTTGTGACCTTTGCCCTTGACCTTTGCTCTTGACCGGACTGAGCCAGCTCTTGGTAGCCACTGCTTTGAGTGTGCTGTCTTTGGGACCACACCAGTAAAGTCATTTCTTCTCCCTGAAGGACCCTTACGGGGGGAAGGACAAGAAACAAGGCCTGGGCAAATATCAGGGGCTTCTTAAGAGGTTAGATGTTCCCCAGAGTCTAGCGGGCAGGACGTTCTCTGGGAAGGAAAAGTCAATCCCCTTCAGAGAATCTCTGGGCACGCCCAGAGCAGAGCTGCCCCTCCCCTCCAGGAAACCTCTGGGCGCGCCCAGAGCAGAGCTGCCCCTCCCCTTCGGAGAGTCTCTAGGCGCTCACTTATGATGTCACTGCGACCGGCCAATCCTGTAACACCTCAGCACTCTCCCTCAGCATTCTCCGGTATGCTAATTGTCCCTCTGAACCAGCCAATCCCATGCCACCTCCGTATTCTCCACCAGCACTCTCCACCAGCATTCTTTGCCAGCGTTCTCCCATATGCTAATGGTCCCTCTGAACTGACCAATCCTACGCATGCGCATTAGGAATATGCTAATTCGTTGCCTATATAACCTGTGTGAAACTGCCGCTCAGGGCTCCTTACCGCCTGGGGTGGGGGCCCATTTGCGCAAACATTCAATAAAAACCTCGTGCTTTTTGCATCAACTCGTCTGGAGTCTGGATCTTTGGGCGTCCTCCCGAGCAAGTGGGCATCTCTGCAACTGAGAGGTCCAATATACCATTAACAATTCTTCAAAGAAATGTGTCGGGATGCTGACACCACCTGTGGACATCAACCGTGGCAAGCCCCGCCCTTGTCTGCAGTTGTCCCAAACACAGCGGTTTTGGTACCCACCGAGCAGAAAGGTTAACTTTTCAACCAGGATTCTTTAAGCTGCACCAACTATGTTTTTTTTTAAGATTTATTTATTTATTTATTTGAAAGTCAGTGTTACACAGAGAGAAAAGGAGAGAGAGAGAGAGAGAGAGAGAGAGAGAGAGAGAGAGAGAGAAAGGTTTTCCATCCATTGGTTCACTCCCCAATTGGCCACAATGGCCAGAGCTGTGCTGATCCGAAGCCAGGAGCTTGTTCCAGGTCTCCCACATGGGTGCAGGGGCCCAAGGACTTGGGTCATCTTCTACTGCTTTCCCAGGCCATAGCAGAGAGCTGGATCACAAGTGGAGCAGCTGGGACTCAAACCAGTGCACATATGGGATGCCAGCACTTCAGGCCAGGGCTTTAACCAGCTGTGCCACAGCGCTGACCCCATGCACCAACTGTGTTGCTTGGCTATTGTCTCTGCTGTTAATCACCCGTTCTATTAAGTCAGGACAAAAGCAGGGATGGACGTCATTCTATCTCGCAAATTGATTTGGATGGTCTGCTGCCAAGAGCTTCATCTCAGCATCACCTCATCCCTTCTTAACACGAGTTGTCCGTTTATTCATTGATGACTTCTCTGGGCCATTGCTCCCATAAACAATCCGTACAGCACAGGTGACTTCAGCATTCTTCCACCCAAGCTTCACCATCAATGTGATCTTTGTAAGGCTTCAGTGTTAGCAGGATTCTGTTGCTTGCATAAGGACTTCTTTCTAATGTATGGCTTCTCCTTCTCAGTGCCTCAAACCAGAGTCTGACAAGCGAGCAGCAGTTTCTTTTGGTGCAAAAAATATTCCAATTGTGCATAGCTCCTTTATAATACAAATGTCCCTGACCTTTTTTAGAGACCCCTCAGACACTTGTCGAAGCTCATCCCTGGTGTGGACACTGAGTCCCTGAGAGGGAGGTCAGGACAAGGGGGTACAGCAGATGACCCAGAAGCAAAGCAGAGGCACCAAGCTTGGAAGAGGCTCCTAGCCCCAAGCAGCATGGCAGGGGGCCACTCAGATCCAGGGCTGGAGGCCAGAGGGTGAGGCGGTGGGGTGAGCTGGGCGATGGGATTGTGGCCACGAGGATGAGGAAGCTGAGGGACAGTCATCCAGAACTAGTGCCCTTCTGGGACATCCATGGGCACCTGCAGCTGCTCTGGGGTGTCAGCTGGCAGAAAAATCTGGTGCAAGATGGAGCAGAGGCTCTGGCACGCATGGGCTCACACCAGAGAGGGCTGGGAGCACCCACCCACGCCCCAGCCAAGCCCCATCTCCTGCTTAACATTGCCTTGTTGACATGACTGTGCCTATGACTGACAGCCTATGTGGCCAATGAGCCCAGACTAGGAGTGGGAGGCCCTGCCCTGTTTCAGGAGCCTTATTTAGCCCCACCCACCTCACAGATCCACTTCTAGTTCTGTAAATACCCAATGATAGACAGCCTGGTGTGACCACACCCTGGCCCCAGTGTCCAGGCTGGAGCGTCCCCCCACATTTTAGGTTATGGAGGGTGCAGGGCCCCAAGCACTTGGGCCATCCTCCGCTGCTTTTCTAGGCCATTAGCAGGGAGCTGGATCAGAATTGGAGAAGCCGGGACTAGAACTGGCACCCATATGGGATGCTGGCGCTTCAGGCTAGGGCTTTAACCTGCCGCACCACAGCACCGGCCCCAGGATCTCCGGAAGGCATCTGCAGTACAAACATCCCACAGTTTGCTCATCTCCTTCCGTAAGGACTCAAGTTATTTCAGACTTTGCATGATGACAAAAGGCATCCTTATTTAGCCTCCTGGCTGCACCCCAGGGCAGGTACCCAGCGAGGCGGCACTGGTGCCATTTCGGGAAGGCGTGTTTTCCTGTTCTCACACATCTGTGCTGTGCTCCTCTGCCTGGCTGGATGAATCTGCAGCCCTGCCTTTGGTGTGAGATTTCTCGCTGTTCATCGTGGTAGCCGCTCTTGGGATGGTCAGGCACGAGCAGATAGCTATGGTATCTCACTGCATCATTTGCATTTTCTCAATGATGGGTGGCGCTGCACGTTAATTTCTTGTTTCTGTTGGCCACTCATGTTCCCCCTTCAGGGAAGCGTTCTTTCCTCAGCTGCTTTTCCTGCAACTGTGTATGGTTTTCTTTCTTGGTTCCTCCTCCTAAACACCTGAATCACCTCGAAACTACTTATAATGTCTCATACAATATACACACGATGTAAATCCTTGCTAGGCCGCCTCATTTAGGAAAGGAAAAAGCCTGCACCTGCTCAGCACAGACACGATTTTTTTCTTAGTATTTCTGATCCATGGCTGAGTGAATTCGCAGAGGCAGCGTCGAGACAGACAGAACCCACGGATGGACACAGAGGTAGGTTTCACGCCTGTCTCTGTGGAGGAGGAATCTCGATCTACCTTGAGCTGTTTGTGGAGCTGTGACGTTCGCCACCGCCTGTCTGTGTGTTGTTAACCCCGGATTCTGGTGCACAGGCTACAGGAAGCAGCAGAGAAACGAGGCTCCCAGGAGAGCTTCCAGGTGGTCCTGGAGCCCAAGGCTGGAGACTAAGGAGCCACGAGGGGCCTTGCTGGTCCCCGGGGTGAGCATGCGCCCCCTCCTCTGGCCCCTGCAGCTCACCTGCGCCTCTGTGGGGCTCCTCTCCGCAGAAGAGCTCGCGTCACAGGCGCTCAGGAAACGCTGAATCCTATGAGGCCGCAGACTTTGGCTCCCGTGTGTGGTTTACTAGGAGGGACTTCGCAGACTTTCTCAGGGGAATCTCCAAGCCAAGGAGCAGGCCATGAGCACAGGTCTAGAAGCTCTGGGTACCCTGCAGAGTGGCCTGGAGCTCCAGGCTCCTTCTCCACGCTCACTGATCCCCAACCCCCGGGAGGCCACTCACTCAACTGCCTTCTCCCCAGATCTCACAACAGGAGATGGACGAAGCCAGCCAACCCTGAGCACAGACACACAGACTCACCCCATCCACAGAAGCCTGTGGCTGGCCAGGCTGCACAGCAGGCCAGGGGCGCAGCTGGGAGCTCCGGCCCCGTAACTGTCAGGGGGCAGAGGAACCACCACGGCTCTGTCCTCCTGGCCTCCAGGTGGGGCTCTGCATCCTTTTTTTTTAAAGATTTTTATTTTTATTTATTTGAAAGTCAGAGTTACAGAGAGAGGTAGAGACAGAGAGAGGTCTTCCATCCATTGGTTCACTCCCCAGATGGCCGCAACGGCCGGAGCTGCACCGATCCAAAGCCAGGAGCCAGGAACTTCTTCCGGGTCTCCCATGCGGATGCAGGACTTGGGCCATCTTCCACTGCTTTCCCAGGCCATAGCAGAGAACTGGATCGAAGAGGAGCAGCCAGGACTAGAACCGGCGCCCATGTGGGATGCCGGCACTTCAGGCCAGGGCGTTAACCCGCTGCGCCACAGCGCCGGCCCCAGGTCTCTGCATCCTTTGCTTTCTAGCAGGGACTCTGTGATACAAACCTGATTCCCAAGTCTGTGACCCCGCTGATCTGCCAGGCTCAGGGCTTGGGAGAGTACAGAGCCATGGCCTCTGGCCACTCAGTTGCATGCAGTAGGGGTGTGAGAGGGTGGCATCCGAGTCCGGGCCTGGAGGAGCAGTGCATGGAGACAGAGAGAGGCAGTGGTCCCGGGAGGTGCAGCCTGGAGCTAGACACCTCACTGGGGACATAGAAGGGACTAGCCATTGCGGTGGAGGCCAAGGTTACAGCCAGCAGGAAGGTGAGGGCTTCGTGTGTCACAGTGGGCACAGAACTTCAGCTGACCTTCAGGGGACAGCCCCTCCAGTGCATGGAAACAACCCCCGTGGGAAAGAGCTCCAGGGCTTCAGAGCTGGGGGCCTGGAGGACATGGTGCCTGCCCAGCACAGGGGGGTGGAGGTGGGTATCACAGGTAAGTGTCCCCCCTGCAGCCCAGCCTGACCCGCAGGAGGGCCACCAAGCCCAAGGCACGCCTGGGTTCCAGCAGAGGGCGTGGCCAGGTGGCACTTGGACGGCAGCTGGGTTGGAGTAGGTGCCCAGAGGCAGAGAATGCAAGGTTCAGGGGTGCGGCGTCCTCAGCTCCGGTCTGCAGCGGGCAGGTGCACCCGGGGAGCCCCAGCAATGCACACCACACCTCGAGAGGCTGTGGGGAATGCAGGGAAAATACTGGAGCTCAGGAGAGGGCCAGGGGACTGAGGCAGAGAGGGCAGCTGTCCACAGCCCAGAGCCAGAGGCCGAGGAACCTCCTGCCCCCCACAGACAGGCGCACACACGAGAGGTACGTGTTTGAGAGGGGAACAAACTGTTCCATGTCTCGTTACCGGGGCACCAGCTCACCCCAGAACAAGGAAAAGGAAGGCAAACTAATAACCTGAGCGAGCCGGGTTTTATTGTTTTTTATGGCTGTCTGGCTTTGGTCCTGTTGCACAAAGGCCACTGCGACCGCAAGTGGCCACAGGGCAGGCGGGACAGGCAATGCTTCCCCGCCCCCCGAAGAGGAGCTGAGAGGGCAGGACCCTCAGGGAATGAACTGAGAAGAGGGAGCGTCCCAAAGCTGCACTCTGGGGAGGGCTTGGCTGCCCCAGCCAAGGCCCAACACTGCTGTGGGGGGAGGAGCCGGGCCACTGTAGGCTGCCTGGGCCCTGAGCATCCCTGGCGATGCACACAAGCAGGCCACCCCACCCCCACCGCACAGGAGGCCTGGGTGACAGTAGGGACTGAGAGAACACTGCGGCACCTGCTGCTTTCCTGGCCTCTGAGCCAGTGCAGGGGCTGCGGGGGGCCAGTGCCCAGAGCTGGCTGCACTCTCCCACAAGCCCCACAGAGTCCCAAGCTCCTGTTCCTCCCAGCTTCCAGGGCCCCTGCCCCTGGGACTCTACACCCCAGAGTGCCCTTCCCCCACAGCCCTATATCATCTCCCCAGTTCCTGGGGGAGGCAGGGCTGCTCCAGACTTATGCTGTGTGTGACTACAGAGGGGAGAGCCACTGAGGGGGCGGGGTGGGGGGCACACCACCCGATGTGGAGTCCCAAAGGCAGCCCAGGATTCTGTCTCTTTAAAAAGCAAAACCAGGTCCACGCATCTCCGAGAGGAGGAGCTGTGTCCCAAGGGAGCAGCGGCAAGGAGCATCCCCGGGCTGCAGGGAGCTAATTACAGCGCGGGAAGCCCGTGTGAGTCTCGCATCATCCTGGATGTCCCCAGCGGACGGCTCGAGATGGAGCACAGGTGGCGGCACCACGAGCCAGGCCCAGCTGCAGCAGATGTCCACAGCAGCTGGAGGGCGGCCAGGCATCCTGGGCAGCCGCCCCAGGGCAGGGCTGCGTGCAGAGAGGCCTTGGAGCCAGAGCTGGCCCCTGCTGCCTCTCCACTCACCGGGGCATTCGGGTTCCTGAGCCCAGAGCACGAATCAGCCTTGCAGCCTGCAGGGTGGGAAAGTGAGACCCCCGGGGTGGAGGCAGCAGAGGACATGAGGAGGAGAGGGGCTTCCGGGACCCCCGTGCTCAGCCTCAGCCCTCAGACGGGGGGTGAGACGCAGGAGCCCAAGTGCCAGCCTCACCCCGTGTGTGCGGCACACCAGCCAGCCTGCACAATGAAGGGCAAGCAAAACAAGGAGCCAAGGGCTCCCCTGGGGAGCGTCCACCCCAGCGAGGCAGCGGAGGCAGCCTTGAGCTGTAGCCCAGGGGACTCGGGGCAGAAAATCAAGTGCAAGGTCAAAGGGTCGGCAGATGCCCCCACCCCCCCACCCCCGAAAGGCAGGGAGGCTGAAGGAATGTGGCGCTGATGGCAGGAAGCTACTGGAAGCGTGTATGACAGAGCGCCCAGATCTGACTCACTTTGGAAAGTTCGCTCTGGCTGATGGAGCCTGGGTGCGCAGTCCCGAGAGGAAGATAGGGCAGTGAGAGGCGGATGCTCTGGCCCAGGCCAAGGCAGGGCAGATGATGGTCAGGGTTCCAGGAAGGAGACAGGCAGGTCTGGGGGTGGGGGCAGGGGACCTGCTCTGCTGAGGGGAGGGGTTCCTGCAATGGGGAAGGGGGGCAGGCCTGCTTTTTGGAAGGCTCCACCCAGGTGACATCTGGGGACTGGGTCACCTCTCTCTGACTCCCCCCTCCCAGCCTTGGAAGTCTCTCTCAGGGTGGCAGCCCTGACACCTGGGGCTCCCTAGTGGCCGGGGTGTCACTGTTATCCCTGGAGAGCTCACAGGCTCAGGACTCTCTGCGTCCTGTATGCTGGTCCCACACCCTCCCCCAGACACCCTGGGGACCTGCCCCAGCTGCAAGCCAGCAACCACTCACCCATGTCCCCAGCCGGGAGGGCATCTGAGCAGCTCGGGCCCCAGCTCCCGGCATGGCCTTGGCATGCAGGGGGCCAGGCCCAACAACTCCTTCCCCTGGCTTCAGTGGCACCCAGGAGTTTCAGCAATGGGGTGACCCCTGCTGCCCACCACCACACCCGCCCCCCCTCCCCGGCTCCTGATTGAGGCCACAAAGCATCGTGTCAGCAGATCCCGCCTCTTCCCACCACACCTTAGGGGAAGGGATCTGAATTGTCAGGTCTGATGTCCCAGCAGTGGTCTGGTGTCCCCAAGGGTCCCCACGCCATGCCAGGAGACATGGCAGCCCTGCCATCATCACCCTTGGTGTCAAGTGCACCCCAAAGAGAGAATCAGGCCCCAGAAAGGCAGCTCTGTCCATCGCTCATCTCCCAGACAGGAGTCACAGGGGCACTCGGTCCCATGCCCCTGGGACAAGGCTGGGTGCATTGTGTCTCTGTGTCTCCGCCCCCTCTGCTTGGGATTCTGGTTCTGCCCTGTCTCTCTCCTCAGCCCCCACCCTGGTATGCACCTGCACATCACCTCTGTGTCCCCCGGAGCCCTCCCACGTAGGGAGTCCCAGACTGTCCCCAGTGCCGGAGAGCTGCGGGGTAACACCGTGTGCCCTCTGCGTGCTCAGGTGGTGCTGTGGGAGGGGCCCCAGCGTGTGTGTGGGGGGGGGGGGTGGGCTCAGCCACTGCTGACACTCCCTGCCTCCAGGCAGGGCAGGACCCAGAGCTCCAGGCGGCAGGCAGCAGCTTTGCCCCACCTGCCAGCAGCCCCAGCTGCCCCACGCCTCTCACCCTGAGGAGCAAAGCAGTAGAGGACCCGTGCGGTCCCCCAAACAAGTCACCCTTCTGTGTGGCAGAGTACATGGTGACTAACTGTGCCAGCTGTCGGTCTCGGCACAAGCCTTGCGCCCATTACAGGGGAGCGTCCCCTGGGTAGGATACAGGAGAGCCGCTCATCCCAGTACACGCTAGCACCCGCAGCAGGGACATCGTTAAAGCCGAATCTCCAGGGTCCTTGGCTCTCTGAGCTGGAGTTTTGCCAGAGGGAGGTGCAGATAACACCTTACCCAACCCTTCTCCAGATCCACCAAGGCCAGGCCCACTCCCAGGGAGGCGGAGACGTTCCCTTTGCTTACCAGACCTGGCACCAGGACCTTGTACCTCACCTGCATTCCAGGTACAGAGAGGAGACGTCTGCATGCCCATCCCTCCCCCCAGGCTCCACCTGCACAGCGTGCCCTCCGGAGCTCACCAGAGGCGGGGAATGGCAGACTAGGACCCATGCCCCAGCGCCGGGAAGGAGATGAGTGGGAAGCAAGACCCGCAGTGCCATCACTACCTTCTCACAAGCACCTGTGAGGCCAAGGACGGCCACTCCTCGGGTCCCAGGTGGGCTTCAGGAAGGCATGGTTGTTAGTGTGCACCCCGAAGAATAAATTAGGAGCAGCCATCCCACCCACTGCCTGCCGGACCAGGCAAGAGCAGAGCCCAGCAAAGCCTGGAAGAACAGCCCAGCCCACGGAGTGGCCAGGACAGGGTAGACATGCTACTGCAGCAGGGGGAAGAGGGCGGCTCTTGCCTCACTCCCGGCCATCCAGCCCCTGCTGGGTCGCCGCACCTACCAGCGGTGCTGCCCTCCTGTCTGCACTTGGCGGATGGTGTTGCTGCCCAGGTGTGAAGTAGCATTGTGGAGACTGGGGACAGCCACGCCCACTGGCTTCGGCTGGGCTCCAGCTCCCACCCCACCGGCGCTCAGGGTGCTGGGCGGGAGCCGAGAGCATAAGCTCTGTGCAAACATCCTGCCTTCTCCCAGGATATTTTCTTTAATAAAAGACTGGAAATGTCAGCTCGTCTAAACAAACAGCAGAGCCGCCTGCCAACCAGCACCTCCAGGGGCCGCTGGCTAGGGGCCTCTGGGACACCACATGCCAGAGAGGTGGTGCAGCGTTCTTTCGGGAAGGGGCAGGCAGGTCTTGGGTCCACGCCAGGTCCCTGAGGAAGCAGGGTCCCGTCAGACCCCAGGGGCCAAGAGTAGTGGGGGGAGGTGGATAGCAGAGGCCCCTCAGAATGGTTCTCTCCCACCCCCCGACCCCTGCAGGGGTCCACTTCCTGTGCCCGCCCAACACATGGAGGCCACGCCCGGCCACTGGCGGGAGCATGGGGAGGAGTCACAGCCTCCATCAGCATCCAGGAGTTGCAGGCTCTGGGTTGTCCCTAGGATCCCGCTGCAGGAACAGCCATGAGCACCCCTGCTCTTGCTACTGGGTCAGCCCCAGCTCCAGCCACCCACAGGGTGAGGATGGAAGGACTCCACAAGGTTTCCAGAGCCCTGGGCCCGTGTAGGCTCAGCGGCCACGGACCATGTGTCCAGGCAAGAGCCGCACCTGAGAAGCACCTGTTCTGATGGAGACAGCTCGGGAGGTCCTGCTTCTGTCTCCATCCATCTCCTTTGCAGCCTGGCTGCCATATTGTGAGGAAGCCCAGGCATCACTCAAGGCCACAGGGGGGCGCTCTGCCTTCGGGCTTAGTGCAGGTTCCAGAGACAGCATCCACTGCCAGGCCGGTGAGCTGACACAGCGGACCTCCACCTTGCCCAGCCCACCACATCTAGCCCAACGTGCCCAGCCCCCAGTGCCCAGCCTCAACATGCCCAGCTCCTCCCAGCCCAGTACAGCCCATACCTCGTCCAGCCCCGCCATGCCCAATCCCACCACGCCCAGCCTAATTTGCCTTTTGAACAGAACCAACATTGTCCATCCAGCCACCGAGCTTTGGGCTGAGCTATGGCGTCACTGTGATTTGCCCCACTAGCAAAACCCATGTTGAGGCTTGGGCGCTGGTGCAGCCGAGTTGGGAGGCGGGGCCTGGTGGGAGGGGCTTGGTCCCCCTCACCGGTGGGGTGCTCTCCGGATTAGCCATGGAGAGCTGTGGGTACAGGGTGAGGTCATCCTGGTGCTCGCCCGCTGTGAAGCCCTCACGGGACGCAAAGGAGAGGCCGGCACCTTGCTTTTGGAGTTGCCCAGCCTCCAGAATTATGAGCTGAGATTAGACTCTGGTGTGCAGCAGGAAACAGACCAAGAGAGCTGGCTTGTTGTGCAGCAGGCCAGGAGGGAGCGTCAGCGTTCCTGGGGCCCTGGAGCTCGGTGCACTGGACGCTGTGTTCTGATGTCACTGTCCATCTCTCATCACGCTCAAACCTGGGCACAGCATCTGGAGATGACCATTCTGTGCGTTCCAGCCAGAGCTACAAGGCCAACGCTGAGATCCAGTAACCCCGGACAATCTCTGGACTAGAAACCCCCTGCCATGACACCAGATGCTTAGCCACTCGCTGTCCAGATTCCCTCGTGTGATTCACATGAGAAAGGTTGTTGTCCACACAGAGCTTCAGGCTCAGCTAACTTCTTCGTCCAGCGTGTCCCTGCTTGACCTTGGAGAGGACACACCAGGGAAAGATTTAAAAGCCCCCACTCCAGATGTCTTCCCGGCGGCCCCTGTGCCAGCCCCTGCCCACTCGCAGCTGGGGAGGAGGGGTGCGGCCAGTGCTCTCTGCCACCAGCCACCCCCATCAATCAATATTTTTAATTACTTACATGATTGACTAATAAAATTCCCCCACCGACTAATTGATTTTTTGAGTGGGGAGAGCCTCTGTTTTTATTAAAAGGCTACTTAGATGATTTTTTTTTTTTGGCCTAAATGGGAAGCTGTATTTCTTTTGGTCATTTTGGAGGAAGAAAAATGGAAGCACAAGGGGAGACCCGGGCACCAAGAGAATCCCAGGCCCAGCCTGCAGGAGCCTTTGAAGAAGCCGTCTCGGCACGGCTCACTGTGCACCTGCCGCACGCCCAGAGCATGCTGGGGCTTACGTGGGCAGCCCAGGACGTGCTTTGCCCAATCGCCTGCTGCTTCTATTGTTTTTGTTTGTTTCTAAAGATGTATTATTTATTTGAAAACCAGAGTTTCAGAGACAGAGGGAGAGACAGAGAGAGAGAGTTACAGAGAGAAAAAAGGAGAGACAGAGATCTTACATCTGCTGGTTCACTCCCCAAATGGCCACAATGGCCAGGGCTGGGCCAAGCCAAAGTCAGGAGCCTGGAGCTTCATCCAGGTCTCCCACGTGGGTGCAGGGACCCAAGCACTTGAGTGATCTTCTGTTTTTCCCAGGTGCATTATCAGGGAACTGGATTGGAGGTAGAGCAGCCAGGACTTGAACTGGTGCCCAAATGTGACGCCAACCTCACAGATACCCCCTCTGCCACAACATCGGCCCCTATTTCTATCATTTTACAAAGTGTAATATGGGCCTGGCTCTGTGGCGTAATAGGTTAAGCCACAGCCTGCAGTGCCCGCATCCTATGCAGGCACCGGTTCAAGTCCTGGCTGCTCCACTTCCAATCCAGCTCCCTGATAACGCCCCTGGGAAAGCAGTAGGTGATGACCCAAGTCCTTGGGCCCCTGCACCTATGTGGGAGACCAACCCTGGCTCCCTGCTTTGGCCTGGCCCAGCCCTGGTTGTTGCAGCCATTTGGGGAGTATAACCAGCAGATGTAAGATCTTTCTCTCTCTCTCTCTCTCTCCTTCTCTCTCTCTGTAACTCTGCCTTTCAAATAAACAAGTAAATCTTTAAAAAAAAAAAGTGAACTATAAACTTGCCTTCACATTTTAACAAAAGCATTGGTTTCAACACCATAAAAGTAACACATCCACCTGACAATCTGGAAAAGACACAAAGATCCAGCAGAGCCGAGAAACAGGATAGCCGTGCCTGTGTGCAGGGGCTGGTGACCGCGAGGCCACCAAGTTCTCACAGACAGAGGAGGGACCGGGACTCCCGCAGCCACACAGCCTGGACCCCCCTGAGGGCCTCTCAGGGCTGCCCTGGAACTTGCTGTGGCCACCATGGGCCTCGCCTAGACCCCCAGATGAGCAGGGTCAGAGCTGGGCCCAGTCCACGTCCACGTTCCCGCACGGAATCCACAGGGCCTCCAGGACTTCGTTCTACTTTTCATTACAGTGTAATCCACTGGATTTTTTTTTTTTTTTTTTTTTTTTTTTTTTTTTTTTTTTTTTTTATTTTTGACAGGCAGAGTGGACAGTGATAGAGAGAGACAGAGAGAAAGGTCTTCCTTTGCCGTTGGTTCACCCTCTAATGGCCGCCGCGGTAGCGCGCTGCGGCCGGCGCACCGCGCTGTTCCGATGGCAGGAGCCAGGTGCTTATCCTGGTCTCCCATGGGGTGCAGAGCCCAAACACTTGGGCTATCCTCCACTGCACTCCCTGGCCACAGCAGAGAGCTGGCCTGGAAGCAGGGCAACCGGGACAGGATCGGTGCCCCGACCGGGACTAGAACCCGGTGTGCCGGCGCCGCAAGGCGGAGGATTAGCCTGTTGAGCCACGGCGCCGGCCTGGATTTTTTTTTTAAGTACAAAAATAACATCTGCTCAGAGCAGAAAACAGAGAAAGAGAAAAATCGTAGAGATTGAGTTGCCTCCCTCCCTCTCCTGAGAGCTGATGACCTGGAGCTGGCATTTACTGCGGTCTCCTGTGCAGAGCCCGCTCCCCTGAGACCACCTGGCCCCCTGCGACGCTGCCTCCTGCTCTGAGTCCCCTCCCGGAAGTGCCTGGCAGGAGCCCACCCGGATGGCCCTGCACTCCCTCCCCTCACCCTGACAGCGACTGCGATGCCGGGAGCTATGCCCTCTCCTCTGGGTGATCTCATCCCAGCCGTGGCTGATGTCACCCACGCCGATGGCTGTGACCCTTCAAAGGCACCCCACGGCGCCCTGATCCATCCCCCAGGCACACACCACACCTGCACCCTCCCTGCCACAGCGGGTGACAGCCTGGGCCTTCCAGGTGCTCGCCTGCCCTCCCCTGTCCACCGGCAGCCAAGCCCTGCGACCCCAGCCCAGGCCCCAGCCTCCCCAGCCCTCGGCCGCAATGCCTTGCCCCTGACTGGTCCCCCAGCACCCCTGGCCCCTGCCCACGATGCTGAACACAGTGACAACCGAAGCAGCTGTGAACCTCCCCCTAACCATCCATCTCTCGGTGGTCTTCAGCACCCCACAGAGCCAGTCCGGCCTTGACACCCTCCCTGCTGAACCCACCAAGCCCAGGTCCTCCCAGATCAGAAGCTGGGACAAAGACCTAGGGGGCTGACTGGGAGAGGGGAGGCTGAGAGCCGGGGAGATGGAGGAAAGCAGGGCAGCATCACGGAACCTGCCGGCTGCTGGAACTCTCTCGACCCACCAGAAGCTTCCAGAAGCTTCCACTGGGAAACATGTGGGCTCGAGGGCTGCCGAGGCTTTATCTTCCTCCTCCTCCTCTGCCCACCAGGTAGAAAGACCCAATACTCAGTCAGAGTGGGACACCAGAGGCTGGAGCGTGGAGCTGTCCACAGCGAGGGTGAAGCCAGGCAGGCCAGGGGCGGGGCACGGGGCGGGGTTGGCCAAGTGCTGCCTCACGGCCTCATCTGGACCACTGCTCATCTCCTAGTGTGGAGCTGGAGCCAGGAGCGCAGGGAAGCCAGGCCCTCTGAGATGCAGGATGGGGGCAGCTGAACCCCCGGGATCGCCACCTGCTCCCGGTGCCTCTCCTTGGGTGGAGCAGGTGCAGCCATCCCAGCAAACAGAAGAAAGCTTCTCTCTGTGTGTAACTCTGAGTTCCAAATAAATAAATAAGTCTTTTGAAAAAATATGTTTCATGTTTATTTGAAATGCAAAGTTACAGAGAGAGGGCCAGAGACAGAGAGACAGAGAGAGAGAAAGAGATCTTCCATCCACCGGTTCCCTCCCCAAATGGTCACCACAGCTGAGGCTGGGCCAGGCCAAAGCCAGGAGCCTGGAACTCCATCTGAGTCTCCCACATGGGTGCAGGGGCCCATGCGCTGGGGCCATCTTCTACTGCCATCCCAGGCGCATCAGCAGGGAGCTGGATGGGAAACGGGCATCCAGGATTCAAACTGGCATGTATTTGGGACGCCAGCACCACGGGTGGCAGCTTAACCCACTGCGCCACGACACCGGCCCAGTCTTCATGGTTCTTAGAAGGGAAAGTCCCGTATGTATGTGTGGAAATACGGGAAGACAAACCAAAGGGGAAAGTGGAGCCTAGCCAGAGCCTTGCAAAAAGTTCACAGAGGATGGAATTGAACGGTAAGTTTATTTTGGTGCAAACCTTTTGCGAGCCATGCATATGCTTTGGTAACACCCATTTCCTGCAAGCCTTTGGAAGACTCCTCGTATTGGGGGGCCGCTGGACTGCCCCATGGGGTGACATTTTTCACAGACTTGGTGAAGCCTCTTCATTAAGCAGGTATTGTGCCAAAATAAACAGTGTTTAATTCCCCCCACGGATTTCATCAGGGAGCAGAGGAGAGAGGAGTGAGACAGCTTTGCCATGGACAAGGGTAAGAGCCCCTGCTCTGCCCTGCTGGGAGGCTGTTGGCCTGGGGAGGCAGGCATCCCATGACAAGGATATGAGAGCTGATTTGACTTCTCTGCGGTTGGTCCCAAGAAGGGACAAAAGCGAGGGAAGCTGTCGGTGATTAATCAAAGCCTGGCCATGTGGGCCAATTGTTAGTGAAGTTACTGTTTATCTTCCTGAATGGTCTGGTGTACAGCAGGCCGGCTACCCAGGTTGCTTATAAAGGGGTGGGCTTCCTGGGTAGGCAGCTGTGGGTCGCAGGTCAAAATCCAATTTGTATAGCTGGCCTGGCCACTGCCCGGCTGCACAATCAGTCTCCCAATAGAGAAGTGCCAACTGTAGGGTATGACCCTGATAGATGCTCACTCAGCGGGCCCCACAGCATGCCTGGCGTGATGGAGAACAGAGTTTATTAGTGTCTCAGCACTAAGAGACCTTAGGCGATGGCTAAGAAATGTTGGCCGATGAAAGAACGAATCAATAGAATTAAAATTGCAGATCAGTGCAGTGTGGGACAAGGCTGGGGGGGGGGTGGATGAAAATATTGGTAGAAAAATACACTGGGAGTAGCGATCAGAAAAACAGGCTGGGCAGCCTTTGGTAAGCATTTTTTAAAATATTTTATTTTATTTATCTGAGAGGTAGAGTTACAGACAGTGAGAGGGAGAGACACAGAGAAAGGTCTTCCACCTGCTGGTTCACTCCCCAAACGGTGTCAACAGCAGAAGCTGGGCTGATCCGAAGCCAGGAGCCAGGAGCTTCCTCTGGGTCTCCCATGTGGGTGCAGGGGCCCAAGGACTTGGGCCGTCCTCTGCTGCTATCCCAGGCCATCAGCAGAGAGCTGGATCGGAAGTGGAGCAGCCGGGACTAGAACTGGCACCCATACGGGATGCCGGCACCACAGCCAGGAGATTCACCTCCTGCGCCACAGCACCGGCCCCCTTCAGTAAGCATTAAAACGAGGAAGGTTCTGTTGGCCCATCTATCGGCGTTGTTTCAGAGGGCTCACCGAGTCCCAGGCACTGTCCCAGGTGCTGGAGGGACAACAGCCAACAGTAGGCTAACATCCCTGCCCTCCTTCAGCTCATTCTCCTTCGTGCGGGAAGCCAGAGAATGATCAAAATCAACACGTGACCGTGTCGCGGATCAGCTGGTGACCCCCACTGCAGGGACAAAGATGCAAGGAGTGAGCCCTGCCACAGGCGCTGGGCAGTTTCAGAGTGGCCCCAGAGGCCTCCCTGGGCGAGGAGACCTGATGGAGCTGCAGGAGCAAGTCTGGTGCTGCAGAAGGAACTGGAGATGCCGAACCCTGGGGTAGGGGCTGCACTGGTGCAGGAGGGAGGCTCATCCTGTAAGGGCACCAGTTCAAGTCCTGGCTGCTCCAGTTCTGATCCAACTCCCTGCTAATGGCCTGGGAAAGCAGAGGAGGGTGGCCCAAGTGCTTGGGTCCTTGCACCCATATGGGAGACCCAGAAGAAGCTCCTGGATCCTGGCTTCAGGCGGGCTCATCCCTGGCTCTTGTGGCCATCTGGGTAGTGGACCAGTGGATGGAAGATTCTCTCTCTCTCTCTCTCTCTCTGACACACACACAGCCTTTCAAATAAATATTTTCAAAGAAAAGGAAAGGAGATATGAAAAAAAAAGTACACAGAAAACATAAAATAGCAAGAATATGGCAAATCATATAAAGCTTCACAAAATGAAAATGAGTTAAATTCCACTATTAAGAAATGCACATGCCAGCGTCGCAGCTCACTAGGCTAATCCTCTGCCTGCGGCACTGGCACCCCAGGTTCTAGTCCCGGTTGGGGCACCGGATTCTGTCCCGGTTGCCCCTCTTCCAGTCCAGCTCTCTGCTGTGGCCCAGGAGTGCAGTGGAGGATGGCCCAAGTGCTTGGGCCCTGCACCCACATGGGAGACCAGGAGAAGCGCCTGGCTCCTGGCTTTGGATCAGCACGATGCGCTGGCAGCGGTGGCCATTGGGGGGTGAACCAACAGTAAAGGAAGACCTTTCTCTCTGTCTCTCTCTCTCTCACTGTACACTCTGCCTGTAAAAAAAAAAGAAAAGAAATGCACACAAAGATAATTGTTGTAGTAATTAGCATGCATTTGCTGTGACCCTGAGAGTCTAATGTATCAATAAATTCATTAAAAAATTTTTAAAGACAAAAAAAAAAAAGAAATGCACTCAGACCGAGTTCCAGCAAATTCTATCTATACACTGTTCACAGGAGTTGACACACAAAACATTACCTAAAAGTCACACAAATGCAAGAATGGGAAAAGCTATACTAGGCAAAGTAGGAGTCCTCACGTGCATTTCAGACAAAATTAAAATCAAGGCAAAAAGTGTGGAAAGTGACCAAGAGTGGTAATTCGTATTCATGAAAACTACAATGCACATCGTCATAGACTGTACGTAGTGATGTAGCTACACTGACTGGAAGAGAGGGAGAAACTGTGAAATTACAGTCATGGGGGAAGGAACTTATAGGACATTCTAAAGATTTACTCATTTGTTTATTTTTATTTGAAAGGCAGAGAGAGAGAGAGAGAGAGAGAGAGAGATCTTCCAGCCGCTGCTTCACTTCACTCAAATATTTGCTCCTAACAGCTAAGGCTGGGCCAGCCTAAAGACAGGAGCTGGGAACTCCTTCCAAGGTTCCCACGTGGGAGACCCAACTACTCAAACCACCACCTGACGCTGCGGCCCGGGGCGCACATTAGCAGGAAACTAGAACCAGGAGCAGAGCCGGGACTCAAACCCCGGCAGGGGGATGGGATGGGATGCAGGTTTCGCAAGCCGCTTCTTTCCTGCTCTGCCAAACGCCCGCCCCAGGCCACATCTTTCTCAGAAAGGCACAGAAAAGACAACAAAGAGAAAACACGGAGAATTCAAATTATGACAAGCACAGTAGGGTAAAATTTTACCAGAACCCAGAGAATTCGTATTTTCATGCACAAGCACCATAATCATTCTCAAGAAAATTACCAGTGCATTCCCCCAAAATTACAATTCCTCAGACCATCTATGCCTTTGAAATTTAATAATGAAGCAAAACAAAAACAGAGTCTGCTACAGAACTTTTTGCAAAGCTTTCTGAATAACTCCTGAATTAGATGATGATCATTGCAAAGCTGTGTAATTCACATTTAATTAACTCCCAGCAACATCCTGTGTGCTCTGTGGGAATATGTGCACGTGCTAAGTGAGCAGACAAAATTTTGGAAGTGTGTCCTTCAAATTGGAAATGCAGGCCGGCGCCGTGGCTCAACAGGCTAATCCTCCGCCTGAGGCGCCGGCACACCAGGTTCTAGTCCCGGTCGGGGCACCAGATTCTATCCCGGTTGCCCCTCTTCCAGGCCAGCTCTCTGCTATGGCCCGGGAAGGCAGTGGAGGATGGCCCAAGTGCTTGGGCCCTGCACCCCAATGGGAGACCAGGAGAAGCACCTGGCTCCTGGCTTCGGATCAGCGCGATGTGCCGGCCACAGCGGCCATTGGAGGGTGAACCAACGGCAAAGGAAGACTTTTCTCTCTCTCTCTCTCTCACTGCCCACTCTGCCTGTCAAATAAATAAATAAATAAATAAACAAATTGGCAATGCAGAGCCTTCCAATTCCAACACGAAGTGAGTGCCTTCTCCCTCATGCCTCCCACTGAGGACAGCAGAATGTGCTGGGGTTTGTGTACGAAAAATAAATAAATAAATAGGAGCCAGTGCTGTGGTGTAGCAGGTAAAGCTGCCACCTGTAGTGCCGGCATCCCATAGGGACACTGATTCTAGTCCAAGCTGCTCTGATCCAGCTCTCTGCTATGGCCTGGGAAAGCAGTAGAAGATGGCCCAAGTCCTTGGGCCTCTGCACCTGCATAGGAGACCTGGAGGAGGCTCCTGGCTCCTGGCTTTGGATCAGCACAGCTCTGGCCATGGAAGTCAGTTAGGGAGTGAACCAGCGAATGGAAGACCTCTCTCTGCCTCTCCTTATCTCTCTGTGTAACTCTGACTTTCAAATAAAATAAATCTTAAAAAAAAGAAGAAGAAGAGCCAGAAAGCTGGGGAGAGGAGGGCTGATGGGGACAGACCCTGGGACCTGAGGCCCAGCAGGTGGTCAGTGCCTGGGGTTTTCCTTCTGCTCGTGTGTCCCAGGCTTGGAGCTGAGGGCTCAAAAGCATGGACCATGAAAGCCCCAACAGAAGCCCGCGTGTCCACCCCAGGCCCAGGAAAGCACTAGCCTAGCGAGACAAAGCTTTAGACCACAATTGCTCGACTCCAGCTAAACGTGTCAGGAGTAAGCGGCCCCAACGCCACGCAGCACAGCAGAGACCTGGACACTTCCAGCTTCATGAGGCCATAGTGAGGTCCACCCCACCCCACCTAGGGAACTGGGGCTTTCGTCCCCGCCAGCTGAATGTGGTCCCCAACACCAGCACTGCAGCAGAGGCACTGGGGACCCCGAGAGGAGCTGGAGCTGCCAGCCCACGCAGCAGAAATGAGGAGTCCCCAGCCTGCATTGCAGGTGTCACAGCAGGCGTCGGAGGGACCCGGCTCGTCCCACGTGGTGAGGGGAGGCGTTCTCCCCCAGCCCTCGCCGAGAAGCTGTTGGGAGCTCCACCTGATGCAGAAGGCTCCCGCAGAGCACAGAGCCTCACACCGCTGTACGGAACACGGAGGTTTCCAGAGAGACTGTCCAGTCACACCCAGAGAGCCTCAGACTCAGTAAAGTACAGGGGTGTTGGAAATCCCCTAGAGGAACCCACCCAGCAGCCACAGACATATTTAGCAAAAATGAAGTGAAAGAAATAGAAGAAGCACAGAGGAACTAAAGCGGCATTTGAGAACTTGAACTACCTGAATAAACATCATGAGAATGAGAGGTTCAGAGGGCCATCCCCCTGGCCAGGAATAGGAATGGAAATCACCTGAGCTGAACAACCTCCTTGGGGAGAGAAGATGCCGGCTTCCGTCGCTCAAGGCCCGGGGGAAAGAGCGAGGGTGGCTGGAAAAGCCCTCCCGGAGGCCATGGGGGAGCTGCGCCAACCAGCGCCTGCAGACCCAGGCACCTGCTGCATTCCCGAGACACAGGCGGAAGACCATGAGAGCAGCGCCAGAGAAGCAACCCTCCCGACAACAGCGGGTTTTTTATTGGACGGTGCAGTTAGCAGAAAGCTCTGGAAGTACTGGGGAAAAAAGTCATTGCGGGGAGCATTATGGCACCACAGCGGGTTCAGCCTCTGCTGAGGATCCTGGCATCCCATCCAGGAGTCTGGTTCGAGTCCCAGCTACACTACTTTCCATCCAGCTTCTCGCTAATGCACCTGGGAAGGCCTGGTCTAGCCCTAGCTGTTGTGGGCATTTGGGGGAGTGAACCAACATATAGAAGAGCAATATCTCTCTATCTTTCACTCTCTCTCTCACTCTCTCTCTCTCTCTCTCTCTCTCCCCCTTTCAAATAAATAAATAAATCTGTTCAAAAAAAAGGAAGGAAGGAAGGAAGGGAGGGAGGGAGGGAGGGGGAGGAGGGAAGGAGGGAAGGAGGGAGGGAGGGAAGAACTATCAATCCAGAATCCTAAACCCACGGGAATTATCCTTCTTATTTCCAAATGTAGGAGAACTAGGTGGGTTGTTATCAGCTGATCAAAGGTAAGATTTGGGCTAAGTAACTTCTCCAAACAGCAGATGGGAATGTTCTCTCTCTCACTCTCTCCTCTCTCTCCTCTCTCTCCCTCATCTCACATAAAGTCATTAATTAAAAAGAATAGAAATTAAAATGTGACCCACCTATATGCTTTCTGCCCAAAAAATATGTATCACTTCAATATAATGACTTAGGCAGTTTTAAAAGTAAAAGGATGGATGAAGTCATATCAGGTAAGCATTAATCAAACAGAGTAGGAGAGGCTGTGTTAATAGCAGACAAAATGGGCCGGCGCCACGGCTCACTAGGCTAATCCTCCGCCTGTGGCGCCGACACCCTGGGTTCTAGTCCCAGTTGCTCCTCTTCCAGTCCAGCTCTCTGCTGTGGCCCGGGAAGGCAGTGGAGGACGGCCCAAGTGCTTGGGCCCTGCATCCACATGGGAGACCAGGAGGAGGCACTGGGCTCCTGGCTTCGGATGGGCGCAGCACGCCGGCCGTGGCGGCCATTTGGGGGGTGAACAAGTGGAAGGAAGACCTTTCTCTCTGTCTCTGTCTCTCTCTGTCTAGCTCTGCCTGTCCAAAAAAAAAAAATAGTAGACAAAATGGACTTCAGACAAAGAGTCCATATGCCAAGAAAACACAGCAATCCTAAACAACAGAGCTACACAACATGTGAAGCAAAATCTGATAGGGCTGAAAGTGGCAACAGATAAACCACCTCTCTTCAAAGAGTTTGCAGATCTACTAGGCAGAAAATCAGCAAGTGTAGAGAACTCCACACCATAAACCACCAGGATCTAGTCAACATTTACCGACCACTCCAACCAGCAACAGCACAGGACATGTGCCAGGAGATAGCATCTCCTGGACCCTAGAATACATCTACAAAGTTCAAGAGTTGAAATCATACAGAGTATTTTCTCAACCACAGCGGTATGGACCTAGAAATTATAACAGAAAGATAACAGAAAACTCTCTGGACACACTTCTAAATAATGCATGGCTCAGAAATTCTCAAAGGAAATTGGAAATAGATTAAGGGGACTAAAAAGAAAAATACAACATATCACAATTGAGACAAAGGTACAGAAAACAATAGAAAAAATCAGTAAAACAAATAGCAAGTTCTTTGAAAAAAATAATACGACAAACCCTTCACAAGACTGACAAAAGAGAAAGAGAGAGTATATGGATCACGAGGATAAGGAATGAAAGAGAGGACATCACTACAGACCCTGCAGACATCAGAATGCTAATGAGGGAATACTATGAACAAGCTTAGGCACACACATTTGACAAGTTAGATAAAGTGAGCAAATCCCTGCAAAAATACAAACTCCCAAAACTTGCTCAACATGAAACGTAATTCGAATAGGCATTACTATTAAGAAAATTGAATTTACAATTTTAAAAATGCCCATGAAGCAATCTGCAGACCCAGATTGTTTACCGTAGAACTTTACCAAGATTAGAAAGAAAAACCATCAACCGTACCCAATGTCTTCCATCAAATAGGAGAAAACTATTCCCAATTCATTCTGTGAAATTAATACCATGCTGATGCCAAGTGCAGGAAAAATGATACAAGAAAGGAAACTGCAAACCAATACTCTTCGTGATTAGAGAGGTACAAAATATTAGCAACTAGATCTTAGCAGTACAGAAAAACAATTACATCCTATGACCATGTCTCAGTTATTCCAGGAATGCAAACCCAGTTTACATTTGAAAAACAGCTTATGTAATCCACCATTTTAACAGGCTGAAGAAGAACCACATAATCCATAGATCAATATATCCATATATCAATGGATGCTGAAAATATATTTGGCAAGATTTAATACTTATCTTTAACTTTAAAAAAAAAACCTTCATAAAAATAATAATAGAGGGAATTTCCTCAACTTAATACAGAGCATCTAAAAATAAGAATTAAAAAATAAAAATTCTATAGCTACCATTATACTTAATAGTGAAAGACAACACCTTCCCCTAAGATCAGCAACAAGACAGATACTCACTCTCACCACTCACTCAACACAGTGCTAGAAACTCTAGATAATGCAAGAAAGCAGAAAAAAAGGGGGGAAAAGGTAATCATATTGGAAAGTAAGAAATAAGACTGCTATTCATATGCATAGAAAATTCCATGGAAATCATTTTTTAAACCTAATAAATGAGTCCAGTAAGCTTGCAGGGTACAGGATAAATATAGAAATGTCAAATTTATGTCTATGTGTTAGCAAAGAATACATGAACACTGAAATTAAAAATACAGGGCCTTACATTTTGGCGCAGTGAGTTAAGCCACTGCCTGTGACACCAGCATCCCATATTAGTACCAGCTCAAGTTCCAGATGCTCCACTTCTGACCCAGTTCTCTGCTAATGTGCATGAGAAAGCAGTGGAAAATGGCCCAAGTGCTTGGGCACCTGCCACCCACACAGGAAAGCCAGATGGTGTTCCAGGCTCCTGGTGTCAGCCTGGCCCAAGCCTGGTCATTGCAGCCACTTGAGGAGTGAACCAACAAGTGGGAGACCTCTCACCCACTCTTTATTTCTCTCTGTAACTCTGCTTTTAAAATAAATAAATCTTTTTCAAAACCTTTTAAAAATGCAATCATATTTACACAACACACACACAAAGAAATACCTAGATGTAAATCTTTTTTAAAAAATATACAGAATTTGTAGGTAGAAAACCACACAATATTAATGAAAGCGAGAGCAAAGGACCTGTAAATAAACTGAGAGACATACCATGTTCATGGAATGGAAGAGTCAAGCACATAAAGACACCAATTGTCCCAAATTGGTAAATATGTCTGATACAATTCCTACAAAAACCCCAGCAAGATATTTTGTAGGTTTACAAGATTATTTCAAATTTACGTGGGATACAAAAAAAACGGAATAGCTGAAACAATTTTGAAACATCAGAGTGGCAGGAAAGCAGCCTACCTGATCTCATGCTTTATCATATACCTGCAATAATCAAGACTATGTGATACCAGAAGAGGGAAAAGTACATAAATCCATGTGATAAAAGACAGAATCCAGAAACAGGTGCACATAAAATGTGCTCAATTGATTTCTGACAAAGGTAGAGGGACCATAGGGGGTAAAGCTGCCACCTGCAATGCTGGCATCCCATATGGGTAATGGTTCGAGTCCCGGCTGCTCCATTTCTGATCCAGTTCTCTGCTGTGGCCAGGGAAAGCAGTGGAAGATGACCCAAGTCCTTGGGACCCTGCACCCACGTGGAAGACCTGGAGGAGGCTCCTGGCTCCTGGCTTCAGATCAGCACAGCTCCGGCCATTGTGGCCAATTTCTCTCTCTCTCTCTCTCTCTCTCTCTCTCTCTCTCTCTCTCTGGAAATCTGAGTTTCAAATAAATAAATAAATCTTAAAAAAAGACAAAGGTATGCCGGCACCGTGGCTCACTAGGCTAATCCTCCGCCTGTGGCGCCAGCACCCCGGGTTCTAGTCCCAGTTGGGGCGCCAGTTCTGTCCCGGTTGCTCCTCTTCTAGTCCAGCTCTCTGCTGTGGCCCAGAAAGGCAGTGGAGGATGGCCCAAGTGCTTGGGCCCTGCATCTGCATGGGAGACCAGGATGAGGCACTGGGCTCCTGGCTTCGGATCAGCACAGTGCGCTGGTTGTAGTGGCCGTTTGTGGGGTGAACCAACGGAAGGAAGACCTTTCTCTCTGTCTCTCTCTCTCTCATTGTCTAACTCTGGCTGTCAAAAAAAAAAAAAAAGACAAAAGTAGAATAACAATTCAATAAAGGACAGAGAACCTTTACAGCAAGTGGGTCTGAAGCCATTGGACATCTATGGTCTAAAAAATGAACTTAGATTTATTAAGAATTAAGAATTATTAAAAATTGATTCACAGTGGATCATAGAATTAAATGTGAAACATAAAAGTATAAAACTTTCAGGAAAAAATATAAAATATTTGAGGTCTAGGGATTAACAAAGGGTTCAGATTTTGATAATCAAAAGCATGACCCATAAAAGGAAATATTAGTAAGTTGGATTTATCAGAATTTTTTTTTGACAGGCAGAGTGGACAGTGAGAGAGAGAGAGACAGAGAGAAAGGTCTTCCTTTGCCGTTGGTTCACCCTCCAATGGCCGCTGCGGCTGGCGCATCTCGCTGATCCGAAGCCAGGAGCCAGGTGCTTCCTCCTGGTCTCCCATGCGGGTGCAGGGCCCAAGGACTTGGGCCATCCTCCACTGCACTCCCGGGCCGAAGCAGAGAGCTGGCCTGGAAGAGGGGCCACCAGGATAGAATCCGATGCCCCGACCTGGACTAGAACCCAGTGTGCTGGCGCCGCAAGGTGGAGGATTAGCCTATTAAGCCACGGCGCCGGCCGGATTTATCAGAATCTTAAAAATGCTACACTGCCAAAGATCTTGTTATGAAGAGAAAAGGCACACTACAGAGTGGGAGAGATTACCTGTGGAGCACACATACAACAACGGACTGACATCCAGGACACAGAGAGAATGCTGGAAACTCAACAACGGAAAACACTCCAGTTGGAAAATGGGTAAAATACATGAACAGACACTTCATGGAAAATGATGGGCAAGTGGCAAATAGGTTGTTAAGCATCTATTTAATATCATAGTTAACAGGGAAATGCAAATTAAAACGAGCTGGTGTCACCACCAGCAAACCTAGTGATGACATCAAGGGCCGGTGCACAGGCACAGAAGCCAGACTGTGCACGCAGTGCCGCGGGGCTGCAGAATGCAGGGTAATTCGACAGTCTTCTAGACAGAGAAAGCGAAGCATGCAACTCTCATAACGCCCAACAACTGCTACCACAGAGCAACGAAGACAGGTTCACCCACACATGCATACAGAAAACTATTACAGCAGCACTGTTTGTGACAGCCCAGGTGTCCCGATCAAGCAAACTGTGGTACACACACACACACACACACACACCGAGGGACTATTACTCAGCAGTAAAAAGGAACAAATTACTGACAGAGCCAACCACCTGACGGGTCTTCATAGGATTACCCTAAATGTCAGCTAATCCCCAGAGTTAAACTAATCCCCATGATTCCTCTGCAAATGACAAAATTATAAAAATGGAGAGCTGATTAGTGGTTGCCAGGCATTAAGGAGGGGGTGGGGCATGAGGGAGGCGGGTGCCTCCGCAAGAGGGCAGCAGAAGTCCCCATGGTGTGTTCTGTCAATCCCCTGGGGTTACCCCACGCTACAATGTTGCAACTTGTAACTACCGGGTGAGGGGTGGAGGACTGTCTCCCTACTCCGTGATTTAACTACATGCACATCCACAATTACGGCAAAACAAAAATGTTATTTTTGAAAATAATGAAATCAGACACAGACCTGAGTCCCAGGCATGCTATTGTCTAGAGATTTCATTATACACACAGTTTTCCAACAGGCAGCTATTCCTAAGGAAAACAAGACACCAAGATGCCCAGGGGAGAAGACGATACAGATCTTACTAGGGAAAAATGCAAGAGTGCATGTTTGGCATAACCGTTAAGACACTGCCTGGCATGCCCACGTGCCGGATCTGAATGCCTGGGTTTGGGTACCGGCTCCGCTCCCAATTCCGGCTTCCTGCTACATACACCTCAGAAGGCAGCAGACAATGGCCCAAGTGGTTGGCTCGCTGTCGCTCAGATGGAAGATGTGGTTGAGTTCCTTGCTCTTGACTCTGGCCGGGCACAGCCTCCACTGTTGTCGGCCTTTGAAGAATGAAACAGCAGGTGGACAATCTCTTATCTGTCTCTCCCTCTGCCTCTGTCTGTTTCTCTCTCTGCTTTTCAACCTAAAAAATATACAAAGTATCTGCATAGCTAAAGACACTGAAGACATCCAAAGACAAATGACAGATAGGGGAGAAATTCACCACACTACTGCCTAATAGAAAAGACATTTACTACAAATCCAGAAACCATCTCCTTTAATGAAACAAAAACAGCACAATAGGCTGGCGCCGCGGCTCACTAGGCTAATCCTCCGCCTGCGGCGCCGTTACCCCGGGTTCTAGTTCCGGTTGGGGCACCAGATTCTGTCCCGGTTGCCCCTCTTCCAGGCCAGCTCTCTGCTGTGGCCCAGGAGTGCAGTGGAGGATGGCCCAAGTGCTTGGGCCCTGCACCCGCATGGGAGACCCGGAGGAAGCACCTGGCTCCTGGCTTCGGATCATAATGGAAACATGAGGTAAGATCACGCCCAGAGAATTTACAGAATAACTAGAAAGAGCTGCTGTGTGCAAAGGTGCTCACCGCTGGTGCAAATTAAAACGCCCATGAAGGGCCGCTGGATCCCAAACACGTGGGCAAAGCCATTTTGCCCATAAGCCTTTCATTGGGAATTAATTCCAAACTTAGAGAAGAATTAAAGGATGTCGCAAAGACCTCCCACACAACACTTACCCAGGCTGCTCAACTATGCACGGGACTCCATATAGGTGTGTATGTGTATAGGATGTGTGTGTATCATATACTTGTGTATGTACATATACACACATTGTCTGTGCAAATGTGTGTGTATATACTTTCTTTTCTGAACCATGGAAAACAAGGTGCATCCCTCTTCCGTCCCTCCTGACCCCTAATATTTAAACCCTTACTGCTATGGTTTGGATATGGTTTTGGTAGGTGTACCCCAAGGGTTCAGTTCACTGTTGGTAGCTGGGTGCTCTGTGTGGTGGTGTGGGGAGGTGGTAGAGCCTTTAAGAGGTGACGCCTGGTGGGGGCTGGCGCCATGGCATAGTGGGTAAAGTTGCCACCTGCAGTGCCAGCATCCCATATAAGCGCCAGTTCGAGTCCCGGCTGCTCCACTTCCAATCCAGCTCTCTACTATGGCCTGGGAAAGCAGTAGAAGATGGCCCAAGTCCTTGGGCCCCTGCACCTGTGTGGGAGACCCTGAAGAAGCTCCTGGCTCCTGGCTTCAGATCAATGCAGCTCTGGCTGTTGCAGCCATTTGGGGAGTGAACCAGCAGATGGAAGACCTCTCTCTCTCTCTCTCTCTCTCTCTCTCTCTCTCTCTCTCCCTCTCCTTCTCTCCAACTCTGAATTTCAAGTAAATAAATAAATCATTTAAATAAATAAATAAATAAGAGGTGAGGCCTGGTAGGAGGTGATTGGACCCCTGCCACCCATATGGGAGACCCAGACGGAGTTCCAGGCTCCTAACTTCAGCTGGCCCAGGCCCTACTATTGTGGCCACTTGGGAGTGGACCAGTGGATGGAGGACTGGAAGACCTCTCTCTCCCTCTGTCTCTCACTCTGCCTTTCAAATCTTAAATCAGACTTTCAAGTCAATCAAGTATATCAAATCAATAAATCTTTAAAAATAACAAAATTTTTAAAAAAAAGGGGAAAGTACTCACCAGGAGTGGAATCCATCAGCTTTAGAGAAACCCTGCCCGCTCACTCCCACGTGCCATGGAACAGAGGTGGGGTCCTGGGTCTCCCCAACACCCACTCGCTGCTCGAACCCTGGCTCCCTGCCCTCCTGTGGAAGGTACCCGGCTCCCCCTGATGTCCCACAGGGAGAGGGCACGACGAGGGGCCGAGAGACACGATCCACGCCGTGCTGTGCTCCCTCCCGGCCTCCACGCATGCGCAGGAGGGCCGGCTGTGGGGCTGGGCTCGGTGAGTTCACAGCCTCGCGCCGCCCCTCCCCCACGGGGAGAGCAAACGCGCCCAGTGGCTAGTGTGCCGCCGACACTTGACAAACGTGCCTTGTCGCGGCCTCAGCTGCCTCCCCCTTGTCTTGTCTCAGGAAGGAAGGCGATGAGGTGAGCATTTCACCCTCGCCTGTGATGAGGGCTGGGAGTTTGCCATAGCCGTGCGCAACAGCTAAGAATGCTATCAGCTGCAGGAATTGCAACACAGCAGCTGAAACAAACAAAAATTTTTCTTAAGAGGCCTGCAAGTAGATAGCCGCTGGCCTCAACTGGGCAGTCTCAGAGCTTCGTCTCCGCAAGCACTTATTCTCTCTTTCTTACCTTCTGCCTCAGGGTTGCAGCATGGCTGCCCCAGCTCCTGGCATCACATCAGCTGTCAGTACAGGATGAAGCGGAATGGAGAGAAAACTGGAAATGCCACCACATTGCTTCCTGGTATCAAGAAATCAAGTGTTCCCAACTCCATCAGCTGTCTGCCATTAGGTCGCTAATATTTAAATATATATTTAAATATATTTAAATATTTAAATATATATTTTTAAATATATATTTAAATATATACATTTAAAATATTTGTTTGCTTTGAAAGACAGAATTACAGAGGGAGAGGGAGAGGCAGAGAGAGATCTTCCATCTGCTGGATCACTCCCCACAATGGCCGCAATGGCCAGGATTGGGCCAGTCAGAAATCAAAAGACTGAAACTCCATCTGGGCCTCTGATGTGGGTGCAGGGACCCAAGCACTTGGGTCATCTTCCACTGCCTTCCCAGGGGTACTAGCAGGGAGCTGGGTTGGAAGTGGAGCAGCCAGGACTCGAACCAGTGCCCATACAGGAAGCTGGCGCGAGGTGGCGGCTTTACCCACAACTGTGTTGTTTGACCACTTTTCAACACAGGCTGGAAAATACACTGCATGCTACAAGGGTCAGGAGTGCCAGAACAGCTTCCCAGAGCCTCGCTGTCAAACTGTTTGAGTGACAGGACGAGGAGGGTGGAGCATACCAGACCCGTCTCGGTGATAGGACCGGTGCAGTATCCCAGCCCCTTCCCTGCCCTTGCAGTCCTGTAAGACAGAAGCCTGCTGGAGCTCACAATCTCTCTGGGACTCCGCAGACTCCCAGCCCTCACACCAAGGCTCAGGGCTCCAGCCAGGAATGGCCGTGGCTGCCAGCCCAGACGGCACAGGGAGCCAGAGGCCATCAGTTTGCTGGAGCAAGCCCTTGGCTGTAAGGATGGTTGCACCTCTTTATTTGTTCACCAATTTATTGATTGGCAGAGTTACTGAGAGAGGGAGAGAGAGAGACTTTCCATCCACTGGGTCAACTCTCCAAATGGCCACAATGACCTGGGCTGGGCCAGGACACCGCCAGGAGCCAGGAACTCCAACTGGGTCTTCTACATGGGTGCAGGGGCCCAAGTACCTGGGCCATTTGCTGCTGCTCTCTCATGTACATCAACAGGGAGCTGGATCGCAAGTGGAGCAGCCGGGACTCGAACCAGCGCTCACACGGGATGCCAGTGTCATAGGTGGTGGCTCAACCCCCAGCACCGTGGCGCCAGCCCCCCACACACACACACTTCATCCACCTGTTTTCAGTCCACTCCGCAGCCAGGCCCGGGACAAAGCAGCTCCCGTGTGTGCAGCCAGAGCCGCCCTTCACATCCGCAGGGGGGCCGGGCAGATGGTATCTGTATCCGGAGACCCTGCGGTGAACCCAGACCCCAGATTCTCTCTCCTGATTACAGCCTCGATTTTCCACCTCTTTTAGCAAACTCCAGCCCTTGGCTGAAACCCAACCCCTTGCCTGAGGCTCCCCACTGCTTTCCAGAAAGAGCCTGGTCTGAAATGGAGGGTGGGGAAGGCGGGCGGGCGCGGTGCCCACCCTGGTGGGAAACAGAAAGGGTGGATCAGACGCTACCTGGGGCTGCACACTCGGTGGGCTTTGGGTGGGCTTGGCCGCTGAAGCCGGGGCCCCTCCTGGCGTTGCTGAGCCTCGCCTCTCAGGGCTCCTGGGCTCTGCAGCCGGCTGGCCAGCCACGGTCTCAAACGCAGCCCAGGCCGTCAGAAGAAGGGTAGTTTGCACTTTGAATACATTGTTATCAGCGGAGGAAATATCATCTCTCTCAAGAGGCCAGAAAAGGAAGAACTTGCACTGGCCCAGCCAGCCAGCCCCCCGGGGTCCTGCTCTTGCTACCTGGGTGTCCAGGCCACAGAGAGGAAGCAGCACCCCCCACCCCTGCGCCCTGCCCCAGGCAGAGGTGAGAGGGAAGGGAAAGAGATTGTAGCAGGTCCAGAGTTTCCCGTGGATTCAGGAGCAAATCTCTCTTTTCACAAAGCCCCCATGCAGAAAAACACAGGCGATTCCCGTGGACGCCACCTGGTCCCCTTTCACCCTGGAAGGTTCCTCTCCTTGTCTGCCCCAAGTGTGCGTCCTGCTGGGCCTCGCACAACCCGTGAGGGTCTGGTCTCAGCTCCACCTTCCCAGATGAACAAATTGAGTCCTGTTAACTTGTAGCCCCTGGTGCTATGACCCAGAGGTCTGCACCACCAGCGGGGGGAGAACCTCCGGGGCTCAGTCAACGGTGTCCCCTCTGCAGAGCCTGCTCCCGCCCCGGGCCCCAAGAACCAGAACACTGCAGATGCCGCCTTGAGATTATCAGTTGAACCCCTGCCAGGCCAGGAAATTCCGGGAGTCTCTCAGCCTGGCTGAGGCTCAGGGGTCACGGCGGCATGTGCAAGGGACCCTCGCAAGCTGTGAGGGGGGCACCTGAGGTCTCCGGAGCTTCCTGGCACCCAGGCACCTGCCAGTCATTCCCCTCTGCGTCCCTGAGGTCCCTGCTCCAGCCCAGCCCCTGAGCCCTCCTCCCCCCTCCCTGCGTCTGTCCAGCCAGACCCCAGCCCCTCCAGGAAGCCAGCCCCGTGCAACTCCCTGCATCCTTCGGGGCAGCGTGTTTGGGAGCCCGTGTGAGCACAGCCTCTGTGACACCCTGTTTTCCACTTGCAGATTTCCCCCAGGCTTTGCAGTGGGGTGCACCCCCACCTTCGGGCACCCCCACACACACACCTGCTTGCCGCCACCTTCCCTTGGATGCCAAAGAGCTCTCTTCCCTCACACCGCCTGAGACCCCAGGCTAAAACCCTAGACCACCTTTAAAATAAACTTCGCACCTTGGGTCATCTCCGGGGCTCCCACCCCTCCACCCCCATCCAAGCTGCTCTCAACACCCAGCCTGCCCTGCTACAAAGTGCACCTGCTCACACTTTGAAACCCAGTCCCTGGGTTCAGCCTCAGAGCCCAGATGCAGCAGGGCCCCTCCTCACTCTGCCTCTCCCCTGCCTCTCTCCCCTTGCTCTTAGCGGACCCCTGACCCCTGAGCACACAACTTAGGGGGGTCCCCACCTTCAGCTCTGCCCCCAGGGTCAGGGCTGCCTCTCTGCCTCCCTCACACCTTTTCTCAGCTTCTTCCTTGCCATCCTGTTGTAAATTGCAGCCCAGCCTAGCACCGGCCTCTCAGCTGGGGCAGGACACGGGAGTGATTGAGGGACAGCGAGACACTCACAGGCATCTGTACCCCAACTGGATGGTGACAGCCACTCCTCTACTTTTCTGTTCCCTAGAAGCGAAATCTGGTCCAACTCCCCATCACCTGTATAGGAAGGGGGCAGCCCAGGTGTGAGCACCTGGAGGGGGAGCAGGAAATCTCTCCCGAAACTGTCCCCTGCCCTCTGCTGACTCCTGCAGGAGTGAGGTGGGCTGGGCGTGAGATTCCCCCTCCCCCACCAGGTGCCACGCCTCACCACACAAGATGGCTGCTTCAAAAATCTCGGATGTAGTTCTCCTCTTCTCTGTCCTTAATCAAGCTCCCTGGCCTCCATTTCTCTGATTATACTCAGCATTTACCACCACCCTCTGTTTCCAATACCTATGGCTATTATCTGGAGAATCTCTCTCTGTGTGCATTGTATGTGTGTGTGTGTTTATTAAGATTGCATTTATTTATTTGAGAGGTAAAGTCAGAGAGAGAGAGAGAGAGAGAGAGAGAGAGGTCTTCCATCTGCTGGTTCACTCCCCAATTGGCTGCAATGGCCGGAGCTGGGCTGATCCGAAGCCACGAGCCAGGAGCTTCTTCCAGGTCTCCCGTGCAGGAGCAGGGTCCCAAGGACTTGGGCCATCTTCTACTGCTCTCCCAGGCCATCAGCAGAGAGCTGGATGGGAAGAGGAGCAGCCAGGACTCGAACCAGCGTCACAGCGCGGCCCCTCACTGTGTTTTGTTGTTTCAGGCTGATAGCACAAGGACGGCCCCCTTGGAGGCTGGGTGGGTTAACAGAGTGAGAATGCAATGGAGGAGAGCGCCAGCCAGGGCACGCCGCTCACGTGTGCCTCCTCCGGCAGCCCCGCCCGCGCCATGTGCATCGCCACCTTGCTGGGACAGGCCCCGCTGGGACCGGAGGCCTGCAGCTGTGTCCGGGGAGGCTGGGCTCGGTCAGCCGGCTGAGATCTGGAACGTAGGGCAGGAGTGAGGAGTCCAGCCCGGGTGGGGTGGCAGGATGTGGGGGCGCGGCCGGGGCCTGGGGGAGCCCCCCAGGACATTCCCGTGCGTCCTGAGAAGCCGCAGGACTCCCAGAGCAGGCGCCGCGGGGTCGCAGACCTGGATCTGAGCGTGTGCCCCAACAACGACGACAGCAGGTGCTCGTGCGGGCGCGGGCGCTCAGTGACAAGACTTATACAGTGCCCCGTGGAGTGGGCTTTCCAGAAGCAGATTCCAGCGATGGCTGACGGCTCGGGGTGGCGGAGCCCATTGGGGGCGGGGTCTTCTTCCCCTGAAATGTGGCGGGACTTGGCTGGTGCCTGGGCGAATGGCGGAGACGTCCCCGGATGACGTCGTCCCCGGATGACGTCGTCCCCGGATGACGTCGTCCCCGGATTACGTCATCCAGAAGGCGACACGACTCCGGCCGCCATATTGGGGGGAAAGCCAGCACCGACCCCCGCAGCGCGACAGAGGGCCCGGTGACTGCGGAGGGTGGGTGAGGGGTGAGCAGAGGCCGGCGCCGCCCACCTGCCCACTTGCAGATTCAGGAACCAGAGGAGCCGGAGTGCTGTTCTGAGACGCTCAGCCTGGACACGGCCTGTCGGCCTTCCGGCATCAGCCAGGGAGCCCCGCCCCAGCGCTTGCTGGGCACGTGGCATCTGCAGCCAGCCACGTGAGGCTCCGGGCTGGGCACAGGGCCAGCGCCTGGCGGCATGTGGAGATTGGCTCTGAGAGCCACGGTCAGAGCAGCGGGGGCTCAGGGCCAGGGCACAGCGCTGTGTGGGCAGGCAGGTGCCACAGCCTGGAAGCCCTGGCTGGGTGCTTCTCTTTAATGGGCCTTAGCCTTCAGAATGAAATATTTGGTCATTTCCCCACGGGCCGGGAAGTCTCTGAATCCCTTCTGTAGGTCAGCAGAGAGCTGACCTGCAATGAAATCGCATTTCTTTTTTTTTTTTTTTTTCTTTTTCTTTTTTTTTTGACAGGCAGAGTGGATAGTGAGAGAGAGACAGAGAGAAAGGTCTTCCTTTTGCCGTTGGTTCACCCTCCAATGGCCGCCGCGGCCGGCGCGCTGCAGCCGGCGCACCGTGCTGATCCGATGGCAGGAGCCAGGTGCTTCTCCTGGTCTCCCATGGGGTGCAGGGCCCAAGCACTTGGGCCATCCTCCACTGCACTCCCTGGCCACAGCAGAGAGCTGGCCTGGAAGAGGGGCAACCGGGACAGAATCCGGTGCCCCGACCGGGACTAGAACCCGGTGTGCGGGCACTGCAAGGGGGAGGATTAACCTATTGAGCCATGGCGCCGGCCCGAAATCGCATTTCTTAAGCCTCCATCTACGGAAGCAAGCCCCGGCCCTGAGCAGGTGGGCGCCAGCCATGGGCAACACACTGGCGTTCTCTGGGATACGTTTCAGACGTGTGGTCTTCGATTGTATTGGCAGTCCATGCTGGATACTTGTCAAGCTCACAAAGTCCTTTCTATTAAAATGACACGGGGGGCAGGGTTGGTACAGCTGATAGGCCACCACTTGGGACACCCCCAGCCCATGTCAGAGGGCCTGCGTTTGAGTCCCAGCTCCGTTCTCCATTCTAGCTTCCTGCTAGTGCACACCCTGGGAGGCTGCAGGTGATGGCTCAAGTAGTCAGGTCCCTGCCACTGATCCAGGAGACCTGGATGGAGCTCCAGCTTTGGCCTGGCCCAGCCCTAACTGTTGCAGTCGCATGGTGAATGGGCCAGTGGACAGAAGATACATCCCTCTCCTCTCTCTCTCTCCCCCTTTCTCCCTTTCATATAAATTCTTAAAATAATGCTTAGATGGGGGCTGGTGCTGTGGCGTACTGGGTAAAACCTGCAGTGCTGGCATCCTATATGGGCGTCGGTTCGAGTCTCGGCTGCTCCACTTCCAATCCAGCTCTCTGCTATGGCCTGGGAAAGCAGCAGAAGATGGCCCAAGACATTGGGCCCCTGCATCAGTGTGGGAGACCCAGAAGAGGCTCCAGGCTCCTGGCTTTGGATTGGCGCAGCTCCAGTCGTTGTGGCCAATTGGGGAGTGAACCAGCAGAGGGAAGATCTCTCTCTCTCTCTCTCTCTCTCTCTCTCTCTCTCTCTCACTCTCACTCTCTGTAACTCTTTCAAATAAATAAATAAATCTTAAAAAATAAAATAAAATAAAACCGCTGAGCTGAGCTGTCACTGTGTGAAAGCACTCCACCCCTCCATCTCTCTGGCCAGGCCCTGGTGCCCCAGCTGAGCCTCCCTGGGGCTTCATGCCAGCATCACCAGCCCTTACGGGCACAGAAAACCAAAGTACAGGCAGCAAGCGAGGAAATGGCCTGGGCTGACTTCTGCCCCAGGGCACAGCGGGAAGCCGGGATTGGGCATGGCCAGAAGGCACAGCTGCTTAGGCAAAGGCATGAGTCTGAGAGACTCGCAGAGCAGAGCTGGGCGCAGCTGGCCCAGCAAAGTCAGGATGTTCCCCTAAGCCCAGGTCCTGGCCTGGTGTTGCCTGCACTGGCTTCGGGCAGGCGCTGGCCCCAACTACCTCCCATAGCCCCTGAAGAGGCCTGGTGAGCAGAGGGTCTGTGGAGCAGACCTCGGGAACCCAGGCCACCAGCCTGGAGCTCCCAGGGGCGCCGTGTCCCCAGCAGCGGGTGCACCGACCTCCTGCCCGACAGGCCTGGCCCCATTTCTCATCCTTATCGATCCCAGTGGAGAGACAGGCAGCACGGAATGTAAATCAGCCTCCCCGGAGTATTTAACCCAGGGAGGGTTAGCTGGAGGTGGCATCCCTTATAAGTCCTGCCTCTGATGTTTTTATATTAATTCCTATAGTGGCCAGATTAATTTTTATTCCACTGACTGTTATCTCTTCTTCATTGACTACGAGCCACTTCTGAGAAGTGCATATCTCGTCGAGTATCAGTCATTCAGAGGGTGCATCCCCCGCCTGCGAGGGTTTCATTAAAGAAAGAATGGAAAACAAATGCACAGGCCAGCCTGCGCCACTGCCCCTGCCATAGGAGCTGGAGCAGCTGGAGCCCCCACCCAAGGGTAGAGGGAGCCAGCTACACCCCCTGCATCGCGACAGCTTCTCCAGGCCAGCACTGGCTGTACACAGGCTCCACGTCAGCCTTTTTGCCAAGGGACCACGCCAGGCCCTTGAGAGGAACACGTGGACTGCTCCATCCTGGACTCTCCCCTGTATATCTTGCAGGACAGCCCCCCTCTGCTGGGACTGTCGCTGCAGCCATTTCTCAGGGATGCACCTGCTGCAGCTTCCTTGAAGCCCAGCGCTGGGTCCAGACCTCTTTGCTGACACGATGTGGACACTGCTGCGTTCCAAGGGATCCGAGCCACACCCAAGGGGCCTCGCTGAAGAGGTGGGTGTCGGGAGGCTGAGGCTGCCTGCTTTGCAGGTGGCCTGTGAGTGGTGGCTCGGAAACCAGCTGCCCTGAGGGCTGGATGTGGCAAAGCAGTAAACCACAAGATGGAAACGAAACTTCAGAAAGCTTTGGTGCTTCCTAAAAAGTGTTCTCCTCTGTCCATTGGGTGCTGGGGTTCTGGGCAGGTCTCGGGGCTGAGACCTGCTGAGGAGGAGGCAGTGTGCTGGAGCCGTGGACAGAAGTCAGGGGCAGGGGGACTGGGAGCCCGGGAGAGCACGGAGGAGGAGGGCGGCTCGCCACTGCTGGCGACAGCTGGACACACTGGGAGATCGGGCTGGAGGAGGGGGGAGTGGGTGGGTTCCTCTCTCTCATCCCCTCACTCTGGATCCGAGGAGCCCGGATGCGTGCCCATCATCAGCTGTCCCTGGGAGCTGTGACAAGCACACTGTGCCCCATGTAGGGTCAGGAGCTGGGGGACAGGCAGATCAGTCCTCTGCCGGCTTGTGAGACCCACAGGCTGGACAAGCAGTGTGTGGAGCAGGATCACATGGTTGCACCTCCGAGACTTCACCTGTAAAGTGGGGGAGGGGGAGCTGCTACCACCCTGGGGTGCTGCAAACCAGGATGAGCTAGAGGCTCCAGCCCTGGGCCACCCAGCCCCCGGCGGGGTCCTCTGTCCACCGGCCTCACTACATTTGCTGTTTTGGCGAAGGTTTCTTTCCCAGGCTTGCCTCACCTGGCCTTTCTCCCGTGGGTCAGACAGACACGCTTCAACACCAGATCGTTCGGGTCTGGAGGATGCTGATTGGGGACAAATGGAAGTAGCCAGGTCACTTCCTGCCACCCCCTGCAGAAGAGCTGTTAAGCTCATTGGCAGTTCACAGGGCTGCTTCCTGAGAACCAACTGTGGAAAGACAAACAGAGTGGCTGCGAGTGGTGGCTTAGAAACCAGCTGCCCGAGGGCTGGATGTTGCGAGGCGGAAAACCACGACGTGGGACAAAGCTTCAGAAGGCCCTGGTGCTTCCTCCGAGGTGTCCAGCTCCGTCCACTGGGTGCAGGGGTTCTGGGCAGGTCTCGGGGCTGAGCAGGTGAGCTCTGTGGCCCACGTGGGGACAAGGGGAATGGGCTGACCCTGGGACGGGGGCTGTCAGGTGCTGCTCAGTCCTGGCCTCCCAGTGTCCACGGCCTCACTGCCCGAGGCTGCCCGGCACCAGTGACCAGGGACACTGGCCCCGCCACCCTGGTCACCCCCAGCCTCCGTCCAGGAAGCGGCTCGCACTTGGAAGTTGGGGGTGGGGTGGGGCTGGGGCACGGTGAGCGTGTGAGGCACCTCTGAGGACGTTTCTCCATCCCAGGCACCGCACTGACGTCACCTGTGGACCATGAGCCCCTCCGTGCTTGCAACAATGTGGGCTCACCTGGGCCTTCTGTTCTCCAACACCCCCTCCCGCAGCCCTGCCAGGAGCCCCCAGCCCCAGTGGCAAAACCCACCTGTGCTTCCTCCCTGTCTCATCCCCGTGGGAGTTTGTCGTGAGCCTCGCGTGTCTCTCCTGCCTGGGATCCACAGGGCCCTGCCTCCCCTGCATCCACAGTGCCGCAAGGACCAGTCCCGCTCCAGTCCCTGGCTGGAAGGGACCCAGAGCCAGAGCACAGGGGACCCGGGGGCGGGGGTCATCTCTGCTGCTGGTGTCTTTTGAGGATCAGCTGCAATTGGAGTTGCAACCCAAGGAGAGCACCCCACGTCTCGCTGTGCAGCCCCCTGTGCTGGGTACAGAGCTGAGAGATGGGAGGGTGAGCCCCCCCACAGGCCTGAGGCACAGGGGGGCGGGGCGCCTGCAGGAGGGGGACAGAGCCCGGCATAGGCAGGTGGGGGCCTGTCTGAGCCGGAAGGGAGAAGCTTCCAGACATGATTGCATGTGACCTTCTCCTTGAGTCTCCTGTCCCTGGCGCGCGGCCTGCGGTGAGCTCAGCTCCTTCCCACTCCTGGGCTACGTGGAGGGAAACTTTGTCAAGTTTCCAATGCACACAAAACTGCCTGCCTCTGGGAGCCTGGGGAGGACCCACACCCTCCACCCAGAGCCTCCTGGGGCCCAAGGACCTTCCAGGTCTTTGTGGGGACGCCTGGAGCTGGGAGAGGATGCTTCCAGGCCTCTACGGCATTCTCCAGAGACCCCAGCCCACCCCGGTGCGGGCCCCAGCTCTGAGGGCTTCAGAACCTTCCTGAACATTTCTCAGTTGAGCAATCCCAGCCCAGGGCCAACCCCTGGGGAACCTGCAGAAGGAGGCTCCTCCCCTTGCCTGGATCCTCCATCCTGATACTTAAAGGGCCAGAGGGCAAATTACCTTCCTGGGTTTTTTTAGGGCAAGTGTTTCCACAAAAAAAAAAAAAAAAAAAAATGCTTCCTGATACTTGGCTGACACTAAAAACCTATTCAAGTCGTAAACTTCTCCCACCATGGCTCCAAAATGTATTTATCTAAAGGGCATCTGTGTTTGGTCTCCAACACAGCAAATGGCAAATGCCGGGCCCCAGGTGATTTATCTGGGGGCACCTCCATGCTCCCTGCTTCCGGCCTGGTCCTGGGCTCCTTCCACTGTTTGCAAAGGGCTTGACCCTGCCCTGAGGGAGGTAGCCCAGAGGAGCTAGGGGCTCAGAGGGGTGGAGTGGAGGCCACCGGGGCCTGCAGAGGGTACAGCAGCCAGAGTGAGCACAGACAGCCACCTGCCTGCAGGGCCATTGTGACCTGTGGCTCAGCATCCTCACCATATCCCCAGCTACTATAGACACCAGCCAGCCACTGTCCCCAGCACAGGCAAAGACGGACAAGCAATGGACAAGGACGAGTGTGACGCATGATGGCATCAGACATTGCCGAGTGGGGCCCGAGACAAGTCCAGGACGGACAGACCAGGAGAGCACAGGGCCTCCCGCAGTGGCTGGGCAGGGGCTCGGGAAGATGATTTCTCAGGTACTGATGGGTGTTGGACCACAGAGGGGCTGGAAGGAGGCAGGTGGAGGGGAGGGGAGGAGCAGGGGTGGCCAGGGAGCCCCTGGGAAGCCTTGGTGACAGTGGCGCTTCAAGGCAGAGGGGACAGCTTAGCTAACAGGCCCTAGGGCCTCAGGCTGCAGCCTGGGTCCCCTGACAACCCTTCATCATTGTGTCTTAATATGCGCGAGCTCATCAGACTGCCCCAAAGAGGCCCCAGAGAGCAGAGACAGCGGCCCTCCAGTCGCCTGGCCTGCAGTGGGAAGGGACACCAGGACTCCTGAGGAGGCTGGGCACCGAGCCCAGAGGGGAACCAAGCCCCCGCAGGCGCCCACGCGTGCCGCTGCCACGCCTCCTTCTCCTCCGGCTGTGGCATCTTGGAGACACTGTGCAGTTCAGTCACAGAGCGAGAGTTGCCGACTCAGAGTCCGCTGGGGCCACACGGGGTGTCCCCAGGACTGCTTCTCTGAGCCCACTCACTCCCTGGGTGGGAGATGGTGCCAGGAGCCGGCCCCTCCCGCTACGCCCCAGGGAGCTTCTGGGAAAGCATCCACACTGCCTGAGTGAGCCATCCTAGCCACACGCGCGCGGCTCTTTCACTTCACATTTTAAATGAGTTACACTTAAAATCCTGGGCTCTCCGTCACACGCGCCATGCTTCAGGCCCTCAAACGACACAGACGGAAGATGCCTGTCATTACTGTACCTTCCAGGGGACCAGGCCCGGCCCGGCCAGCTTCCCAGTAAGCCCACAGGCGAGAGCTCTGGCTCAGCCAGAACCCTGGGCAGATCAGGGTGGGCTGGTGCTGGGAAGGAGACAGCGAGGGAGTCCCCCAGGATGTGCCCACCACCAGCCCCAGGGTTTCCGAAAGCAGCTGGCCTGGGTGCGCCAAGCAGCTACAGGGGGCCAAGCTCTGGGCCTGTCTGCCGAGGTGGGGGCTGGGAGCCCTCGTGCTGCTCCCAAAGGCAGCTCGTGGCCTCAGCTCCTGCATGTGCCCAGGGCGGCCCCCCTCCCCCCAGGATTCTGGGCCAGGGCAGCTTGCAGAAGCCATTAGAGGGCATTAAGTGAATGGACTTCCTATTTGTCGGCAATCCAAAAACACAGCTGCCCGAGCCAGGACACGCCCCTGCGGCTCCTACAAGCAAAACCCTTCCAGGAACCCAGTGGGGAGGCAGAGGCAGCAGAGGGCTCCCCCCACCCACAGGCAGATGAAGGATGAGTCTCCGTCCCTGGTCTGTGCAGCCTGTCCCCAGCTCCGTCCTCTGTGCACAAGATCTGCTCCCCACGGGGGGCCCAGGCCAGACAGCCGCCTGCCCACCCCCCACCCCCACCCCTGCTCCGGGGCCCCCTCTGTCAGGCCCACTGTGAGGCCTGGTGGTTTGACGCACCACACCGAGAGAGAGGGCCTTTATTCACAGGAGCCTCTCCGTCTCTGAAGATGGCGCTATGAGAGTGCTTCGAGAAGCTTGTGAGAAAACAGAAGTAAGCAGCCGGTGGGGATTGTGGAGCGCAGGGTTAAGCCGACGCATGTGATGTCGGCAACCCGTATGAGTACCTCGAGTCCCAGCCCAGCTCCCTGCTAATGCGCCTGGGAAAGCAGCGGAAGACGGCCCCCAGGTGCTTGGGTCCCTGACATTCCCGTGGGAGACCAGGATGGAGTTCCAGGCTCCTGGTCCAACTCTGGCTGTTGCAGCCCTTTGGGGAGTAAGCCAGCCAATAGAAGATCTCTCTGCCTCTCTACCTGTTTTCTGTGAACTTCTGAGGCACCTTTGTGTGATAAGTGTTCAGTCAGTTACACATGTGTTGAAGAAGCAAGTTCGCAAAAAGCGTAGGTGGCAATGCGCAGATGCAGGAAACGCGGGAACACAGATTTCCCACGGAGCTGGCTCTAGGCTGCCTCCAGCTCAGGTCTCTGGGCTCCGGGCCCCTGCCCACGGGCAGCTCACTGCCGCCTGCTCATCGGGTCATTATTTCCTCCACCGTGCATCACAAACCCCATCATGCCGCGGCATCCTCCTGACCTGAAGGTTTTGTGGTTTTAGCCTGGAACCCCACGGAGAAGCCATCCACAGGCTTTGCTCCGCTAAAGGCTGGCTTCGTTTTCCAGTGACCTCTGGTTAGTAACCGGTGGGCGGGCGGGCAGGCCCTCTTTTGCTTCCAGAAGCAGAAAGGAAAAGAAAGGGCTTCCCAGGGACAGCATCCGTGGTCAGAAACTTATGAGTGAGCACAAACAGAGCTGTATAGGAAGTGTATATTGAACAATATGACACACTGGCTTCTAATTGCTGCTGCCTTTGTGATCAATAATACATGTTTTCAAAAAGCCTTCTGTTTGCATTTACACAATGGACTGTAACTACTGCAAAGGATCCATTAAGACCTATTTTAAAAAGTGCACTCGTAAAAAGTTGTCTAAATCTGCATTACATGGCAGATTCTGAAGCTGCCTAGGGAGATGTTCTGTCGAAAGAGCATCCAGACCCTCTCTGCCGGACTTGCCAACTGCAGCTCCCTGCTCCCTCCACCGCTCGCTGCTGAAGCCGGCCAGCTTTCTCCCTGGCTCCAGATGAAGAACAGGCTGTCAGACCTCAGCCCCACCCGGCTCCAGCCATCCCCAGTGGGCCAGCCGTGATGTGAGGAAGCCCCAAGGAGCCCCCAGGGGCACCCACATTCATCCCTCCGCCACTCTGCAAGGTGTAATCACAAGGCCAGCTAAGTGGTCTGCTGTGGCCGAGAGGGCTCTGGGCTGCAGATCGGCTGGCACAGGCTGGAAACCTGCAGCCCAGCTGTTCGGAGGGCAGAAGACAGGTGTGGGTGTGGCTACCAGGCCCCCAGAGCACCCAGGTGTGAGCTGTCACCTGTGCAGATGGGAAATTCGGGGCGGAGGGAAGCAGAGAGTTTGGCTGTTGGGGCCCCTGGATGTCTGTGATGTCGGCCATAGAAGCACCATGGACTTCTCTGGCCTCATGGGAATAAGCCATAATAAGAACAGTGGCTCCTACGCTTCAGGCAACACAGGGAGAAGGAACTCTGCTTTCCAACATGGGGGTCTCCATGGGTATACAGGCCTCTCTGCTGGCGCTCAGGAATCAGGGGCTTGGGCCCTGGGGAAGATGGAAGGATGGTCTTCTCCCAAGCCAGGCACAGATCCTATCTGCAGATGCCTCTGCGGACAGAGTTGGTAAAACACACCCCTCAGGCTGAGCTGGGTGTCCTGTGACTGCATTCACAGGGAGAGCGTATATGACAGGGCGAAGGATAGCCTGGCCCCAAAGGCTGACCCCCCATGGGAACCTGCAAACAGGCGTGGAGGGCACCAAACACATTCTGAGGCACCCTCCTTCAGCTCCAGGGTGCCCATGTCCCTCAAAGGGGTGGGGGGAGAGGGTGCCAGAGCCCAGTTCCCAGGAGCCCTGGCCTGGACAACAGCGATGAACCATTGAGTGCTTGCAGGGTACCCGGTGCTGGGATCTGACCTCTTGCAAACTCCTGTTTCCGTCTGCACCCTTCCTTCCAAGAGGGAGGAGTTTATACATGGGGAAACTGAGGCTCGGAGACAGATAGGGGAACCCAGCCTCCTGCAGGCCCTCCCCACCCCTGAACAGAGACACAAGGGCCTCTGAGGTTCTAGCTCCTGGGCCAAGTCACTCCCTCCCTTTGACTCCCGCCCACAAGCCCAGGCTTTCCCTCTGCCCTCAGGTCCATGGGCATGAGCGGGGGGAGGTGTGCATGTGGGCTCTTGTATGTGGACTCTGGCATTTGCACATATGTTTACACGTGTGTGGACAGCAGTACACATGACAGGTGTCCCCATCCCCATCTCTTTCCAAAGGGATGGGGATGCCCCCGCCCTGGGTATCCGATATGCATTCAGGACTCCCCAGAGAAGATGGAAAGGAGGCCAGGAGCCCAGCCTCAGGTGGGCCCGGGCAATGGTCACACCCAGCCCAGCCAGCCGAACAGGCTGGCCAGTGTCCGACAAGGCCTAGCCCACATAGTCCTTGGGGGGTGCGGGGGCGTGGCTAGCACCAGCGATGTGGGCACCCAAGGGAGGCCCCATGGCTGGGTCTCGCTCAGTGAATGTGAGGCACCAGGTCCCTAGGGAGGCATGGCAGGCAGAGCAGGGTAAGGCTCTCCCGGCCTGGCCACCCACCCATTAGCAGGCTGGCTGTGGACAGCGGGGTTTGGCCCAGCCCCAAGGCAGCCTCCGTCTTGGCAGCTGCTCCTCCTGACTTCACTTTGACTTCGTATCTGCAGAGTGATGTGTAGGTCGCCCGCATTCAGCGCTGAGCTCAGCCCCGCGAAAGGGCGGGGCCGGGCGCACAGCGGAAGAGCAGCCGGCTCAGAGGCACCGGCCACTGTGCGCTTCCACTCCTCTGTCTCCGCGCACGGCCCCTGGTGGGGTGGGGGAACATCAGCCAACCTTCCCCCATGGAGGTCCAGGGCGCACATCCAACCTCACCTCAGACCCCTGGTACAGCCCAGAGTTGGGGTGTGGCTGTGTTTGCAGGCGTCATTTGGGAAGAGAGGCTAAGATTCTTTAGGGCACTGGTTCCTCCCTGCTGCTTGCTCTCCGTGTCCCCGCAGTCCGTCCCCGCGTCCTGAGTTCTCCCATTTGGAGATGAAGGGGTACCTACACCCAGGCACCCCGTTAGCTACCAGCACCCAGGCTCCGTGAAAACCGTTCTCCGAACCAGTCTGCTGGTCCCATGGAAGGGACCCGTCCTGCCGAACCCAAGTGAGCCTTAGGAGACCCCACCCGCGGCACCAGGGGACACTGCCTGAGCCACGAGGCTCGCTGGCCGCGGACAGGCATACGAGGCTCTTCCCCTCCAGCTGCGCCTGGACCCAGAGGCGGCCGCGTTCCCACCGCGCCTTCCCCGCTGAGAAATGGCGGAGGATGCGCCCGGCGCCCAGAGCCTGGAGGCGCGGAGGGCCCGCGTGGCCACACTCCCATGCGGTCGGCCAGATTCTGCATCCCGGCGTGGCTTCCCTGCCGGCTCTGGGCCGCCGCGAAGGGCAAAACGCAGACACCGTAAGCGCGCGCATACTGTAAAAACAGCGCGGCTGTGCGTGCCGAGGTGCGCGGAGCCCGGCTACCGGCTGCCGGCCCGCACCGCTCCCAGCTCCTAACCGCGCCCCGCCTGCCAGCTCCGCACCCGCGAGGCCCGAGCCAGTACCCGGAGCCCCGCCCCTACCCCGCACCCCGGCCCCGCCCGCCCCGCCCCCGGGCCCGCCCCTGTCCGCTCCTTCCGCACTGCCCGCGCCCGCCGAGCCTCAGTCCCGCGACCCGAGCCGGGCGCACCGCAGAGGAGAGCGCGCCGGAGTCGGCGCCCGGACGCACCGCGCCCGCAGTGTCCGCGGCGTCCGGGCCGGGCATGGGGCGGCCCGGCTGAGCACTGCGCCCCACTGCACCCCACTGCTGGCCCCAGCCGCGGCCCCGGTGCGCACGGGCGATGGCAAAGGCGCCGTCCGGCGCCGTGGGGCTGCGGCGGCTGCTGCTGCTGCTGCCGCTGCTCGGCGAAGGTGAGTCGTGCGGGCGGACGGGACGAAGTTAGCGCGGGCGAGCGGAGCGCACGCGCTCGGCGACGCCTTTCTGTTTGCGGGCGACAGCGGGCTGCGCGGCTGCGTGCCGCCGGCCTGGGCTGCGAAAGGGGCGGCCGCGGGCAGCGCGCTTCGAGCCCCGGGCTGGACGCGGGGCTGGGCGGCTGGGGTCGGCCTCCGGAGCCCGAGCCGCAGCCTCGCCCCGGAGCGCCGACCGGACGGATGTTGGTGCGGTCGGGGCGCCGGCGGGCCGGGGAGCGCCGGGACCCCGCGCCTGGCGCGGGGAGTTGTTGTTTGTGCAAGGGGCCCGCTGCGTACGCCCTCCCGTTGGGTGCGCGGCTCGCTCAGCCGGCCGCCCCGGCCGCTCTCCGGTGCGGGGACGCTTTCATAAAAGGTTGTCTTCCTCGTGTGCGTGTTTGCCGTGCCGGTGTTTAAAAAGCTCCAAAGCCACGAGTCCCACCCGGCCGCCGCGAGTCCTGGGGCCCTGCCGGCTTGGGGCGCCGAGCGGGCTGCCTTCGGGGACCTGGGGCGGCCCAGGGCGCTCCGGACCTGCTTGGGGGGCGGAGTAAGGTTCTGTGTCTTCGGTGAGCGTCTCTCGCCTTAGGATCCCGTTATTAGGTGTGGCCGCGCCGGGACCAGTCACCGCCTCCGCTCCGAACCCGGACAGAGTTAAGCCTGAGGCTGTGGAATCTTTGAACCCCTCGACTGCGCATTTCGGTGTCCTGCAAACCGGCCCTCACTTGGTCCCTTCCCGGAGGGAGCGCTTCCGTAGCCTCAGGTGTCCCTCTGCCGGGGTGGGGGGGGAGCCCGAACTCCCCTCCCCCACTCCGTACAAGGGGCGTCGACCGCGATTACCACGCCTGAGCTCCCAAGTGCTGCAAAATGTTTGGGTTCCCACACCTCCTTCGCTCCCCAATTCAGCAGGGACTGCGGCCAGAATGGGACCCCGTTCCACTGAGGGTAGGGGAGCAGCCCGGCCCTTCCCGTCCCTTGGGAATGGATGGGGACCGCGCTCTGGGCTGCCAGCGATGCAGGAGGAAGCCGGGCTGGATGCTGTACACAAGCTGGTTTTCTGCTGTGACCTGAGATTTCGACTTTGTAGTTGTGGGCACGTGGTCAGGGGAGAGCCACCGCATGGCGGGCAACCTGCGGGGGACTTCCCCAACCCTCCCACAGCCCCGCATGCAGTGGGGGAGGGGGTGGCCAGCAAGGCTGCGGGGACCAAGAGCTGCAGGCAGCGCGCTCAGGGGTTTGGCTCGTGGCACTTGGCAGGTGCACAGGTTGCTTTCAGTACAAACAGCTTGGCTTGGGATGGCTGCAGCTTCCCCAGTCCTGGGAGCCCCCTGTCCTCTGTTTCTGCTCCCTGGGATGACCAAGAAACGGTGGTTGGTGGCACTGGGAGAGGAGCCTGACACCCAGGAGGAGGTCTTGGGCGAGGCCTCCCTCTTTTCAAGAACGGCCACCACGGGCAGCCCAGCCCCACCACCCCCCACCACCCCAGTGGGGGAGCGTCCCAGCCTTGGGCTCCCTCTTGTGGAAGCAGTGCAGGTGGCCGGGCCTGTTGGTGGGGCTGGTCTGGGTGTCCAGAATGCTGGCTCACTTTCGCATCCACGTTGGGCTGTCTCCAAGACACAGGCTCACCCTTGCTCCCGGAAATGTGCTCATGAGGTCTGTAGTCACCCACAGCATGGGCTGTAGTCACCCACAGCGTGGGCTGTAGTCACCCACAGCATGGGCTGGCTCCCTCGCGCAGGTGCACCCAGGGACCGAACTCCTCTCTGCCCGCTCAACAACCCCTACCCTGGGGAGGTTCACAACAGGACCACAGCCCCTTAGCACTTTTCATACCCCTGAGGCACAGCCTCTTGGCCACGTGTCCTGGAGCTGAGCAGGGGAGCCTCCATCTAAAAGCTGTTTCTAGGAGATGCTGGCCTTTGCCTGCACGGCACAGGTGCCGCTGTCCCCATTAGCAGGCTAGGACACTGAGTCCAAGCATTTGCGACATTGCCTCCTGCCTCGCATCTTCCGGATCGGGCTCCCCCGGTCCCCTTGTACTGAGCACCTCTACCTGCAAGGAGGGGCTTGCCCTCTCTGCCTGTGGGGCCCCCAGCACTGCAGATCCAAGAGTCTTGGCTTGGCAGAGCCTGTAGCACCTGCTTGCTCCTTGAAGCACTGTCTGCTTTCTCTCTCATTTTCTTTTACCTTAGATCTTCTGGGCGGCCTCAGGTGGGTGCAAGCCTTGTCCTGCCTCACCAGGCTCACCTCGGCCCTGCCCCGTCTCTTCCACCCCAGCCACAGAGGCCCTGTGGTCCCCCAGCTGGTGGGCTTCTAAGGGTTGGGCCCTGCAGTCGGGAACAAATGAGCGGCAAGTTTATTGAGCCCATTCGCTCAATTGCCTTTATTCTACAGAATTGCTTTAGGGACCGGCTAAGTAAATCACTGTTTCCTTGGTGGTGTGAAGAAAATGGGATGTATTCACCTAATGGGGCGCTAATGGCCTTTTAGCCAGGGGAGGAAAAAAACCTAATTAAAAATTATGGAATCTGTTAAAATGCAGCCTGGGGTGCTAAGGGGATGGGACCCCCCCTCCCCGGAAGCTGCCGCCTCCAGCCTCCCCGGGGCTTTCCGCCCCTGGGTAGCCTCACAGAAGACCCTCTGGGTCCCCTTGTGCCAAGTGGTACAGCCAGCGCCCACAGTGGGTGCTCTGTGGTGGGCTTACTGTGTGGTCCTGCACTGTGCCCTGTTCATGGGCTTGCCACATCTTCCCGACCTCACACTGATGCTTGTGGCCTTGTCCCATTTCACAGCTGACTAGACTGAGGTCCCCACTGCCCACAGACTCTGGGCTCACAGAGCACCCACCTCGGGGCTCCAGCCCCCTCGGGACACCCTGGCCCAGATCTGGGGTGGCATGCGATGCTGTGTTCAGATGCCGGAAACAGGAGCCCCTGTTGTCTGGCTTCAGTTGGCATCTGGACCCACTAAGCATGCTGGGCCTGGACCAGCACCAGGCCTGGCGCTGTGCAGGCTGGCCCCCTGGGGAGCATGTGGGCCCCAGGAAGACGCGGCGGCGGTGGTGCAGGCTCCTGCAGCCGGCACCTGCCCAGGGACCCAGCATCTGACAGAAGCCACTGTGCTGATGGGCAGAGCTGCAGGGGCATGTGTGCCACCTCGGCCAGGCAGGACTCCTGCACTGACCGGGAGAAGGAGCCACTCACGGGAGTGCACAGATGCCAGGGTGAAGGGGAGAGGCAGCCCAGCCCTTCCCCCACATTTACACTGGGGAAGCCCCATTTCCTGTGGGCCTGGGGGCAGACCCCTCCTGGTGTCAGAGCTGGGCTACCCTCAGGCCACTTCTCCATCCCCTGCTGTGGGCCCTCCTCCTCCCCCCTCTTCCTCTTCCTTATTGCGGAAGTTGTTTTTCTGTATGACTTTATGGTAACAACAATAGTAACAATGATTGCCCATAAAGGCTGCAGAGGGAGGGAGGCAGCTGGCGTTTACGGGACTTTTCCAGGGGGTGCTGCACTTGGGAGACTGTCACCCTGCAGAGGTGACAGGGTCAAACGGGACGAGTGACTCTCTGTGAGTGCGCTGTTCAGATTGTGGCGTGAGCAGGCAGCAGGGCACTAGGGTAGGAAGGGCAGGGGTGTGCCTTGGCGGGGCCACATGGCAGAGGCTTCAGCCCCAAGTCAGCAGCAGCCAATGCAGAGTCAGGTTAAGCTCATGGGGTCCCTCCCATGGCGGTAATCTGAGCGCCTCTGTCCAGGGATCCATGTAGGGGAGGATGCCCCTAGATCCAGGGTCAGACAGGGTGAGAAGGCTGCAGGCCTCCATGGTGTCCACCTGCTGTTACCCCTCCCCGACCCAGAGGGGAGAGAGGAAGCCAAGGTTGTGCCTCCTGAGAGGGTCTCAGAGGGCAGGGTGCTCTCCAGACCCAGGCTCCGGGACACTGGTCCCCCACTGTCGGCTTCCCTGAGCTCAGGGGCCAGGCTGATCCCATGGGTGGACTTTGGGCAGACAGCTTCCCCTCCCCCCAGAGGCTGGAAGTTGTGGAGTCGGAGGACCAGGTGCTAGGAGACGGTAAGGCGGGAGGCCGAGAGGAGGCAGCATGGCGCCCGCCCCGCCATTGGTGGCACAGCTTCCCCCCCCGCCCCGCTGGGCTGGTCTCCGCAGGAGCCCGGTTGCAGGGTAGATAATGCCAGGAGACCTTGAGGGCGGCCATTCAGGCACCACCTGGGCCCTGGAAGCGAGCAGGTGGCCAGCCGCGAGCAAACACCTCTGTTTGCTTTTGGCTGGTGGGTGGCTCTGCAGCAGCCCGGGCATCCCTGCGGAAAGGTCGCCAGGGCACCTGAGCAGGTGCGTGCCTGCCTGGTGGGCCGTCTGAGGCAGTTTCCTCCTCCTCAGCTGCCATACCCAGTGGCCCAGTGGAGATGGCTCAGAGGAGCTGCCTGCAGCCCAAGCCCCTCCCCCCGGGACCCGGGTGTGGACACCTCTGTGATGGGGGTGGGGGGGGATTTGATGTCTGGGTTCTGCAGGAGCCCAGGGATTCCAGGGGCGTGGCTATGGGGCCATGTGGGCCTGGGGCAGGGGGCAAGGAGGCAGGACCATGGCCATCCAAACTGTTTCTGATCACCCTGGTGCATCTGTTTGCGGGCCACTCTCGCCTTTATGTTTGCAGAAAGAGAAAAATGTGATCTGTGTGTATCCGTGACATCCCGGAAGATGCTGGGGAAGACGTGCACGTAGGGAGCCAGGACCCAAGGGTGGGGGCTGAGCTGAGGGTGCACAGATGAGGGGGGAGTGGGTTTGAGTTTGTTCCTCAAACCTTGCCTGCCGGTGAAGCTGGAGACTGGGTGGGACTGGTCCCGCAGCCCCGTGAAGACCTTGTGCTGTGGCCATGAGGGCTTTGATCTGGTTTGTGGCCCAGCACAGGTGAGCTGCTGCAGGTCGCCCTTGCTAGAAGCTCACCTGGCAGGGCCCCACGTGCCGCTCCACAGAGCTTTGGATGCTGCTGGCTGTGTGAGGACAAGTGAGCCCACACTTGGTGACAGTCACCCCCTGCCCGCATCTCAGGGGCTCCACCCTGTCCTGCTGGAGGCACAGCCTGACTTCTCCATGCTGGAGCACCTGGCTGTGTGCATCAGAGGAGCCTGCGCCCCGTAGTCGTGTGGCAAGAAGGGATTCGAGAAAGACAAAGGCAGAGATGAGCGGAGAAGCAAGTGAAAGTACACAGGAAGGAGTGCGGGCCAGCTCAGGAGAGAATGAGCTGCAGTCATTTTCCAGGGCCATCCAGAGACATAGAGGGTGGAGCCAAGGGTGGGGCTTGATTAAGTATTCAAAGAGGGTGGAGTCTGGGGCAGGGCTTGAGTGCCACCCATTTCCTTGCCCTTGTTTGGAAATCCTGGCTGTGTCTGGCATCTGGTGCATGATGGGAGTGGGAGTGTCGGCCGTGGTGATTTTCTCATAATGACATTATAATGACCTGAGGGTCACTGCAGGGACACAGCCTGCGGCCACTTTGTGATGCTTTTAGCTGGCGCCTATTCGGAATGACAAAACGGCGGAAGTTGTAGTTTTCCACTACACCGAGTGAAGGTTGGTGGGGCGTGAAAGCGGGGTTTGAGCAGTGGGTGGAGGGGGTGGACTTGGGGGGAGGGTTTGAGCAGCCACTGGCAAACCCCAGCTCCTCCTGCTAATGCTACCTCCCTGCCTGCCTCACCTTGACAGGGATTTCCCAAGTTACCCAGGTTGGAATCCCATCATCAGCTCTCAGGGCAGGGGAGGCTGGGAGTGCAGAGGACACAGCCTGTGCACCTGCACACACAGGCCCTCACTCCTCCTAGGCAGCTTTCCCAGGTCACCTCTCAGCCCCTTATCCTGGTCAGCACAGCGGGAGCTGGGGCTGGTGGAGAGTGGGGACAGGTGGCAAGTTATTACAGTCTGCAGGTGAAATTTGCACAGCATAAAACGGGTCATTTTAAGTGGACAATTGATGGCGGTTAGAGTGGCAAACGCATCACCTTAGTGTCAGTCCAAGACATTTCTGTCACCTGAAAACGGACGCCCTGTCCCCATTAAACAGTTGCTCCCCATTCCCAATCCCTGGTGGTTTCTAACCACTGCTCGGTGTCTGTGTCTATGGGTTTGCCTCTTCTGGATATTTCTTTGTGTCTGGCTTCTGTCACAGGGCAGTGTTGTCAAGCAGCACCAATGGGTGCTTCCTGCCTTGTGAGGAGTGAACAGTATTCCACTTTGTTCCATGTGTGGGTGCTTCCTGCCTTGTGAGGGCTGAGTAGTATTCCACTCCGGGATGTTTTCCGCCTTTCCCCTATTATGAACAATGTTGCATGAGCCTTTTGCACAGTCATCTGTTTCGCTGCCTGTTTACCCTTCTGTTGGGTTACTTAGAAGTGAAATTGCTAAGTAATTTGCTATTTTCTTTCCGGAGGAACTTGCTAAGCCCTTTTCCATACTGGTTGAATCATTTTACATTCTACTGACTTGCACAAAAAGGTTACTATTCATCTATGTCTTCCCAACACTTGTTATTTTCTAATTTCCTTGTTGATTGAGTTTTGTAAAAGATTGATTTATTTGAAAGATAGTGTTATACAGAGAGAGATCTTCTATCAGCTGGCTAACTTCCCAGATGGCCACAACAGCCAGGTCTGGGCCAGGCTGAAGCCAGGAGCCAGGAGCTCTATCCGGGTCTCCCATGGAGGTGGCAGGGACCCAAGCACTTGGGCTATCTTATGCTGCTTTCCCAGGCTCATTAGCAGGGAGCTGGATCGGAAGTGGAGTAGCCGGGACTTGGACCGGCGCCTGAACTTGCTGTGCTGTTCCCTGATCCCTTGCTGTTGGATATTTAATCCTGGCCACCCTAGTGGGTGCCTACCAGGATGGCCACAGTGTACCTTTTCCTAATGAGGAGCCGTGCTGCTCCTCTTCTCCCACGCCCGTTGGCCAACTGTCTCTCTGGAGCCCTCCCTCCACTCCAGCCTTCCACCTGCGCCCACATCACTTCGCTGTCCTGGCTCTGCCAAGTGTGGCCGGGGAACAGCTTCTTCGTCATCACAGCCTGGGGAACCTGAGGTTGTTCTCAAAAGACCTGAACCCTGAAGGCCACGCTAGCACACATATCCCAAAGCAGTGGCCATGTGGCTCGTGCCCGAGGAGCTGGCGCCCAGGAACCCCAGCCCCACCCCCACCGAAGACTAGAGAAGGGAGGAGGTGCCTGCAACCCGCAGCCCCACCCCGCCTGGCTCTGCTGCCAGGGGACCCCAGGCTGCCCCCTCCTGCTCAGCCTGCATCCAGACACTATAAATAGCCCGCAGATCCCAGTAAGTTGATTACCCTAATGGGGCTGTGTGATGTCATGCCCCAGAGCCCTGTCCCTCCCCTTGTGTGTCCCTGCTGCCGAGGTAGGCATGGGGACAGGAAGGCTTCCAGAGTGGGGGGTTGGGGGACGGGGTCAGCCTCCCTCCGCAGAGCCAGAGAGGCTGGCCACCCCTCGAGGCCAAGCTGAAGGAGCCAGGACCTGGCTCCAGCCTGGCACTGTCTCTGCCTCTTGGTGGTGTTGCCATCCCTCCTCCGGTCTCCTTGTCTCATCATCAGTGGCCGAGAACGACACTTGCAGTCCTGGTCCTGGTCCAGCCCCTGGCCCCTCCCCCTTCAGGGGCCAGAGAGGCCAGAACCTGCCTGGTTTCCACTATACCCTTTCTGCCCACCCCCATCCAGCCTCTTGGCCCCTGGGGAGGGGGAGGATTCGTGCACAGACATCACATGGACTCACAGAGGGCTCAGAACTTAAACTGGGAGGAGCCTTAGCATCAGGTGCAGCTTTCCCATTTTATAGATGGGGAGACCAAGGCCCAGGCCAGCAGGCATGAGTAGCCACGTGCAACTGACCAGATACAGGCCGTGTCGGCTTGGCCCAGGGACCCAGGGCTACCACCTCACCTAGCTTGTTCCTCTCTGCCTGAGACTGGGGGTGCTCCTGGACCCCAGGCTGGCCCTCCAGCTGAGGTGCAGCGGCTGCTGGCGGGGTGGCTGTCTGGGCACATGTAGTCACACTTGACTCCGCCGGGTTGCAGGGGTGCCACTTGGGGGTACAGTCTCTGGACTGTCCGAGGTGCTGTGTGACTGATTTTGCCTTCTTAGCTGACATCTTGGGAGGGAAAGAGCCCCGGCCGTTCCGTTCTGTGTCCAGCAGGAACGGTGCGTGAGACTCCCAGCATCCGGTGGGCACCTGGCAGTGCTCCTCCGAGCAGTAGGCACTGCTTGAGCGAACTGCTGCCTGGTCTCAGCCTCCTGGGCCTTTCCCCCATTTCAAGGTTGCCCCCTGCAGCCTCATTTTGCCCAAATGTTAAAAGAGCCAAGTTGTGGATGGAAACTTCTACCTTCCTTTGAGAGGGGGCCGAGGGGGCCTAGGATCTTTTTTTTTTTTTTTTTTTAATTTATTTGGGGCTGGCGCTGTGGCGTAGTGGGCTAAGCCTCTGCCTGCGGTGCCGGCATCCCATATGGGCACCTGTTCATGTCCCAATTGCTCCTCTTCTGATCCAGCTCTCTGCTATGGCCTGGGAAAGCAGTGGAATATGTCCCAAGTACTTGGGCCTCTGTACCCGCATGGAGACCTGGAGGAAGCTCCTAGCTCCTGGCTTTAGATCTGCTCAGCTCTGGCCGTTGTAGCCATTTGGGGAGTGAACCATCAGATGGAAGACCCCTCTCTCTGTCTCTCCCTCTCTCTGTAACTCTACCTCTCAATACATAAATAAAACCTTAAAATAATTCATTTATTTGAAAGGCAGAGCAGGAGAAAGAGAGATCTTCCATCCGCTGATTTACTCCCCAAATGGTGCAACGTCCAGGTTGGGCCAGGCCGAAGCCAGGAGCCAGGAGCTCCATCCGGGTCTCCGCTATGGGTGCAGGGGCCCAGCCACTTGAGCCATCTTCCACTGCTTTCCCAGGTGCATCGACAGGGAGCTGAATCAGAAGTGGAGCAGCGTGGACTCAAGCCGGTGCCTGTATGGGATGACAGCACCATAGGCGACAGTTTTATCCGCTACGCCAGGGTGCCGCCCCTGGGGTAGTTCTCTTCAGAGGCATTTATGGCCTGGGGCTGCCAGTGGGTGGACAGACAGCCCGGGTCCCAGGCCTGGGTGCCCTGCTCCTCTGCACTTGTGTGCATGGACACCACAGAGCAGAGGAGCAGGCCAGGCCCGGCTGAAGCCCTCGCTCACTCTGCACGGCCTTAGGCTCTGCCTGTGCCATGGGAATCCTACAGTTCCCGCTGCTGACACTTGCCGATTCGTGGGACGATGCACAGGGTATGCTTAAAGGCCCAGGGCCTCTCGCCAATGCCCTGGAGAAGCCACTGGAGTTACGCTGGGCAGTCAGGGAGGGTACCTGGGGATGGGGGGTTGGGTAGAAATGGGCAGAGCCATCTCTCAGCTGGAAGAGCTTGGGGCCTGTGTGTGTGGGGAGGGGGGTAACAGATGAGTCTGGATTAGCAGGGGGTCGTGCTTGAGTCCTGGTGTGTGCTGGGGGCCCAGGCTAGTGGCACCAGGGTCAAAGTAGGTGACGTCTTGACCCTGTCCGCCCCCGTCACCCCCAGGCTTCGGCTGCTGCACACAACGCAGTCGGCTGGGGCCTGAGGCACCAGCCCCTGGAGATGAGGGGCCTGGTGACCCACGCCAGGTCACTGGCAGGCCACTTGGGTGGCCAGTCCTTTTGCAACCAGGCCTTGCCCTAGGAAAGAAATTAATTGTAACCTAATTGGCAGTTTCCTTTGCATAGAAGCCGGAAGGAACTGGCAGCGCGACTGGTGATTAATTCTGCAGCAGCTGGGCAGTCGCATTTGGGCAGAGCATCCGTCATCCCTGTGAGGCCACTGCAGCTGGCGGGGCGGCTGTGGGAGTGCGGGCGGTGGCTCCGGGTGCAGCCTGGGGCCCCGGGGCCTCTTGGGGCAGGAGACTGGGCTGTGTGCAGAGGACAGCCCCGGAGTGCCGGCTCACTCCTCTGATGCCCGGTTGTCTCCTGCCCCACACCCTTCCCCACCTGCAGCAGGAACTGTAGGATGGTGTGGGTGTGAGCGGTGAAGTCTAGGCCTCCGTTCCCCAGTGCTGAAAGGGAAGAGCGGCTCTGCCCAGGCCGGAGCGGGGTGTTGCTGGGCACGCAGGCACAGTGCTGCCTCTGAGGCCAGGGTGGCCCACTCCCTTCCTCCTCTCCCTCCAGCTGCTCTTCCAGGCCGCCGGCCGCCCTGCTGGCTGGGGGCCCAGTAGGACGGGTGTCTGGGGAGTCACTGCGCCACACTGGGCGTGGGGGTGCAGGCTGGAGAAAAGATGTGAGGAGGCCCTGAGGGCTGTATTGTGGCGAAGCCGGAGCAGACAGGCCGAGGGGGCTGGGTGCTGGACAGACCCTTGGGCTGGGGGGAGACACCCAGCTCACACCTAGAAGCCTTGGAGCCCAGTGTGTGTCCTTGCCTTAGTGCCGGGGCAGCTTGGCAGAGCCACCCTCGGCCTCACGGTGGCCACAGTGGTGCCAGCTGCCTGCCAAGCACTGCTGACAGCATTTGGGGAAGAAAAAACTTAAGCCCAGGGCTGAGACTGCACTGTATGGTGGTGAGAGCCGTATCCGCATTGTGCACCACAGAAGTAGCAGCCTCTGGCATTTCTTGAGCACCCAGTGTATGCACTGAGTGTCCATCTGTCTGTAGAGCCTGCTGTTTTCTTAATGGTTTGCAGGCAGAAGTTCCAGGGCTAGGGTAAGCCGTCAGGTTTTCCTTGAAGGTGACCTTGTCTCGTGAATACAGCTGGGGCCAGAAGCCCTGAGTTGAGGCCACCTGCGCCCAGGTGGGGCTGCCAGCCTGCCCTGGGCCCCTTCCTTCACAGCCACTGTGTGGCAGGCTGGCCCGGTGCTGGCCCTGCGTGGCTCTGGGTCCAGCTTTCCTTCCAGAGCTAATACAAGTCAAAGCTGGCAAAGCTGGCAAAGCCACTTTTCCATGGAAACCTCAGGCTGGCTAGCAAGGGGTTCAGAGTGTTGTGATGCTGATGGAGGTGGAGGTGATAGGAGATGGTTTTGGTAGAGGTGATGGGAGATAGTTGTGGTGGTGATGGAGGTGATGGGAGATGGTTCTGGTGGTGGTGGTGGAGGTGATAGGAGATGGCTCTGGTGGAAGTGATAGTGGTGGAGGTGATGGGAGATAGTTGTGGTGGAGGTGATGGTGGTGGAGGTGATGGGAGATGGTTTTGGTGGAGGTGATGGTGATGTGAGATGGTTCTGGTGGAGGTGATAGTGGTGGAGGTGATGGGAGATGGTTTTGGTGGAGGTGATGGGAGATGGTTCTGGTGGTGGTGGTGGAGGTGATGGGAGATGGTTTTGGTGGAGGTGATGGTGATGTGAGATGGTTCTGGTGGAGGTGATGGTGGTGGAGGTGATGGGAGATGGTTCTGGTGATGGTGGTGGAGGTGATGGGAGATGGTTCTGGTGATGGTGGTGGAGGTGATGGGAGATGGTTCTGGTGGAGGTGATGGTGGTGGAGGTGATGGGAGATAGTTGTGATGGAGGTGATGGTGGTGGAGGTGATGGGAGATGGTTTTGGTGGTGGTGATGGAGGTGATTGGAGATGGTTCTGGTGGAGATGGTGGTGTTTGCATGGTGGTGGTGGGCATGGTTGTGATAGTGGGAGTGGTGGTGGTGATAGTGGTGATAGAGGTAGCAGTGGAAGTGATGGTGGAGGCTGTAGGGATGACTGTAGTGGTTGTTGTTGGAGGTGATGGGAATGCTGATGGTGGAGGTGAGTGATGGTTTTGTTGGTAATGGTGAAAGTGATGGAGGTGATGATGATGGTGGTGATGGTGGAGATGGAGGTGATAGTGGAGATGACGATAATGATAGAGGTGGTGGTGGAGATGGAGGTGATGGTGGAGATGGAGATGATAGTGGAGAGGATGATAATGATGGAGGTGGTGGTGGAGATGGAGGTGATAGTGGAGATGACAATAATGATGGAAGTGATGATGGAAGTGATGTAGAGGTGATGGTGAAGATGTCGGGGTGATGTGATGATGGAGATGATGGAGGTGATGGAGATGATGGAGGTGATGGGTGATGAGATGATGGAGGCGATGGTGATATGAGGTGATGGTGGAGATGATGGAGGTGATGGTGATATGAGGTGATGGTGGGGGTTTTGGGAAGGGAGTGGTTGCAAGGATGGTGGTAGGGATGGCAGTGGTGTAGACATCTTCAGTGTGCTTTACTCACTAGCTTCTACTCTGCTCTGAGAACTTCACATGAAGGCCGGACACAGATGACATGGGGGTGATGGGCATAGGGAAGACTGAGACACAGAACGTGGATGCGTCCCTCGCCCCCACCTGCCCTGCAGACACACACTGCTCTCCATTGCCTTGGAGCGAGCCGGCCCACCTCGCCTCTTCTGCCAGTTCCTCCAAGTTCATGACCACAGAGCAGGACCTCCTGTCTTCAGCTGGTTCTTGCCACCTCCAGCCCTGGGCTGACCCCACTCTGTCTGCCTTCGCTGCCCACTGCTCTCTAGGCCCAGCCGCACTGCCCAGTGCTCTCCCCGTGTCCTGGCCAGGCACGGTTGCCTGTGCAGCTGCTGCCCACCCAGCTCTCCTCTCCCACTTAGGCTTTTTTTTTGCAGAATGGGCAATTCAGGGGGAGTTCGTAAACTGTGCTGGAGCAGCTAACGGTGGAGCCAGCAGTGCTGCATGGGGCCAGTGAGGTGGAGAAGCACCTGTCACCGCACCTGCCCCCACGCATAGACACCATCCACAGCACACGTGTCCCTTGCTTCTCAGACACACACACTTCCCACCCACATGCCACATGCACAGGTGGGCACAGCCCCAAGGCCCAGGGACTGACAGGACTCCCAGACCCATACTGCCCCCTCTCGGGCAGCCCATGGTGCCCACAGCGGCCCTCCCACCCCCTGGCCACAGCCCCAGCTGCCCACCAGGCCCACCCTACACTGCCTATACCAGTCAGGTGCCACCAGAAGATTGCACACTCCGGAGCTGGCGCCCACGCTCCCTGCCCCCGCGGGAAGCCATGGAGATGTCTGCAGCCTTAATATCACGGAGCAGTCCAGGACTGGGCGTGGCATGTGTGGGCCTGTCTTTGCAGCGTGGCTTGGATATGCTCAGTACCCCTCCGCTGTCACTTCTCCCTGGGCTCCTGGGCAGCAAGGGAACAGGTGTTGGTTCTTCCCGTGGGCACTGCTCAGGGCCTTGGAGCACATTGTTAGGGTACTATTGCTGCATGCCAAGGCTGAGTGGCACACTGGGGAGCCCCAGCTGTGTGGACACGCCCCACGCTCCAGGAGGCAGCCAGCAGGGGGTCACATGAGTGCCCCCCTCCCCTGCTCACACTCTGTGAAACAGCGTGGGCAGGTCCCAGAGCTCTTTGGGCTCAGCTTTGTCTCCAGGGTTGTAATGATGACAGAGGCGGTACAGGTCTGTGCTGGGCACATGGGGGTGGGAGTGGGGCATCTGCCTGCCACGGACTCTGTTCTCATCAGCTAAGCTCTTTGAGAGTCAGGAGAACCAAGGCCAGCAAGCTTGGGGCTTGGGGCAAAGGTCGGCTTTGCCCAGGGCAGCAGGTGGAGAGGCCAGGAGGGCCAGGTTTCCAGGAGCCTCCGGCAAGGCTGGGTTGAGCAGGTGCTGAGACCCAGAGGTAACACTGGTGTTGGGAGCTTGCAGGCCGCAGCGGTCGGTCGGGGGCCAGGCATTTGTGAGTAGGTATGCAGGCCCTGCAGAGGACCCCAAAGAACACCTGGGAACAGGTGTGTGTGTGACAGGCAGACCTCCAAGGTCAGAGGCCATGGAAGCTGCCCCTACAGATGCAGGAAAGACACAGGGAATGGGGGAGGCAGAGCAAGAGGCTGAGCTGGGCGCTGTTGGTTGCCACATGGTGATGGGGGCGGTGCCTGGTGGCTGCTGGTGTGGGCACCTTGGCCCATTGTAGGGAGACATCGAAATGGAAGGGCTGGGACTGGTGCTGTTGCATAGCAAATAGAGACACCACCTGCAGCGCCGGCATCCCATATGGGCGCCAGTTCGAGTTCTGGCTGCTCCACTTCTGATCGAGCTCCCTGCTAATGTGCCTGGGAAAGCAGCAGAAGATGGCCCAAGTCTTCGGGCCCCTGCACTCATGTGGGAGACCCAGAAGAAGCTCCTGGCTCCTGGCGTTGGCCTGGCCCAGTCCCGGCTGTTGCAGCCATCTCTCCCCCTCTAATGCTACCTTTCAAATAAGTAAATAAACGGGGGGCGGGGGAGGAAAGGGCTTGCATCAGGAAGAGAGCGAGCGTTGCCTGAGCCTGGCCTCTGCCTTCTCAGTGCACCTTGGACTGTGGACTGTCCCTGCCTCCCCTAAAGCTGTGTGTGCTGTCTTGAGCGCCTCCCTCCCAGGAGCTCTGGCCTCTGCCCCAGGCCCCTGCCCAGGTTAAGAAGCAAAGCCATGCATGGATGTAAACACAAATGTAACACAGGCTACTTTATTACTAGATGTTCCTTAGGATCCGAGGTATCGCTTCCTTTTGATTTAAAATAATTGCAACCACACACTCTCCCCACCACCGCCGGCGCCTTTGCTGGCTCGGTCAGGGCCAAGAGCAGAGCTGGAGCCAGTTGGGAGCAGAGGCCTCCTTGTCTCAGGCTCCTTGAACCCTCAGACGCAACACCACGGTTGGCGCGAGTGGACCAGCCTGTGTTGTGTGCCCTCGCCCTAGGCACTGGGTGCGGTGGTCTTCCCAGTGACAAGCAGGTGCCTGGGCCCCTGTGGGGGAGGGGCAGGATGCCAAGAACTTCCTGTTCTGCCTGGCATTGATCTCGGCTGAAGGTTTAGCTGTGGGCGTGTATTACAAACTGGGACCCCCGTCTAAGACCAACAGCTCAAAAGGACAAGTGTGAGTCCAACTACATCACAGCTCCAAATGCTTGTGAACCCAAGGGACATGACCCAGAGGCTGCAATCGAAGCCATGGGTGAGATAAAATATTTGCAAATCATATATCTGCTAAGGGTTAATATAAAGGGTCCATGAAGAACTTCCACAGCTTGGCAGCACACAAACCTGGCTCCAAAATGGACCGAGAGAGCAGGTGTTAAGTGCAAACAGTGCAGGGGGCTACGCCTCTGCTTGTGATGCCGGCATCCCATATCAGAGAGCTGGCTGGAGTCCTGGCAGCTCCGTTTCCCATCCAGCTCTCTGCTAATGCACCTGGGAGGCAGCAGGTGATGGCTCAAGCACTCGGGCCCCTGCCCGTCTTGTGGGAAACCCAGATGGAGTTCCCGGCTCCTGCCTTCAGGCTGGCCCAACCCTGCCTGTTGCCATTATTTGGAGAGTGAGCCAGCCGAATAGAACTTTCTTTCTGTCTCCTGTTCTGTCATTTCAGATACATTAATAAATATCTTTTTTTAATTATTTACTTATGTATTTGAAAGGCAGAGTTACAGAGAGGCAGAGAGAGAGAGAGAGAGAGGCCTTCAATCCACTGGTTCACTCCCCAGATGGCCACAATGGCTGGAGTTGAGCTTAGCTGATCCAAAGCCAGGAACCAAGAGCTTCTTATGAGTCTCCCACACAGGTACAGGAGCCCAAGGACTTGGGCCATCTTCTACTGCTTTCTCAGGCCATAGCAGAGATCTGGATTGGAAGTGGAGCACCTGGGTCTTGAACCGGTGTCCATATGGGATGCCGGCACCGCAGGCAGCGGCTTTACCTGCTTTGCCACAGCGCTAGTCCCAAGCAGGGTCTTTTAAGATAAGCCTGCAGAACCAGGTCCATAGCAGCCGCATCCCAAGTGTCTGGAAGCGGAAGAAGGGGTGAAGTGGACGTGGTTCTACATCTGCGCAGGGGACTGTCACTGAGGGCAGTTCTGACACTGCTCCATGCAGCCTGGATGAAGCCTGGGGACGTGGTGCCGAGTGGAAGAAGCCAGTCTCAGAAGAACAAGCACCGTGTGACTGCAGTGACACGAGGCCCCAGGAGTAAGCAGATTCGCAGGCAGGGGTGGGGAGTGGCAGTTTCCATGGCTGGGGGAGGAGCCGGACGTTATTGGTTCAGTCTAAAAAGAGAGACGCTGTGGCGTTGCATGTTAAGCCACCACCTGCAGTGCCGGCATCCCATATTGGCCCCGGTTCGAGTCCCGGCTGCTCCTCTTCCGATTCAGCTCTCTGCTATGGCCTGGGAAAGCAGTAGAAGATGGCCCAACTGCTTGGGCCCCTGCACCTGCGTGGGAGACCCCGAAGAAGCTCCTGGCTCCTGGCTTCGGATTGGCGCAGCTCTGGCCATTGTGGCCAATTGGAGAGTGACCATCGGATGGAAGACCTCTCTCTCTGCCTCTCCTTCTCTCTCTATGGAACTCTGACTTTGAAATAAAGAAGTAAATCTTAGCGAGAGAGAGGTGTTCTCTGCATGGGTGGGAGCGATGGCTACACAGTGCTGTCCATGCAATGCCCCTGTGAAGGTGGCAACTTTGTTACGGGTGTCTCATCACCTTTTGATCCTGAAAGGCCAAGCTGGCTCGGTGCAGGCTCCTCCAGATTCGTCATCCTCAGTAGGGTTTTCCCTGCTCCACGCTCTGCTCCTCAACGTGGAATGAGGCCTCCTGCAGCTGGGCCCGGCGCAGAGAGCAGCCGCCTGCAGGTGGCCCCACCTGGGCACGTGCTCTGGCAGCAGCTGCCAGCTGGCTCTGCTCCTCTGTAAGTCATTTCCTGAGCTGGAGGAGGATGGGCCTGCTGGGAGCCGGCGGCTTGGCTGCGCCTGTGCCTGAGGCCGCTGTGCGTGCGGTGGGGGGAGGCCCCGGACGCCGCTGCTTGGGCTGACAGCACACGGGGCTCAGGGCCCGCCCGAGTGACCCGTGCTGGCCCAGATTCTGACCATTTCCCGCGCACGTCCACTAGCCCTTCCACACCTAGTGTCTTGATTGCTTCGTTGGCGCATGCGTTGGTTCCCGGATGGCAGATGTGGCTGGAAGGGCGCTCCCTGTGGAGGGAGGCGCTGAGACCCTGGCCAGGAGCAGCGTGTGTTTTACAAACAGGACCCATGATCTCGAGGGCCCTGGCTGCTCAGTGGCTGGTGGCCTGGCAGTGTGAGTGGGTTCAGGGATGGAAAGTGGGGCATGGGCGGGGCGTGGGCAGGGCGTGGCCAGGTGGAGGATGAGGACTCCTAGAGGTGTGGTGGGAGGGGCGGTACTGGGACAGGATGGGGACGGAGCAGCTGTGGGGTGGGCAAGGGCACACTGTCGTCTGAGACCGCCTGAGATGTGGGGTGGACTAAGGCGGTGATGGGGGCAGGGACAGGTCAGGGCTAAAGTTGGGACGCAGAAAGGTAGGTATGGCTGCAGTTGCCAGAGAGGATGCGGATGGACAGTCAGGCTGCTGGCATTGTAAGAGAACTTGAAAAAGTCCATGAAATTTAAAGATGCATCCTACGTGGGTGCCGTTTCATGTCCTGGCTGCTCTTCTTCAGATCCAGCTCCCTGCTATGGCCCGGGAAAGCAGTCGAAGATGGCCAAGTGCTTAGGCTCCTGTACCCACCTGAGAGACCTGGCTGAAGTGCCTGCCTGCTGGTTTTGGTCAGCCCAGTTACTGTCATGGCAGCCATTTGGGGAGTGAACCAGTGGGTGGAAGATTCTCTCTCTCTCTCTGTCTCTCTCTGTCTCTGATTTTCAAAATAAATAAATCCTCAAAAATAAAATAAAGTTTATTTTGGTGCAAAAATTAAATCTATGCATGGATTTTTCTTTTTTAAGGCTTATTTATTTTATTTGAAAGAGTGAGAGAGAGAGAGAGAGAGAGAGAGAGATCTTTCCATCCACTGATTCACTCTCCAAATGACCGCAATGACAAGAGGTAGGCCAGACTGAAGCCAGGGCCAGGGGCTTCCTCTGGGTCTTCCACGGGGATGTCAGGGCCCAAGCACGTGGGCCATCCTCCACTGCTTTTCTGAGGCCATCAGCAGGGAGCTGGATTGGAAATGGAGCAGCTGGGACACGAACCAGCACCCATATGGGGGGGGGGCGGAACCTAGTCCGCTGGGGGACGTGGAGACAGGAGTCCTTGCCACCGATGAGAAGAGAGAGAGTCCCAGGGAGAGGCCAGAACACCCACAGGGTGCTTGGCTCAGGGCAAGCCCTGCTCCAGAAAACAGGCGTCGCTGGAGAACTCGCCACCCAGCACAGAGACGTGAGCGCAAGCTGTAGAAACCCGGGCGAGCCCCGGGCTCCCGCGGCCCTGCGTGGGCTGAGGCAGCCACCTTGTCCAGTGCTGCCTCTCCTCTGGACGCACGCTGAGACTGCCCAGCCCCCGGGGAGCCCCGGCGGGACCCCCCACGGGGACAGCTGGCCTGCGGCGAGGGCTGCCTCCTTCCACCCCGGGCCCCTGGGGAGCAGCCGGCTGCTGGGGTCTGGCTCCCACTCCCAGGGAAGATGATTGCGTTAGGAAATCGTCTGTTAAGGAGATTCTGCTGGCTCGTAATAAAACTGTCATCTGCCTGTTCTGTTGCTCATCAGGGGCGGGGCCGGTGTCCAGAGGGGGCGGGGCACCCTGCGCAGTCCCCGGCGTGCGGACTGGACCATTCCGTTCTCGCCCTTTTCTTGAACGCCCCGGGTTCCCCCTTTCCTGCCTCCACCCTGGGGAGAGTTTCAGCTGTCAGGTCTGTGTGTGTTGCTGTAGCGGGGTCACCAGGAGCCATGGTGAGCGTGTCCCAGGGGCCAGCCAGCAGCAGAGGGGCTGTGAGGGACCAAGAGCCTACACCGGAGGGATTGGGAGCAGCACCCCCCCCCCCGCAGGACTGGTGACAAGGTGCAGGGGGCCTCAGGTGGGCTGCGTGGGACTCCTGACCAGAGGCCAGGACCCTGGGGAGGGCTGGGCATTGGAGCCCCTTGCCCTGGGATCCAGCAGGCTCCGGGGGCCACAGATGGAGGCTGGGGGTGGCAGGCTCGGTACATCTGCGCTGAGTGTGTCAGACTTGTGTGATCTCAGGCAGGTGTGCAACAATGAGAGTGTGGTAGTAAGTGTGCAACAGTGTGAGAGCATACAGCCAATTCCTTGGTATCCATGGGAGGCTGGCTCTAAGACCCCTGCACATAGTCCAGTCCATGGAGCCCAGGGATAAATGGCATAGTCATTGCGTGGAACCTACACACATTCTCCCCTGGACTGTGTGTATGTGTTAAATAATTCTTTTGCTTTGTTTTTTGAAGTTTTATTTGATATGTAGATTCAGAACCTGAGCCCTGATTCCCTTTCCGTAGCAGCCCCAGGGCAGGGCCAAAGCTGGGAGCCAAGACCCCAACTCAAGCCTCCCACTTGAGAGGCAAGACCCCAGGGCAGGCGCTATGGGTAAGCCTCCACTGGTGGTGTCGGCATCCCAAAAGGGTGCTGATTCGAGACCCAGCTGCCTCACTTCCAATCCAGCTCTCTGCTCTGGCCTGGGAAAGCAGCAGAAGATGGACCGAGTCCTTGGCCCCCTGCACCCATGTGGGAGACCTGGAAGAAGCTCCTGGCTCCTGGCCTTGGATCGGCTCAGCCCCAGCTGTTGTGACCATCTGAGGAGTGAACCAGCGGATGGAAGCCCTCTCTCTGTCTCTCTCTCTCTCTCTGTAACTCTGCTTCTCAGAAAATGCATAGATCTTGAAAGAGGGAGAGAGAGAAGGGTGGGGAGGCAAGGACCCCGCTACTTGAACCATCACCACTACCTCGCAGGGTCAGCATTAGCAGGAAACTGGAGTCAGGAGCGGGGCCTGGCATCGAACAGTTTCACATCCTAGCGTCTCAGCCCCTAGACCAAATGCCCGCCCCTCCTTCATACCTTAAATCAGGTCTGGAGTACTTACAATCCCTAATAACAATGTTGACGCCGTGTAACTCCCGGGTGGACGGCATCATTGAGTGGATACCGACAAGGTCGAAGTCTGCATGCCTTCACCTGCATTTCTTTCCCTGAGTCTTTTCTATCCATGGCTGGTGGAATCCGAGGCTATGGGACCTGGGGCATCGGAGGGCTGCCCGTACTTGAACCTGCTTGTTAGAGCAAGACTGGGACTGCACTGTGTGAGAGCAGATGCGTGTGTGCTTGCGCGTGGCTCCTGTGGGCTGCGGGAAGTGCATCTCTGAGCTTGGATACGGGCCGTGCAGGGGCCAAAAAACCGTGTGCTTTGGGTGCACACCAGGGGCAGAGTTTGCTGCGTCTCCCCATGCCCTGGGCCCGCAGGCTGCCCCAGAAGCACAAGCAAGCCCGTGTCCAGTCTCACCTCCCCCCGCCCCAGCGTCCTACACCCACAGAGCTCAGCATCGTGCTGCTTGCACACAGCGGGGCCCACCCGGAGCCCAGCAACAGCCTTGGGAATGTGCACATGTGGACAGAGTGCGTGATGAGGCGTGTCTACGTGTGTTTGCACGTGCATGTGTGGGAGGAGGGCTCACGGCTGCTCCCCGTCTGCATGCCACGTCCCGGCCAAATTGCAAAAGGTGTTTCCTGGCTGAAAACACACAAGTTAGAAGTACACCCCCAGCCCCGTGCACCAGATGAGACCCTGAGTTCTGGGTGGCCAGGGCCGTGCGGGGTTTACAGAGGAAGCTCTACCCCAAGGAGGAGCCAGGGCTGAGTCTGCGTGGCTGGGGTCGGGTCGTGTGGGAACAGGTGGAGTCAGGTCGCGTAGGTGGGAACAGGCGGGCAGCTCCGTTTCTGTCCCCTGCATGCGCACATGTGTACCTGCTCATGAACACACAGGCACACATGTGTGACACAGTCCCTCCCAAAGTGAGCGGCGGCAGCGGGGGTCTCCCACAGGTGTGCTATGAGCAGAGGGGGCCAGCCTGGCCACTGGGGTGCTGCAGGGCGGGCTCAGCCCTGATGGGACCTGTGGAGGACTGTGTGGTGTTGTCATCATGTGGCATTTGGGAGGCGATGAGGTTTCTGCCGCTGGCCAGAGACAGATATCTGCCCTCAGGTAGGCTCTGCGAGGGGCAGTCACCCCCATGGGCCCAGCGCCTGCCCTGTGCCTCACCCCCACCATCACTTTGCTGCCATCCCAGGATGTGCCCAGCTCTCTGGCTTGGCTCAGTCTTCCAGCTCCCAGCCTCAGTGTTCTTGTCTGTGAAATGGGCCCATGAAAGGACCTGTGGCCAGAGGCGTGAGCCCATAGTGAAATTTGTAACAACACACACCTGTAGAGAGGCGTCGGCTTGTCCACACCTGCCCTGGTGGTTCCTCCTGGCCTCGGCAGGTCCTCCTGTGGCTCATGGTGGTGGAAACAGACCCAGAGAGGGCGAGGTCTCTGCAGAGCCCGCCCGCCCTCCCTGTCGGCTTTTCTCGGCCTCTGCTGTTCCTTGGTCTGGAATTAGGTGTGCCTCAAGAGGACGGTGGTGACAGAAGTGAAGCGCAGGAGATCCCTCTGTGTGCTCCCCCGGGGCGGGCCCTGCACCCGCCTCCTGGGTGCCCCCTTGAACCGTGTGTTCTGCCATCGGGAAGTGCCTGTGGCCAGAGGGGCCGCCTGGGAGGCATTTTGAGTGCATTTACATCTGTTCCTGTTCCCGATCATCACCTGACACACAAATCCCTTTTGGCAGCAATGAGGGGCCCCACACGGTCCTCCAGGACCCAGCTCTTCGAGGAGAGCGTGGTCAGAGCTGTTCTCTGCGGTGCATGTGGTCTTTTAGGAGGGGAGGGGGGAGCGCAGCTTGGGCTGCCCCCAGAGGTGGCGGCTGCAAGGTGTTGCTGGGCTGCGCACAGCGCCTCCCTGAGCCTGCACACAACCTCTCTCCTGCAAACCCCCAGCATCCCCAAATCCTTTGCACAAGGTCCCCCAGCCCCACCCCCGGGACAGCTGCTACTTATTGGGAAGCCCAGGGCTATGGTGTGTGCCCCCGCCAGAGGGTGAGAGCTGGCAGAGCCATGCTGCCTGCTGTGTCCGCTGTTTTTGTGTGTTCTAGGATATAGTTGCAGGTTTTAGTAAGTGTTAAGCACTCTTAACCTGTTTATACATCTCTTAAAATTCGTAGCTATCGGCCGGCGCCGTGGCTCAACAGGCTAATCCTCCGCCTTGCGGCGCCGGCACACCGGGTTCTAGTCCCGGTCGGGGCACCGATCCTGTCCCGGTTGCCCCTCTTCCAGGCCAGCTCTCTGCTGTGGCCAGGGAGTGCAGTGGAGGATGGCCCAAGTCCTTGGGCTCTGCACCCCATGGGAGACCAGGAGAAGCACCTGGCTCCTGCCATCGGAACAGCGTGGTGCGCCGGCCGCAGCGCGCCTACCGTGGCGGCCATTGGAGGGTGAACCAACGGCAAAAGGAAGACCTTTCTCTCTGTCTCTCTCTCACTGTCCACTCTGCCTGTCAAAAATTTAAAAAAAAAAAAATTCGTAGCTATCTTTCATAAAGGAAAAAGTCACTTGAAATAAAATCGATCCCCTTAACTGCGTAGGTGTATGTACAGTTCAGGGGCTTTAAGTTCACCCGCAGCCTTGTACCACCATCACCACCATCCCCAAAATGAAACCATGCACTCCGTCAGTCTGCCCCTGGCGGCCAGTGTCCTTCTGTCTCTGGGACGCTCCCGTCGATGCAGTGGCTCTGTGTGTGTCTGGTCTCACTCCTCCAAGCATAACCTTCTCAAGGTCCGTGGGTTGTAGCCTGGTTTGCTATTATACTGTATGTGTAACCACCTTCTGCTCGTTTCTGCCCCCTAGTGGCTGTTGTGTGTATAATGGATCCTCTGTGAACACAGGTCTCTCTTGCCGATATAGACCAGCCGTGGGATTATGGGTTCACGGGGTAATTTTGTTATTAACTTTTGAGGAACCACAGTACTGTCTCCCACCCAGCTGTGCCATTCTACACTCCCATCCACAGAGCACCTAGGCACCAAACCAATTCCAGCTATTGAAGACACTTCTTACTATAAAACCAGTGTGGGACACACATGGGTCTGCCGGCTCCAGCCATAGCGGAGGCTGGCGTCCTGCCTCCTTCACTGTACCTAGCTATGCCTCTGCCCATAGCCATCTTGGGGAACAGTGTTTCATTATCCTGGATCAAGCTTGCTAGGGTTACAATGCGGGCATCTCAGCTGGCCCCTGCTGACACGCAGATGTGTCCAGGGAGCCACTCCTCCTCCCCTGAATGCGCCGACCCTGTCTGATCCATCAGGATGTGGAACCTGTGTGTTTTCCTGCCCTTGGCGTCAGCCTAGTTCATGGCTGTGTAGGGTCCCAAGGACAGATGCCCCTCCACCAAGTGTGCCCATCCGTCCTGCCATGAAGGGCATTGAGGGTCTTCCAGCTCTCACCGCGCACTCCTATGTAGAAGCTCACCCAGTGGCCGTGCGGCTTCAGCCGGCTGGGGTGGGCAGGGTGGGGTTGCTGGGTTGTATGGGGCGTGCTCACACACAGACAGACGCTCGCTTTCTCGGAACGCGGCTTCTCGGTTGTCGGGGACGGTGGCTTGTCTGGCAAGGTCACGTGCCCTGTCTGGCAGTCCTCGGGTGCTCCTCAGGCACCTGTCCGTGCCGCCTCTCCCTTCTCTCGTTCTTTCTCTGCCTTGGAGCAGGTGCACGGGCAGCCAGTGGTCAGCTACGTTCTCAGGGCTGGAGGTGGGATTCCTCCTAAGGGCAGAAGCATCCACGGATGGTGTTGCCTGTGTGCCCGGGAAGCAGCGCCATCCCCACCCCCCTCAGCATCCATCCTGTTTCTGCAGCCCCCCTGGGCCTCTACTTCTCACGGGATGCCTACTGGGAGAAGCTGTACGTGGACCAGCCGGCCGGCACGCCCCTGCTGTACGTGCACGCGCTGCGGGACGCCCCAGGGGAGGTGGCCAGTTTCCGCCTGGGCCAGCACCTCTACGGAGCCTACCGCACCCGGCTGCACGAAAACGAGTGGATCCGCATTCACGAGGACACTGGCCTTCTGTACCTCAACCGCAGCCTGGACCAGAGCACCTGGGAGAAGCTCAGCCTGCGCAGTAAGGAGACTCACACACACACCACACATACACACCACACACACATACACACCACACATACATACATACCACACACACACACACACACACCACACCACACACACACACACCACACACACACACACCTGGGAGAAGCTCAGCCTGCTCAGTAAGGAGCAGCACAGAGACTCGCACACACACGCACACACACATACACACACATACACATACATACACACCACACACACACACACACCACACGGGAGAAGCTCAGCCTGCGCAGTAAGGAGCAGCACAGAGACTCGCACACACACACACACACACATACCACACATACATACCACACACATACATACACAGCACACATACATACATACCACACACACACACCTGGGAGAAGCTCAGCCTGCTCAGTAAGGAGCAGCACAGAGACTCACACACACACCACACACACATACACCACACACATACACACCACACACACACACACACACCACACACACACCTGGGAGAAGCTCAGCCTGCTCAGTAAGGAGCAGCACAGAGACTCACACACACACCACACACATACACACCACACACATACACACCACACACACACACACACACCACACACGGGAGAAGCTCAGCCTGCGCAGTAAGGAGCAGCACAGAGACTCACACACACACCACACACACACATACACACCACACACATACATACCACACACACACACACACACACACACCACACACATACCACACACACACACAACTGGGAGAAGCTCAGCCTGCGCAGTAAGGAGCAGCACAGAGACTCACACACACACCACACACACACATACACACCACACACATACATACCACACACACACACACACACACACCACACACATACCACACACACACACAACTGGGAGAAGCTCAGCCTGCGCAGTAAGGAGCAGCACAGAGACTCACACACACACGCACACACATACACACCACACACACACATACACACCACACATACACACATACCACACACACACATACACACCACACATACACACCTGGCAGAAGCTCAGCCTGCGCAGTAAGGAGCAGCACACAGACTCACACACACACACACACATACACACCACACACATACATACCACACACACACACACACCACACACACACATACACACCACACATACACACCTGGCAGAAGCTCAGCCTGCACAGTAAGGAGCAGCACACAGACTCACACACACACACACACATACATACCACACACACACATACATACCACACACACACACACACACCACACACATACCACACACACACACACCACACATACACACACACCACACACACACATACACATTACACATACACACCTGGCAGAAGCTCAGCCTGCGCAGTAAGGAGCAGCACACAGACTCACACACACACACACACATACACACCACACACATACATACCACACACACACACACCACACACACACATACACACCACACATACACACCTGGCAGAAGCTCAGCCTGCACAGTAAGGAGCAGCACACAGACTCACACACACACACACACATACATACCACACACACACATACATACCACACACACACACACCACACACATACCACACACACACACACACACCACACATGGGAGAAGCTCAGCCTGCGCAGTAAGGAGCAGCACACAGACTCACACACACACACACACCACACACACCACACACACACACATACATACACACCACACACACACACCACACTCACACACACACACACGGGAGAAGCTCAGCCTGCGCAGTAAGGAGCAGCACACAGAGACACACACACACATTCATACATACACCACACACATACATACACACCACACCATGCACCACACACACACACATGCACACTCACATCACACACCACACATACACACACGTACACACCACACTATGCACCACACATGTGCACACACATACATACCACACATACATACTCATCACACGTGCACACATGCATACCATGTACCACACACATACACAATCGCACCATGCACCACACACATGCACACACATACACACAACACACACCATGTACCACCCATATGCACATGCACACATCATACACCTGCCCAGCACCACACATACACATACACGCTCACACACGTTCCCACACCACACATACATACATTCACATACCACACACACCCCCAGCACCATACACATACACATGCACACCACACACACCTTCACACACAAGCTGCTACTGATCACCACCTACTGGGCAGTTGGCCACTTGCAGTGGGTGAGGCATGCTGGACCCAGTGCCCAGGGCACTTCCTTGGGGCACTTCTTTGAGGGGGCATCCGAGCTAAGACCTGAGTGTCAGGGGAGGCAGACATGTGGGGCCCTGAGGCATGGATGGAAGGTGGCAGCCGGGGCCGGAGAGCCCACAGAGCCCTGGGACCCACCCCACCGTGAACCCTGCAGCTCCTGCCCCTCTCCACCCCCTCCGTGGCCTCCCCAGCAAATGACTCCTCCTCTCTCCCTGCAGATGGCGGCTTCCCCCTGCTCACCATCTTCCTCCAGGTCTTCCTGTCCCCCGCGTCCCTGCGCGAGGCCGAGTGCCAGTGGCCCGGCTGTGCACGCGTCTACTTCTCCTGCATCAACTCCTCCTTCCCCGCCTGCAGCTCGCTCTCGTCCCGCGAGCTCTGCTTCCCGGAGACCGACCTCTCCTTCCGCATCCGGGAGAACAAGCCGCCCGGCACCTTCCACCAGTTCCGGCTGCTGCCCGTGCAGTTCCTGTGCCCCAACATCAGCGTGACCTACGGGCTCCTGGAAGGTGAGTGCTGCCAGCAGGAGGATCTGAGCCAGGCACTGCTCTAGAAGCTAGGAGGGCAGCGTCCTGCCTGCCTGGGGATGGAGCCCATGCTGGGGCCATGGAGACACAGGGGCTTTGGGAGGCCATGCAGTGGTGGAGAGTGCGTCTTGAGTTGGGTGGTGAGCGCAGAGGTACTGAGCAAAGGCGAATGGGCACCAGGTGTGTAGCTGTAGCCCCCTGAAGGTTGCCAACGTGGCCCCCTATGGCTGGAGGACAGTGAGCCACTGTGGAGAGAGCAGAGGGTGATGGGAGAAGAGCCCTTCGGGACATGGGGAGCCATGGAAGGCTGTAGGGGGAGGCTGTTTCGGGTCCTGATTTTTTAGCATCTGTTCAAGATTTATTTATTCGAAAGGCAGAATGACAGAGAGAGAGACAAAGAAAACTACCGGCTGGTTCACTCCCCAAATGACCGCAGTGGCTGCGGTTGGGCCAGGCTGAAGCCAGGAGCCTGGAACGCCATCCAGGTCTCCGCATGGGTGGCAGCAGTCCAAGCACTGACCCGTCTTCCACTGCATTCCCAGGTGCATTGGCAGGGAGCTGGATCAGAAGCAGAGCAGCTGGGACTTGGCCTGGCGCTGTGATATGGGATGCAGGGGCAGCTTAACCCACTGAGCCTGACTGACCTTTAAAAGGATTCATCAGACCACTGGCTTAAGTGTGGTCTGGGGTGGGGAGGTTTAGGGCAGCCCAGCAGGGCTGAAGCACACACTGGGCTGTTTTAATGTCCCAGTCTGAACTCCGGGTGGATTACCCACCCCGCCCACTCCTCAGCCTGCTTTTATTTTCCCTGGGGTGTGTGTCCTTGACCTCAGTGCTTGGCAAAACAGGTGCTTTTGCCCGCCTCCCACTTGTGCTAAATGGTGTGCAGGTTTCGTTGAGCGAGGTTTTGGCCATTGAAGGGGGTAGAGGGAGAGATGGCAGGGTGAGCATCTCCCGGCTGGTTTCTGGATGTGTGGGCTGCCCTCATTCCCCTGTGGCCAGCCGGCTGGGGCTGTCTGGAGCTTCATCCTTACCCAGCCAGCCTCCTGTCTTCCTGGGTCATTGCTGGAGGGTGCATTGTGGTTCGCGGGGGTCTCCCTCTGCTGGCTGGGATCTGTGAGTCGCTACAGAGTGGGCAGCTGAGCCAGGAGCTCTGCAGGTCAGCTGAGGAGGACACAGAAGCTGACCCCACAGTCCCACGTGTTCCCCCGTGTTGTGGGTTTGTTTCTTGCCTTCCCTAAAATGAGCACATGTTGCCTCTAGATTTTTTTTTTTTTTTTGAAGTTCCTCATTAAAACCTGGCCGGTGTGCAGAGCTAGTTCCCCCCACCCCGGGGGCTGTAGCTGAAGCAAAACCACCTGACCCCACACATGCCCACTCCAGACAGAGGGCGGGGGCACTCCGAGGGTCATCAGGGCTGAGGACCCCCGCCAATGGCCTCTTGGTCCCCGCCCATACATCACTGCAAACCCTGGGAGCCCCAGGGTTCTCTAGGGGAGGAGGCCAGCACGCGCCTGCACCCCTCTTCCCGCCTCCCTCGTCCCCCAGCCCCTGTCTGCTCGCTGTGCAGGTGAGAACGGGCCCTTCCGCTGCGCCCCGGACAGCCTAGAGGTGAGCACGCTCTGGGCCCTGGACCGCGAGCAACGGGAGAAGTACGAGCTGGTGGCCAAGTGCACGGTGCGCGTGGGCGCGCGCGAGGAGGCCGTGATGGTGCCCTTCCCCGTGACGGTCTACGATGAGGACGACTCGCCGCCCACCTTCCCGGGGGGCGTGGACACCGCCGACGCCGTGGTGGAGTTCAGGCGCAAGGAGGTGATTGTCCCCAGCGTGGGAAACTGCTTCCCGCTGCCTGTGTGCCTCAGTCTGCGGCCGATAGCTTGGTCTGTTCGTCCCGTTCGTTCACCCCTCCGTCTGTTTCCCCGGCACTCCAGGGGCAGTTCTGCTAGCTCTGGTCGGAGAGGCCAGGAGCCCTGGGTGCCCAGCCTGAGTGTGAGCTCAAGGACAAGCATCTGCGGCACACCCTGCACACCACTCTGTCCCGCCACCGGCCGGTGCCGCAGCGGGGTGGGAGGGGGAAGCACCGAACCCTGGCACGGCAGAGCTGAAGGAAGGGGCATCTCACTCGGCTCCAGCCATCCAGCCCCTCGGGTCTCTGGGCCGCTCAGGTGGAGCGCTACCGCCACCTGCTGGCTCTCCGGCCATCCTGCAGCAAAAAAGGCCGTGGGAGCCCAAGGGGGGGGGGGTGGCGACAGCAGAGGACCTGGTGGAGACAGCTCCCCCACCAGCCTGCTCTGCCAATGACACTGGGAGGGGAGCACTCTGCTGCACACTTGGGCTTGGACCTGGCTCTGCCATTGCTTGTGACCTTGAACTGCCCTTCACCATGTGAGGCCCAACTCCCTTGGGGAGAGTGGAGGTGCCCGCCTCCACTGTGGGGACCTGGATGAACCCTGTCCGCTCTGATTGCTGCTGGCGGGAAGTCTGTAGGTGCGTGTCACACCTGTTGCACAGGTGAGGAACTGGGCCGCGCTGACAAGTGGCCCCATGGGGACCGGAGCCCAGGTCAGTCTGTGACCAGAGCTAGCTCTGACCGAGCACTCTGGTGTGGCTGTGTGGGGACTGGGCCCCTGCCCACGGGCGCTGTCTGGGGCTCTGGAGGGTCCCACTCAGCAGTCTTGACCGCGGCCATGTGTGTCCCCAGGGCACCGTGGTGGCCACGCTGCGTGTCTTCGATGCGGACGTGGTGCCAGCGTCGGGAGAGCTGGTGAGGCGGTACACGAGCACCCTGCTCCCCGGGGACCCCTGGGCCCAGCAGACCTTCCGTGTAGAGCACGCCCCCAACGAGACCTTGGCTCTGGCCAACGACACCTTTGTGCGAGCGACAGTGCATGACTACAGTAAGTGGGGCTGGCACTCTGGGCGGGGCAGCGCCCCTCCCATGCCGGCTGGCATGCCTCTCTGCAGCCGCCCCCCCACATGACCACCCAGCTCTCCCTGCGCCCCGGCCTGGCCTTTGGCCATCTTGGGAAGGTGTTCGCAGCCTGATCTCTTCCTGAACCGCCCCCAGCAGACCCTGGCAGGGCCTCTGCGCACCTCCCGTGCTCACCAGCCCGGCTCATGACCCCATGTCTCTGAGGCCTTCATTGAGCCCCTGGTTCCTGCTGTGGTGCCTGTGGTCTGCTGCCCTGCCCCCAGAAGCTCTGTGCCATGGCAGCCCCAAATTCGAAGTCTAGGGGTGCTGAGACAGGTGTTCTGCTGGGCACCCTGTGTAAGGGTGCTCACGCAGGCTCGGTGAGACATCCCATCAGCCACCTTGTGTTCCTGCCTCCCCCCCTCCACTCCTGCCCTGAGTCCTGGGACCACTTCCAAATAAGTCACTTGTACTTGGGCTTCATGTGTTGGGGGTGCTGGATGAGGGGCACCGTCACACCTTAACTGCCTGGCCTCCTGCCATGTGCTTCTTGGCCCCCCCATCCCACTGAGCCTTCCAAGGCCCCCACCCGTCCCGAGGGAGATGATCCCCTTGATGAGCACAGCTCGCTCCCATTGTTCTGTGTCTGCTAATCTCTACCCACAGCTGTGGCTCATAGCAGATGCACAGAATGCACGGGGCCCTGGGGTCCACTGGAGCTGCTGTTCTCTGTGGGACTGTGGGGAGGGCTCTGGCCTGTTCCTTCCGGGGCCTCAGTGACAAAGCTTTTGCTGCCCTGTGCCCACATCCCACACACACAGCCTGTCCACAAACACCCCATAGACACACACAACCTGTCCACAAACACCCCGTGGACACAAGCATCCCACTCAAATACCCTGCCAGCCTATGCATCTTGGAGGAGGTTGCTAGCCCCCGTGGCTGGGTGCTCACCGCCCTCTCCCACCCAGGGCTGGTTCTCAACCGGAGCATCCCGATCTCAGAGAGCCGCACCCTGCAGCTGGCCGTGCTGGTCAACGACTCGGACTTCCAGGGCCCCAGGGCAGGGGTGCTCCTCCTCCATTTCAACGTGTCCGTGCTGCCCGTCAGTCTGCACCTGCCTGAGGCCTATGCTTTCTCTGTGAGCAGAAGGGCCCGCCGCTACGCCCAGGTGAGCCTGTGGCCCGATGCTGGCCTGGAGAAGGTGGAGGGAGTTGGAGAAGGCCACCCGGGTGGGACAGTCAGCAGGTGACACATAAGGCTGGGAGTGGGTGACATTTTCCCATGATGCCACAGTTTTGAATAGCCCAGGTGGAGCTCTGGGCACTGGCCCTCCCTCTTCCTGGTGTCTTTAGGAACACTTCTTGCACCGCACTTGATAAATCTGTGTGTCCTGACTGGAACCAGATGTTCCAAATGTTGAGTCTCGCCTGACTGCATTTGTGCAAAGCGCATCTCCGCTGATGGGAACTGGCAGCGGTTAGCCGCGGTGCGCTGGGAGAGGCACGGGGCACTTCTGCTGTTTGCTTTCTGCAGGTGCATTGGCTAGAGAGCTCATAGAGTATTTAGAAGTAGGGTCTGGGAATGGGGGCATGGAAACAGCCCAAAAGAAGTAATGCCTGCCTTTCAAAATTTCTTCCACCAAAATAAGCTCACCTTTTAATTCCACTTTCCACAAATGTGGAAATATTTGTATTTATCTGCTTTCAGTTTATTTGCTAGGTGGAAAGAGAAAGAGAGAGAGCTTGGCATCCACTGGTTCATTCACCAAATGCCCACAACAACCAGTCTGAAGCCAGGGGCCCAGAACTCCATCCAGGCTCCCCGGGTGCTCATTAGTGGGCAGCTGGAATCAGAAGCAGACTCGAGATTTGAACCCAGGCTCTCCAGTATGAGATGCGGGCATGCTAATTTTTTGTACCAAGCACCCATCCCTCAAGGAACCCTTGGAAGTCTGCCGCCCATCTGCCAGGAGCCAGAAACTTAAGTCCAGGTGTCTTCCTGTGGGTGCTGGAACCATCACCTGCTGTCTCCCAGGATGTACATTAGCAGGACTGGAACCAGGCATCGCCCATATGGAGAGTGGTGTCTTCACAGCTGTGCCAGATAGCCCCACCCTTGTCTGGTTTTGAGGATCCCATGAGAAAGAGGAAAGCACCCCTATAGAGGAACGTGAGGAGGCCCGCGTTTTAGCATCAAGTGTGCGCTTGGAGGCACCTGACTCTGCCCTGGCCCTGAGGGGGCTGAGCTAGGGCTGGCTGTGTGGCCTGTGGGCAGGGCCCCCAGCGGTGCCCACTTGGTGGCGCTCCTGGTTTGAAGCTTGGCTCCGAAGGGTCCTTTTGCTCCCAGGGCTTCCAGCCAAAGCTGCAGGGAGGCCCCCAGGGTGTCACATGGGCCGGGTGGCCGTGCCACTTGAGCCGTGTGGCTGGCCTGCAGTGTAGGGGGTGGTGCCCTTACCTGGGACTCCCAGGAGCAGCAGGGAGGCCTGAGGGGCTGGATGGGGCAGGTGAGAGGTGTTCAGGTTCTGCAGGGAGCTGCCCTTCCCAGGCCGAGCTGGGGACCCCACTGGGGGGCACTGGCCCTCCCGGGAAACCTGTGCAGCTCCCCGGCTGAGCTGTTCCCTGTGCCCCCGCCTAGATTGGCAAGGTGTGCGTGGAGCACTGCCGAGAGTTCAGGGGCATCCACGTCCAGTACAAGCTGCAGCCCTCCAGTGCCAACTGCAGCGCCCTGGGCGTGCTCACCTCGGCCGAGGACAGCTCCGGGACCGTGTTTGTGAACGCCTCGGAGCCCCTGCGGCGGCCGGAGTGCGCCGAGCTGCAGTACACGGTGGTGGCCACCGACCGGCAGACGCGCAGGCAGGCACAGGCCCCGCTGCTCGTCACCGTGGAGGGGACGTGTGAGTGCCGGGCTCCGTGGAGAGACGGGGCGGGGGATGGTCCTGCCCCCAGGGCCCCTTCCCTTTAAGAGAAAGAAGCAGTGCCCGCTAAAGGCCAGCGCTCCTTGTCACCGCTGTCCACGCGTCCTGTGTGCGTGCCTGGTTTAGAGCCAGTGCAGGTTCAAATAGAGGGCCCTGGTTAAATTTGAGTTTCAGCTAAAGAACAAGCCAGTCATTGGCTCATGAGAGGCTCAGCCCCTCCCTCATCCAAAACTGCAAAAATCCAGAATGCTTGAAAATCGCAGACTTTCTGAGCACTGGCCCGAACCCCTGAGTGCAGAATTCCACACCTGGCCAGGCGACATGTACGAGTCACCTTCAGACTGGGCGTACAGCCAGCGGGCTTCCGCTGCCGACTTGGGTCCCATCCCCCACGGTGGCTCATTAGGTGTCCGCGGAACCCATTAGGTAGATGCAGAAGTCCTCCAAGTGCAAACCCTACACATTCTGGATAACGGACCCTGGAGTCCTAGAAGTACATCCCCAGGCAGCTATGGTAGGGTATCTGGGGAGACCAGCCAGTGCATCCATGCATGCAACAGGTGCCCGTCTTGGAACTGAGTGTCCTGTGTGCCCCGTGCCAAGTGTGGCTGCCCTCACACCCCCCCCAGGAGCTGCCCCTGAGCCCTGACCCGTGCCCCCTGGCCTTGCTCCTTGGCTGGCCCCCCATGACCCTGCTAATGTACCACCCCAGACGTGGCCGAGGAGGCAGGCTGCCCCCTGTCCTGTGCAGTCAGCAAGAGGCGGCCCGAGTGTGAGGAGTGCGGTGGCCTGGGCTCCCCGACGGGCAGGTGCGAATGGCGGCAAGGCGATGGCAAAGGTAGGCTTTGCCGAGGCTGGGGGAAACCTGTGGTGGCCCAGCTCAGGGTGAGGGCTGCGGGAGGTGGCTCATGATGTTGGGGTTGGGGAGGAGACTAGAGACAGGGCCTTCTACCCAGAGGTTCCCCAGGCTGGAGTCGCTCTGGGCTCTGGAAGGCCTGGGCTGAAGTTGGAGTGTGCAGGGGCTGGAGTAGGTCTTCCTGTAGATGGGGCCCATGGTCTGCCTCAGCCAGAAGCCAGCGTGGGTGCACCTGCCACCACTGGGCTGGTACTTACCTGTGGGCTCTTTAGCTCACACTGCTGTGGCTGCCTGGGCACTTGGGACCCTCTAGCTCTCTGCACTCCCCTGGGAGAGGGGTGCTCCTGCCGGGAAGGCGGCTGTTCCCCCCACGCTGTGTGTGTGTTGGGGGAGGAGGGTTCCAAGCAGGCTGACGACCGCTGTGTGTCCTATTGCAGGGATCAGCAGGAATTTCTCCACCTGCTCCCCCAGCACCAAGACCTGCCCCGACGGCCACTGTGACACCGTGGAGAGCAGAGACCCGAACATCTGCCCCCAGGACTGCCTCCGTAAGCTGCGCCGTGGCCTGCAGGGGTGGTATGCAGTGGGTAGGGTGGAGTGAGGGCACGGTGGTGGGGGCCGGGGCTGTTTGCCGGCTACAGGGACTCTAGCTCCCTACTTGAGCCAGGGAGCCTGTGTCGGCCAGCCTCCTCATGTTTGCATTTGCCCCACCCCAAAACTAGGGCGTGGCAGCCTGTCCCCACCACTCTCTGGGGAATACTCCCAGGGCACAGCCCCATGCATGTGGCTTGCCTACTCGGAGCCACCCTTCCCCTTTGCCCCTGCACTGCCTCTCCCCTGCAGCTGAGACAGGACCTGAGCAGGGGGCCTGAGCCGTCTGTGGGTTCCCTCCACCATAGCCAGGGAACCAGCCTTTCCCCTGGGGGAGGGGGTCACAGCTGGGACCCCTGCCCAGTGAGCTGGGCCTTTGAGGTCACTGTTGCCCTCCCTTGGGCCTGAGCTGGCTGATGTCAGGTGGGGAGGGGGCTCTCTCAGGCCACCCCGGGAGGCTGAGGGGGCTGTGTACATCCTCAGGGGGAAGCATCGTTGGGGGACACGAGCCCGGGGAGCGCCGGGGGATCAGAGCTGGCTATGGAATCTGCAACTGCTTCCCGGAGGAGAAGAAGTGTTTCTGTGAGCCGGAGGACAGCCAGGGTAAGCGGGTCAGGCTGGGCCGGGGTCCCCCCTCCTCCATAAGACCCCTCTCAACCCCCGCCCCGAGCCTCAGCTTCCCTCCTGGGCCCCGAGAAAGTGTCTCCTTAAGCCACTGGTCACCCTGAAGGTGAGCGATGAATGGCCCTGGGGTCCCAGCCAGAGCCTCCAGTCCCAGGTCCCGGGCAGCAGCAGGTGCTTTGGGCCACAGGGACCATGCTAGGGAAACCTTCCCTGCCCTGGTCCAGGAACTTGGCTGGCATCCGAGTTGTTAGCTGGCGCTGGGCCCTGTGCTGTGTGGGAGCGCAGTGGTGGCTGGGGGCCTCCCCGGCAGCGGCAGTGGCACCAGACTGCTGAGCCCCACTCCCGCCGTGCCCCGCCGCAGGCCCGCTGTGTGACGAGCTGTGCCGCACGGTGATCGCCGCCGCCGTGCTCTTCTCTTTCATCGTCTCGGTCCTGCTCTCCACCTTCTGCATCCACCGCTACCACAAGCATGCGCACAAGCCGCCCATCGCCTCGGCCGAGATGACCTTCTGCAGGCCCGCCCAGGCCTTCCCGGTCAGCTACTCCTCGTCCGGGGCCCGCCGGCCCTCGCTCGACTCCATGGAGAACCAGGTCTCCGTGGATGCCTTCAAGATCCCGGTGAGGGTCCCTGGGGGGCCAGGGGGCTATGGGGAGGGGCACCCCGGGCTACCTGCCACCTTGACTGCATTGCAGCAGCCCACCACATGCCTGGCGCCGGAAAGACCCCCGAGTGCCCAGAGCGAGGGAGGGAGACCCAGGCTCTGCCTGTGGGAGGGGTAGGGGGATGCGTGCAGGGGCCCCGAGGGCTTGGGGAGAACGCATCCTCGCGGGACCCCTCAAGAGTGTATTCTGGGTGTGTGGGGGTTGGGTGGAAGCAGGAGCTGCTGCCTCCACACAGGCAGGGCTGGGGCTTGGTCAGGGGTGGGGGGTCCCACAGGGCATGGAGGGAGAGTCACAGCTCCATGGCCACCTGTCACCTATGTTCTTGGCCCACGGGTCAACGTGTGTCAGCCAGGCATTCCCTAGGCCTGCCGTGTACGCCTCTGCCCTCTCTTGTCCTTCGTGCCTGCCCCTTGGGCATCTGTCCCAGGAGCTGGAAGCCAAGTACACAGAGCTAAGGGGGTGTGTGTGTGTGTGCCCAGGGAGGACCACAGGGCAAGGGGCGGGCCTGGGGACAGAGCTCAGAGGCCTGCTTCCCATCTCAGCCTGGCAGGGCAGGGCTGTGATTCCTAGGAGGTGCCACACCCCACATGGCGGTCTCAGTGCTGGGGCTTGGTTTGGATGCCACCCAGCCCTGTGGTCAGCTTCTGGGCCAAGCAGCCCTTCCCAAGACACGGCCACTGCCACGTCTGTCCCCCTGGGCTCTTGCAATCTGTGGTGCAGTCCCTGACGCAGCTCAGCCTCCCTGAGGGTCTCTAGGATAAACCCTTCACAAACCCAGCAGGGTTGCGGGGCTGGCCAAGGCTCCCCTGCGTAAAGTCCAGCCTGACACCCTCGGGCCGCACTTCCTAGTGTACCAGGTCTAGGACACGTGACTCACGTGTTCCACCCCTGTCTTAAACGGAAGTACTTCCTTGATTTAAGAGGGTTGAGCTAGGGCCACCCATACGTGCACAGTGCAGCCTGTGGTGTCCGTGAGGGGTTCCAGGGCTGCCCAGCTGATGGATCTCGCATGCAGATCTAGGAGGGAAGGGTTCCTATTGGCCTTGGGCAGCCCCGGCCAGAGTTCAAGTGCACAGGGCCCAGGCTGGGGTCTGGGGAAGCATACAGAGAGGCCGTGAATGGGCCTGATGGTGTGGGTGGGACTTTGGCAGGAGGGTCTGGGGCCGGGGGTGGAAGGACAGCCAGAGGAGGAGCAGGGCTGTGGTGACCAGGGACAGCCAGGGCCTGGGCAGGACAAGCAGCAGCCATGGGAGGGACAGCCAGGGCCTGGGCAGGACAAGCAGCAACCATGGGAGGGAAAGCCAGGGCCTGGGCAGGGGTGTGGCAAACTGGGCCTGCAGGACAGGAGCAGCCACATCCATGCTTGGGGCTTGGGGCTTAGGGCTTGGAAAGAGCACGCTGGCCCCTTTGTTTGCCGGGACTTGGGTACCCAAAGCACAAGCAAGTCTTACCAACATGCTTGGATGCCTTGAACTCTCACCTGAGAGACAGCGTCATGGACCCAGAGTGGCCAGGCCACGTTTAGTGGCCATGAGAGTGAGGACGTTGAGCCCAGCCTGGGGTCCTGGATGGGCCTGGCCTCCTTCCCCTCCTTCCCCTCCTCCCCTCAATTGTTTCTTCCCCTGTGTCTGCCCTCCCCCTCCCTCCCCCACAATGCAGGAGGATCCAAAGTGGGAATTCCCGCGGAAGAACTTGGTTCTTGGAAAGACTCTGGGAGAAGGCGAGTTTGGAAAAGTGGTCAAGGCGACAGCCTTCCGTCTGAAGGGCAGAGCCGGGTACACCACGGTGGCTGTGAAGATGCTGAAAGGTACCTGTGGGAGCCGCCGGGGGTGGGGAGCTCCTGCTACCTCCGTGGGACCTGCACTGCCTCCACCCTGCTCTTGAGCATCTGAGTGCAGGGTCCCAGGTACTAGGCACGAGCCAGTGATCTGAGCCATGGCAAGATGTGGCTTTCCACTGGTGATGTTGCCGCTGCGTGGCATTGGTGCTTTTCAAAACCCCTGTGGGCTGCCAGTTCCCAGCCAGTGTGCACTGGTGCCCTGGCAGAGGTGCCCTGGAAGGAGTGCCCCCCCCACATACACACACATGCACCCAGGCGGCTCCTGTGAGTCTGGCTGTTTACGCTGGAGCCTGGCTCTCGGTGGGCGTGCCAGCCTGCCTGCCAGTGAACATATGTCTCTGGGCTACACCAGGCAAGCCATCCCGGGCCACGGCCCAGGCCAATTGTGTGGACTGAGAGCCTGGTGGTGGCCAGGCTGTGTGGCAGTGAGCACGGGTCACTGGTAGGCTCAGTAATTCATTTTTTTAGATTTATGTGTTATTTATTTGAAAATCAGAGTTACACAGAAAGAGGATAGGCAGAGGCAGAGAGAGGCAGAGAGAGGGAGGTCTTCCGTCAGCTGGTTCACTCCCCAGTGGCCACAACTGCCAGAGCTGAGCCTACCCAAAGTCAGGAGCCAGGAGCTTCTTCCAGGTCTCCCACGTGGGTGCAGGGGCCCAAGGACTTGGGCCATCTTCCACTGCTTTCCCAGGCCATAGCAGAGAGCTGGATGGGAAGTGGAGCACAGCCAGGTCTGGAACCGGTGTCTATATGGGATGCTGGCGCTGCAGGCCGTGGCTTTACCCGCTACGCCACAGCACCGGCCCCAGGCTCAGTACTTCTAATGTGGCAGTGAGCACGGGTCACTTGGTGATTCCAGTAGGGGCTGCACAGCGCAGGGTGCTTCTGGCTGCTTTCCCAGGTCCTAACAGAGCACAGTAAGACCCTGGGGCACTAACCCAGGGCCCTGTCTCCCAGCCATCGTCTCCCTTCCAGACAAGCCCGCAGGACGGAGGTGGCAGCTGGCATAGGCAGATGTCTGGCAGGTGGGGCAGTGACCCAGGAGTGATTTTTTTTCAGCCGCATTCTCTGACTCTCAGAAAACCTTCGGGTGCCGGCACATGGTGGGGAGCCCAGGCACAGCTCTGGCCGCCCTAGGACGTGGGTGCTGGGCAGCCCCTTTCACAGAGGCCGGTCAGACGCTCACGGGACTGGGGGTGTTTGTTCCTCCTGAAGTCCCAAGCCAGTGTCTGGGTTGAAGAATGGTTTATCTTGGGCATGAGCCAGGTTCCGTGGCAGCTGAGGGTGAGCTGCCGGCCCCTAGGAATAGGAGTGGGAGTCCCCTCCCAGAGCTGGTCCCCAGGGCTTGACCCCCAGGGGTATGCAGGATTGGCAGGGTGTGGTCCCCTCACCTGTCTAGAAGGCTGAAGGAGGGGCGTGTCTAGGATGCCCGGATGCAATCCCCTCTCCCCGGATGTGATATGGACACCTGCTCCCAGGGCAGACAGGCAGGCAGGGGCCCACTGCAGCCGGGGACCTCCAGGTGCTCAGCTAGCCAGGCAGCAATCAATCAAAGAGGTGACGGGTCTGTTTCCGGCCAGGTGAGGAGCTCCCCACGGGGCCCCTTGGCGACGCGATGTTTGTGCTGCGTTTCAGAGAACGCCTCCCCCAGCGAGCTGCGGGACCTCCTGTCCGAGTTCAACCTGCTCAAGCAGGTGAACCACCCCCACGTCATCAAGCTGCACGGGGCCTGCAGCCAGGATGGTAAAGTAGCCGCGGCGGGGTGGGATGCGGGGTCCCCGGCAGCTGCCGCCACCCTCTCCCTACGCCCTGCCCTCTCCCACGTTCTCCCATCTCCTGGAGGCCTGGGCTGTCAGCTCTGTGCACCCTGGTCAGCACCAGGGCTTTGGGGCTGGGCCCAGAGCAAGGCTGCAGCCCCAGGAAGCTCCTTGGGGGGCTGGTGGATACTGAGCGTTTGATTCCTGCTGAGCCAGGCCAGGGTCCAGGCAGACGGCTGGACCTGTGCGGGGCCGAAGGTGCAGGAAAGCCCACCCAGTCCTCTCGGTGCCCCCACACCCCGGAAACCCAAAGCCAGCCCCTGTCTGTGTCCCCCAGGGCCACTGCTCCTGATCGTGGAGTACGCCAAGTACGGCTCCCTGCGTGGCTTCCTGCGGGACAGCCGCAAGGTGGGGCCGGGCTACGTGGGCGGCGGAGGCGGCCGCAACTCGGGCTCCCTGGACCACCCGGACGAGCGGGCCCTGACCATGGGCGACCTCATCTCCTTCGCCTGGCAGATCTCACGGGGGATGCAGTACCTGGCTGAGATGAAGGTGGGTGCCGCAGGGGCTGTGCTGCCCCACCCCCCACCCCCGCCCCCCCTAGGGCCCTGGACTAAGGATTCCTCCTGTCTCCTCCCTCGCAGCTGGTCCATCGGGACCTGGCCGCCAGAAACATCCTTGTGGCTGAGGGGCGAAAGATGAAGATTTCGGATTTTGGGCTGTCCCGAGATGTTTATGAAGAGGATTCCTACGTAAAGAGGAGCAAGGTACCGGGGCCCGGGCTGTGCACCTGCTGGGCGGGGGTGGGGGGGTGGGTGGGGTGCATAGAACATCCGGGAAAAGAAAGCCCAGTGTGGGTTTTAACTCGCCTGGCCCTTGGCCCTACATCTTCCTCAATGCTGCGTCCCTGGGGGCCGCTCAGGTGCCTTCTGCAACTCTTCCTGCTGTCCTGGGGGGCCCTGGGTGGGGGTGCCAGCACTGTCGCTGTTGCCACCTAACAAACGCTGGAGAAGTAACACCTGCTCTTCTGCTGTTCCTCTCGCTTCCTTGGGAGGAAGGGGGCGCTGTTGCCCTGGGTCCCCACAGCTCTTTGCTCCGGGGAGGGCAGATGGGCTAGACTAGATGAACGTTCGTTGTAGGAAGGAATGACTTGCTTTGCAAGTAAGGGTTTCCGGCCAGGACTGGGACCCCTAGACCTCAGTGCACAGGAGTCCCTGGAGATAGGTCCAGCGATGAGGCTTGGGGGTCGCAGGAGCCTCCAAGGCCATGAAACTAGGCACAGGGGACTTCCCCAGTGTTGTCCTACCTTGACTCACTCGGTTCGGTCACCATCTCAGCCTCTCAAAGGTCCCACTGGCTACACATTGAGAGCAGACCTTGCCTCCCCCCCCCAAAAAAAAAAAAAAAGGCAGAAAAAGCAGCTTCCAGTGATGCAGCCTTGCCCCCTAGGGACAGTGAGCTGCCGCGGCCACTGTGTATGGATGACATTTCGATTCCTCTGTAGTCTGCTGTGAGGGCCGTCTCAGAACTGCTGGCGGGGACGTGGGACGCCGGGTCCTCCAGAGTGGCCCTGGGTGGTGGACACAGTGGACAGGTGCCAGGCCCCCGCACTCCAGGGCCACTGTGCCTCCTGCCCCAGGGCACAGGCTGGCGGGCACTGTCACAGGCTCAAAGGGCAAAAATCCTAAGGACCGCTCTTAAAGGAGAGGAAAGCACGGACAGTGTTGGCTTAAAGCTCAAGGCGTGCATGATTTCAAGTTGATGGGCGCCTTAAGATCGGCCGGCCGGAAAACACTGCTTCTTACAGAAAGCAGCCACAGGCCACGTGAGCCGGCGAAGCCATGGTTTAGTGTCGTTGGCATCGGGAGTCTCCAAGGTGGGATTTCTGGGTGTGGGTTTTCCTAATACACCGGCCCGCAGAGCGCCAGGACAGGGCCTGCTTGAGGCCATGGTGGTCCTCACCGGTGGGAAGCACCCACTTCCTGGGGTTTCTTGCAGGAGTGTGGTGTATGATAGGTCGCCCCGGGTTGCACGGCAGCTGGGTGACTCCCGCTGGGACCTCAGCCAGGCCTGAGATTCAGGCTGGAGCTCAAGGCTGTGCACGGTCAGTTCTATACCCAGGAGCATCTCCGGCTCACTAGGGCCCCAGCTCAGCCTCCACCCTGGCTCCCAGGACATCAGAGTGACATGGATGCCTTTCTTTCAACCCCCATTCAGGGTCGGATTCCAGTTAAGTGGATGGCAATCGAGTCCCTTTTTGATCATATCTACACCACCCAAAGTGATGTGTGAGTGTGGGCGCTGCGTTCCCTGGGGGCGGGGAGGGCTATGTCTGTGTAGCTCAGCCAGGGTACTAGTGCTGGCCCTGAGCCAGCCCTTTGTGCAATGCCAGCATCACTGTGAGCCCCGAGCCGAGGGGCCTCCATTCATCCATGGTGCAAGGCCTGGTCCCAGTAGGGCAGGGCATGAGAAGAGACGGGTGGCCGGATCCCCCAGTCTGTCCCTCCCATGTGTCTGGATGGCCTATGGGTCCTTGGCTCAGGCAGGGCACCTGTGGCTGTCTCTGTTTGCAGAGTGAGTTTATGCTCCACAATCCTCAAAACGGGGAGCCAGAATGTGTTCATCCAGGTCAAATCCAAGATCTGGTGGCCATCTTTACAGACACGACACATGTGCTCCAAAGTGTTCTATGGTCCCAGACAAGCACAAGTAACACAGACAGACTGTGAAAAGGCACTTCTGAAAAAACATTGACTTCTTTATTTTGAAAGGCAGAGCAACAGAGAGAGAGAGGAGAGACAGAGAGAAAGAGATCTTCCATCTACTGGTTCACTCTCTAAATGGCCACAATGGCTGGGGCTTGTCCAGGCTGAAGCCAGGAGCCCAAAGCTCCAGCCAGGTCACCCACATGGGTGGTAAGGACCCAAGTATTTGGGCCACCTTCTGCTGCTTTCCCAGGCCATTAGGGAGCTGGATTGGAAGCAGAGCAGCCGGGACTAGAACTGGTATCCATATGGGATGCTGGCACTGCAGGCCCCACAAGAATGTCTTAAGTGCACAGAGGAGGCCAAAGGATGGTGCAGCCCCCACCCCCACCCCACGCAGGGCCCATCAGCTGGTTCTGGCCTCATCAGGTCCAGGCACATGTCCCCCTTGTGGGTGTGGCTGTTCCCATGGAGCAGCTTGGGCGGAGACTTCGAGGGCCAGTCAGTCACACACACACGCACACACACACCCAGCAGCCGTGTGTGCAGGCAGGACCCGAGGCTGAGACCCGTGCCTAGAGCTGATGGGGCAGCCGCGGCTGTGGGCCTGGGTGTCTGGGCTCCCTCTGCTCTCCGCCCTGGTGGGACCACTCACACATCTGCTCGCTTGCTGCAGGTGGTCCTTTGGTGTCCTGCTGTGGGAGATCGTGACCCTGGGGGGCAACCCCTACCCCGGGATTCCTCCTGAGCGGCTCTTCAACCTTCTAAAGACCGGCCACCGGATGGAGAGGCCGGACAACTGCAGCGAAGAAATGTGAGCGTGGTTTGCTCTCGCGCGGCCTCCCTCCAGCACCGACAGCGGCGGCTCTGCAGGGGAGGGGACGTGGGCACCCAATCCACCTGCCCCTCCTGGGCACCCTGGGGGAGCCGAGCAGTGCGAGTGACAGAGCAGAGGGCACGCAGCCACCTTGGGTGTGGTGGAAGATGCTGGGGTCCTTGACCCCACTGGGGGCTGGTATGCTTCCCTGAGGAGTTTATAAAAATGGGAGCAGGTGCTGGAGCTCACAGCCTCCACGGGTCATCAGGAAGAGGCAGATGACTCTTAGTGGTCTGGGGGGTGTGTCTGGGGAGTAGCCAGGTAGCGGCGGACAGAGGCAGCCTGGACATGTGCCCACTGGTACCATAGCCTTCGTATTTCACACCTTGTACCTGGGTCTCGGCTGAGGACAGATGAGAAGAGACCAGCCAGAGACAGGCTGCGCTGGCTCATTCCAGAGTCTGTACTCGGCTCGGGGCAGGGTGGAGCTTGCAGGGCCACGCCTGCTGTGCGCCTGAGCCAGCAGCAGCCACGTCAAGGCCTGGAATCCTGCGGCTGTGCCTGGCCACTGCAGGGGTGAGGAGGGTGCAAGGCAGAGTGTGGTTGATTGCCACAAGGTGATGTTCCCATGCCTGAAAGTCCCTGATTGGCTCCTGCTGGAATTTTTGAGAACTGGCACTTTGGCCCCACCCACCATTGTGTTTGGCAGAGTGCAGTGGGCTGGTCCCCCAGGGACTGGACAAGGGGACAGAGAGTAAATGTCCCAGAGGCAAGGCGAGCCTCTAGGGTCCGGGAAGTGGTCTGGGTCCTACAGGGGGATGGGTGTGCCTGCTCCCAATGCCCTGGGGGGAGATGTCAGAGACGCAGGAACAGCCTTGGGGTTTGAGGATGGAGCCCCTGGGCCCATGGTGCTGTGCTGGGTGTGGTGGCCGTGGTGCTCGGCCCATGGAGCTGTAACCTCCCTGTGCTCTCTCTGCCAGGTACCGCCTGATGCTGCAATGCTGGAAGCAGGAACCAGACAAGAGGCCGGTGTTTGCCGACATCAGCAAAGACCTGGAGAAGATGATGGTTAAGAGCAGAGTGAGTGCCTGGAACTGAGTCGTGCAGGTGGAACTTGGGGAGGGTCCCCCAGCCCCACCCCGGGGCGATGGTTCTGGGCCCTCTGCGTTCCCAAAGTGGAGCCATGCAGGAGGAGTGGCCGCGCTGGCTCCCTTGCACCTCGAGGCAGGCCCTGGGGCGTCTTTTCCAGTCGGTGAGCTTGACGCTTATGAGCTCTGCACAGACAAGTGTGGGAGGAAGATTTTCCAGAGCCACAGGAAGTCGTTTTTAACAACTGAGCGTGAGAAAGTAGAGGTGGAGCGAGTGTCCTAAACTCAGATGCTTGGAGGGGCCTGGCTGGGAGTGGGCAGTGAGTAGGGGACGGTGGGGAGTGTGGCAGACAGGAGTGTGTCAGTACTAAGAAAAGGGCACAGAGGCGGGGGGGGGGGTGGGTGGGGGCACGGGAGTGAGTGAGCCACAGCCAGGGCCCCTGCCCCCGCCACGGGCAGTGATGACCGGTCCACTCTGTCTTCCAGGACTACCTAGACCTGGCTGCGTCCACGCCGTCCGACTCGCTGCTTTACGAGGATGGTCTCTCAGAAGAAGAGACACCCCTGGTGGACTGTAATAATGCTCCCCTCCCTCGCGCCCTTCCTTCCACATGGATTGAAAACAAACTCTATGGTAGAATTTCACATGCCTTTACTAGATTCTAGCAGCACTGCCGCCCTCTGCCCTCCCTCTGCTGTCTGTAACGCTTTCCTAAGAGTGTTTCTGATCTCCACGAAACCAAAGTCCGCTCTCAACCCTTTTCATTTGTAAGTGTCTTGACTCTGCACCCAGTTTACACTCGGGCATTTTTGCAACTCTGTTTTCCCAAAAGGATGTGAAAATAAGCCTCGTTGCCATGAAGAGAGAAAGGTGGGGGAGAGGGAGGGAGAGAGATGGGGCCAGAGCACTCAGGGGAGGTTGAGAAAAACCACAGGAATGTCCCATATGGGACGGGAAGCAGGCAGGGGTCCTGCTGATGCAGGAGGGAGCAGCCAGTGTCCCTAGCCTGCACTGGGGGCCCCAGGGGCACCTGTGGGACCAGCAGGCAGCCCCGCTGCCACCCCCAGCCGCAGGAGGCAGTGGGAGGGCGCCCCCGCACGGCTGTTTTCACATCCTTTGCCTTCCCCACGTCTTTGACTGTTGTCACTCATGAAGCCAGTGCTAAGAGCTGGTCTGTGGTGCCGTGGTGTTGCGATGGACAGTAAATACCGGTTCTTGCCAAAACTCCTGCTTTCGTCTTCGATGAAGTCCTTGCCATTTCTCCTGTTTCCTAACTCCCCTCCCGGTCCGTTTTGAGATCTCGGAGTCGCGAGCCATGTCTCAAGAGTGTTCCTCCCGCATAGTCTCCTGACTCACTGCCTGGGTGCCCACAACCCTGGAGGGGTGACCTGCGTGCGCCCTCGGTGGGGAAGGTCCTCTCCTCCGGTGTCGGCCTGGATGAGCGGCGAGTAGGCTCCTTTAAGTCAGAGAACATTCTAGAGGGCGTTCCCACTGCCCTGAGCTGTTGAGAAAAAAATATATATATGTATATATATATACATTATACGGTTCCAATCCGCATCCGATTTGAGATGGAAGCTCCTCAAAGTCAAAATCACTTGCTACTTGCCCTTAAATACCACAGCGTTTTTGGGAACCCGGAGCAATGGTCCCGGGATCCGCAAGTTCAGTTTGAGCCCCTAAGGGAGTTTTGCCAAGGCCTTGCTGTCTACACGTGAAACGCGGGGTCTTCGGTGCAGAGCGAATGATGTGTTTTCATTTTTAGGCATGTCAGACCCGAGCTGGCCCGGAGAGAGTCCTGTACCACTCACGAGAACTGATGGCACTAACCCTGGGTTCCCAAGATATGCAAATGATAGTGTATATGCTAACTGGATGGTTTCACCCTCAGCGGCAAAACTAACGGACACCTTTGATAGTTAACATTCCTTTGAGAAAGGTAACGGACTCGCCAGGGGGAAGAAACAGGCCGAGCATGGAGAGCCACCAGCGCCGGCTCCTTCGGTGCACATCCCACTGGCCAAGCCAAGTTCAGTTACCAAGGTGGCAGACTCGTTCCCGGTAGTTGGTGGTCACCGGTCCCCCCAAGCGGTTTTGACCCCAGTAAGCCAGTGACTTTACCCCGCACCAGACCATGTCCCCCCACTGGGACGAGGGTCCCGAGACTCCATGGCTGAGCAGTCCCTTCTCAGCGCCCTGTCGGTGTGTGACCCTCTGTGACTGCCGCGTGCTCTGTGTCCCCCTCGTGGGTCTGCCACTACCTTGTATAAGCGATTGTTCCTGAACTGTCTGATTTTTCTGGTTGCCACCAAACAGAGCAACAAGGCTTAGACATGAAGCACACAAGCACACGCACACACATACACACCTGTACACACGAGGCAGGAGGGACGCAGTGGGGCCAGAGTGACCCATCCCTGTTCAGGCTGAGAGCCCAGTGTGGGGCTGGGTGGTGGTCACAGTCCCCCTCCTGCCAGGGCTGGAGGGGACGTGGGGGTCTCAGGACGGGGCGGGGGCTGGGGCCTCAGTTCAGCATTTGACGTCCCGAGAACGTGCTGGTTTTGTTTTATTGTGTTGTTGAAACCATGTAACCTTCTCTTAGGAAGACGTTTGGTCATTATCTCAATACCAATGGTTCTTAGATTTAGCACAATGGAGAGAGAGTCGCTTGCTATGTCGGTAGCAGCGGCGCGGGGGAAGAGGGCTCGCAAGACCCGTCTACCCGTCCTGGGCCCGCTGCCTCACCCTCGAGTGTTCAGTCCCGAGTGACCAGAACCGGATGAAGAAAAGGGGGTGTCTGGAGTTGCAGTGGTCTCCAGGCCCAGGACCACTGACAGCACAGGCCTCTGCTGTCCCCACCCACCACCAGCCTGCCCCTGCACCAAGAAAGCAACTGCGGCTCGGAATGCGTGCTGGGAGCTCGTGGGGCACCTGCTCACTTGGCTTGGTGCGGTAGCCACTTAGCCCTACAGGGACAGATCTGGTTGTGTTCCAAGTAGCCCTGGCAGTGGCCCGGGCCGGGCCCCTCCCTCTGGGTACATTCTGATGTGAAAGAGACCGCGTTTGGCTCTTGTAGAGCTCCCGCCACAAGCTCACGGGTCAGCTCTCCCTGTGTTTCTCATTTGATGCTGCTATAAGCAGGGCGTGGTCTGTTGCTTCGATTTTTGACCGTGCCGCCTACGGAAGCTTCCTCACTGTGGCCACATGTATTCACTGCCTTGAGGGGAGGGGCTGTGTGGCTCTTGGAAAGTCCCAGCAGCTCTTGCGGCCGCCGGCTGAGCCTTGTCACTGCAGGAAAGGGGTGGTTACTAAGACACGGCCTGATCCTCAGACTTCAAGCACTGTGATAGGACTCCTGAGAGTCTCGTTGAAAATACTGTACTTCGTGGGGGTTTCACAAAGGCGTTTTGGGGTGGCCAAGAGAGCTTGGGCGGGGACGCGAGAGAGCCTTCGGGTTACGTGTGTGCACACACAGGAAGACAACTGGAGAAGTGTGTACTGGACCTGTAGCCTGGCTTTAGTTTGAGCCACTTTTCAGATACACTGTGATACATTCTTTTGCAAATACCTAGAAGTCGTGGTGAACTTGATGTTCAGATGTGCTTAAAGGTAGTCTTACTAAATGCAGTTGTAAAGAGGCACTCTCTCCATCTCCAGTGCCTTGTAGCTGTGGCAGGTTTATTCTCAGCGGGATGAGAAGTCTGGGTCTTCACGGCTGACCCAGTGTTGGGGAACAAACCCTGACTAACAGTCCAGTTGTCTGGCCCTGAGTTATAAAAATGTCCATCGTAACAGTCCCAGCAGACAGAATTCTCACCCACGTTAAATGCAGACATGACTAAGTATCCAGTATTACTGAGTGTTAAGTAGTAATCAGTTACTGAAATTTGTAAAACCCATTATGCAAAGGTATTAAATCATACCCTGTTCACTTGGTTTTTTTTGTAATCAAGGTGACTAAGAAAACAATTTCAGTTGTGTAAATAAAATTATGTAACACAAAATGTGTCAGCTTTCTTTTCTCTGCAACTTCCTCCTTGCAAACTTCAGATTTCTGATGCTACAGTGTCCATTGCAAGAATTAAAATGTTGCCAGAAACTCCTGGTAGCTACTGGGGCCGTCCATCCACCATGGCCCCAGGGCTAGGGCTTCTGCTGTCACTGGTTCGTCCCACATGACATGCACACGTGCACGGGAACAGGCTGTCTGCTCAGCCAGCTCCACTGTTCAAGGAATTCCTTCCTTGAGCTTCTCTGCCGGGAATAAAACAGCAAGCCTCAGGTTTAGTAGTTTGCTCCCTGCTGATGGTCTTAAAAGGTTTTTTGGTGAAATTATTTATTCGAGAGAAAGAGTGAGAGAGAGCTCCCTTTCACTAGTTCTGTCCCCAGATACCCGTAACAGCCCGGGTTGGCTTAGCCAATGTGGGGAGCTGGGAAATCGATCCAGGTTCCCCTGTTTATTGGCAAAGCACTCTTGTCACTGGGGCCATCACCACCGCCTCCCAGGGTCTGCATGAGCAGGAAGCTGGGGCAGGCACTGAACCAAGCCCAGGTCCTCAACATGGAACACAGCAGTCAGCACTCGGCCGAACGAGTGTGTGTGTGATTGCTTGGAACGGAGAGAGTGGAAGGTGTGTTCATTACCAATGAAGTCCCATCGGAAGTGAGAGGGAGTTGCCGGCACTGTGGCACAGTAGGTTAAGCATCTGCCTACAGCACTGGCATCCCGTGTGGGTGAGGGTTCAAGTCCTGATCCAGCTCCGCTTCTGATCCAGCTCCCTAATGATGGCCTGGGAAAGCAGAGGAAGGTGGCCCAAGTTCTTGGAGCCTGCACCCGCATGGCAGACCCCGAAGAAGCTCCTGGCTCCTGGCTTTGGATAGACCCCGCTCTGGCTGTTGCAGCCATTTGGAGGGGTGAGTCAGCAGATGGAAGACCTCTCTCCCTCCCTCTGTCTGTAACTCTGCCTTTCAAGGTAAATAAAGCTTTAAAAAAAAAAGGGGGGGGGGGAGGCCCTGCCCTGAGTCGCTGTGAAACCCAACTTACTGACTGCTGCTGCGATGTCTTCCCATTGGGCTTTGTCGGGTTGCATGACTGCTTCCTGTAGTCCTTGGCAAAGAGCAGCCGGCTCCCTCGGCAAACACTGGTTGTTAGCATCACTGATCTGGTGTGTGGCCACAGTGCAGTGGATGCTGGGCACCGGTTTTATTCCCAGGGGACAGAATATGCACCTGAGTGCATGTACAGGGGCTTTTGTGTTTGCATCACCAGCCAGCGAGGCCACCCCTGGCCTTGGTGTCTACTCACGGCTCTGCAGACTGCAGAAGCTGGAGATAAGTTGTGTGTTCAGCTTCCCAGTAGCTTGGGCAACACTTCTGCTGCTAACGGCTCCTCACTGCTGACGGCATTTTGCATCTCTGGGGCCAGTTACCTGCTGCAGCCTTTAGCTCTGAGTATGTAGGAGCCCAGGCTGTGAAACACCAGTGCTAAAAGCACCCCCCCCCTTTTTAAAGAACAGAACTTCCATTAGGAATATTTATGTGTATTTTTTAGAGATTTATATTTTATTTATTTGGAAGACAGAATTACAGAGAGAGGTAGAAACAGAGAGAGGTTTTCCATCGCTGGTTCACTCCCCAAATGGCCGCAACAGCCAGAGCTGCGCCGATCCAAAGCTAGGATCCAGGAGCTTCTTCTGGGTCTCCCACGTGGGTGCAGGGGCCCAAGGACTTGGGCCATCTTCTACTACTTTCCCAGGCCATAGCAGAGAGCTGGATCGGAAGAGGAGCAGCCAGGACTAGAACCGGTGCCCATATGGGATGCCGGCACTTCAGGCCAGGCTTTAACCCGCTACACCACAGCGCCGGCCTTATGTTTTTGCTCTTTTTTTTCCTCCCCAGAAATAACACATTTTCTGCCAACCTCCACAAAGGAGGCCTGGCCACCACGAAGCCAGCTAATATTTGCGTGAGAATCCAGTTGACCATGTTTATGGGCAGGGCTTGGTTGAATACTGTATATACAAAGGAAAATTCAGAAGGACAAGTCAAATTTCCTCCGGTCTAAAAGGAAGCGTTTCTTCTCTCTGGCTCTGGCGCCTGTTCACATGCAGAATATTCCATTGCCTCTGCAACTGGAGGGTGGTTCTAGGCACGCCTAAGAAACCCTCAGAGCTTGGGTGTCCCTGTCCCGTCTGGGCGGTGGCAGCCTGGGAGAGAACTTTGCAGAGCCTTCTACCACTCTGGGGAGCTGGATCATCTTAGCTTGAGAGCCCAAAATGCCACAGCTGGATGTAGAACATTTTTCAAGTTGGGCAGGTGGGTGACTGCTTACACCTGTGAGGGTACCTTTGCCCTCCCTCCCCCCACCCCGAGTTACGGGACGAACACTGCGCACACCCAGAATAAGTCAGTTCATCCTTGCAGCAGCTGTGGTTTGGAGGGCTGTGTCAAGTGACGAGATACTTGTGCAGCTGTTCCTGGGATGTGTTAAATGGCAGGACGCGGCCAACCAAGATCTCTGGGCGGCGGCCCAGGCCCGAGAGCCTTGGCAGCAGTGGCTGCTGAGACGTCAGTGTCACAGGGAACCAGGCCAGGCAGCATGGAGACAGCCCGCAGCCCAAGGCCCGCCCAGCCACTGTGGCTGCAGGAGTCCCCGGCCACCCCAGCAGAGACCACAAACCCACATCCTTGCAAATGATGCTGAGCAATTCAAGTTTAAAAATAAGTGTCGACAGGCAAGGTAAGGAGAGTACATTCTGGGCTTAAAGGAAAAAAAAGATCATGTTTTGCTGTTGGAGAAGGCAACAATTGATATTTCTTACACACACAGTATTTGCCATGCAAACTGTCCGTTTGTTAAATAAAAGCAGGAAGCCCACTGTGAGTGTCTGAGTCTGTGTCTGTCTTTGCCACGGCTGTAAACAGCACCAGGGTGGCTCTCATTCCTCACCCGCACCCTAACCTCCAAGGAAGGTGTCTGGGGGCGTGGGCAGGGCTGGTATGAGGCTGCCGCAGGCAAGCGGTGGTGGCTGAAGGGTGCGGGGAGCCAGGCAGTGCCTGTGTCACCGCCCGTGTCCACAAGCCTCTCCCCAAAGACTCAGGACTTGCTCTGTGTTTTGTGCCTTTCTTAGGAGAGCTTTAGGGAGCTCACGAATTTTCCTAGAGATTCCGGCACCGGTCCTGAGACGGTACAGCTGCTGCACTGCTTGGATTCCCAGGGTTTGGGGGACTAAGTGAGATTATGGAAACTAATTGTTATGTATTTATGAAGAGGCTTTCAGACAGAGCTCTCATCCACCAGTCCATGTGTGGATGCCTGAAACCAGTGCCAAGTCCTGTAGATGGCTACTCAGTGGCTCTCAGGAAGGTAGCATATACAATGTGGATACACTGTACATGTGATTCACATCCTGAGTTGGTCACACTGCTCAGAATGGCACACAACTTAAAACTTAAGAATTGGGCCTGGTGCTATGACTTAGCAGGTAAAGCCACCACCTGCAGTGCCGGCATCCCATATGGGCACCGGTTCGAGTCCCGCCTGCTCCTCTTCCCATCCAGCTCTCTGCTATGGTCTGGGAAAGCAGTGGAAGATGGCCCAAGTCCTTAGGCCCCTGCACCCGCATGGGAGACCCAGAGGAAGCTCCTGGCTCCCGGCTTTGGATTGGCGCAGCTCCAGCCATCGCAGCCATTTGGGGAGTGAACCAGTGGATGGAAGACCTCTCTCTCTCTCTCTCTCTCTCTCTCTGCCTCTCTGTGTAACTCTGACTTTTAAATAAATAAATAAATAAAACAAACTTAGGAATCAGCGCAGGTGTTGTGGCACAGCAGGTTAAGCTACAGATTTGGTCGGCTGTGTCCTATATCGCAGTGCCTGGTTCAAGTCCCTGCTACCCTGTGCTTCTGATCCAGCTTCCTGCTAATGCACCTGGGTTCCTGCCACCCATGTGGGTGACCCAGATGGAGTGCCCTGGCTGTTGTGGCCAACTGAGGGGTGAACCAGCAGATGGGAGATCTCTGTCTCTCCCTCTCTCTGTGTCACTCTGCCTTTCAAATAAATAAGTAAACACATCCTGGGGGGGGGGGGACTCATGACATGTTTATTTTTGGAATTTTTTATTTAACATTTCCAGATTGCAGTTGGCTGTGGGTAATTAAAACCATGGATAAGGGGAACTTCTTGAAGTCTTCAATTTTGTAAAAATAAGCAGAGCCCATCCACGTGAGAACAAGCAGAAACTGTTCTGAAGTCGCTGTAGCAGAAGACTCAGCCAACAGCGCTGGTTTTTAGCAGGGCTTTAGAGGCAGGCAGGGCGGGGCCGACGCCGTGGCGTAGCAGGTAAAGCCACCATCTGCAGTGCCCCCATCCCATATGGGCAGCTGTTCGAGTCCCAGCTGTTCCACTTCCGATCCTTGCCTGGGAAAGCAACAAAGGATAGTCCAAGTGCTTGGGAGAACCAGAAGAAGCTCCTGGCTCCTGGCTTCAGCCTGGCCTAGCCCTGGTCATTGTGGCCATTTGGGAAGTGAACCAGCAGATGGAAGATCTCTCTCTGTTTCTCTCTCTCCCTTCCTCCCTCCCTCTCTCACTGTAACTCTGACTTCCAATAAATAAATAAGTCTTTAAAAAAAAAAAAGGCAGGTAGAGGGATGGAAAAGCTTTATAGTAAAAAAAACTGATTCGAGAGGAGACGGAAAGGCATTAGGAGTGCCGGCTTGGGAGGCTGTGGATGCTGAGGGTACCTAGCACCAAGATGTCTTATGTGATTAGTTTGGGGAGCATACTTGGCTTTCTCTGATTGGTTCTGAGCTGGCAATGGGCAAAAAAAAGGAGGAGGGGGCGGAGCTGGCAGTTCCTGACCAAGTCCTGACGTCCTGGGCTGGTTGTTGTGGACGCTGTGGTTTGGCTTCCTGTCCTGGCCACTGCGGAGGCTGTGGCCAGAGTCCTTGCACCATACGTGGCCTGGCCATGCTCTGTCTCAGTCCCCACATTCGGTCATTGCCTTGCCTGCTGACCGGCTCGAGAAGGATCTTCACAGCTCAGGGATTACCCAGCCACCTTCATAGTCAACCCCACCATCAGGAATAGGAGGATGCAGGGGCCGGCTTAGTGGTACAGAGGTTTAAGCCTCTGCCCGGGACACTGGCATCCCATAGGAGCACCAGTTCAAGCCCTAGCTGTGCCACTTCCAATCCAGCTCCCTGCTAGTGCGCCTGGAAAAGCAGCAGAAGATGGCCCAAGTGTTTAGAGCCCCGGCACCCAAGTGGGAGAATCAGAGGAAGTTCTAGGCTGCTGGCTTTGGCCTGGCCCAGCCCTGGTATTAAGACCATTTGGGAGAGTGAACCAAGGGATGGGAGATTCTTTGTGCATGTAATTCTGCCTTTCAAATGGAAAGGAAAGGAGAGAAGAGGGAGGGAAGGGGAGAGGAGGGGAGAGAAAGGGAGGGAAGGGGAGGGGAGGGGAGGGAGACTAGAATATGGTCTCCTTTGATGACGCTTGAATTCCCCAGAGGCTTTCATCAGGGTTGGGGGGTGGAGGGGTCCCTCATGATGGGTGGGTTTACTCGGCAGTCAGTAAGATTGATGGGCAGTGGTTTCCATGTGGGATAATCTAGGAATGTCATTAGGATGAGCCTTGGTCTTCTCTGTTGCAATAACAAAATACTTGAGCCTGGGTCATCCACAAAGAGAAGTTTATGTGGCTCCCAGTTCTGACGTCAGAAGCCCGAGAGCATAGCGCTGGTAGCGGCTTTGGCCTCCCTGCTGCATCGTGACTTGGAGAGACAGAGCACGCCCGTGAGCTCGGTTAGCTCCTCTTGTAAAGCTACCGATGCCATCACGAGCTACATACCAACCCCCATGGCCTTGTCTGATCCAACTGATCCAATCACCTTCCAAAGGCCCTGCCTCCAAACACTGTTCACATATACATTAAAAAAAAAAAAAAAAGATTTATCTTTCTATCTGAAAGGCAGAGGCAGAGAGAGGGGGAGACAGACAGACAGACAGAGAGGTCTTCCATCCACTGGTTCACTTCCCAAATGGCTACAATGGCTGGAGCTGCACCTATCTGAAGCCAGGAGCCAGGAGCTTCTTCCAGATCTCCCACATGGGTGCAGGAATCCAAGGACTTGGGCCATCTTCTACTGCTTTCCCAGGCCATCATCAGGGAGCTGGATTGGAAGTGGAGCAGCCAGGACTCGAACCAGTGCCCATATGGGATGCAGGCACTGCAGGTGGATGCTCAACCCAGCACGCCCCAGCACTGGCCCTGGATTGCTTCTTTAGCTGTGAGGATGAGCCCAACTATTGATACTCTGGTGCTGGAAGGCTGTGAACAAACATAAAGCGTGTTTCGGGGGTGGAATCTGGATGAACTCCCCTTCAGAGTTTCCTTGGGATTTCTTTGTTGCTGGATGACAGCTGACACCAGAGTAACCTCAGCCGCCTCTCAAACGTCGCCTGCAGTGTTGGTTTCGGATGGTGACCAATTCTTCCATTAGGTTATATTTAGCTCATGCGGTGCTACCAGACCCTCTTCCTTTTGAGATTCTTGGAGTGAAGGGTACTGTCAGATGGTTCCCATTATACTTCCTTTGCAGAATCAGAGGCTACACATTTGCATTTTCTCGTGGCCGCTCGGAATCTCTCCGGGGATTTCATTGTGGTTGCTGCTCAGGCTGCTTGTTTGACATAAGGACCTGTGACAGGGTTTCCTTTAGCTTCAATCTTACCTCTTTTTTAAGGCCCCGCCCTTTGAAAACAGTCACCTCTGTAGTCATTAGACTACATCTCAAAGGTGCTTCGCTTGCAGTTCATTTGGGCGGGGGTTCCAGCATGCATAAGTTCTGCATTGCTGTGAAAGCAGGTGTGCCCCCCGCCCCGTGTATGTGTGCTCTCTGGTCTCTGGCTAGTTGACAAGCTGTGGTGAGGGCAGCCACTCATTGAGATCGATGTGCAAAGGAGGTTGAGGACTATAAAGAAGAACTTCGATTAGTGACGGTATCCCCTACTTGATAACTTCCAGCGTCAGCCTGGGCATACAAATTCATCACCACCTAAGTCTCGGGTCGGGGCTGTCACAGAGATCCAGAGGGACCACGGTGAGGCTCTCCTGCTGTTGGGGATCCAGAGATGAGTCAGCTGCTGAGACGTGTCCTCAGGCCTTGGGAACAGCTCGCTGGTTGCAGAACCCTGAGGTCAGGCAGGAAGCCTGGAGTGGTTTAGCAGAAGCAACAAGATGTGCAGCGGAGCTAAGCCAGAGCGGCTAAACTCTGCACCCGAGCCAAGGGCGAGGCATGGGGAAGTGGTAGATGCAGACGGTTCCCGGGAAACCAAAAGACCTTGTCCAGCGCACTCACGCACAAAACAGCCACAGTGTCTGGGGAAAGGAGGTCTCTGAGGAGCCTTCTTCAGGTTCACGGCTGGCTCCCCGAGCAAAGCGCCTCTTCCTGAGAACCATCCCGGGACAGCTTGGCACCCGTGGTCTGCAGCATCCAGCCAAGTCTGGCAGTCCTCTTAGTTGTGGTTTAGCGAGGAGCCGCGGATCGTTTGGATGGTTTTTAGCCTATCAAGAAGGAATGTTTTCCCACTATCTTGGTCCTTGTTGCTGGAACGGAATAGCTGAGACTGGGTAATCTGTAAGAGAATGGGGTTTCTTTTGGGGTGTGGGGGAAGGTCCAAGGGCGCCCTGCTGACACCTGCTCAGCTTCCGGTGGGGGTCTCCTGCTGCCTCAACTCTGGGTGGCAGTCACAAGGGCCAGGGAGTGGGCGTCCAAGCAGAACACACGAGGGCAGCCTCACTTTCCAACAACCTAACTCTCATGGTAACTAATCCAGTCCCCGGAGGCTCAGAACTCACTTCTAAGACAGAGACACTGAGTTAGTCAGCGTCTCCTTCCCTTCAAATGCCTGAGAAGAGCTTCTTGGGGGGCTGGTGCTGTGGCATAGTAGGTTACATATCTGCCTGCAGTGCTGGCATCCCATATGGGCGCCAGATCGAGTCCCAGCTGCTCCTCTTCCGATCCAGCTCTCTGCTGTGGCCTGGGAAAGCAGTAGAAGACGGCCAAATGCTTGGGCCCCTGCTCCCATGTGGGAGACACAGAAGAAGCTCCTGGCTTCTGGTTTCAGGTTGGCCCAGCTTTGGCCATTGTGGCCATTTGGGGAGCGAACCAGTGGATAGAAGACCTTTCTCTCTCTCTGTCTCTCTGCAACTCTGCCTTTCAAATAAGTAAATTTTTTTTTTAAGGGAAAGGGTTTATTGGGGAACACCCTACAGACCAAAGTGAAGGGGCAGCGAAGGAAAAAGAGAAGGAGAATGTAAGAGAGAGAGACAGAGAGGAGGGAGAAGAGAGACGAGAGGAGGAGAGAAGCCGAGAGGCCAAGAGAGCGTGTGTTCAGAACAGGCCCTTTTAAAACTTTGCCTGAGGGCAGACAGGGAAGTAGGAGCAGTGAATCCCATTAGGACGGGGGTGGAACCTGGCTCAGGTAGCTGGGCCATGAGGCCACCTGGCTAAAACCACGCCAGTTTCCTAACATTCCCCCCTTTTGTTTTTATAAAGCAGGGTTTGTATGGGGTTACATTAGTCCCAAAAGTCCAGGAGGGGTAGAGGGACGATGATCTGTCTTTAGAGCTACTTCCTGCTGACATGGGGCCATGATGTACTCTTCACTGGCGTGGGGCGATGTCTCAGGCCGCTGTCTCCTGGGTGGGGAGCCGAGTGTATTCCTGTAGCAGCATTTGATTGACTGCCTGGTTGTTGAAGGCCTTCATTTGTTCCATTATAACTTGCTGTAAACACTTAGACACTGTAGTATAAAAGACAGGGTTGAGACTAGTGACCAATGATCCTAAGAGTAGCATTAACCATTTTATAGAGGAGAGGAAATGAGGGGCCTCTGGACCCTTATGGGGACAGTTTGGTGGATGTGGCTTAAAGCTGGTCCCAGCCAAAACTGGGAGAAAAGTCACTCATCTTTTGTAGGTAGAGGGGTTTGTCTGTAGAAAAATTCTGAACAATTATACAGCATTAAGTGGGGAAGAGGACCATCAGTACACACAGGTTGGGAGTAGAGCCATTGGTGGTAAAGTAGAGGTTATGATTACAAAGGAATGAGGCCCAAGTGGGCTAGACAGGGTCTAGAACAAAGGACAGAGTTGTTATTAGAGAACCTAACAGAAGGGGCTTGATAATAACCAGGTGGGCTTTAAAGCCTTATAAATTATGAGGCCCAGACCTATCTTTACATAGGGCACATCCTAAGGGAGGTGTGAACCTCCTTGGGGAAGGCACCCTGTTGACTTCCATTACCTAGCTGGCCTGGGAGGAGAGCTGGCCAGGTAAAGGCAGGTGGCATCTCTAACAAGAAATTTACAGTTTCGCCTGCAATGTTGCTGACCGTTCTTGACCATCCCCTCAGCTGCAGTGGTCACATTGGAAGTTGGGCTGAGTGACGGGCTTTTCAGCTTAGAGCCAATAAGATCTGTGGCTCTGACCTGGGCATCCTTCGACTCCAGGGCAGGTCCATTTCCAGTGATCCAACTCTTGGCTGGCAGAGCTGCCAGGGCTCTTCACAAGTTGACTTCTGCTGAAGCCCAGGCTTACCACATTGAAAGCCACTGCAGTGGACTGGCCGGTTGGGTCTCCTTGAGGGCAGGTCACTGTGCAGAGCTACATTTAATAGGCCTGCCACCTATCTCTACTTTTCTGCAGACACATGCCTCCCAGCAGCAGCCTGGGGGGGAGGGGTTCCCCACACGGTACTCGTGGCTAATTCACCTTGAGTGTGCGGGGACCGGCAAGACATGGATGCCTCTTCCTTCTTCAACATCTTGGATCTCCTTGTGCGATGTGGGATGTCTTTTTTTCTCCGGCATCCATTTCCTTGTCCACAAGGGTCCTTGCCGGTGAGTGGTGGGTTGTGGTGCAGGCACCTTGCTGTCTGATCTGGAGGTCCACAAGCCAGATTCATGTCCGGTCTCATTTGTGTTCTTAGCCGTTAAGGATCCGGGGTGGGTGTTACAGTTAAAGAGGCCGCTTCCTGTTCTCCTTTATGTTTTCAAATTAGGTCTCCAATCTGAGGTTTAACTTCATGGACAAAAGACACATGGGTTGCTTTGTGAACAATCCCAAATACTGCAATGTGTTTTCCAGCCTATCTTGAAAAATCTCCTACAGGGTCATCTGATCACATGATTGAATTATGGCCCCATCTTTTTTATTGGAAATGCTTTAGGTACAACATTTTTAAAAAATTATTCATTTATTTGAGAGGTAGAGTTACAGATAGAGGGGGAGAGACAGAGAGAGGTCTTCCATCCACTGGTTCACTCCCCAAATGGCCGCAACGGCTGGAGCTGGGCTGACCCAAAACCAGGAGCCAGGAGCTTCTTCTGGGTCTCTCACATGGGTGCAGGAGCCCAAGCACTTGGGCCATCTTCCATTGCTTTTTCCAGCCACAAGCGAAGAGCTGGATCAGAAGAGGAGCAGCTGGGCCTGAAACCAGGCCCATATGGGATGCCGGCACCGCAGGCAGAGGGTTGGCCCACGAAGCCACAGTGCTGGCCCTCTAGATACGACTTTTAGGAGACTTTGCTCAGTGTGTCGAGTCTTTGTGTGGACTCTCAGGTGACAAAGGGTTCTGTAGGCACTTTCCTGGGTGAACCTGGTCACTTTTGCCACTTGGGATTTAGCATTCAAGGTCCTGACAAGCCGATGTCAGTGTGGTAACCCTTGGTCACACACACACAAACACACACCACACCCCAACCTCCCAATTATTCTTGGAATACTTGCTGGTCTTGCTTGGGTTGGGTAATTCCTTAATCATAGTTCTCAGTTCAGTTTGGTCCAAGGCTTACATTCTACAGTTGCCTGCATCCCTGGCTTGTGGGAGGGACGGATGTCTAAGGAGGGAACTGGCATTTGGGGGTCTTAGGAGAGTTGGTGGGAGAGGGTAGGGATCTGGACAAAGGGAAGAAAAGCAGATTGCGACAGACATGTGGAAAGAGAGGAGGCCCAAAGGACTCGGGGAGCGGGAGAGCTGACCTCAGGGAGGCCACGGGAGGATAAGCTGGGAAGGACTTAGCTGGAAAAGTAGGCTCGTGTGTGGCTGTTTAAGTCTGTCTAAGTGCTCATTAGCCTTGGCCAAAGAAACATTCTGGGAAGCAATTTTTGGAGCAGAATTGCATTAGGAGACCTCTGACTCCTAATGACTTTCAAAACGCGCTGCCCACAGGGCCTGGAAATCTGCCCTTTCTTCTCCATGGCATCTCTGGAGCGAGCAGAGTGGTCCCAGCAGGCCTCGGTGGTCCCTGATGGAGGCAGTGCTTGGCAGAGAAGGGCACAAGACGTGGGATTGCAAAGAGAGCACGCGCAGGGAGCAGGCGTTTTGGCTGGAGTCGGAGAGGATTTCAACTCAGACCCCACCTCCAGAGCCAGCTGGCCACAGGAACGCCATGCTCCTGTCTCTCGGGACACAAAATCGGGACCAAAGGAGGATTGTGTGCAGTTTTATTGGTGACCACGGCGAAGTCTGTCCAAGGAGACACCGGTGTGGTGAGAAGCGCTGACTTGGCCTGGGAGGCCAACTCAAACAGGCTCTCTTTGGGCCTATGCTTGTGTTCCACAAGGACTTTCTTAGGACAAATGGCACAGCACAACACAGCTGTGCACAACGCAGCAGAGCGGGGAGCTGAGAAGGAGAGAAATGGCCTGATTCTGCCAGAGATGCCAAACCGATGGGAATCAGGAGCAAAACCCAGGTAGAGCCACGAAGCTCAGCACTGAGAGAGGCGCTCAGACGGCCACGGGCACTCACTGGAGAGGCCACGGCAGTGAGGCCCAGGGCCTCCGGGGGCACTGCGCCTGGGGAAGGCTGGGGGCCTCGGCCACAAGCAGTGCTCATGCTGGGAACACCAGGAAAACCCTGAACATCGACAGAGACCACTCAAGTGAGAACCAGCAAATGCTCTTTATTCTCAGCTGCCATGAGAGAAGCAGCAATGAAAAAGCTCTACAGTGAAAACAAAGGCTGGGGCTGGCTTTGTGGCGGAGCCGGTAAAGCTGCTGCCTGCAGTGCCGGCATCCCACGTGGGAGCGAGTTCGAGTCCTGGTTGCTCCAGTTCTGATGCAGCTCCCTGCTAATGGACATGGGGAAGCAGCAGAAGGTGGCCCAAGTGCTTGGGCCCCTCCAACCACATGGGAGGGAGACCCAGAAGAAGTTTCTGGCTCCTGGCTTCAGATTGGCTCAGCTCCGGCTGTTGTGGCCATTTGGAAGCAGACAGAAGACCTCTCTCTCTTGCTCTGCTCTCTGTAACTCTGCCTTTCAAATAAATAAATAAATCCTTTTCTTAAAAGTGAAGGAGGAGGCCGGCGCCGCGGCTCACTAGGCTAATCCTCCACCTTGCGGCGCCGGCACACCGGGTTCTAGTCCCGGTCGGGGCGTCGGATTCTGTCCCGGTTACCCCTCTTCCAGGCCAGCCCTCTGCTATGGCCCGGGAAGGCAGTGGAGGATGGCCCAAGTGCTTGGGCCATGCACCCCATGGGAGACCAGGAGAAGCACCTGGCTCCTGGCTTTGGATCAGCGCAGCGCGCCGGCCTCAGCAGCCATTGGAGGGTGAACCAACGGCAAAGAAGACCTTTCTCTCTGTCTCTCTCTCTCACTATCCACTCTGCCTGTCAAAAAAAAAAAAAAAAAAAAAGTGAAGGAGAAGGAATAGGAAGAAGAGAAAGAATGGAAAGAGAGGGCTTCACTTCAGAGGCTACTGGTGAGAGAAACTTTAAAAAAAAACTACATTTTTCCGATATGGGTCACCCTCAATTTAGCATGAGTGTTTTCTCCAAAGAAACTACTTATTTTATGAGCCCCAGTGTACCACCCACGGCCTGCCACAGAACTTGAATCATGCACTGTGTCTTCTCACCAAATTCAAATTACATGCATAGTATTTGGTTTAGCTGTTTAACAACAACAAAAAAAATCAGAAGGTAACAATTCAAATTCACGGGTGGGAGACGCTCACTTCCCTTAGAAACAATTCTTAAGAGAGGATTCCAAACATATGGCCACCAACCTAACCCCACCACCCTGACTCCACGCCAGGGCCGGTCCTGGAATAGCTTCCTGTTTTTGCCTCTGTAAACTGAGGACCGGAACCGAGTCCCTGGGGCCGTGGAAGGACTGGAAGGGTTCAGAGAGAGAACTGGGAGAAGCGCCCGCTGCCAAGGGCGGGTTGTGTATGTGCCAGGCATGTGGCTGCACGGTGCGATCAGTAAGGACGGAGGGAAATGAATGCATAAGTGAGGAAGAAACAGCGCCTGCAGGGTTGTGGAGAAGGGGAGGGAAGACAGGAGACAGACAGAGCAGCAGCTGCTGGGCTGCTAGACGGCCACTGCTGTGCATTACCAAGCGAGGGGCTTCAGATCCGGGTGCTGGAGACACAGACGTCTTTCTGGAGAGAGTCCCGAGTTCTTTCATGCACACACCCGTGGGGAAGCAGCGGTTGACTCAGTGTCTGGCCTGGGCACCCCAGGGAGAACGGGGAGGCTGTGTCCAGACACTGCAGTGGAAACGGGTAGGGTGAGCGCTGCCGGGACTGCATGTGAGACTAGAGGACGGGGTGTGGGGTACCTCTTTTTCTGGATGTCTTTTCTTTCTTAAAATTATTTGAAATGGGGGCTGGCATTGTGGTACAGCAGGTTAAAACGCCACCCGTGGGGCCAGCGCTGTGGCGCGTAACAGGTAAAGCCACTGCCTGCAGTGTCAGCATCCCATATGGGTGCCAGTTTGAGTCCCAGGCTGCTCCACTTCCGATTCAGCTCTCTGCTATGGCCTGGGAAAGCAGTGGAAGATGGTCCAAGTGCTTGGGCCCCTGCACCCATGTAGGAAACCCAAAATAAACTCCTGGCTTCTGGCTGCAGCTCTGGCAATTGCGGCCAATTGGGGAGTGAACCAGCAGATGGAAGATCTCTCTGTCTCTCTCCCTCCCTCTCTCTCTCTCTGTGTGTGTGTGTGTGTGTAACTCTTTCAAATAAATAAATAAATCTTTAAAAAAAAATGCAGCCTGCAATACCGGATTCCATATGAGCACCAGTTGGAATCTCAACTGCTCCATTTCTGATCTAGTTCCCCGCTGATGCACCTGGGAAAGCAGCGGAAGATGGCCCGAGTGGTTGGGCCCCTGCCACCCACAGGGGTGACCTGGGTGGAGCTCCTGGCTTCTGGGTTTGACCTGGCCCAGCCCTGGCTGTTGCAGCCATCTGAGGAGTGAACCAGCAGAAAGAATATTCTCTCTCTCCATGCCCAACCACCACTACCCCGTCTCTTTAACTCTTTCAACTAAATAAACAAATTTTTAAAAATTTTTTATTTGAACAGCTGAGAGACACAGAAAGACTCCCCGAGTCCCCAATCTGCTGGTTACTTCTCCAAGTGTCTACAATGGCTAGGGCTAGGCCAAGTTGGAGCCAGGAGCTAAATCCAGGTCTCCCACGTGGGTGGCAGGGACTCAACTACTTGGGCCACCTTCTTCTGCCTTGCCAGGCACAGTAGTGGGAGCTAGATCAGAAGCAAAGCAGCTGGGATTCAAACTGGCACTCTAATATGGGATGCTGGCGTCTCGGGCAGCAGCTTAACCCTACTAAAGCCACAATGCCCGGCCCCGAGCTATCATTTGTATTGCTATACAAGGGTACTTCAAAATATTTGTAGAATGTGGAATTAAAATAAAAGTTTATTTTGGTGCAAAAAAAAAAAATGTTGAGAGCCATATATAACGGGGTGGGGGGGGGCAGATGTTGTGGTCTAGCAGGTTAAACTGACCCTAGGATGCACACATTCCATATCTGAATGCTGGTTCAAATCCTGCCTACTCTGCTTCCTACCCAGCTTCCTGCTAGTACATCCTGGGAGTAGATGATGTTCAAGTCCTTGGGCCCTGCCACCACATGGGAGTCCTGGATGCGGTTCCTGACTCCTGCCTTCTGCCTGGCCCAGTCCTGACCGTTGTGGGCATCTGGGGAGTGAACCAGTAGGTGGAAGATCTCTCTCCCTGTTGCTCTGCCTTTCAAGTAGATGAAAGTGAATAATAAACTTTAAAAAAAAAAGTTCATGAAAATGTGTATTATAAAAAAGCTGTGCATGGATTTAAAACATATTTTTGCACAAAACATATTTGTATAAAACGTGTTTTATTTGATAGTCAGAGTTACACAGAGAAAGAAGGAGAGGCAGAGAGACAGAGAGGTCTTCCATCCACTGGTTCACTCCCCAATTGGCTGCAATGGCTGGAGCTGTGCTGATCTGCAGCCAGGAGCCAGGAGCTTCTTCCGGGTCTCCCACGCAGGTGCAGGGGCCCAAGGACTTGGGCCATCTTCTACTTCTTTCCCAGGCCATAGCAGAGAGCTGGATTGGAAGAAGAGCAGCCAGGACTCGAACCGGCGTCTATATGGGATGCCAGCACTGCAGGCAGTGGCTTTACCCGCTACACCACAGTGCCAGCCCCCCAAAATAAACTTTTAATTCCACTTTTGCCCAAAGTTTTTGAAGTAGTCTCCTACTAATGCCTTGCCATCTTAAACCTACGAGCACTGTGCTCTGTACCATCTATCTGCCAGGGGTTCCCACTCGCTAATTCTCCCCCAGCCTGAGGGTCAACCCCACAGTTGGTCCTGGGGTCTGCATGGTAACCGTCATGGGAGCTCTGGACCCTAGAGACCCTGGAGATTTAGCCACTCAGTTTACCTAAGTAGACTCCCACAGGCTGATCTTCATACTAGAGTGAACGAGCAGGCGATCAGGCAGAAGGGTGGAACCTCAGAGGCAGTAAGTGTTGCCAGCTCACCTGTTCAAGTGGCAGAGATGCTGGGAGATCCTTGCATGTTCCTTTTTAATCAGGTCGCTTCGTATTTAATTGAACACTTACTATGTGCCAAGTGGTTGGAGCAGAAAAAAGGCATGGTCCTTATCTCTCAGAGCTCAGCTCACACACAGGTGCAGTGTGGGTGACTGCATGAGTCTGTCAATCTTGGCCCAGGTCGGGAAGGTAGGACTATGGGAGCTACAGATATTCATGGCTACTCAGAAATGATCAAGGAAGGAGTGAGCTTTGAAGCTGAAGAGAGACAGGATATTCAGCAAACCTGGTTTAGAATTAGGTTGGCCAGGGGTAGGCATTTGGCGCAGTGGGTAAGATATTGCTTGGGGCCGGTGCTATGGCTCAGTAGGTTACTCCATCTCCTGCAGTGCCAGCATCCCATACGTGCGCTGATTCAAGTCCCGGCTGCTCCTCTTCTGATCCAGCTCTCTGCTAAGGCCTGGGAGAGCAGTGGAAGATGGCCCAGGTCCTTGGGCCCCTGCATCTGTATGGGGGACACAGAAGAAGCTCCTGGTTCCTGGCTTCAGATCGGCGCAGCTCCGACTGTTGTGGCCATTTGGGGAGTGAACCAGCGGATGCAGGACCTCTCTCTCTTTCTCTACCTCCCAAATAAAATATATGAAATCTTTTTTTAAAAAGAAAAAACGATGCTGCTTGGGGTGCCTCACATTCCATACCTGAGTTTCTGAACTGGAGTCCCACCTCCACTTTTTTTTTAAATATTTTTTAAATTATTTGACAGGTAGAGCTGCAGACAGTGAGATACAGAGAGAGAGGTCTTCCCACCACTGGTTCACTCCCCAAACGGCCACAACGGCCGGAGCTATGCTGATCCGAAGCCAGGAGCTAGGCGCCTCCTCCCAGTCTCTCATGCGGGTGCAGGGACCCAAGCACTTGGGCCATCCTCCACTGTCATCCCAGGCCACAGCAGAGAGCTGGACTGGAAGAGGAGCAACCCGGACTAGAACCCGGCGCCCACATGGGATGCCGGCGCCACAGGGGAGGAGTACCTAGTGCGCCACCACGGCGCCGGTCCCCCACCTCCACTTCCGATCCAGCTTCCTGCTAAGGCAGACCCTGGGAGGCAGCCCGGTGATGACCCTAGTGCTGGTCTCTGTCACTTCCGTGGGAGACCCAGATTGAGTTCTTGGCTCCTGGCTTCAGCCCTGTCTGTCTCTGGCTATTGTGGGCATTTGGGGGGGGGGGGGGGGGGGAACCTCAAAGGATGTGAGATAGCTCTTCTCTCTCTGCCTTTCAAATAAACTTAAATAATAGCAGTAATAAAACAGTTTAAGTAGGCTGTCCAGTCGGAGCCCAGGACAACCAACGAAGACAGCTTTGATAAGAATCAAATCCTCCACCCACCCCAAGCAACTTCTGCAGGTGCACCCTGCAGTCAGCTCGGCTTTGGGTCTAACTGCATTTATTAATAATGATAACACGCACAATGCCAAACGCTTGCAATACAGCACTGCGTGCAAGTCTCACAACAGCTCCGGAAAGCACGCCCTTCGCCGCTTGCTGTGGTCCCCAAGACACAGAGGCGCACAGAGGCCAAGCCGAGGGAGCCTGCCCAGGCAAGCCGGGAAAGCCGGCAGAGCCAGAGCGGGCTCCCAGCGGGCACGTGCAGGGCCCTGGGGGACACAGCGCCCTGGGGACGCAGTGCACCCAGGGGGCGAGTGGCCCAAGTGTGAGGGGCGCCTGTCTTCTTCCCGCTCCCCAAAACCAAGCCACGACCGCCTGCACTCCCTCCTTTAACGCAGGAGGGAACTGGGGCCCAAGGAACAGCAGGTCCCGCGTCCTGCGCCACCCCCACGGCCCTGGGCACCAGCCGGCCCCCCAGCCGGCGCCCACGCGGGCCCCTCGGCAGCGCTCAGCCCCGGGCGCGCCAGGCTGCGGCCGCTCCGTGCAGGGCTCGCTCGGGCCACACACGGAGCTTCCCACACCCACCCGTGCAGCCGGCGGCCGGCCGCCGCGCGCCCACGCCGCGCACCCGCAGCGCGCGCGGGGCTGGGCGGGGCCGGGGCTGGGCGGGGCGCGGCGGCCGCGGCCTCATTTCCTCGCGCGCGCCGGAAGTGGCCGTTCTCGCGCCGCGGCGCGCCCGGAGCTGGGGCGGCTGAGGCGGCTGAGGCGGCCGGGGCGGCCCCGGAGCGCTGGGCGCTGCCCGCGGCGGGTGCCCGCGGCGGCCCCGGTGCGCGCGGCCGGCGAGCGCGGTGAGTACTCGGCCGCGCGGCCTCGCCCGCTCGGGGCCCGGGGCTGGGGCCGGGGGCTGCCGCGGCCGGTCGGGGTCACCTCAGAGGAGCCCCCGCTGAGGGGGCCTGGCGGGCGGGCGGGCGCGCTACCGACGGCGCCGCGGGGTTCTTCCTGCCGGAGGCCGCCCCGGCTTGCGCGTCCGTGTTTTCTACATCATCTTTTGCAAAAAGATCCCACTGCGCCTCTCAGTGGGTAAACTTTTTTTTTCCGCCCGGCGGCTGTCAGCTCCTGGTGGCGTTAAAATCGGTCTCTGACAGCCGACCGCAGGGCAGGGGGCACGCGGGGGCTGCGGGGCCGGGGCTGCGGGGCTCCGCCTGGAGCCCGGGAGGGATTTGGCAGCGCCGCGGCGGTGCTCCTGCCCGCGCTGGCAATGCGGTGCCGGAGCTGAAGCTGTTCTTGAAGCCCTTGAGTCGTCTTAGAGATGTTTTCTAGCTCTTGAGGCTGCCTCGAAATGCTCTTGGAAACGTGCAATTAAGGAGAAGAAAAGTTGATTTGGATGCAAAAAAAAAAAAACTCTCGAGATCCGTGCAGGCTTTGTGGTGACAGTTGGCTGACATTGGCTAGGCGCAGCGGTGGAGTGAGCCTTGCTTTTTCATGTCATGTGCTGAAAACAGTGCTTGGCTCTTAGGAAGTGAAAAACCCGGTGTCTTATGCCCGAGAACGTTCGTTCTGTGGGATTGTTCAGGTGCTACACAGTCGTCACTAACAAAAAGAATGCAAACAGGGTGTCCACGGTATGTGGCCCGGAATTCATGCCCAACGTGAATTTTGGCCCAAAGAAGCCCTGTTCCAGTGCAGACAGTTTGGAAATTACATTTTCCCCCTTAACTTTGGTTGAGATGTAAAATACACGTGAAGTCCGCAAGTGCATACGTCTCAGTTATACAGGACAATGAATTTTTACAGATTTATCACCTTGTGTAACCACCAGTTTCGTCAGATTACAACTAGAATAGTTCCAGGATTCCAAGAGTTCCTCTCTGCTTCCAGCTGAATTCTGCCCCTGCTCCCTAGTCTGGATCCTGAGTTCTCACATCACTGATGAGTTTTGTGGGCTTGAGCTTTGTATTAATGGAAACATTGCCTTATTGCTTGTGCACTCCAGCCATATCGCATGGTTTGGCATCCTGTATGCATATCGTGATTTGCTACCAGTAGTTCTTTATTTTTTACTTCCGTGTAACCTTCCGTTTCAATATACGTGACTGCTTTTTTGTTGATGTATATTCCTATGGGTCCTTGCCACCCAAGTGAGATGCCCAGATTAGGTTCCCAGCTCCCAATTTTGGCTCTGTTGGGGACATTTGGGGAGTGAGCCAGAATATGGAAGAGTTTCTCTTCTTCTCTGTCTCCAGCCCCCCTCCCCCAATAATTTTTAAAAATATATATTTTGGATATTAACATTCTGATGCACATGTGTATACATTTCTCTCAGCTGTAGAATGACTCATAAAGTAGGTGGAAAATTGCATTTTAACCAAGTCTTCCTTTTTTAAAAAATGTAGTAAGGTTTTTATTCTAACTAATACAACATGAAAGGTTGGCAAAAAGCAAAATGGTTATGAGTTCAAGACTTCAGTGATTCATTACTGTGTTATTTGTCGCTTGGATCCCACATGTATGTCAGTCTTCTAACAGACTATCTTTACTTAATTGTGTGTTACACAAGTCTGTTGGAACTGGTTCTGCAGTTTGGTGTAACAGTTTAGGTAAGAACTGTGTTACTCAAGTTAGTGGTTGTTAGGGGAAACAAAACAGGGAAATGACTAAAAATGAATCAAAGAATCATGGGATTGCAAGACCAGGAACTTATATAGACAAGGGCTGTAAACAGTAGTCAAATCCCAAGATCTCAATTTTACTCATACATTAATTTTTTAATAAGCTATATATTAGCTACCCTAAGTTAGATGAAATGTCATATTTGTCTTTTTTGGTCTGGTTTATTTCACTAAGCATAATGATCTCCTGTTGCATCCATTTTGTTGCAAAAGTCAAGATTTCATTCTTTTTTATGGCTGAGTAGTATTCCATCGTGTATATATGCCATATTTTCTTTATCTAGTCATCAGCTGATGGACATCTAGGTTGATTGCATATTTTAGCTATTGTGAGTTGAGCTGCTGTAAACATGGGGGTATAGGTAACTCACGATGATTTCATTTCCTTTGCATGTATTTCCAGGGTGGGATATCTGGGTCATTTGATAGATGTATTTTTAGTTTTCTGAGAAATCTCCATTCTGTCTTCAATAATGGTTGTACCAGTTTACATTCCCATGAACAGTGTATTAGGGTACCTTTTTCTTCACATCCTTGTCAGCATTTATTGTTTTGAATTTTGAATGATAACTGTTCTAACTGGGGTGAGGTAAAACCTTGTTGTAGTTCTTAATTGCATTCCCCTCATGGCTAGTCATCCTGAGCATTGTTTTTTTTTTCATGTGTCTATTGGCCATTTGTATTTCAGGGGAGCCAGCATTGTGGTGTACCAGTTTAAACTGCCACCTGCAACACCAGCATCCCATATGGGTACTGGCTTGAGTCCCAGCTGATCCACTTCCAATCCACCCCCTAATAATGTACCTGGGAAAGCAGTGGGTGATGGCCCAAGTCCTTGGGCCACTGAACCCATGTGGGAGACACAGAAGAAGCTCCTGACTCTTGGCTTTGATATGGCCCAAACCCTGGGTGTGGCAGCCTTTTGAGAATAAACCAACAGATGGAATATTTCTCTCTCTCTGTAACTCTGCCTTTCAAATAAATAAAATAAATCTTTTATTAAAAAAAGGGAGAAAAGTGCCTGTTCATGTTCTTTGCCATTTCTTTTTTGCTAATATAAAGAAAACAGATTTTATGTATTTCATAATATAATTCTAAAAACATAATGATACTTTTCCCTTCCCCCTTCCCTCTCTCCCTCCCTTTCTCCATTTCTTAACTAGATTAGTTGTTTTGTGTTGTTGTTTCTTGAGTTCTTTATGTATTCTGGATATTAATCCTTTATTAGATATATAGTTTGCAAATCTTCCATTCTATTGGTTGCCTCTTTGTTGAGTGTTTCCTCTGTGTTTTCAGCTCTGCTGAAGCTTCTTAGCTTGATGTAATCCCATTTGTCTGTTTTTGTTTTTATTGCTTGTGCTTCTGGGGTCTTATCCATGAAGCCTTTACTTAGGCCAATGTCTTGCAGCATTTCCCCTGTTTTCCTCTAGTAACTTGATGGTTTCAGGTCTTAGGTTTAGATCCTTGGTTCGTTATGAGTTGATTTTTGTATAGGGTGTTAGGTAGGGGTCTTGTTTAATATGTCTGCATGCAAAGTTCCAATTTTCTCGGCACTATTTGTTGAAGAGGTTGTCCTTTCTCCAGGGAGTGATTTCAGCTCACTTGTTAAAAATTAGTTGGTTGTACATATGTGGATTAATTTCTGGGGTGCCTATGCTGTTTCCATTGTTTCACATGTTTTATTTTTGTGCCAGTACCAGGATGTTTTCATTATAACAACCCTGTAGTATGTCTTGAAATTTAATATTGTATTACCTTTGGCTTTGTTTTTATTGCCTTTGTTTTATTGCTTTGGTTATTTGTGGTCTTTTGTGTTTCCATGCGAATTTTATGGTCATTTTTCTGGATCTGAGAAGCATTGATATTTTGATTGGGATTGCATTGAATCTGTAAATTGCTTTTTTGATGGACATTTTGATGATAATTCCTCCAGTCGACAAACGTGGGAGATCTTTCCATTTTTCATATATGTCTTCTTTTTCTTCCCTTAATGTTTCATAATTTTCATTGTGGAAGGAAGACCTCTCTGTCTCTCTCTCTCACTGTCTATCTGTCAAATAAATTTAAAAAAAAAAAAACATAATTTTCGTTGTGGGGATCCTTCACATTCCAAGGATTTAAAACATTTTTTAAAGATTTATTTATTTATTTGAGAGGCAGAGTTACAGAGAGAGAGATCGTCCATCCACTGGTCCACTCCCAGATGGCTACAGTGGCCAGAGTTGTGCCAAGTCAAAGCCAGGAGCTTCCTCCAGGTCTCCCACGAGGGTGCAGGGGCCCAAGCACCCAGACCATCCCCCACTGCCCTCTAAGACCATCAGCAGGGAGCTGGACCCGAAGTGGAGCAGCCAGGACTCAAGCCGGTGGCCATATAGGATGCTGGTGCTGCAGGTGAAGGCTTAATCCGCTACATCACAGTGCTGGCCCCTTAAAATATTTTATAGCCATTGTGAATGGGGCTGATCTTGGAAGTTCTTTTTGTCAGAGCATTGTTACTATATGAATGCTGTTTTTAAAAAGATTTTATTTATTTATTTCAAAGGTAGAATTACAGAGAGAGGGGAGAGGGAGAGACAGAGACTCTTCCATCCGCTGGTTCACTCCCCAGATGGCTGCAATGGCCAGGGCTGTGCCAGGCCGAAGCCAGGAGCTTCTTCTGGGGCTCCCATGTGTGTGCAGGGACCTAGGGACTTGGCCCATTGTCTGCTGCTTTCCCAGGTTCATTAGCAGGGAGCTGGATCAGAAACAAAGCAGCTGGGATTCAAACTGGCATCCATATGGGATGCCTGAGTCACAGGTCATTACTTACCCCGCTATACCACAGCTCTGGCCCTACAACTTTGCTGAATTCTTAGTGGAGTCTTTTACTTCCCCTATATAGAGGATCATGTCATCTTCAAACAGGGCTATTTTGACTTCCTTGTTTCCAATTAAGAACTATCTTCCCAGCCCCCAGTGAATTAAAGACCTCTCACCAGGTCCACTTCTAAGACACCATAATTAGATCAAGTTTCCACCCTTAATCCATCAGCTGTCTTCATAACACCAGGAGTTAAGCGATTGCATGAGCTGGGGAGACGTCTTGTCCAATCCGTAACAGTTACAGCTGTGAGTTTGCTGCAGCACACAGCTGTCCACAGGTACTGAGATACTAGTTTGTATATTTATTTTTAAAGATTTATTTATTTACTTGAAAGAGTTACACAGAGAGAGAAGGAGAGGCAGAGAGAGAGAGAGAGAGAGGTGTCTTCCATCCACTGGTTCACTCCCCAGATGGCCACAAGGGCCCGGAGCTGCACTGATCCGAAGCCAGGAACCAGGAACTTCTTCTGGGTCTCCCACGTGGGTACAGGGGCCCAAGGACTTAGGCCATCTTCTACTGCTTGCCCAGGCCATAGCAGAGAGCTGGATGGGAAGTGAAGCAGCCAGAACTCAAACCGAAGCCCATATGGGATTCTGGCACTGCAGGCGGCAACTTTACCTGCTACGCCACAGCACTGGCCCCATTCTAGTATATTTATAATGTGAATAGACAAAATCATTAAATGTTTTTGGGAAAACTGCATGTAGAAGCCCAAAACTAAACAGATATAAGAAATAAGCGCTGATGCTTTGGAGTTAATCTAAGAAACTAAAGAAAACTTTAAAATAAATATCCGTTTCCTCAAATTTCGGGGCATATTGTATCTATTGAACACATATAGGCTGCCACGAAAAAAAGCAGTCAGTTCTTGAATTTGAAGCATAAAAAGTAGTAGTGAGTGTTGTGGCCCAGCAGGTGGGGCTGCCACCTGCATCCCAGTCTGAGTGCCTGTTTGAGTCCCGGGTACTGTACGTCCAATCCAGTTTTCCTGCTAATGCATCCTTGGAGGCAGCCCACGTGAGAGACCTAGGTAGAGTTCCTGGCTCCTGCCTGTGGCCTTGCCCAGCCCTGGCTGCCGTTGGCATTGCTTTGTGGAGTGCGAAGTAATACTGACATTCACTGAGCACTTACTGCTTGTCAGATTTTACTTGAGTGATTTTTAGAGTGACACCCTGGGACAGACTCTAATGATCCACCCTCTACATGAGGAAGCTGAAGCTTGTGGAGAAATTAGGGAATGTGTCTGTGATGAAGACCTAGGAAATGGTAGAGCGGATAACTGAATGTAGGCCGTCTGACTCCCGAGTCTGTTATTCAGGCAAGACAAAGTGAGAAGAGGATCTGCAGCGTGTTAACACCGTCTTACAGGTATTGTCTGTGTCCACATACAACGACCTGCAGTTTTACCCTTTCTCCTATGGGCAGATATTAAGTAGCTTTTATGCTTATTCTGCTGTTAGGTATAATACTATTAAATGTCTGGTGCTGGCGCCTTTAGGTACCAGTATGGATATTTATGTAGTAGGGAATCTTAAAAGAGGGAGTAGGAATTGCTGGATTAAAGGGCGCATGCATTTAAATAAACTTGGCCCTCTTTAAGTTTGTGTATATGTACTCATGTTTATCATATAGTCAGTGGAGTTGTAACATGTGGGAAGGAGCATTGGCTATCCAGGTAATGGATATTGTGTCCAGTTTACAGGGCCGTCAAGTAGGTGTCACACTTGGCCATCTGAATTGTCTTCACTTTGCCACAGTCGCACACATTTGTCCGCTTTATGTATAATGGCATCGTGACTATTACTGCCATTTGTTTTGCTGAAATCCAGGCCCCGTGAGTACAGTTTTCCCCCAGAAACATTTTATCAAAAACATCATCTATTATTCTTGGTACCCAACATGGTGCCTGAAAAACAGTAGGTACTCAAGTGGCTTCTGATGCTCAGTACTTTTCTTAAGTTTCATTTTTTTAAGTAATTAATTTATTTGAAAGAGAGAGAGAGAGCGAGATCTTGCATCTGCTGATTTGCTTCTCAAATGGCCCAATGACCAGGGCTGGTCCAGGCCAAAGAAAGGAGCCCAGAAGTCAGTCTGGGTCTCCCTCACTGGTGGCAGGGACCCAAGTACTTAGCCATTGTCTGCTACCTTCCCAGGCTCGTTAGCAGGACCCTGGATCAGAAGGGAGGAGGAGCCAGGACTCAGACTAGGCCCTCCAGTAGATAGCTGTTGACTGGTTTACTTTCTGTCACTGCAGTTTACCTTGTATTTTATTGAATATCATATAAATGGAATCACAGAATGTGTACTCTTTTTTTTTTTTTTTTTTTTTGACAGTGAGAGAGAGAGAGAGAAAGGTCTTCCTTTTTCCACTGGTTCACCCCCCCAGTGGCCGCTGCGGCTGGCGTACCGCGCTGATCCGTAGCCAAGAGCCAGGTGCTTCTCCTGGTCTCCCATGCAGGTGCATGGCCCAAGGACTTGGGCCATCCTCCACTGCACTCCCGGGCCACAGCAGAGAGCTGGACTGGAAGAGGGGCAACCGGATATCAATTGACCTTACATCTGCTGGTTCACTCCCCCAGGTGACCATACGGGCTGGGGCTGAGCCACACCAAAGCCAGGAGTGTGAAACTCCACCCACTGCTCCCATGTCAGGGGCAGGGGCACAAGCACTTGGGCCATCTGCTGTTGCTATTCGAGATGTATTAGCAGGGAGCTGATGGGAAGTGGAGCAGTGAGAACCAGAACCAGCATCACAGGTGGCAACTTAGCGCACCACACCACCACATCAGCCCCATGGTTTTGTGTTGTTAAGAGATAAACTGAGGCACAATAAAATTCAAAAGAGCAGTATTTCATCAGTTCATGAATCGGGCTGCACCAGAGGGATTAGAACTCCACTAAGGAAAGTAAGGGAAGCTTTTTTTTTTCTTAAACAGGGTAAACAGGAAAGCAAAACAAACAAACAAAAACTAGAAGCCATTCGCAAGTTACTAGTTACATAAGGGGTAATAGTATCCTTTATTGCAGTTAAGTTAGCTGGCAGCTTCTGGGTGGTTAAAGTTAAGTTTTCTTTTTCTTTGGCACAAGTTAGGCTTCACATGTGTCTGCAAGTGGCTCAGCTTAAATTTTGCTCTTGTTTACATAGTAAGCAAGGTCAAGGATGCCTTCACAACTTCATAGACTTTGCCTGTTCAGGGAATTTACAGCCCTAGTCTCCATTTTATTTCGTTTCAATAGTAGAACGTGTGATTTCATTCCTCTGGGGTATGTACCAAGAGTGCACTGGCTGGACTGGAGGGTAGGCCTATGTTTAACTTGTTCAGGGACTGCAAAGCTATTTACATTTTCTCCAGCAGCATAAGAAAGTTCTGGTTCTTCCACATTGTCACCAAAACTTGGTGTAGTCAGTCTTTTTAATTTTAGCCATTTTGCATGGTGGTATTTCCCTGTGGTTTACTTTTTCATTTCCCTACTGACTAGCAACATTTAGCATCTTTTTCGGGTGTTTATTTGAAGTGTTCAGCTCTTTTAACATTTTGATAGTCTCCAGGTCCATTACTGTCTTTATTTTTTCTTTAAAAAAAAAAAGTGTTTGTTTGAAAGAGTTACAGAGAGAGAGAGCAAGACAGAGAGAGAGGGATCTTCCATCCACTGATTCACTGCCTAGATGACTGTAACAGCCAAGGCTAGGCCAGGCCAAAGCCAGGAGTCAGTAGCCAGGTGCTTCCTCTCTGTCTCCTACTTGGGTGGCTAGGGCCCAAAACTTAGGCCATTCTCCGTTGCTTTGTCCAGGCCATTAGCAGGGAGCTGGATTAGAAGTAGAGCATCTGGGACTTGAACCAGCACCCATGGGATGCCAGCATTGCAGGTGGCCGCTTTACCCACTTCACCACTATGCTGACCCCAGCTTTTCATTATTTTAGCAATGTCTTTTACAGAGCACAAATTACTAGATTTTTAAAGATTTATTTATTTGAAATGCAGAGTTACAGAGAGGCAGAGAGATAGAGAGAGGGAGAGAGGTTTTCCATCTGCTAGTTCACTCCCCAGATGGCCGCAACCGCCAGAGCTGAGCTAATTTGAAGCCAGGAGCCAGGAACTTCTTCCATGTCTCCCATGCAGGTGTAGGGGCCCAAGGACTTGGGCCATCTTCTACGGCTTTCCCAGGCCATAGCAGAGAGCTGGATCAGAAGTGGAGCAGGTGGGTCTTGAACTGGGGGATGCCAGCATTGTAGGCAGTGGCTTTACCCGCTATGCCATGGTGCCACTATTCAAATTACTAATTTTGATGCAGTCCAATTTATCAGTTGATCTAAGAAACCTTTGCCTGACTGAAGGTCACAAAAATTTTATCTATGCTTTCTTTGAGTTGTGTGTTTCTAAGTTTTCCATTTAGATCTTTAATTCATGTTGAATTATATCCTAGTGGCTATGAAGTGTTACCTCATTGTGGTTTTGATTTGCATTTCCCTATTGGCTAATGATGTTAAGCATCTTTTCCTGTACTTATAGGCCATTTGTATATCTTTAGAGAAATTTCTATTTAGATTCTTGCCCACTGAGTTATTTGTCTTTTTTTGTGTGTTGAGTTGTGAGAGTTCTTTTTATATACTAAGCATGAGACTCAGATACCTGACTTATACATACTTTCTCCCATTCTGTGGATTGTCTTTTCATTTTCTTCCTGATGTGCTTTACTGCACAAAAGTCTTAAATTTTGAAGTCCAATTTACATATTTTGTATTTAGTTTTTTGATTTCATATCTAAAAAATACTGTCTAATCTCAGATCATAAAGATTTACACTTACATTCTGTTGTAAGAGTTTTATAGTTGTAGTTCTTAAATTCATATCTCTGGCCCAGTTTGATCTAACTTTTTAATATGGTATGAGGTAGGCATCTAATTTTATTCTTTTGCCTGTAAATATGGAATTGTCCCAGCACTGTTTATTGAAAAGACTTATTTCTCTCATTGAATTGCTTTGCTACTCATGTTGAAGATCAGTTGAACATAAATGCTATAACTATGGTTCATTCCTGGGCTTGATTTTCTGTTCCATTGATCTTTGTGTCTGTCCTTATACCATTCCATGGTGTCTTGATTACTTGTGACTTTAAGGTAGTTATTTTTTCTTTTTTTTTTAATTTTTTAAAAATTTATTTGACAGGTAGAGTTATTGACAGTGAGAGAGAGACAGAGAGAAAGGTCCTCCTTCCGTTGGTTCACTCCCCAAATGGCCGCTACATCCAGTGCTGTGCCGATCCGAAGCCAGGAGCCAGGAGCTTCTTCCTGGTCTCCCATGTGGGTGCAGGAGCCCAAGCAGTTGGGCCATTCTCCACTGCACTCACAGGCAACAGCAGAGAGCTAGACTGGAAGAGGGGCAACCGGGACTAGAACCCAGTACCCATATGGGATGCCGGTGCCGCAGGCGGAGGATTAACCAAGTGAGCCATGGCACTGGCCCAGTTTTGTTTGTTTGTTTGTTTTTGTTTTTTTTTTAGATTTATTTTTATTTATTTGAAAGACAGTTACAGAGAGAGGTAGAGACAGAGAGAGAGGTTTCCATCCGCTGGTTCACCCCCATATGGCTGCAACGGCCAGAGCTGCACTGATCTGAAGCCAGGAGCCAGGAGCTTCTTCTGGGTCTCCCACACTGGTGCAGGGGCCCAAGAACTTGAGCCATCTTCTGCTGCTTTCCCAGGCCACAGCAGAGAGCTGGATTGGAAGTGGAGTAGCCGGGACTAGAACCGGTGCCCATATGGGATGCCGGCACTTCAGGCCAGGGCTTTAACCCGCTGCACCACAGCGCCAGCCCCTGAGGTAGTTTTTTAAATGGGTACCTATAAGCCTTTCAGTTTTGTTTTTCACATTCAGTATTGCTTTGGCTAATTTGGATTTCTTGAATTTCTATATGAGTTTTAGGATCAGTTTGTCATTTCTGCAAAGAAATCGACTAGAGTTTTAAAGAGGATTGCCTTGAATCTGCAGATCAATTTGCGGGTATCGCCCTCTTTTTAAAAAAAGATTTGTTTATTTAAGAGGTCAGCTGGTTCACTCCCTAAAGAATTTAAATTTCTTTTTTTTTTTTTTTTTTGGACAGATAGAGTGGACAGTGAGAGAGAGATAGAGAGAAAGGTCTTCCTTTGCCGTTGGTTCACCCTCCAATGGCCGCTGCGGCCGGCGCATCTCGCTGATCCGAAGCCAGGAGCCAGGTGCTTCTCCTGGTCTCCCATGCGGGTGCAGGGCCCAAGCACTTGGGCCATCCTCCACTGCCTTCCCGGGCCATAGCAGAGAGCTGGCCTGGAAGAGGGGCAACCGGAATAGAATGCGGTGCCCCAACCGGGACTAGAACCCGGTGTGCCGGCGCCGCAAGGCGGAGGATTCGCCTGTTAAGCCACGGCACCTGCCCCCAGTTGTTTAAATCTTTCATTTCTTCCAGCAACATTTAGTTGGCAGAGTACGAGTCTTGCACTTCTTGTGCTAAAATCATTCCTGAGGCAGGTGTTTGGTGGCCTTGCAGTTAAGACTCCTGTATTCCACATACAGACCCTGGGAGGCAGCAATGATGGCTCAAATACCAGCTTTCTACCACCCCTGTGAAAAACCTACATAGACTTTCTGGCTCACTGGTGCCCTCTCTCTCTCAAATAAGTAAAACTTTAAAGATACATTTTAAGTATTTTATTCTTTTTGGTACTATATCATAAAGGGAATTGTTTCTTAACAACTGTGTTTCAGATTGTTCATTACTGACATATGGAAGTACACTTGTGGTTTTTAAACATTTATATTGTGTCTTCATCCTTGCTGAATTCATTTACTAGTTATCATAGCATTTTGGTGAGTTCCTTGGGGTTTTCTAGATATAAGATCATCATTTATGTTAGGTATATTTCTTAGATATAAAACCGTGTCCTGTACAAGTGAGGATAGTTCTGCTGCTTCCTTTCCAATAAGGATGCCTTTTATTTTACTTTCTTATGGCCCTGGGTAGAACCTCCCCGAGTGCGGTGAGAAATAGAAGTGACAAGAGCAGACATGACTGTCTTATCCCTGACCCAGGGGGAAACATGCAGTCTGCCACCATTTAAATAGGAAGCTAGCTGTGGATTTTTTTTTTCTGTGTCTACTGAGATGAGCATGTGTGTTTTTTTCTTGTTTTCCTATTGATATTGTGTATTGCATTAATTAATTTTTTTTTTACAGAGTTAGACAGTGAGAGAGAGAGAGACAGAGAGAAAGGTCTTCCTTCCATTGGTTCACCCTCCCAAATGGCCGCTATGGCTGGCACTGCGCCGATCCAAAGCCAGGAGACAGGTGCTTCTTCCATGTCTCCCATGTGGGTGCAGGGCCCAGGGACTTGGGCCATCCTCCACTGCACTCCCGGGCCATAGCAGAGAGCTGGACTGGAAGAGGAGCAACCGGGACAGAACCCAGAGTGCCGGTGCCGCAGGCAGAGGATTAGCCTAGTGAGCCTCGGTGCCGGCCTGCATTAATTAATTTTCAATTGTTAAACTAACTTTGCATTCCCTAGAATAAATTCCACATAGTTATATGATCCCCTTTATATGTTACCGGGTTTGATGAGCTAGTGTTTTTTTAAGCAGGGTTTTTGCAGCTATTTATATATGGAATATTGGTCTATAGTTTCCTTCTTTTTTTTTTTAAAGATTTATTTATTTATTTGAAAGGCAGAGTCACAGAGAGGCAGAGAGAAGGGGAGAGAGAGGTCTTCCATCTGCTGATTCACTCCCCAGATGGCCCCAACGGCCAGAGCTGAGCTGATCCGAAGCCAGGAGCGTCTTCCAGGTCTCCCACGTGGGTGCAGGGGCACAAGCACTTGGGCCATTTTCCACTACTTTCCCAGGCCATAGCAGAGAGCTGGATTGGAAGTGGAGAAGCCGGGTCTTGAACTGGCACCCACATGGGATGCTGGCACTGCAGGCGGCAGCTTTACCCACTATGCCACAGTGCCAGCCCCTGTAGTTTCCTTTTAATGTCTTTGTCTTATTTGGGTATCGGGATAATACTGGCCTCATAGAGTGAGCTGAGAATTATTCCCTCCTCTTCTGTTTTTTTGGAAGACTTTGTGAAGAATCACTATTATCTTATTTAAATGTTTGTTAAATCCTACCAGTGAAGTCATCAGGGCCTTGATTTTTCTTTGTAGCTAGTTTTTTTGATCACTAATTCAATCTTTTATTATGGGTCTATTCACATTTAGTATTTGTTTTTTGAGTTATTTTCCTTAGTTTGTGTCTTTCTGGGAATTTGTGCATTTCATTCAGTTATCTTCTGAAGGAATTTAGACAATAGCAAAATTCTTACAATAATCAGTGTGATTAACATTTTTGATGTTTGTTGCTTTGTATAGAACTTTATCTGGTGTTTTGCTTCTGCCTAAATGACTTGTAGCACAAATCTAATTATTACTTGTTTTTACTTTTTATATCTGAAAAATATTTTGCTTTTGTTTTTCAGAGGTAATTTCTCTGGTTGTAGAATTCTAGGTTGATATATTTTTTCCTTACGTTTTTTAAAGATGTTGATCCACTGTCTTCTCATTTCCATTGTTTCTTAGTGGTAATTTTCTGTCATTACTGTCTTTTATTCCTTGTATGTGATGTGAGCTTTTCATCTGCCTACTTTTAAGATGCTCTTTATCATTATAGAGTTAGAGCAATTTAATTTTCCTGTGCTTTGTTTTATGACTGTTGTATTTGGGGTTGATTGAGCTTCTTCTTTTTTTGTTTTTAAAGATTCATTTATTTATTCCCATTTGGGAAGTGAACCAGCGGATGGAAGATCTGTCTCTGTCTTTCCCTCTCTCTCTGCGATTCTGCAAATGGCTGCAATGGCCAAAGCCAGGAGCCAGGAACTTCTTCTGGGTCTTCCATGCAGGTGGCAAGAGCTCAAGGGCTCAGGGCCATCCTCCGTTGCTTTTCCCAGATTTTTGATTCATAGAGCTGAATCAAAAGTGAAGCAGTGGAACTCAAGCCAGCACTCATATGGGACCCTGGTGCTGCAGGCAGCAGCTTAACCCACTGCCACAGCACTGGCCTGGTCGAGCTTCGTAAATCTGTAACAGGGATTGGGAACCTCTGGCCTGCGGGCTGTATAAGGCCTGCAAAATCATTTGATCTGGCCCTGCCAAAGCAACCACAGGCAAGACTCAAAATTCAGTAGATTTATACAGCAGGCTAATTTTTACACTGATGATTCTTATGGCCCATGGACAGTATCATAAACATCCAAATGGCCCTTGGCAGAAAATGGGTTCCCTACCTATGATCTACGTGTGTATAGTTTTCTTCTGACTCCCTCCCTTCTTTGGGGAGTCCAGTAACTGGTATATTAGATGGTTTGAAGTTGTCATGTTGTTTACTGAGGCTCTGTTCATATTTTTCATTCTCTTTCCCTGTGCTACATCTTCAGTTCACTAATATTTTCTTCTGGAATATATAAGCTATTAACCTCATCCAGTGCATTTGAAAATATGACACTAAGTTGTCCATGCATTGAAGTTTAATTGGAATCTTTTTCATGTCATCTGTGAATGTGAACATTCCAGCATCTGTGTCAATTCCAGGTTTGTTTTAGTCATTGATTTCTGCTCCCCCCCCCCGCCTCCCCCAGTATTGGGCCATATTCTTTATGCCTGGTAATTTGTGTTTAGATGTCAGGTAATGTGAGTTTTATTCTGTTGCATGCTGGACATTGCTACATTCTGGTAAATATTCTTGACAGGTTGTGTTGTTGCTTGGAAACAATCTGATCCTTTCAGGTTTTGCTTTTACGATGGTTGGCAGAACTAGATCCCTGTTTAGTCTAGAGCTAATTATTTCCCATTGCTAAGGCATGACTTTGTTGAGCACTCTATCCAGTGCCCCGTGAACTGTAAGGTTTTCCAGTCTAGTGGGAGCATGCAGTATTCCAGGCTCTCTGGGTTCTGAGTCCTCCAGTTCTTTCTGTGTGGTCCTCTCCTCAGCCTGTCAGTTTCCTCATAAGCGGGCCCTGATCAGTGCTGTCCTAAACACCCACAGGGTGCCCTCTTCAGCTCTCTCTGGTTCTCTTTCTGCGTGGTTGTCTCCACCCTGGCCGCCTCAGACCGCCTCAGACTGCTGGCTGCTCCCATCAGCTCCAGATCTGCTGGGCTGCACCAAGGCTCCCTTCCCTGTGCTGTGGTCTGAGCTGGGCAGTCACCCGATGGTTGTTTCTCTGGAGGTCACAGTCTTTTGTTACCTGACGTTCAGGATCTCTATGACAGTGGTTTCGTATTTGGATTTGTTTTGTTTTTTTGGTGATGGAGATGGATTTTGTTTTTTGTTGTTTCAAGCATGAGAGTTACATCTGATCCCTTTATTTCATCTTGGCTATAATTCTTTTAGAAAGTTAAAATTAATGACTTGTAAAGTTTCTTCCAATTCTGTGATCTTTGATTTTTTTTTAAGGTTTTATTTATTTGAGAGGTAGAGTTACAGACAGAGAGAGGGAGAAACAGAGAGAAAAGTCTTCCATCCTGGGTTGGTTCACTCCCCAAAATGGCCACAACGGCCAGAGCTGGGCCTATCCCAAGCCAGGAGCCAGGAGCTTCTTCCAGGTCTCCCATGCAAGTGCAGAGGCCCAAGCACTTGGGCCATCTTCCACTGCTTTCCCAGGCCATAAGCAGAGAGCTGAATCAGAGGAGCAGCCGGGACTCAAACCAGTGCCCATATGGGATACAGGTACCACAGGCAGAGGCTTAGCTTGATTTTTTGTTACATGCTGTCAACAGTTCCTTTTCCTTCTCCATAGCATCTTTTTTCTCCTCAAAACGTTCAGTGGGGAGGCATTTGACCCAGTGGTTAAGAGGCCTGCATCCTATGTTAAAGTGCCTGGGTTCAGTATCTGTCTCCAGTCATGACTCTGGCTTCTTTTTTTTTTTTTTTTTTTTTTGACAGGCAGAGTGGATAGTGAGAGAGAGAGAGACAGAGAGAAAGGTCTTCCTTTTTTGCCGCTGGTTCACCCTCCAATGGCCGCTGCGGCCGGCGCATCGTGCTGATCCGAAGCCAGGAGCCAGGTGTTTCTCCTGGTCTCCCATGCGGGTGCAGGGCCCAAGGACCTGGGCCATCCTCCACTGCCTTCCCGGGCCATAGCAGAGAGCTGGCCTGGAAGAGGGGCAACCGGGATAGAATGCGGTGCCCTGACCGGGACTAGAACCCGGTGTGCCGGCACCGCAAGGCGGAAGATTAGCCTGTTAAGCCACAGCGCCGGCCGACTCTGGCTTCTTGATAGAGGGAACACTGATGGCTCATGTGGGAAACTAAGATTGAGTTCCTGGCTCCTGGGTTTGCCTTCAATCCTGGCCAAACCCACAGTGTTACTGGCATGTGGGGAGTGAAGCAATAGATATGAACTCCCTCTTTCTGTCTAGGTCTCTACCTCTCAAATTAATGTATAAATATTTTTTTAAAAAAAACCACTTAGTGGGGCCAGTGCTGTGGCATAGCAGGTAAAGCCACCGCGTGCAATGCTGGCATCCCATGTGGGCACTGGTTCGAGACCTGGCTGCTCCACTTCTGATCCAGCTCTCTGCTATGGCCTGGGAAAGCAGTAGAAGATGGCCCAAGTCTTTGGGCCCCTGCACCTGCGTGGGAGACCTGGAAGAAGCTCCTGGCTCCTGGCGTCAGCCTGGCACAGCCTCAGCCATTGCGGCCATCTGGGAAGTGAACCAGCATATGGAAGATCTCTATATCTCTGTCTCTCTCCCTCTCTCTCTCCCAATTCTGCCTTTCAAATAAATAAACTTCTTCTTCTTTTTTTTTTTTTTTTTTTTTTTTTGACAGGCAGAGTGGACAGTGAGAGAGAGACAGAGAGAAAGGTCTTCCTTTGCCATTGGTTCACCCTCCAATGGCTGCCGCGGCTGGCGAGCTGCGGCCGGCACACCGCGCTGATCCGATGGCAGGAGCCAGGTGCTTCTCCTGGTCTCCCATGGGGTGCAGGGCCCAAGGACTTGGGCCATCCTCCACTGCACTCCCTGGCCACAGCAGAGAGCTGGCCTGGAAGAGGGGCAACCGGGACAGAATCCGGCACCCCGACCGGGACTAGAACCCGGTGTGCCGGCGCCGCAAGGCGGAGGATTAGCCTAGTGAGCCACGGCGCCGGCCCAAATAAATAAACTTCTAAAATAATAATAATAATAATCTAGTCTCCTAGGACGTGACCAAAGAATTTCTTTCAGGAACTAAGAAAGTAAGATTTTCACTGACATCTTTTTCTTTTTAGCAACCACAGAGCTGTGCAACTAATATTTGCATTCTAAAATAATTACAGCATCTTTTCTTGGCAAATGGAAGCTATTCAATTGTAATATTAAGGACATGTATGGTTTCTCGGGGTGGGGGTGGGGATAAATGACCTTAGCTGTCATGCTACCACTTCTTAGTTCTAACCTTCTGCAGATCTTTTCATTTCTGAGCTGACTTTTCCTCTACAAAATAAAGGTACTGTTTGTGCTGTCGTGAAAGCATGGCTTGGAATATGTTTTAGAATAATTTTCACACCAGTGTTTTTGCAGGATTTTTGTGTCACAAACCAGTCGAATACACTTTACACAAAGATCTCATTAATATACATGAGAGGTCTCACAAAAGTTCATGGGAAAATGGAATTAAAAGATACTTATCTTTTAATTTTGGTGCAAAAATGTTGCAGTCTATGCATACAGAAGATCATCAGAAAGTTCATGGAAAATGTTCATTGTACAGAAAAACCTATGTGCAGATTTTGAAATTTTAAAAAAATTTTTAAAAATTTTAATTAAAAAATTTTAACTTTTTAAATTTAAAAAATAAACTTCTCTTTATTTTTAAAAAGATTTTATTTATTTACTTGAAAGGCAGAGTCACAGAGAGGCAGAAGGAGAAAGAGAGGTCTTCCATCTGCTGGCTTACTCCCCAGATGGCCACAATGGTCGGAGCTGCACCTATCTGAAGTCAGGAGCCAGGAGCTTCTTCCAGGTCTCCCATGTGGGTGCAGGGGCCCAAGGACTTGGGCCATCTTCTACTGTTTCCCCAGGCCATAGCAGAGAGCTGTATCAGAAGAGGCGCAGCCGGGACTAGAACCTGTGCCCATATGGGATGCCGGCACTTCAGGCCACAGGTTTAACCCGCTGCACCACAGCACTGGCCCTTTCCCACAACTTTTTGAAGTACCCTTGTATAATCACAAAACTACTAGATATGATTCATGCTGATATTTTCTATTCTATTTCATTGAAAATAAACTTTTTAAGAGTTACCCATTTATGAGTTATATGTAAAAGATATGGTATGTGTAAAGAAAAACAATGAGTTACAGATTCTCCATTGATAAATGCTACTTAGAGTACATACTGTTAGTACATACTGTTCCCCATTGGTTAATGCTATTTAGAGTACATACTATTAGTTCTCTTACCAAGTTTCACTTTAAAAGAGTTTGGGTCTAGTATGATTAAATAGGTATATCTTCATTCATAAAAAGATTAGACGTGAGATTTATACAGGAATATAAGCAAAAAAAAGACATGAGGGAGTCACACAGTTGGTTGTAGAATGAAAGGTAGCATGTCATTTTGTAAATTTATTAATGGTTTTGAACTTTTTTCCTGCAGATAAATATAATTAAAATACTCATTTTTTCTCTTTATATAGACCACAAACCTTTCCAGCCTCATAGGCTCGTAGGAAATCTGTTGCCATACAGTGGAAAAAAAATTATGTGATCTCATGCTCAAATAATCTACTGGAGGACTTTGGATATAAAAATATTTTCTCAATGTGTTTTCCAGATGCCTGTGACCTTTTGAAATTGTTATTCCTCCCACTTAATTTTAAGGCTGCTAGATTGGCTGAGTTGAGCAATAGAAATTAATGAGGTAGACTGTTTGAATTGAATAAATGGGAATAAAATAGTTCTCTCTAGTTATTACTATAACAAGAACAATTTTTAGAGATTCAGTTCCCACATGGTCATCTGCTTTAGTTAGGAAATGGTGCATTACTTGAAATATTATGTTAATAAAGAGTTATAGGCAATATAATTTTCAAATCATTGGAGAACAGTAGAATCTATATAACACAAACTACGCTGAACATAATTATAATGTTCTTTGCTTCAGAAAGTTATGAGTGTGTAGACATATTGCTTAAAAGTATTATACATAGTATTTTAGTGTTTTACAAGGTATTTTTTTAAATTTATTTATTTATTTATTTTATTTTTTTTGACAGGCAGAGTGGATAGTGAGAGAGAGACAGAGAGAAAGGTCTTCCTTTTTGCCGTTGGTTCACCCTCCAATGGCCGCTGCGGCCGGCGCATCGCGCTGATCCGATGGCAGGAGCCAGGTGCTTCTTCTGGTCTCCCATGCGGGTGCAGGGCCCAAGCACTTGGGCCATAGCAGAGAGCTGGCCTGGAAGAGGGGCAACCGGGATAGAATGTGGCGCCCCAACCGGGACTAGAACCCGGTGTGCCGGTGCCGCAAGGCAAAGGATTAGCCTATTAAGCCACGGCGCTGGCCTTACAAGGTATTTTTCTTAATGATTTGTCCCAATACCCTAAATTATATTAGCATCTCTCGTGATATTCTGTATATACTAATCACATAGTTAAGTTTGTTGAAACTGCCAGCAACTTTATATACATAACCAAGGAATTAAAAGCTCTGACTGTATTAATCTGTTTCTTTCAGAAAGGTCACCAGCCATATAATGGATTTGATAGGTCAGATTGCTTTTTTCTGGATGTCATGGTAACAACACAGGAAGTATGTGTAACTTCTCACTGCTGTTAGTAGTCATCACCACCAAAGAAAGACGTTTTTTATGCTGCAGCAGAATTCATTTTGGTACCTTTGATGGACATCCTGGTTTTGCTTCTAGCTCTTAAAGGTATGAACAAGCCAGGAGCTCATCTTGCTAGGCAAGCGCCCCTGAATGAGAATGCCTAGAAGAGGGCTGACTCTTCACGCCCGGACCCACTGGCTGCTGCTGGGCCTCGCGCTGCTCTGCAGCTTGGTGCTGTTCATGTACCTTCTGGAATGTGCCCCCCAGACCGATGGCAACGCGTCTCTTCCTGGTGTTGCTGGAGACAGTTACAGTAAAGAGTATTACCAAGCCCTCCTCCAAGAGCAAGAAGAACATTATCAAACCAGGGCAGCCAGTCTGAAACGCCAGATCGCCCAGCTAAAACAAGAATTACAAGAAATGAGTGAAAAGATGAGATCGTTGCAAGAAAAAAAGAACGGAGGGTCTAATGGCGTAGGCTATCAAGGCAACAAAGAGCAAGCACCTAGTGATATTTTAGAGTTCCTTCATTCCCAAATTGACAAAGCTGAAGTTAGCATAGGAGCCAAACTACCCAGTGAGTATGGGGTCATTCCCTTTGAAAGTTTTACCTTAATGAAAGTATTTCAGTTGGAAATGGGTCTCACTCGACATCCTGAAGAAAAGCCAGTTAGAAAAGACAAACGAGATGAACTGGTCGAAGTTATTGAAGCCGGCTTGGAGGTCATTAATAATCCTGATGAAGATGACCAGGAAGATGAGGAAGGTCCCCTTGGAGAGAAACTGTTATTTAATGAAAATGACTTCATAGAAGGTAATATTTAAAATACGCCAGTCGGTAGTTATATTAATTTGACAGAATGCAAGTATTGAATGCTGATAATATAAGTCGGTCATTATCCACAGTATAAATGCATGTATGTTTCTACCCATTTCATTTCACCAAAAATTTGCAGTGGCTCTTTGGAAAAAAGTTATAACAAGATCATAGTAAAAATAAAGACTAAAGACCAGAACATAGAATAAATGTAAACTGATACAATAGAATACTAACCACTGAGGTTGAAGGGCCCTAGTGGGATGTGTGTTTATTTGCGTGTGTCTGATTTGCATTCCTCTTATTAAATGGTCTCAATGTCCCTTTTTTAAAAAAATATTTTAGCATGTATGCACTAAGGTTCAAAATGTGAAAAAGTTTGATAAAATTAATTTAGTAGGCTAGTGCTTGTTTTCTATTTTGGAAGAAGGAAAACACATCAAGTAGCATACACAGTTTTGCGTATTTGGCATTTGGAAAAATAAGGAAATAATATATTTTCCTAATATATTCTGCAGAAGGGATATGGGGTATTTTTCTACATCAAGATGGTACATGATCCAAAGGTCAAGGACCACTGCTATAAAAATTTGAGATATGTGTCGATTGATATAACCAGAAATAATTACCGCCATCTCTATCTCAATATCCCCTGCCACATAGTTAATTGTTGACTTAAAACCACTTGGTATATAAATGTGTCTGAAAAGTTTCATAGATAGTGTAGCACAGGTAGTTTTGTTAACCCTGAATCAGCGTGGCTATCACCTGCTGTACTTCACTGACGTCTGTGGAGGCCGCCAGGGAGGGCGCTCTGCTTTGCTGTGGTGTCAGGTGTCTTCTCCCCATGGCTGCCTCTATTTCTGCTGTCACTTCCTGCTATCTTTGATGGATTGTTTCTCTCAGAACTCTTCTAATTTTTCTGCAAGGTCAGAACTTTGTCTTTTCACTCTGTTCATAGCTTATGGCCGAGTTGAACGCTGCAAGGAAATCAGATAACTGAGTGACATGTAAAAAGTGTCCTCACGTCAGCTCTGCATAGAAGGGAAGCTGTGCCCATTTCATATTCTGCAGCTGCTGCTTCTCTTACGCTTCCCCTTGAATCCTGTCACTTTAAACAGTTTTCCCTGCGTGGAACATACTCCATCCTCACTTTTCCCCCGTTGTGCCCCCACCCTCTCCCCCCACATAATTACAGCCCCAGCAGCTGAGTAACTCCCTTGCTCGTCCAGACTTCAGCTCAGATGTTCCCTCTTCAGGGAGTCATCTGCACCCTCCGGTCTGAGACAGCAGTGCTTCCCGTGTGCCCGTGTCACCGTACCCGCATCCTCTCTCGCAGCACTTGGTGCGGGGTTTGGCATTGCCCGTCTCCTGGTTCCTAGTTCCTGCCAAACTAAAAGCTCCAGGAGGGTTGAGACCCAGTCTTACCTTGTTCACTGTCTTATTTCTAGATGCTGACTTAGGGACTCACATGCCTCTAGGTTTAACCTCCAGTGTCTCCTAAGTATCAGTGTTTAAAAATCACAGTGCCCACACACATCCATACTTTTCTCCAAAAGGCATGTCAGATCACAGCCTTTAAGTCTATACAGAATTTTCTTGGTCTGACTCCACTCTATTCAGGGTGTGTGTGTGTGTGTGTGTGTATAAACACTACAGTGTTGTTGTCTGTCTCCTTTACCAGACTGGCCCTTCCTCAAAACTGACACCACATGACTCCTTTCATAAAATCAGCAACTGACTGAACACTCTACTTCAGCTAAACCAAGCCACTGACATAACACTTGGTTTCAGCTAAACCAAGCGGTAGAAGTTTTAGCTCTTGGGTCAAGAATAGAGTATTGCTGAGAGTAATTTGTAATATCATTACTGTTCTGGATAGGCTTTAGTATTTAAAAAATCTTGTAAAAAGTAATAGTTCTCATTTGGATTAACATGATAATTAAAAGTAACAATGGTTAAAATAATTATTAAAGTAATATCATTTATGAACTGAATAAAGTAGCCGAACAGTGAGCATTATTTGAACCTCTTTTTTTTTAATGAATAGTTATTACTGACTGTACCATGGGGATGAATATTTCACAAATAGATACAAACTTTACTGTCTGGTTTAATAACTCTTGGCCTTTGACTAAGCGAAATTTGTCTTCCTCCTGAATGTATAAACTCTGACCTGGAGATGTCTCCGTTCCGAACTTTGTCCTGTAGGTTACTATCGCACCGAGAGAGATAAGGGCACACAGTATGAACTCTTCTTTAAGACAGCAGACCTAATGGAGTACAGACACGTGACCCTCTTCCGCCCTTTTGGACCGCTCATGAAAGTGAAGAGTGAGATGATTGACATTACCAGATCCGTTATAAATATCATTGTGCCCCTTGCTGAGAGAACTGAAGCATTTGCACAGTTTATGCAGAACTTCAGGTAAATGGCAGTGCTGAATGATTAGGCCAAGATCTTTTTAAAAAAAAAAAAATCACATTTCATGCAGATGCACTTAATGTATCATCACTGAGTATGATTTCTTAGAATTACAGAATAATTTGATAGGCTTTAAGAGAACTTTATTTTTGAAGTTCTCTTTTTTTTCCATAAAACATGTATATTGTGTTATTGACAGTTTAAACTATGAAATCAATTGAGGGTGACAACTGTTAGAATATAATTGTGTATGAATTCGTTTTAGGACAAGTTTTTAAAAGTCAACTGTATTGAAGCATAATTTACATGCAATAAAATCCACATATTTTCATGACTTTTAACAAATAGGTGCCCACAACCCATTACCCCAGTCAAGATACAGTCCATTGCTATCTCCCAAGAAACTCTTTGAGGACAGTTTGAGTTTCAGTTAACATAAGGGAACAGTGTTGTGGTGTAGCAGGTTAAACCACCACTTGTGAAGCCAGCATCCATATCAGAGTGCTGGTTGGAGTCTGTCTGCTCTGCTTCCAATTCAGCTTCTGGCCCAGGCCCTGGGAAGGCTGCAGATGATGGCCCCAGTGCTTGGGCCCCTGCTACCCACATGGGAGACCAGGATAGAGCTTTTGGATCCTGGCTTCAGCCTGGCTCAGCCCTGGCTATAGTGTTCCTTTGGGTGTTGCTGCTGGCCTTTGGGAAGTGAACAAAAAATCAATATATTCTCTCTCTCTCTTTCTCTCTCTCTCCCCCTCTCCCTCTCTCCCTCCCTCCCTCCCTCCCCCTCCCCATCTCCCTCTCCCTCCCCATCTCCCTCTCCCTCCCCTCCTCTTTGCTCCTCCCTCCGCATAACCCTGCCTTTCAAATAAATAAATAAAATTTTAAAACTAAATTTAGAACTACAAACATGTCATTAAAAATAGGAGGAAGTTATTCCATCTTGAGAAACAGAAAATAAAGTTTTTGCATTGCTTCACCCCACATCCTGTATCAAAGTGCCTGGGATCCATTTTCCTATTTCCTGCTAATGCATATAGATAAGGCTGCAGATGATGGCTTAAGTACTTAGTACTTTGACTCTCTGCTTCCCAGGTGGGAGACCCAGATGGAGTCCAGGCTCCTGGCTGTTGCCTGTATTTGGAGATCGAGCTAGCAGATGGCAGATCTCTGTCTCTGTGTTGCTTTTCCTTTCAAATAAAGTGAATAAATAAACATTACTTTAAAATGGATTATTTTAAAATACTGAAGTGTTAAAGAATTAATAACTACACATTAGAATAACAAGAAAAGTGTATTTTAAACACTAATATTTTTAATGTTTTAGATACTATAATGTACTAGTTTTAATAGTCCTTCTTGTATTGAAATTGTTGAACTTAAAAAGTTAGTTAACACTGTTCTGCAGCAAAGTATGTAGAAGTCAAGAGTTTTACCTGTTTGAAGTAGCTCACTTGAGATCTGATTTTCTAAAGCATTTTTTCTTGGACTTGCATTCAGAGGCTGCATTGTTCTTTTCAATAAATAATCTCAGCAATGGCAAATATTTTTCCCTGATAATTGGTATAATTTTTTTAATTACCTAGTCTGAGGATAAAAATAACTGTTGATCCAGAACTTGAATATTTATGTATCTGGTCCTAAACTGATTTTCCTTGAAGAGTTTGTAATTTGATTCTGAAAGCAATCCCAAAGCCAAAGCTCCGAACTTGGTTTTGAAATATGGCGATGAAGTTGGGACTGCGGCCCTGTGCCTTTGCTGGAGCACTGTTAGGAATAATCCAGTGATATTGCTGCTTCTCTCCGCAGTTCTTCATGTGATTTCATTCTGTATGAGTAATGCCTCATTCGTTTTCTTGTTAAAGCTTCGTGTAGTTGCTGTCTGGTGTTTGCTTGAACAAACTTTATTTTTCAATTCTGATAGGGATGTTTGCATTCATCAGGACAAGAGGATTCATCTCACTGTAGTGTACTTTGGTCAAGAAGGACTGTCTGAAGTCAAGTCTATCCTAGAATCTGTTACAAGGTTGGTGACCCCCATCCCCAGTGAAGTCCCCGATAGTAACATTACTAGCAGCGTGGGAATTTCAGATATTTAGTGAGCTGGTTAACAGCTGGTGTTCAACGTTGGCTGAATGCGTGGGCAGCTGTGCTGCAGGTTCCCCGTTCCACATGCAGCCCCGCCAGTCACCTTCCCCAGCTGCTTCGCAGGCAGGACCCGTCTCTGTGGCCCCCTCCCTGCCGTGTACTTGCCGCTGCTTCCCCTTCTCCAGATGTAATCCCTTCACTTTAATGTCATCTCCAGAGCGCGGCTCTGCCTTACCCCTTTCTTTCCTCCATCTCCTCAGTCTCCTTCTTCCCCCCTCCCTCCAGCAAATGGTGCTTAGACTCCCGCACACTTAAGAAGCCCCCAGCTGACTCCGCAGTACCCAGTAGCTGCTGTGACGTGTCTGTCCTTCCACGGCCAAACCTCACTGAACCGTAGTTCCGTAACTAAGGAACCCCTGTAGTACCTGGCACATGGCAGGTGCTCAGAGGTTTGAATGAATGAATTAGTAATTCCTCAATTACTAGTTTACCTTCTCAGCCCTTTTCTTCCTAAATTAAGGGCCCAAAAGTGCAACCCAACTGCCAGATTCAGCCTTTTCTCTGTTATCCTCTTTGATTGCTTTTTTCACATTTCACAACCTAACCAGTACTTTCTTCTAAAATGTTCTTCTTGTGTTTGTAAAATGTAAATATTTTGGCGAATGTAAGTATGTTACGTTGTAAACTACTGAGTTGGTTGTCTTCTCTAACCACACTAACTATCTTTTACATGCTTCCTTACCCTCCTGCTTAGTTGTGGCCATTCTGTAAGAGTCAGGTTTGGCTGACCATTCTCGCGAGTTACTCACATTCATTGAGTCCTGCCTGCTGTGTTCCAGGTGCACTGCCTGGGGATCTGACTGGGGTAGTTGGAAGAAGACTGGGCACAGCTGAGTGAGTCTCAGTCCCTGACGATGCACACACACACACTGCCCGTCTTGCTTCCCTGCACCAGCGCCTCCTCCTGCTGGCCTTTCCGTTCAGACTCGGGACACTGGGCTCGACACGTGAGAACCAGTCTCTTACCCCTTCTCCACCTCTGAGCCCCCTGAGGAGTCAGTCCCCACCCACTTACTTCACAGGACATCCTCTGTCCCTCTAGCTCTAGTTCCTCCATCTCCACACCCCCATCCATTTCTTCCCTCTCTCTTCCCTCACTGTTACCTGATCACCTGCTCAGTGCCAAGAACTCACGTGATGTTGCTGAAGCAGATGAGCACACCTGCCTCGCGCTCGCCTAGGGGATTAGGAGCACCACTGAAGAGTCTTGGCTACCTCCCAGAAGTAGAATGAGTGTTAACAGCCAGATTTGGGGAAGGCAGTCCAAACAGCTTTGACATCTCAGGCGCTGACCAGAGGCTTGAATGCCATCAGGACCCTCTTGTCGCCTTGTCTGTTTTTCTCTGCATGCTGACTGCATGCTCCTGTTGCAGATTGGCTTCTTCCACATGGTGAGGGATGTGGCTGTTGGCGGCTCTGGGCCCTCATCTTCTCAGCTTTGCCACCAGAGAGGAAAGAGCTTTCTCCCAGGTCCAGTTGAGAAAATCCCAGGGAAGGACTTTCTGCCCGCTCTTGAGCCAGTCACTATGGCCAGGTGGGATGGGCCCCACTGTGATTGGCCCCACTTGAGCCTGGGCCCCGCCCCTAGGAAATAACTGTGGTTGGGGTGGATAGAGAGTGAAGGGTATTTTGTGATCAGTGCCTCCATTGGTACCAGGCATGCGGGGTGGAACTGGGATATTTCTCAAAAAAAAGGGAGAGATTCTTAGCCTGTAAGGTGGGGAGAAGGCTCCTGGGCGTCAGAGCCCTCAGAGTCCCTTGATGACCCATTTGCGTTTTTGTTTCCGTCTCTGTCACCGGCTCTGCACTGTTAGAAGAGTAATCCTCCTGGGTGTTACTCCTTCTGATCTGTCTCCTGATGCAGTGCTTCTGCAGTTCTAATGTCAGTCACCTGCAGGGCTTATTAAAATGTAGAGGCTTGGCTCCCCTCCTCTCCTGGATTCAGTGGGTCTGCGGAGGAGCCTGATGGACACTGAAAATCACTGCCCCACCACGGAAACCACGCTGACTCCTTGCCTTTACCCTACTACCAAGTTCTTTAACCTCGCATGGCAGGTGCTCCTCAGTCTGACCCTCATTGTTCCCATTTAGAGTTCCTTTGTTCTAATCTGATTTGTCTGATCCCTAAATGCTCTCTCTGAAATGCTTTCTGCTTTCTTACATCTTTGCCTTGGAGAGTAATTCTTTGGAATGACCTTTACACTTGGCCACTGAGCCCAGGGTTTTAACTAAGACATAAATCACTGTACTTCCACTTCTAACATCTTCTCTAACTGCTTCAGACACACATAGTCTCGCTTCTCAGAACTGCTGTGCATTCATTCATTTAGCTAAGATTTATTGAACCCCTGTTCTGTGAGGGGCACTGTGTCCAAAGTAATGAACAAAACAAAATCCTTGCTCTTGGGGAGTAGGGGAGGTGGTTGAAGAGAACATGATGGCCGCTTTGCTGTGGGTGTATTTCTTACGAGATCCCAGAGGGCAGTGGCCATGTAACAGCCCTGTAAGCCTCACACCACCAGCATGCCTCCTCAAGTGTGGGCCCTCAGTGAATGTCTGTCCCCAGTGATGGTCAGACCCCTGAAGCGGATGCCTTCCTTCCCCATGTGAATGTAGGATCAACCAGTAAAATTTTACAGCTGTAAAACGTATTTTGCAAGTCATGTTGAAGGAAGAGTTAATTACCTTTAATGGGACTTACCATTTGTTGTGTGTGTTTTCCTCATAGTGAGTCTAATTTTCACAATTACACCTTGGTCTCGTTGAATGAAGAATTTAACCGTGGACGAGGACTAAATGTGGGTGCCCGAGCATGGGACAAAGGCGAGGTCTTGATGTTTTTCTGTGATGTTGATATCTACTTCTCAGCCGAATTCCTTAACAGCTGCCGGTTAAATGCTGAACCAGGTGCGTAAAATTTTGGTAGCTGAGTTGAGTGTAGAATGGAGGGCAGTGTCGGTGTGTTCCATACTGTGACTCGTTAGTTTCAAGGAAGCCAAGTTTTAATTAAACCCTAGGATATTAGTTACAGTCGGCATAACCTAACTGGAATACTAAGTAGGAAATTGAATTTGACCTTCTGAGGTTTGTATCCTTTGTTCTGTAGGGGTCAAATTTCTGCTGACTGCGTTTGAAATCAGATAAACAAATGAGAAAGAGGGGGAAGTCTGGGCGTTGATGAGGAGGAAGCCCCTGAACAGAAGGCGAGCCCTGTGACAGCGTGGAGGTGTGAGAGGCAGAACTGCCCACACGCACGCACGCACACACACACGCACTCCCACAGAGGCCGCAGTACACAGACTCTGCATTTGGGGCTGGTTTGCTGTGTTTCAGTTTAGGTTGTGGGTATTTTTTAACACGAACACACAAATCATATTTTTATAATTCAAATTCTGTTTTAAATGTAAAAAGGAAGTTTTCTGTATGAGAGAATCCCAACAAGAAAAATAAGTTCAGGAAATCTGTTGGGCAACACAGTGACTGTAGATGATAAGAATGTACTGTATGCTTAAAACGTGCTCAGGGAGTAGATTTTAGACATGTGAAGAAAAGAATAAGTGTGTGAAGCGATGCTTTGTTAATTAGCTTGAGCAATCATTTCACTGTATGCTTGTATCAAAACATGTTGTGCACTATAAATATGTGTAATTTGGTTGTTCTACAGTTGGGTTTTTAAAAAAAGAATTGCATAGTAAACGTATTCTCATATCCTGTGAATGCCTGCCTTCTTATTAAGCAGTTGAGTTAGGAGCAGTGTCAGGAGGTCTCTGGGAGCCTAATGAATAAATGAGGATTGGGTTTATTTGTCTTACTCTCGACAGCATGAAATTCAAAATGGGGAATTTGGAAAAGCTCAGTGTAAAAGAACTATTTTTATATCTAAAAATAGGTTTTCCCTTGGGAAATTGAACTCTCCATCTGTAAATGGGGGTGAACGAAGGTGGAATGAGCATCGGCCTGGGACCTGCAGTGCAAGGGCTGCCGTGTCGCCCCCACACTCCTTGACAGCCACTGGGCACTCGTGTTGTCATGCCCAAGTGAAGCCAGTCATAGCAAGGCCCTCACTGGGGAGTGAGATGGGCTGCTAGCCTTCAGTGCTGCCCTTGTGAATGCTAATGACAAGATCTTCCTCACAGCTGTTACGTTACATGTTTTTTTTTTTCTTTTTTTAACTTTTATTTAATGAATATAAATTTCCAGTGTACAGCTTATGGATTACAATGGCTTCCCCCTTCCATAACTTCCCTCCCACCCGCAACCCTCCCCTCTCCCGCTCCCTCTCCCCTTCCATTTGCATCAAGATTCATTTTCAATTCTCTTTATATACAGAAGATCAATTTAGTATAAAGATTTCAACAGTTTGCACCCACATAGAAACACAAAGTGAAACATACTGTTTGAGTACTAGTTATAGCATTAAATCACAATGTACAGCACATTAAGGACAGAGATCCCACATGAGGAGCAAGTGCACAGTGGCTCCTGTTGTTGACCCAACAAATTGACACTCTAGTTTATGGCGCCAGTAACCACCCTAGGCTGTCGTCATGAGTTGCCAAGGCTATGGAAGCCTTCCAAGTTTGCCGACTCTGATCATATTTAGACAAGGTCATAAAAGACAAAGTGAGGATAGTAACCAATGATCCTAAGAGTGGCATTTACCAGGTTTGAACAATTATACAGCATTAAGTGGGGAAGAGGACCATCAGTACACACAGGTTGGGAGTAGAGCCATTGGTGGTAGAGTAGAGGTTATGATTACAAAGGAATGAGGCCCAAGTGCACTAGACAGGGCCTAGAACAAAAGACAGAGTCATTATTAGAGGAGCTAAGAAAGGTGCTGTCTAAGCTACAAGTAATTTTTCTGATTGAGAGGCAAATAGAACCTGATAGAAGGGGCTTGATAATAATCTGGTGGGCTTTAGGCCTTGTAAATTCAGAGGCCCAGGCCTATCTATCTATTCACATGGGGTATATCCTAAGGGAGGTGTGAACCTCCTAGGGGAAGGCACCCTGTTGACTTTCATTACTTGGCTGGCCTGGGAGGAGAGCTGGCCAGGTAAAGGCAGGGGGCATCTCTAACAAGAAATTTACAGTTCTGCCTGCAATGTTGCTGACCCTACTTGACCATACCCTCAGCTGCAGTGGTCACTTTGGAAGTTGGGCTGAGTGAAGGGCTTTTCAGCTTAGAGCCAATAAGATCTGTGGCTCTGACCTGGGCATCCTTCGACTCCAGGGCAGGTCCATTTCCAGTGATCCAACTCTTGGCAGAGCTGCCAGGGCTCTTCACAAGCTGACTTCTGCTGAAGCCCAGGCTTACCACATTGAAAGCCACTGCAGTGGACTGGCCTGTTGGGTCTCCTTGAGGGCAGATCACTGTACAGAACAGCTATTAATAGGCTGCCACCTATCTTTATATTTCTGATGCCTAGCTTTCTCTTCCTCCTGGTTTTTGTTAAAGCAGACCAGAGGATGCAAGTCAAGGGGAGTGCCCAAGTCCCATCTCTAATCTTCAGTGGCCTGAACTACAAGTCTATAGTCACAGGCATGTTCTGTAGTAGTTTTTCTAAGGGAGACAATGCCCATGAGGAAAATTATATTCTCACTTTAAAACTTTCTTTCCCTTTGGTCTGAAAGGGAGGTTTTTTCTACTTACTGTATACTTTGCTGATGGCGAAGTGAATCTAGCTATGAGATTATTATTTAAGTTCTTATTTTGGCTATGCTATTACAGAAAAATGTTAGCCATCTCTTTTATAAGGTCTAAAGATTAAATTGTGCATCCTACAGATTCCTTTATAATAGAATTAGTTTCCTACCTTGAAGAGAATAGAGAAATGAAAGAACAAGTTGGGCTTAGAATAGAGAAATGAGGGAGCAAGTCCTAGATCGCTTGCTGACAATAGCAATATTACATGAATACTTAGCAAACCATTTCAACCATTAGATAACAACTTAAGAAAACATTTACCAGAAGGTCCAATGCCTTCTATAAATTTTAAGAATCATATATTTGAAAACACCTCTTAAATATCTAACATGGTGTAGTTTGTTTAGCCAGTAAACTTAAGCACAACCATATAAAATGTTTTTAGTTTCTTTCTACCAACACGTTTAAAACATATGATACACAGATTCAGGTCACACAAATTAAAATGTATCTTTGATTAATTTTAGCAGCTTAAATTTATGGACAATCTTATCTATAAGCCATTTAAAATAAAACTCTTAATAAAATTTCCCCATGTGGACATACAATATGTACACACATATAAGATAGCATAATAGACCAATATAGCAATTTTAATAATAGCTTTTAAAATCTTTAACTCTTTTTGTAGATTGCCAATTGATTTGAATTGCTTTTTGTTTTTAGTAACCTCAGTTAACCATACTTTCTCTCAGTTGGTACTGTTAATACATTATTGGCTTCATCTGTTTACAGAGCCATCCCAAAGTACTGAATACAATAAAAGTGGCTGGAAAAAGTCCATAGGAACCTATAGGAGGACAGCTAAACACAGAACCAACAACGCTTTAGTTTTATGAGCAGCACATCATATATAACTATGGATGACAAAAGACTTTAAGTTGCCATGTTTAAAATTATAAACTCATCAACCAACAAGAGGCACTTGCTTACTTCACAGTATTTTTGAAAGCACCTGTAGGATTTTACAAGTATTTAGCCCTTTAGGCCTCTGGGGCTTTCTCATTAAGATAACTATCATGTCTAGTAACACAAGATCATTAGACTTTTTAATTCTCAAACATTTGTATTAATAGCATTTTCCATTATAGAAACTTAAAGTCTGGTACCACATCACATCTTGACAGTACTTCTAATATAATCCAAATAGACTGATTAGTTGGTGTCTCTATAGGATGAGAGACATAGGTCCTTCGATTTTTTCAGTTGGGCCCAAACTGGAAAAACCAAAGTCCAGGATTTACTGGAAATTTTAGAGACCAGATTGTTTGAAACTTTGATTTTTTGAATGCCTGTCAAGAATGCCAAGAAGGCTCAAAATCCAGAATATCTGGTTGAAATAAGATTCCTTAAAATCATGACATAACATAGACCAAATTTGATCATTGTTACAAGGTGATTATTCAGATCTTTGAAAATAAGCACATATTTAAATAACCCATAGCTCTTAATAAAAATTCAGCTGTTTTTGAACAATTAGAATTTAACAGACATCAAGAGAACATAATAGATTACTTTAACACATTGATTTAACAGAGCATCAGAGTTTAATTCTATGTCAAAGAGAAATTGAGCTTCCTGTGATCTTTTGCTGTGAGGTTTCCTTCCTTTACCTTCTTTCCTATTGGTGACCATGTTTCTGTGTTTCTGTGTGTAACACATCTTTAAGCATCTTTTGCAGGGCAGGATGAGTGGCAACAAATTCTTTCAGTTTCTGTTTGCTATGAAAAGTCTTAATTTCACCTTCATTCACAAATGAGAGCTTTGCAGGATATAGTATTCTGGGCTGGCAGTTTTTCTCTCTTAGTACCTGGGCTATGTCTCGCCCTTCCCTTCTAGCTTGTAGGGTTTCTGATGAGAAGTCTGCTGTGAGTCTAATTGGAGATCCTCTAAGAGTGATCTGACGTTTCTCTCTTGCACCTTTTAGGATCTTTTCTTTATGTTTCACTGTGGTGAGTTTGATTACAACATGTCGTGGTGAGGATCTCTTTTGGTCATGTTTATTAGGGGTTCTATAAGCTTCCTGTACTAAGATGTATCTGTCCTTCTCCAAACCTGGGAAATTTTCTGCTAGTATCTCACTGAAAATGCCTTCTAATCCTTTCTTCCTCTCCATGCCTTCAGGAACTCCTAGAACCCGAATGTTGGGTTTTTTAATAGTATCCTGTAGATTCCCGACAATATTTTTTAGATTTCTAATTTCTTCTTCTTTTCTTTGGTTTGCCTGTTTCCTTTCCTGTTCTCTGTCTTCTAAGTCTGATATTCTCTCTTCTGCTTCGCCCATTCTGTTTTTAAGGCTCTCTAATGTGTTTGTCATTTGATCTATTGAATTCTTCATTTCATTATGATTTCTCGTCACTATCACTGTTTCTTGTTCCACTAGTTGTTTCATTTCATTTTGATTCCTCCTTAATATTTCATTTTCACGAGAGAGATTTTCTATCTTGTCCATTAAGGATTTCTGTAGTTCAAGAATTTGTTTTTGAGAACTTCTTAATGTTCTTATCAATTTTTTGAGATCCACTTCTTGCATTTCTTCAATCTCATCATCTTCATAATCTTGAATTGGGGTGTCTTTCTCATTTGGGGGCGTCATAGTGTCTTCCTTGTTCTTGTTAGCTTGGTTTTTGCGTTTGTTGTTTGGCATGTTGGAGATATTTGGTTTCTTCACTGTGGTGTTTTTTCTTGTTACATGATGGCTCTATATTAAGTGGACTGTCTGCTTTCAGTGGAGCCTTAGAGGCTTGAGATGAGTGTGGACTGAGAGCTGTGTTTGGTTCCTCAGGGTTGAGGGTGTGTCAAAGATGACACTCCCAGGTTAGGTGTGGTAAATCTCTCTTTCTTTTTTTGATTTAAAAGGGAAGTAATTCCGCACAGCTGAACGTAATTGGAGGTAGTTAGCAGGCAAATGATCTACCCACAGGAGCCAGAGATCGGAAGATCTTTCCCAAGGACCACACAGGGAATCTCTGCTGCCCTCAGTGTGGGCTCCAATTCTCCTGCAGTCTCCCACTGGGTTGCCAAGTTAGATGCTAATCTCCTGTTATTTCACCCCTCCCCCCAGAGTCAGGTTTTTCTGCTAGGCTCAGGGCCGGTGCAGACCTGAGGTCGCCCTGCTTATGACGTATGTCCAAAATGGTGCCTGATCTGTCTTGCTCGCTTTTGAGAGGTGAGCGGAGAGAGAGAAACTTGTGTCCGTATCGGTCACTTTTTTTATTTTTTTCCTCTCTCTCTTCTAGTTAGCCTGGTGAATTTTTCCCCACAGAGTTTCAAGCCTCGTTCCCTCTAGCCTCCTCTTTCCGCTTGCCCGCTGGTGTCTCGGGCTATTGAGGTTCGGCTCACCTCGCGTTCCAGCGCTGGTGTGTTGAGTCTGCCGCTGGTGTCCCGAACTTGGGCTCCCACGCTCTCCACGCAGGTCCACTGTGAATCACTAGTTCTGAAAGAGTTTCCTCTGCTGTTTCATCCCCTACTCTTCCTTGACCCTGCAGTATCTCCACTTATATTAAACTGTCTCTCCCCCAGACTAATAGTGTGCTCCCTGCCTATTCTGCCATCTTGCCGCTCCCCACGTTACATGTTTTTAACCCTTCTGTCCCAGCTTTTATTCAGATCAGTCTGCAATTCTGTATTATAGTTATTCTCTAAATATCTATTCATTGTACAGTATTCCTTGGATTTACTATTTCTAATGATTCATTTTGAAGGGTGAGTTTAACAGAAATTTAAGTTTCTTGGTGATTGCCAGAAGTTAATCTACAATTATTACTGCCAATTAGCTGGAAAATAATAAACAGCTCATCTAATGGACAACTACGAGAAACCTTTGCCTGTCTCCCCAAAGTCAAAGGGAGTAAACGTGTGAATTATTCTGTAGTGTGTTTTTTCTGTTCTCTTACCAAATTTTAGTTTTGTGGTTTGACCTGATATGTTTTAAAGTCATCACCATGTTCATGAAATTGATACAACATCCCATAGCTTGAATATCAACAAAATACTATTGATAAAAATCATAATATGTGGTAAAGACTTCAGTAAGGTCTTACTAGATATTGTATTCGAAATCAGTCCTTCATTTTTTAACTAATTTGTATGACACAAACAAATATTTTTAATTTATAGGTAAGAAGGTATTTTACCCTGTGGTGTTCAGTCTTTACAATCCTGCCATCGTCTATGCCAACCAAGATGTGCCACCACCCGTGGAGCAGCAGCTGGTGAGACTTTTTTTTTAAGATTGATTTATTATTTATTTGAGAGGCAGAGTTACAGACAGAGATGGGGAGAGACATGGAGAAAGAAAAATTTTCCATCTGCTGGTTCACTCACCATATGGCTACAACAGCCAGAGCTGGGCCAGTCTGAAGCCAGGAGCCAGGAGCTTCTTCCAGGTCTCCCCTGTGGCTGCGGGGGCCCAAGCACTTGGGCCATCTTTCACTGTTTTCCTAGGTGCATTACCAGAGAGCTGGATCAGAACCAGTGCCCCCATATGGGATGCTGGCACTGCAGGCGGAAGCTTAACCTGCTACGCCCTGGCTGGTGACCTTTATATTGTCAGTCATGAAAGATCCCAAAGACCTTTCCTAGACTTCTTTTGTTGTACAGGTAGAAAAACTTTAGTTATTACAAACACATTTCCAATACCCACATCTCTTAATAAAATGCTTTCACATTTATTGCTTCAGAATTAGATGTCAGTAGTATGAGGAAAAAAAGAACCTCATGTTCTAGAAGGTGGATTTGTACAGTCATTTCTGTACAGCTTACTTTTAGTGATACTAAAAATTTTTTTTTATTTTTGACAGGCAGAGTGGACAGTGAGAGAGAGACAGAGATAAAGGTCTTCCTTTTGCCGTTGGTTCACCCTCCAATGGCCGCCGCGGTAGCGCGCTGCGGCCGGCGCACCACACTGTTCTGATGGCAGGAGCCAGGTGCTTCTCCTGGTCTGCCATGGGGTGCAGAGCCCAAACACTTGGGCCATCCTCCACTACACTCCCTGGCCACAGCAGAGAGCTGGCCTGGAAGAGGGGCAACCGGGACAGGATCGGTGCCCCGACCGGGACTAGAACCCGGTGTGCCGGCGCCGCAAGGCGGAGGATTAGCCTGTTGAGCCACGGCGCCGGCCATAGTGATACTAAAAATTTAATTTGAACACCCTACTAACTAGAAATTAAAACTACTCTGTTAAATAACTAAGAATGGGTAATATATACTTATGGAAAATTACATGGAAAGTCAGGGAATGGGAATGCCATGTTTCAAAACTTACAGTTACTGCCAAAGCTATAGTTACATAACCTTTTTAAAGATTTTTTAATTTAATACTTTGGAATAATTTAGGTTTATGGAAAGCTGTGGAGCTAGCACAGGGAATTCTCATGCTTTGTTCGGTTCCCCCGATGCCAGCCACTTACATAACCATGGTGTATTTGTCAGAACTGAGACATAAACAGCAGTAAGTTAGCTACACTACAGATTTTAATAGAATTTCACCAGTTTTTCCACAGATGTGTTTTTTATTCCAGGCTGTGTTAACAAGTTTACATTTAACATAATCTTTTATTGTTAGCATTAACAGAAAGTTTGGTGAAGGGGTTAAGATGTCACTTGGGATGCCCACATCTCTTATCTGTGTGCCCAAGTTCAAGTCCCACTCCGCTTCCAAATCCAGCTTCTTGCTAATGCACTCTCTTGAAGGGAGCAGTGATGGCTCAGTAGATGAGCCCCTGCCACCCACATTGGTAGACCCAGCTTGAGATGTGCTCCTGGCTTCAGCCTGGCCCAGCCCTAGCCATTATGGGTATCTGAGGAGTGAGCCTGCAGATGGAAGATCTCTGTCTTTCTGCCTTCTAAATAAATAAACAATTAAAAAAGAAAAAGTGGAAACAAATAAACTAAGAAAGCAATTTAAAATGTTAAAAAACAAACGAAAAGAGAACTCCAGGGAGAGCAGGAGGAAAGTAAAAGATGAAGGCAGAGCTTAGTAAAACAAAAATAGATTGACAAATATAGGGCCTTATTATTTATATGCAAAAAATTATCATGAAATGGGCAGATTCAGGGTACAAAGGAAAATATTAACATTGGGAGAATATGAACGCATTGAGAGAAAGCAGTTTTAGATGGTGAGGTTTTTTTTTAAGATTTATTTTATTTTATTTGAAAGAGTTACAGAGAGAGGTAGAGACAGAGAGGTCTTCCATCCACTGGTTCACTCCCCAGATGGCTGCAATGGCTGGAGCTATGCCGATCCAAAGCCAGGAGCCAGGAGCTTCTTCCAGGTCTCCTACACAGGTACAAGGCCCCAAGGACTTGGGCCGTCTTCCATTGCTTTCCCAGGCCACAGCAGAGAACTAGATCAGAAGAGGAGCAGCTGGGACTCGAACCAGTGCCTACATGGGATGCCAGCACTTCAGGCCAGAGCTTTAACCTGCTGCACCACAGCACCAGCCCCATACATGGTGAAGTTTTAAGAGATTGAATAAAAGACTTAAGAATTTATGAAATATAAGCACAAGTTAAGTTCATATTAGTATTTTAGAAATAAAAAGAAAAGGAAGTTCTGAAGAAGCTAAGAGCCATTTGAGAAGTTAGAAGGACTGGCATTCTGGCACAACAGCTTCAGCTGCTTGAGGTGCTTTATCCAAGCACAGGTTTGAGTCTCGGCTTCTCTGCCTCCAGTCCAGCTCCCTGCTAATGGGCCTCGGAAAGTGGCGGCGAATGACCCAAATACCTGGGCCTTGCCACCCACGTGAGAGACGTGGAGTGGCAGGCTCCTGGCTTTGGTCTGGATCAGTCCCAGCTGTTTCGTCATTTGCGGTATAGACCGGCAGATGGAAGATTGATTTGATTCCCCTGCCCCCCCCCGCCCCCACTCTGCCTTTCAATTAAATAAGTAAAAATGTTTTTAAAAGATCAAAAAATAGGCTGGTGCCGCAGCTCAATAGGCTAATCCTCCGCCTGTGGCGCTGGCACACCAGGTTCTAGTCCCGGTCAGGGCGGCGGATTCTGTCCCGGTTGCTCCTCTTCCAGGCCAGCTCTCTGCTGTGGCCAGGGAGTGCAGTGGAGGATGGCCCAAGTGCTTGGGCCCTGCACCCGCATGGGAGACCAGGAGAAGCACCTGGCTCCTGGCTTTGGATCAGTGCAGTGCGCCAGCTACAGCACGCCAGCCGCAGCAGCCACTGGGGGATGAACCAACAGAAAAGGAAGACCTTTCTCTCTGTCTCTCTAACTGTCCACTCTGCCTGTCAAAAAAAAAAAAAAGATAAAAAAATAGAGCAGTTATCAAAAATTATCCTAAGTACATTGATAAAATGTGTAATTGGTAAGTTTTCCCAAATTTTCAAAGAACTGATAATATTCATGCCATATGATCATATGATCTACTTAATATATTGCAAAATGCCATTATCCTGATACCAGTGCCTGGCAAAGCACAGTCATTCACCTCCATCTTAGCTGGAGGCTGGTGTTATTTATGAATTTAGATAAAATATGATCAGAATGACAAACTGGGGGCGTGTGCTGTGGTTAAGCCAGAGCTTGGGACACCCACATTCCGCACCTGGCCACTCCGCTTCCGACTTAGCTTTCTGCTGGTGCATCCTGGGAGGCAGCACTGATGCCTGCCACCCATGTGGGAGTCCCGTGGAGTTCTGGGCTCCTGACTGCAGCCTGGCTCCGCCCTGGATGTTTCTGGCATTTGGGGAATGAACCAGTAGATAGAAGATATCCGTCTCTTTCTCTGTCAGTCTCCTTTCAAGTAAATAAATAATTTTTTAATGGCAGATTGAGCACCCACATCTGCCTGATCCAACCCCCCAAATCCTTTGTAAAAGTGAGTTACAGTCATGTGTTGCATAAATGTTTTGGTCAGTGATCTCCTGGGATGACAATGGAGCTGGAAAATTCCTGTCAGCTGGTGAGGTGGCCGTCCTGACATTGTCGTGCCACAGGGTACTCACTTGTCTGTGATGGCGCACGTGTAGACAGGCCTGCACTTCTGTTCTGCTGATTGTGTAGGAGTGTAGCGTGTGCGGTTGCGTGCAGTACATAATCCTTGATGATAATCAACTATGTGACTGCTTCAGCTCTTTGTCCTAGTATACTTTTTAACCACTGGAGTGTTTCCTCCCGTACAAGCTTACTGTAGAGCAGTATGCCATGTTGTGCCGGCAGCAGCCTCATACACACTGTTCACTGCATCCCTTGAGGCCACGCCAAGGGATTGACCTGCACCACATAGATTTGTGTCACTCTCTGGTGTTCACACAATGACAGAATCATCTAACACATGGCTCCATGATTTTATTAAAAATAAGTAGGCACATCAATTTTGGAAAAGGAGAGAAGCCATTGGCAGCCATAAGTCTTGAGAAATGTCTGTAAGATAACAACATTTGGTATAGGATTGCTAGACGGAAGAGTCCACAATTTGTTCAGGAGAATAATGCATGAACATGGGGCTGCCTTGCCTCCTCTGAGCTCACAGCAGACAGGGAGTGAAGGGGACATGGAGTGTGAGTGCTTCTCTGGGGTGTGCCTCACAGGAATTGACCAGTAAGTAAAGCAGTCTGTGTGGTCCCTGGAGCTGGAGGGACAGGTCAGGGTGTACAGGGAGCCTGGACCCCAAAGATGAGCTGCTGTGGGCACATTCTCCCGGAGACCATGCTTTGCCCTTATCTGCTGTTAGTGGAGATAGCCCCTGTGATGATAGCTGACAGCCATGGGTGTTTGAACAGTGATTTTTGAAACAAAAATGAATAGCAGCTAACAAGAATAATCAAACATTTTCAATGAAAGCACCATGAAAGAGAAGCACCAAATTTTAACAGAAGAGTTAACACATAAGAATATGAATATCAATAGAAAACAACTTTAAAAAAATACATCTTTAGGGAGACTAAAAATGTGTATTAATCGCGTAAAATGAGATCTGCTACTGAAAAGGAATCAGAACTTGGAAACTGAAAATAGAAAAATCAGTAAATGACTGAATACTAGATTGGTCACAGCTGAAACAGATTTGTAAACTAGAAGGTAGGCCAACAGAACAAGACAAAGAGCAAGAGAGAACGTGAGAGAAAAACTGGGACGTGGAGAACCAATCCAAAACTCACAAATTGTTTAATACTAGTCCAGAAAGGGGACAAAAGAGAATAGAGGGGGAGGAAACTGAAGAAGACTTTGCATAACTAGGGAAATGCAAGTCCTCTGGCATTTGAGAACAGCTGTGAGGGCACAGCCCAATAGCTTGCAGAGACATCAAAGCAGCAAAACTCACTTATCCACAAAGGAATGAGAGTCAGGATGGGATTCACTTTCTTTATAATATTGGTGCCAGAAAACAGTAAAGGAAACCATGGAAATTCTGAAGAAAAACAACTTTGACTCTAGAATCTTTAGTTGACCTACTGTTTGAAGGCAAAATAGACGTTTTTGGACAGTCGGGGGCTCAAAGTGTGCTTCTCTCCCAGACTTTTTCGTCTGACATAATGAGACCTGAAAACACATTAAGAGAGGAAGCCCTGGTAATAAAATGGTAGTGAACAAAAAAACAAATGTAAAACTTTTGTTTAAATAGTTGTTGTTGAAACACATGATAAAAAGGAAGCGAGCAGCAATTTGGGATTTCGAAGTTGGAAGGTATGTATATGGCACACAGTGTTCTACCTAGCACTCTCAGCTAAGGGCCCAAACTAGTGACCCCCAGTAGTCATAGCACACTTGGCTCCCACGTCGTAGTTTCTCCATCGTTATCCTCAGGGATACGCAGGTTCCTCAGATAACATGATGTTTTTACATATAATCTCTGCATATCCCCCTGTCTACTTTAAATCAGCTCTGGGTTGCTTAGGTGACTGTTACGTATCAAGAGGGAAATGTGAGAGTGAAGAACACAGCAATGTAAATATAGAGGGAATGTCCTAGAGATGTGTTTCAGATGATAGTGTCACGATGATGCTAGCTAGTATTTGATGTGCCCTTTACTGTATGCAGGGTGCTCTTCATGTTAAGTCCTTTCCTCATAAGAACCTCTGAGGTAGGTGCTATCACTGGCCCCTTTGACAGATGAGAACAGTTGTGCTGCCATTGGGTGCCTGCCCCAGGGGGGCCCAGAGCCTGGGCAGCGTGGCCCCAGTCTGCCACACAGGCTGCCTCTATTGAATGGACCCCCATGTCAAGAGTCCATTCTGTACCAGGCACCATTCAGAACTGGAGCCCTGGCACCTGGAACGGACATAGTTAACTGATCACAAAGACTTTTATTCCGGCAGGAAGAGACAGTAAAACCCGAAGGTAAGGCTGAGTTGTGAAGAGTGAAGTATGTGGTTTTGGTGCTGCGTTTGGCCAGAAAGGCCTTCCTGGGATGGGGCTGCTGGAGGAGCCGTGCAGGCGGCAAGAAGACATCAGCTGGCAGTGGCTAGGGGAAGGCGGCCGCAGGCAGACGGAACAGTTCCTCGGCTTGTGAGGCACTGGGGTGCAGGGGCACAGTGGTGGGTGTTGCACACAGAGCTGAGTCCCATCGTGGAAGGAGGGGCTTGAATGCTGCACTCGGTGTATAGAATTCTTCACAGAGAAGGGCAGACTGCGTGCGGCCACAGCAGGAGGCGGTCCACGTAGACAGGAGGTGGCCAGGGTGGTAATTAGGAGGAAGGCTGACTATGGTTCGGAGGTGGAGCTCACAGAGCTTGCTGGCGACCGAAGTACAGGGCCTGAGGAAAAGGGAGGGGCTGAGAGAGGGGAGATTCGGACCACAGCTGGAGCCAGGGTATCAGGCGTCCGAGGGGAGGGGCCCAGGGCTGCACTTGCAGGCTGTGTGTGGATAAGCTCGGGATGTGCTTAGGAGGACAGGCAAGGCAACGCAAGAAAATACCAGCGGGTGAATTGGGACCACGAGTGAATTGAGTTTCCTTCCGCTCCCCTCAGTGAAAAGTGTTACTTTAAAAATCAAACGAAACCAAGGATTCCTTTCTCATAGTTTGATAATATTCGAAGAATTTTTACTGAAATTGCTGCAAAATCTTTATTAAAATCAAAATTAGCATTAGGTAGAAATGTCAAAGTGAATATTTTGCTTTAATACTTTGTACCATGATTGCATTTTGACTAAAAGACAAGGATATGAGAGTCTAGGGGTAGGTGTGTGGCCTAGTGATTAAGACACCTGCATCCCACCTCGGCGCACCTGGGCTCACGTCCTGGCTCTGCTCCTAATCTCCAGCTTCCTGGTGACGCAGACCCGGGAGGCAGCGGGTAGGCTCAAGTCATTGGTTCCCTGCCACCCACATCAGAGATCTGGGTTGAGCTCCCAGTTTTGGCGCCCTGGCCATTTGGGCATTTGGAGAGTGAACCAGCAGATACGAGCTGACTTCTCCATCTCTGATGGTGCTTTTTCTCTCTCTTTCTCCCCGCCTCCCTCCCTCTCTCTCCCTCTCCCTCTCCCTCTCCCTCTCTCCTTCCCTCCCTCTCCTTCCCTTCCTCTCCTTCCCTCCCTCTCCTTCCCTCCCTCTCCCTCCCTCCCTCTCTCTCTCTCCCCCTCCCTCACTCCCTCCCCCCCTCAAATAAAAAAAAGTAAAATTAGTAAAGAATATTAGAGTGTAGATGTGGATCTGCCACTAAAATTATATCCCATATGTGTATTTATTTATTCAATAACTACTTTTAGTTCTTCTGACTTGAGAGACAGAGACAGACAAATAAGAGATCTGTCTTTCATCTGCCCATTCACTCCCTGAATCCCTGCAACAGCCAGAGCTGGGCAAGGTCAAAACCTGGATCTGGGCCGGCGCCGCGGCTCACTAGGCTAATCCTCCGCCTTGCGGCGCCGGCACACCGGGTTCTAGTCCCGGTCGGGGCACCGATCCTGTCCCGGTTGCCCCTCTTCCAGGCCAGCTCTCTGCTGTGGCCCGGGAGTGCAGTGGAGGATGGCCCAAGTGCTTGGGCCCTGCACCCCATGGGAGACCAGGAGAAGCACCTGGCTCCTGCCATCGGATCAGCGCGGTGCGCCGGCCGCAGCGCACCTACCGCGGCGGCCATTGGAGGGTGAACCAACGGCAAAAGGAAGACCTTTCTCTCTGTCTCTCTCTCACTGTCCACTCTGCCTGTCAAAAATAATTTTAAAAAACCTGGATCTGGAACTCAATCCGGGTCTCGCCATGGGCATCAGAGGCTCGGGAGCCATCGTCGCCTGCTTCTCAGGGTGAGCATTAGTGAGGAGCTGGACTCCAGTGGAACCAGGACTTGAACCCGGGCAGCTTGGTAAGGGATTCCAGCACCGTGAGTGGCATCTTAACTGCTGTGCCAAATGCTCACCCAAGCAAATATGTGTTGAAAGCTCCTGAGTGCCTAGTGTTACCCAAGGCTCTAAGCTGTAGCAGTGATCAGAACCCACAGAAGTCCTAGAAAGGGAAGAAATGCCTCCATGGGAAACAACAAGAAAAGAAAGTGCGTACTCCATCCGTCAGCTCCTGGCTGAGCCCAGCCCTCAGGGCCGCGGGGTCACTCTGTGCTTTCCAGTGGATTCTGCCACTCTGTGCCAGTGCTTCCCAGCCTTCCCCACTGCTCTCAAAACGTGTCTCCCCTAGAGATCTCCGTGTTCCTGCCGTCCACGGGAGTTTCTCTTGGCTGCCCCACAGACTGCTCAGACGCCCTGAGCCCTGATCCAGCTCCGTGGTGCTACTGTTCCGGCTGACCCTCCCCCTGGCTGTGGAAACCATCTCGGGCCGCGATCAGGACTGCGGCTGGCACCATCAGTCCTTGGTCCCCGCCCCTGCCAGTCCGTCGCTCGCCGACTTCAGTCAGTCCTGTGTGCTGAATCGTTTTCACGTCCATTCACTTTCCTTTCTGTACACACTACAGCCGTCCACACCTCCAGCTCCCCATCCTTGCTATAAGATGCTGCCTCTTACCTGGACTCCCCACCTGCCTTCTCTATTCTTGATACTCCAGCCAGAGTGAGCCTCTAAAAACACCACGTTACTCCTGCTCCGGCTCTTTGGAGGCTTCTCATTGTCATGAGGATGAAGCACCGGCCACAAGACCAGGCACCCAGTGTTGTCTACAAAGCCCAGTAGCCCCTTCTAGGCTGCTTCTCCACCTCATGTGGCCCATGAGTTAATGGTGTTTATAGTGTTAATGGTAAAAAAAAAAATTTTTTTCATCGTTTCATGGCATATGAAAATTAGAGGAAGTTCAAATTTCAGTGTCCATGGAGACAGTGTACTGGGACACAGCTTGCTCCCGTGGGTTAGATACTGGCAGTGACAGCTTCCTTCTGCAGTGGCAGAGGTGGGGAGCTGTGACAGGGACTGTGTTCTGCTGGCCTCTTACAAGACAGGCTTGCCGAGCCCTGGCCTGCACCGGGGGCACCTCACCCTCTCTGACTGAGTCACCATCCTTCAAGGACGCTCTCAGACCTGCAGGCGTTGGCCCAAACTTCCGGTTTGCTGGAACTCTTTCCCAAGCACATCTTTTCACTTGGCCCACTCCTCATCTGTCAGCTTCAACTCCAGCTTGGTGTCTGCAAGGGAGCTATCTCAGAACAGCAGTCTAGGTGAGGCGTCGCTCCTCCCTCTCGCGTTTCTCCCTGCCCAACTCGGACTCGATAGCCAGGCTCTTCCACAGTCCCGTTGGCGCGTGCCTACCTGCTCTGTTCTTTGCGCCTCCCAGCGTTCTCTCATGGAACTTCAGCCTGGTTCAGGGTGACTGTTACTGAAGGCCAGAGCAGTGGCCCACACACAGCCCTGCTCCATACATGGCATGGCTTTGCCTCTGTGACCCCAGGCCTGCGGTTCCTGGGCTGCCCTAGTGTCCTGCACGCCCCTCCTGCACCCCGCAGCCCCTCGCTGCCCCTCCCCCTCCACGTGTCTTGCTTCCTCATTCACTGGGAAAGGAGAAGCAGCGGCAAGTTCTCTTTTCTGCTGCTGCTCTCCTGAGCTCCACCAGCCTTGCTGCCCCAGCCTCTCCCACCCCCATGGAAGAGCTGCCTGAAGGCAGGGCAGCCTTTGGCAGGGAACTGGAGCTCGTCCCTTGCAACTTCACAAGGACTCCCTTAGTCATCCTCCCGCCTCCTGTCCTCATTTTGCCTCCTGTCATTCCCCTAAGCACACAGAAATGCTGTAATCCTGTAGCTTATCTTTAGGAAACACGAGCAGCCCTTCCTTAACCCCAGGCCTTACACCATCAGTCTCCTGTTTGTCAGACACTCCAGGCATACTCCTGCCTCGGGGTCACTGCACATGCTGCCCTCGTGACCTGGAGTGATCGGCTTCCCTGAGTGTGCACAGCTCACTCCCTCGTGTCGTCCAGGCCCCTGTCACACCCCAGGGCAGCTCTGTGCTATTCTGCCCGGGTTAGATCGTCCCCTGTGTGCTCTCTCTGTGCTGTGACTTTCTTCCCAGTATGTGTCACCCCCTAGTAAGTAGGTTTACTTATCTGCTATTTTCTCACCAAAAGGAAGGCTCTATGGGCCAAGGCCTTTGTCACCTGTGTGCACTGCCGGATCCCAGTTACTAGAGCTGTATCTAGCAGATTAAACGTGTGGAAAGGTATGAATAAAATAAAGGAGGTTTATCGGGCTTCAGCTTCTAAGTAGAAGTGATTCTGAGGGCATCAAAGCCCTGATTTTTTATTTCTCTACCTGGACTCAGGTGACAGCTTTATTTTATTTAAAAAAAAATGCTTATTTGTTTTCATCTCCTTTAAAGGCCAGGTAGAAAGAGAAAGAGAGAAATTTTCCATCTACTGATTTATTCTCCAGAGACCCACAATATCAGGGCTGGGTCAGACCAAAGGCAGGGGCCCAGAAGTGCATCCGGGTCTTGCCTGAGTGGCTGGGGACCAGGCACCTGAGCCATCATCTGCTGTCTCTCAGGATGCGTTAGCAGGAAGCCAGATTGGAAGCAGAGCAGCCAGGACTCGGACTGGCCCTGCAGTGTAGGATGTGGGCCTCCCAGGCAGCAGCTTAACCGACGATGCCTGCACACCTGCCCCGACAGCTTCCCTTTAAAGCTGGTTTCCCTCGCAGTAGAAAAGGGCTGCAGGAGTTCCAAATGTCACGTCTACGTCCTGCACCAGGGGTCAGCCAACTGCTCTGTGTAAAACCAGATAAGAAATGTGTTAGGCTGTGCAAGCCGTGCAGGCCTGCTGCGCCGACTGGGCTGCTGTAGCATCACAGCTCTCAGCACAATTTACAGATACGTGAGTGCGCTGTGATTTATGAAGATTACTTAGGAAAGCAGACAGCAGAGCACACCTAGTCCTAGGCTGTAGTTTGCTGGGCCCTGCTCTCAGCCATCCAGAAAGAACAAGTGTGTTTTCTTTTACAAGATTTATTTATTTATTTGAAAGTCAGAGTTACACAGAGAGAGGAGAGACAGAGAAAGAGAGAGAGAGGTCTTCCATCTGCTGGTTCATTCCCTAATTGGCTGCAACAGCCAGAGCTGCACCGATCCAAAGCCAGGAGCCAGGAGCTTCTTCCGGGTCTCCCACGTGGGTGCAGGGGCCCAAGGACTTGGGCCATCTTCTAGTGCTTTCCCAGGCCACAGCAGAGAGCTGGATCGGAAGTGGAGCAGCCGGGACTGGAACCGGCACTGCAGGTGGCAGCTTTATCCACTGCACCGCAGCACTGGCCCCACAAGTGTCTTTTCTAGCAGCTGTCTCAGAAGAACCAGGGGACTTTGTTTTCCAAAGTTTCCAACAACCTCCCCCTTTTTACTTATTGGCCTGAATTTTATCGGATCCTGATAGTGAACCAGTTCCTACTATAGTGGGGAGAGGCTGTCTCACTGGTAGGGTAGTCTTGGCTACTATGAAGCCGTAGCTTCTGGGCTCCTGGGCTGCCTGGGTCCAGGGATTACCAAAGCAGCACACCCACCAGGCGAGACGGGACGGATGCTGAGCGGGCACTCAGGGAAGAGTTGATGAGTTGACAGGTGTTTCGTGTGACTGCTGCCCTCTCAGAAAGGAAACCCCTTGAAGGTGGGCACCACACTGACCACTAGTAACCTCAGCGTGCCCCTTGTACAGGGCTTGAATTCAGTTAGATTGGAAGTGGCAAAAAGTTGGTGCGAACCACTATAATTTTTTTATTTTTCGAGGTTTTATAATATAAATGCATGTGATCCCCCTTGAATGATGGGAAAAAAATATTTTGGAAAATATTTTTGTTTCTTTATTGTTTAAAACTTCTAATTCTTAAGGGAATAAACTGATTTTTTTTTTTAACTTAAGGTTCATAAAAAGGATTCTGGCTTTTGGCGAGATTTTGGCTTTGGAATGACTTGTCAGTATCGATCAGATTTCCTGACCATTGGTAAGTATATCTGACATTTAAAGATAGGACTTTGTATTTACTCTAGCTCTCACAGCATTTTCTTTTTTCTATAAAGGTTTTATTTAATAAATATAAATTTCATAGGTACAACTTTTGGATTATAGTGGTTCTTACCTCCATACCTGTCCTCCCACCCCGACTCTCGTCCCACCTCCTACTCTCTCTCCCATTCTTCATTAAGATTCATGTTTAATTAGCTTTATATACAGAAGTTCAATTCTGTACAAAGTAAAGATTTCAACAGTGGGTGTACCACACAGACACACAAAGTATAAAGTACTGTTTGAGTACTAGTTTTACTGTTAATTCTCATAGTGCAACTCATTAAGGGCAGAAGATAAAAGCATAATTTTTACCGGTTCCTCACCCTTTTTGACTCTTTGCCCACATTTGCAGCAATTGTTAGAAGCACTGTCACTAAAGCTCTCTCTTTTTCTGTTTCTCTCAGATTTAGTCTAAGGGGGCTTCTTGTCTTTTCTTTTTAGAGATGAAGCATCCTCGATTTTCCTTGCATTACTATGCAAAATCCCAGTTTTTAAGACAAATGGAAAAAAGCTGCTCTTTCTAGCTCTGATGGAACTGTTGGAGGTGGGGCTGGCTTCGTTGTCCGTTGCTCTAGGCCCAGAGGTGACCCATCGTCCAGTCTAATGCTTTTCCCCACACCAGCTTCAGTCTTCCCCAGCTAAACATCGAGTGTCAGAAGATGGTTTAATAAAGCAGCTGAAGCCTGATCCTGTGTCTCCCGGCTGCCTCTCCGCAGCATAGCAGAAGTCACAGAATACATTTAGGTGCCTCCTAGACCCACAGTACATTCATTATTATACTCAGTCATTCGTTTTAGAAATCTCTGTCTTACCATTGTAACACATAGATATTGGAAAATCATGAAATGACAGTTAAAAGATTATTAAATGAAACTAATGCCCTTTTTTCAGATTTCTTGCTTAATAAAAAAATCAGCGTTCATTGTCCCTCAAAAAACACATTTTATATATTTTTCAATGCTTATAGTGCCTTATTTTTATATAACAACTTGATTGAGGTATAATTCACATATTATTAAATTTATCACTTTGAAATGTACAGATACTGAGTTGTCCAGCTTTCACCACAATCAAATTTAGAATATTGTCATCACCCTAAAAGGAAACCTCATACCCATTAACAGTCACTCTCCATGTCCCGCTAACCCCCTTCCTCATTTCCTAATCTACTTCTTCTTGCCCCTTCTGGGCATTTAATATAAATGAGATTATACAATCTGTGGTCATTTATAACTGGCTTCTTTCACTTGGCATATGTTTTCAAGATTTGTCCATATAGTGTAAGGCACTTAATTATTTTACAGCTGAACAGTGTCATTGTATACCATATTTTGTTTATCTGTCCGTTGATATGCGTTTATGTTGGTTCTACTTTTTGGCTCTTAAATTTTGCTCCTATTATGAATATTTGTGTATACGTTTTTCTGTAGATATAGCTTTTGAATTCTCTTGGCTATATCCCCAAGTATAGAATCCCTGGGCCACGTGAAAGATTGTTTAACCTTTCACAGAATTCTACAGTGTTTTCCTGAGTGCCTGCATCATTCTCTCTTCCTGTCATCAGTGTATGAGAGAGCTGATTTCTCCACGTCCTCATTAGTACTTATTATTTTCTGTCATTATAGTGGAGGTGATATGGAATGTCACTGTGGTTTGATTTTCATTTTTGTGATGTCTAGTAATATTGAGCATCTTTTCATGTAATTATTGACCATCTCTTGAGTGAGATGTCTACTCAGATCCTTTGGCCACTTTTAATTGAGTTACTGGAGTTTGTTGGGCTTCTTGGAATATGTACATTACTATTTTTCATCATATTAGGGAAGTTTCAGTAATTATTTCTAGAAATATTTTTCTGGTCCTTATTTTCTCTTTCTTATATTCATTATATGTATGTTGATGGATACATATAAGCATAATTTATTTTAATTTTTGAGCATATTCAGAATGGCTGCTTTGGAATCTTTGTTAAAAAAAATCGGAGCCCTGTCAGGCATTTTGCGGTGCCTGCTTCCTGTCTTTTTTCTGATCACATCTTCCTGTTTCTTTGCCTGTGTCAAAATTTCTTTTGAAAACTTGACATTTTCGGTAATAAATTGTGACAGTTCTGGATACTTACTTTCCCATACCTCTAGAGATTTCATTTTTGTCTCTCCTTGCTTGTTTGTTTTCTGATGTGGCTACTGTTTTAATGAATGTTTTACCCCTCATCGCTACTAAGGAGCACATCAAAAGCATTCTTTTTAGCTTCAGTATTTTTTTATCTCTAGCATTTATTTACTTCTGATAGCACGTGCTTCTCTGCTTACATCACCCATCTTGACTGCTCTCTGCTTATCTATTAGTACCCTTAGCGTGTTAGTCACAGCTGTAGATTCCTAGCCTGGTAACTGCAGCCTACCTACCAAACCTGAATCTGGACCAAGTGTGTGTTCTGTCTCTGCACACTGGTTTTTTTGTTTGTTTTGACATGTTAGTATGCCTTGTAATCTTTTTTGTTGAAGCTGGACTTGATTTGCTGGGCAGAAGGAACAGCAGTAGTACCCACTGGGGATGTGGTGGTGAGGTGGGGAGTGAGCCTGTGCCCCTGGACTGTGAACCTAACGCGGCTTCTCTGTTCTCCCCTCTCCTCCAAGACAGAGGCTACTGATAAAACCCCTGCAGGTTAGGCCCTGACCCTCGGTAGATTGCTCTGATATTTTTCAAAATGGTTGTCCATCCGGTTCTCTGCCCACGCCCCACCCCTCCACCTCCCAGTCCCCAAAGCATTTTAGAGGATTTGTCTCTGATACTCAGTATGAGAACCCAGTAGAGCTCCTATAGATAAAACTTGCAAAGGAGTGGGGTCCTGATGACAGGTCCCCCTCCCTCCGCTATTGAACTCTCTTCTTATCTATACTTGAGACTCTAGCAGTTCCTCAGTTACAGCCCAGGCTTTCCTACCGGAGTGTGGCTCCTGGCCAGTCTGCTACAGGAGGTCGTTACTATTTTTGTTATTGTTGTTTTCTTGCCTGTCTGGCTCTCCAGTGTTGGGGGCAGGAGTTTGCCCTGTGACCTCACTTCACTGAGTGAGAGGATTTGTTGATTTTTCAGTGTGTTCAGCTTTTGATTTGTTGGGATGGAGACTAGAAAGCCCAGAGCCCCTTGTTGAAGTGTCAACACAGCGTGTCTGGTGTTTGAAGAGCTTTTCTGTATCTACAGGGAAGAAAAACAGAGTGTAACAGGGCATTTGGTAAAGCTGTGATCGTTCAAAATAACACTTCCAGAGATTTCAGGATTACCGTCTACCTTGTGAATGTGAAATTAAATGGGGTAGAATTGTTTCACAGATACAGGTTGGAAACCTTGCTTCTAATTAAAGAATCATCTTTTTTTTTTTTTTTTTTTTTTTTTTTTGACAGGCAGAGTGGATAGTGAGAGAGAGAGACAAAGGTCTTCCTTTTTGCCGTTGGTTCACCCTCCAATGGCCGCTGCGGCCGGCTCATCGTGCTGATCCGAAGCCAGGAGCCAGGTGCTTCTCCTGGTCTCCCATGCAGGTGCAGGGCCCAAGGACTTGAGCCATCCTCCACTGCCTTCCCGGGCCATAGCAGAGAGCTGGCCTGGAAGAGGGGCAACCGGGACAGAATCCGGCGCCCCAACCGGGACTAGAACCCGGTGTGCTGGCGCCGCAAGGTGGAGGATTAGCCTGTTAAGCCACGGCGCCAGCCAAGAATCATCTTTTTTTGTCAGTTTTTAAAAGAATCTGTTTTCTAGCTCTGCTAAAAATTATAAATGGTTTGTGTTCTCCATGCCTCCTGAAAAAAAAAAAAAAGATGTATTTATTTACATGGACAGCAGAGTTACGAAGAGAGGGATGACACTTCATCCACTGATTCCCTCTCCAGATGGCTGCAACAGCCAGGCTGGGCCAGGCCAAAGCCAGAAGCCTGGTCTCCCGTGTGAGTGGCAGACGCCCAAGCGCTTGGGCCATCTTTCTGCTGCCGTCTTCCTAGTGGAGGTGGCTGAGGTAGAGGTTCCTGCCTTCAGGAGCTCCAGAAAGAGTTCAGGCATGAGACAGAGAGCAGTGGTAAGCAAGGTAGCAGAGTGTAACGGGGTAGGGCACCTGTCAGGAGGGGAATCTGATGGGGTAAGCAAGGTTACATGGTTTATGGAGAGGATACACCTGGCGGGCCAGGTGGGCATCTCAGCAAAGAGCCGAGGGGCTGAGCTGAGAGAAGCACACTGATGGAGCCGGTGGGCATCTCAGGAGAGACGGCATGCAGCCTGTGTGCAGACTGGGGCTGGAAGGGAATGGGGTCCAGTTCTTCCCGCCAGCTCTCCTCCTTGCCACCCTCTTCTCCTGGACATAAAGGTCTGCTGGGTGTGCAGGGGTGAAATTCCTCCCAGGGTTTTATTACCCACTGTTGTCAGACTGGGTAGCCCACTTGGCGCTGAGGGGGAGGCTGGCACCGCCTGTAAAGTTACTGGGGCTATGGGCAGGACTCTGTAGTGTGAAACACAGTGTTGCTTCTCAGGTGTGCTCCCCAGGCTGCTGGGGGCGGCGTCATGCCTCTCCACAGGTGCTTTGTCTTCCTTAGGCCCCTCTCTCACACACATAGGCTCACTTCTAACTTCCTGCTGACATTACCAGGTGCACTAGCAGGGGGCTGGATCGGAAGTGGAGCAGTGGGGACTTGAACTGGCACTCACAGTGGATGCTGCCATCACAGGCAGCAGCTTTTGCTACAGTGTTGGCCCCTCGGTGCTCCTTTAGATCGTTGTTCACCTTGAGCATAGTTTGAAAGTAATCTGTTTTATCTCCATGTCATGTGTCACCCCACTGTAGTTAGCCTTCTGCCCCATCTCTCCATCAGAGTCGTTCTAGGTAGGATTATAAGTAACGTTTTTGCTGCCAGGCCATTGGTTCTTTTTAAGTTCTTAGTAGCACACACGACAACTACAAGACACTTTCTGCACTTGGTGATGGTACCTTCTCCAGAATTTTCTTCCTTGTCTGGGGTCACTTGTCAGTCTTACTGACTTACCTTTCTCTGCCTCTGATTAACCTCTAGAAATGGGCATTTCTGATTGTTCAGACCTAGGCTTTGTTTTCCTTCAATTAAAAAAAAATTATATATTTGAAAGGCAGAGTAACACAGAGAGATCTTCCATCAGCTAGTCAGCTCCCCAAATAGCTACTGCAGCTGGCTGGGCCAGGCTGAAGCCAGGGGCCCAAGCACTTGAGCCAACTTTCCCTACTTTCCCAGGCACATGAGCAGGGAGCTGGGTTGGAGGAGGAGCCGCGGGACTTGAACCAGGCTCTGATATGGGATGCTGATGTGGCAGGCGGCCTAACCCACTGAGCCCTTTGTCTTTCTGGTAAACTGCTTCAGTAGTTTTCATTTATTCTGTTCTTTAAATCATCTGTTCCCCCATTCTCACATTTTTAGCTCCAGCTTGGTCCTTGTTTGTTTCCCCCTTGGAAAGTTTTCTGGAAACCAGAAAACACACACACACACACACACATCTCAAAGAATAGAACAAGAACCTGAGATTATAGATGGTTTACATATCCTCCTCTATTTGACTTTCTACAGTTTTCTGTAGATCTTTTCACATTTCCAAAGTGTTCTCAGACTTTTGATCTCACGCTGACGGCCTGGAGCTGCTGGGGTCCTCCTGGCACCTGGCGGCTGGACGGCAAACAGGGACGTCCGTCCTCCACGTCAGTGACTCGGCGCCGTGCAGTGCTGTCTCACCAGAAGAACGCCCGTTTTTATGAGGCCTGCAGGTGCTGTGGGTGTCAGGCAGTTGCTTACCGTGTCAATTTTGATCCTGCAGGTGGATTTGACATGGAAGTAAAAGGCTGGGGTGGAGAAGATGTTCATCTTTACCGAAAATACTTACACGGGGACCTAATCGTTGTTCGGACTCCAGTGCCTGGTCTCTTCCACCTCTGGCACGAAAAACGCTGTGCCGATGAGCTGACGCCCGAGCAGTACCGCATGTGCATCCAGTCCAAAGCCATGAACGAGGCCTCTCACTCCCACCTGGGAATGCTGGTCTTCAGGGAGGAGATAGAAACGCACCTTCATAAACAGGCGTACAGGACAAACAGCGAGGCTGCTGGTTAGGGTGCCACTGCACCACAGCCAGCACTGCGTATTCAGCCTTAATTCCAGCGCCAGCTGCAGTGCCTCTTTCAGGGAAGACGTGTCTATTTTTCATGTTCTTTCTGACGTTACTTTAGCTTGATACAAGAAAACAAAGGTTTCAGTGCAAAGCCTCTGTTCTCGGAGAATACTGCACTATGAAATAATTGACAAATGAGATCTGGTGTTTGTCCCAAAAGTAGCTTTGAGTTAGTTTCTACGCTGTACCCTGTTCTGCTTGCATGTGGGATTTCATGTTGCCCCGGATGCAGGGGGTGGCGGGATGAGATGTGCTGGGCTGAGGGAGGGTCAGGTGCCTCCCTTCCCTGTGGGAAGACAGTCTTACAGGAGTAGTGTTCACCTGCCAGCCGCCAAGCTCATCAGCTAGGTGTCTAAATAAAGTGCTCTGGTTGGCTGAAGAGTCCTTTCGCACTGACGCAGAGATAATTAAATGGCACCTGTAAATCCCCAACCAGTCAAGAGAAAAGAAAAATCAAAACCCCTGAATGTCTTTCTCAATGAATGAGTAATAATAGGAAACAGGTTAGAGCCTGTGGCTTAAATAAACATACAACTATAACATCATGTTCAGGATTAATGGTCACAGTTGCAGTAACTGTTGAACAAGCAGAAATAAACACAGAAACATTTTTAACAGCTTTTAATTATGATGGCGTACAAGATATTAGCAGTGTCTCAGAACATCAGTTTACGTGAGTGAGCTACACCAGGGCCTTCCCAAGGTGGCTTGGGATAGATACTATAGTGTGATTTTGCTTGTTTTTCGCTTTGTATTGTCTCATTTAGCATGGATCCATATATATTTATTATCCTTTATTTTAACTAATATATATGTACTTGCATTATTACAATAGTGAGTTGAAAGAATGTCACTGAGGCGAGGAAAACAATGTAATGAGATCTACTGTAAGAGAACTGATTTGAGGAGAGAGAAGATAGTCTGAACTGAAATCTGAACTATAGAATATTTTAGAGAAATGTATTACTTGCCTATAGAAAGAATGTTGTTTTAATTGGGGTATAAACTACAGACAAAATGAATAAGAAAATATATTCAGATAGGACTGTACTACATTATTTATCACTCGCGGCTCTTTTACCACTGGGTCAGTTGCTTGATCCAGAAAATAGAGATAAGGTGGAAAGCATGCATGAACTTTTTAGCCTTTTCCTTTTAAAAAGGACCTCATTGTATATAAACCCCTGAAAATTCACACAGGAAAAATCATTACTCCTTTTGGTCAGTAAATTATATCTGAAATGTCAAAAGTTCTAAATTCCTAGGTGCTAAATGAATTGAGTTTTACAATTCCTTTTAACCAATTATTACAAACCTTAAGTCAGGGTAGTGTTTAGGTGTTTTTTAAAGGATATGTAAAATGTTCTCTGCGAGACAGTTCAGACTGCGTCGTCTTTTATACACAATTATTTATCGTGAAGCCCAGCGAATTATGGTATTTAAAGTGAGAGAACTTAACTATTTGCACAGGTAAGTTGAGGATTGTTTTTTGAGAAAAATTATTTTACTTTTATTCCTGTTTTTTTAAACTAGCTTTTAATTTAAAGACAGAAGCTAAGCAGTGGAAATATATTATGTTTTTGACATTAAATGGTACCAATAAAGTATTTTGTTACCAAAAGTTAAATGCAGTTGTGATATATCATTGTCTTTCTGTTGAAAAATGTCATGAATACAGACAAGTACACCACATGCATTTGTGCGTTTTAAAGAAGAAGAAGGCGAGCCAGTACGGCAGACAGCAGGGACGTCACCGTGACCACTGTGTGCCCCTCTGCATCCCACACCCTCACCCTCTCTCTAGCAGCCCCCTGGTTGTCGCAGTCATTTTGTACTTCCTCTACTCCATTGTTTTCTCAACTGTGTATGTACCTGTACCCAAAATACTGTTTAGAATTTACATACATTATTATCTCACTATATAGTCTCTAACTTTCTTTCATGCAATTTTATATTGAAAGGCACCCATGTCAATCTCAAAATTCACTCTTTTTTATTATTGAATAGTATTCCATTTGACTATACTACAGTATTGCAAAATTCTGCTATTGGTAAATATTTGTTGTTGTATTTTTGCTGTTTGCTTGTTTACTGTGGTTGTTACAGGCAGTGCTGCCATGACCACACTGCACCTATCTCCAGCAGATGTGCCAGGGTTTCTCTGGGTGTAAACGTGCAGTCATTGGCCATACACATGATTCCTACTTTCCAGGTGAGCCACCTTCCAGCACTGGGTGAGAGTTAGTTTTGCATACTTGACAATATTTAATTTTTTTTTTTTTTTTGACAGAATGGACAGTGAGAGAGAGAGATAGAGAGAAAGGTCTTCCTTTGCTGTTGGTTCACCCTCCAATGGCCGCCGCAGCTGGCGCACTATGGCCTGCACACCACACTGATCCAAAGCCAGGAGCCAGGTGCTTCTCCTGGTCTCCCATGGGGTGCAGGGCCCAAGCACTTGGGCCATCCTCCACTGCACTCCCTGGCCACAGCAGAGAGCTGGCCTGAAAAAGGGGAAACCGGGACAGAATCCGGCGCCCCAACCGGGACTAGAACCCGGTGTGCCGGCGCCACAAGGCGGAGGATTAGCCTATTGAGCCGCAGCACCGGCCGGCGATATTTAGTTTTATAAGCCTGTTAGTTCTTGCTAATCTAATGGGCAGATACTTTGCATTGCTAGGCTTTTACCCATTTTTACTAGTTCATAGAATTTTTTTGCACATTCTGAATACCAATTTTGTTTAAAATATTTGCAGATATCTTTTTCCCAGTTTATCTTTCCTCATTCTTTTTTTTTTTTTAATTTATTTGACAGGTAGAGTTATATATAGTGAGAGAGAGAGAGAGAGAAAGGTCTTCCTTCCATTGGTTCACTCCCCAAATGGCTGCTACGGCCGGCGCTGTGCTGATCTGAAGCCAGGAGCCCGGTGCTTCCTCCTGGTCTCCCATGCAGGTGCAGGGGCCCAAGCACTTGGGCCATCCTCCACTGCCCTCCTGGGCCATAGCAGAGAGCTGAACTGGAAGAAGAGCAACTGGGACTAGAACCCGGCACCCATATGGGATGCCAGCACCACAGGCGGAAGATCAAGTGAGCCACGGCTCCGGCCCCTCCTCATTCTTTTTATTCTTGTGTGTGTGTTTGTGTTAAACAGCTTTGTGTGTGTGTGTGTGTGTGTTAAATAGCTTTTTCTTTTGCTTTCCTCATTCTTTATGGTACTTTTTTATGAATAAAAATTCACTTTAATCTGATTGATCTTTTTCTTTTATGATTCTACCTTTTGAAAAATCAGCTTTGTTTTTTTGTGCAGTCCTAGGTTCTAGCAGAATCTGAGCAGAAGGAACAGATTGCTTCCACAGTCAGTGCTCCTCCCTCGTGCAGTTTCAGTTACCCATGATCAGCCGTGGTCTAAAAATATTAAATGGACATTTCCAGAAATAAAACCTCTTCAGTTTTAAATCGCACGCCATGCTGAACAGTGTGATGAGGTCTCTCTGCAGCCCACCTGGATGTGAATCAGTGTGCACAGCCTATTAGTCACTTTGTAGCAGCCTGGGCTCTCAGATTGATTGACTGTTGCAGCCTGGAAGACCTGGGGTTTGGCCTTCGGGGAGGGGGCAGCAGTAGCCTCACACTCACCCGGCATCGACATCGTTCACCTCGCTCCATCTCACGTCATCACAGGAATGGTAGGTGCTATACAGGAAGGTATTTTGAGAGATACCACATTCACATAACTTTTATTACAGTATATATTTGTTCTACTTCATTATTAATCATTGTTAATCTACTATGCCTAATTTGTAAATTAAACTTGATCACAAGTATGTATGTATAAGGATAATACAGTGTGCACATATATATAGTGTATACAAAAACTCTGTGTGTGTGTGTGTAACACCGCATCACCACCCACATCCATAGTTAGCATTATGGTCCACTCCTGGTGTTGTGGAATCCCTGCGTTTAGACGAGTGTGAGGACGCGTGTCCACCACTGCCGTGTCACACACAGCATTTAGACGAGCGTGTGAGGACGCGTGTCCGCCACTGCCGTGTCACACATAGCGTTTAGACGAGCGTGTGAGGACGCGTGTCCACCACTGCCGTGTCACACACAGCGTTTAGACGAGCGTGTGAGGACGCGTGTTCGCCACTGCAGTGTCACACAGAGCGTTTAGACGAGCGTGAGGATGCGTGTCCACCACTGCCGTGTCACACAGAGCGATTTGTTTCACTGCCTTTGAAAATCTGTGCTTGCCTGTTCACCCCTGCCTCCCACTAACTGCTGGCAAACCGCTGGTCTTTGCCTCCATAGTTGTGCCTGTCTAGAATGCCAGAGTTGGGAGTCACCTCCGGAGAGCCTTTCCAGGTGGGTTTCTTTCCCTGAGTAATCCTCATCTACGTTTTTGTTGTATAGTTTTTCATGTCTTAGTGCTGGAAAGTAACCCCATCGTCTGCACATTCCACAGTCTGTGCCGTCACCGTCAGAGAACGTGTTCGTTGTTGGCAGTGATGAACAAAGCTACCGTGAACGCCCGGGTGCAGGTTTTTATGTGGTCCTAGTTTTCAGCATCTTTGGGCAAGTCCATTTACTGGATTGTGCGGTGAGGTTCTGTAAGACACCAAAGTGAACACACTGTTTTGCACTGCCTCCTGCAATGAGTGATGTGTGTGATGGTGTCAGCATTCTGGAAGTTGGCCGGCTAGCAGGCCTGTGGTGGTGTCTCGTTGTCATTTGCAGTTCCCTGATGACTTAGATGTGCAACCTATTTTTCTGGACTTGTTCTCCTCTGTACCTCTTCTTCAGTGGGGTGTTGGTTTCTAGTTTTTATTGTTGATTTATGACTCCGTAATAGGGAAGGGTTTCTTAAAGACACTGTAGCTTGGTCTAAAACCCTCGTGGATAGCTTTGAATTTCTCACGTCTTCAAACGGGAGAGATTTGTGTATGGTGTGAGGTAAGGGTCACCTTCACTGCTGTCCAGCACCACCTTACTATTGTGCAGAACCCCCGTCGTCCACCAGCTGTCCCTGCAGGAGCAGCACTGGGGGCTCCTGTTTCATGAGGTTTCCTGTCACTGCACCCTTAACCCGTGGTCTAACTGACGTTCAGCTAGTTCACACCTGGGAGAACTTGTCCACTCACCTTCTCCTGAAAGGCCATCCTGGGCACAGCCTTTGCACTTTCATATAAATGTTAGAGTACGCTGATAAGTCTCATAAAAACCTTTTCTGAATTTGGCTGGGATCTCATTAAATCTGGCAGCTCCCTTTGGGAAACGCTGACATCTTTACAAGGAATCTTCCAGTCTTTGAGCATGACGTACTCTGGAGTTTCAGAATTTTTCACACAGTAAACATACATATATTATTTTTTAGATTTTTTTTCTAGATACTTTGCATTTTTATGCCATGCCTGTCTTCTGTTTGTTTTTATTGCCTGTTGCTGGTCATTTGGAAGTCATTTATTTTTGTATATTAAGTTTTGTCTTCAGAAACTCTTTAATGATATATTTCTGGTTTGTTTTGCAGTTGCACAACTGTATCATTTACTCACACCACATGAGTGCTGGAAGCTTTCACTTCAGTTTTTTGGTCTTTGATTTCCGTTTTGCCTCTTGGTGCTTGTTATGACTTGTCCAGCAGTGTTGATGGAGGAGGTTAAAATGCACCCCTGCTCATGTTCTGCAGTGCAAGGGCTGGGAGCAGTCTCAGAGTTGAGAAAGCTCGCTCCCTTCCGTACTTAGTCTTCATCATGCTTAAGAGCAGTCATTAAATCCTCCTACATCTGTTCAGATGCACACATGGTTTTCCCCTCCTTTACTGCATCTTACATTAATGAATTCATAGATTTTCTGAAGTACTTTGCATTCCTGGGCAAACCAGTGAGTCACGATGTATTATTATCCTTGCTTGACATTGCGGGATTTGGTTTGCATACATACACACATCTGTGTTCCTGTGTGTGTGTGTGTGTGTGTGAAATGTTTTCATCCATGTTCATGAGTCAGATTGCCCGTAACTGCCCTTTCTCATCCTCACTGCACTTTTCTGTTAAGGTTGCTTATAAAAATAAGTTCCAGAGGTCCCTTTTATCCTGTTTCTAGAGAGGATCTGTAAAACTGGAGTTATGTCTTCCCTGAACGTTTGGCTAGGCGGCCTGAGAGCCCCATGGCACGGCATTAACTTTTCTACCCAGGAAGATGATGGCTCATTGGTTCAACTTACTTAATGATTGTAGGACTATTCAGATTTTTCTGTTTTATCTAGAATCATTTGATTGAGTTATTTGGGATAAATTATAGTTCTCTAGAAGTCTATACTTATAAACTTGAAAACTTAGATGAGATGCATGAAGTTGTTGGCAGTGTGGATGTGCAGGACTCACGGTGATAACCTCTTTCTCCTCCTGATCTTGTTCGTCTGTGCTGTCTGTTTTATCTGGCTCAGCCTTGCTGGGGGCTGGCGGATTTTTTTTTCAGTCGTTTCAAGAAGTGGACCCTGGGCAGCCAGGTGTGAGGTTCACGTCCTCCTGAGCCCAGCACTTCCAGTCTTGTTAAGTCAGGCGCTTTAACTCCTGGTGCGTGTGTGTAGTTACATCATGTAGCTTTCAGTCAGTCCATCGTCGGGGAGATGATGGTGAGTACTGTATCACGCTCACTGGGCATTTGGCTGTCTTTTGTGAAATGTCAAGGGTTTTTTGACTTTTTTAAAAAATTGGCTTATATTTTTTTAAATGAGTTTGTGAGAGGTCTTCTATATTCTGAAGTTGAGTCCTTTGTCAGGTTTATATACAGGCATCCCTCCGTATCCAGGACCCCCATGGGTACCACAGTGGGCGGATGCTCAAGTTCCCTGTGTAAAATGGCCCAATAGTCACTGTAACCTATACGTAACCTCCCAGGTACTCTGATCACCTGTTAATCATGTCTGATACCTAATGCGGTGTCAGTGCTCAGTGTAACTCATGCTGTTTAGGGAATAACGACAAGAAGGAAAGCCTGCAGTTGTTTTTCTTTCCTATATTCTTGATCCATGGATGGTTAAATCCGTGAATGTGGGACCCAAGGCCAACTGCATTGCAAAGGTCCTCTCCCAAGAGAAGGTTTGCTTTGCACTCCCTTAATTGATGTCTCTTACTAAATTTCTCAGCTCTAACAAAGTTTAATTCTTCAGTTTTTTTTTTTTCCCCCTATGGCTAGTGCTTTGGTGTGCAATGTAAGAAACCTTTGCCTACTCCAGAATAAAGAAGAAATCTTCATGTTTTCTTGTAGACATTTCACTGTGTTGCCTTTCATGTAAGACTGTGATGCCTTTGGAAACGATTTTTGTATACGCGTTGCCATAGGAGTCAGGATTCATCCTTTAGCATTTCTGGAAGTGTAGGTCTGCTGATAGCAAACCGAATTGTAATTTGTCTGTAAATATTTTTGTTTCATTTAAAAAATGTACTTTTGATGAATCCAGGGTTCTGGATTGGCAGTTACTTTTCCGTCTGGCACGTTGCTGTGACTGGATATCCCTCTGTCCCTGACCGCCATCATTCCTGCTGGGAGCTCTCAGCCTAACAGCTGGCAGTGCCCCGAAAGGTCTTGAAGAGCTCGCCCCTGCTGCTCACTGCTAGAACACTCTGTATGTGGGCTCATTTCTGTTCTGCTCACGCTTGTGAAGTCCTTGTCAGTTCTGGAAAGCTCTCTGCTGTTACATTTTCAGATGCTGTCTCTGCTTCGTTCTCTATCTTTGCATACTTCTGAACGTCTTAAATAACGTGTGCACCTTCAGACTGTTAACAACAGCATCTTAAGACGGTTATTGTATCTCTTAACCCATTTCTTGTTTTCCAACTCTATTCTGTGTTACAGTCTGGTAATTTCTTCAGAATTATAAGCAAACAGATTTGAAAAGAACCAAATAGAGCAACTAGAAATGAAAGCTACAGTAATTGGGTTTTTAAAAAAAAGTTTTTTCATCTGCTTGCAAGGTGGAGTGTTGGGGGGGCGGGGGGGGAGACCATCTTCCATCTGCTGGTTCCTCCTGCAATGCCCACTGCAGCAGGGATGGACCAGGAGGAAAACCAGGAGCCAGGAACTCCATCCGGGCCTCCCGTGTGGGTGTCCCGGATGCAAGCACTTGGGCCCTCACTCGGGCCCCAGGATGCGTTAGCAGGAAGCTGGGACACAGTGGAGGAGCCAGGACCCAGACCAGCACTGTCCCAAGTGGCGGATTTTTAAACCCAACAGATGGGTGTATGAGATTAGACCCAGTGATGGGGAGGTTGTTAGCGCTGGAGTGCAGATCTGCTTGTTCGCTTCTCTGGGGTACTCAGGGTTTGTGCCAGTTCAGGGCCAGTGCGATGTGTGCTGCAACACTCTGACTCCCTGGTTGTGTTCTAAATGACCAGGGCTAAAGTCCCCTGCCTCCATTCAGTGTCAGGGTCCAGACGGGCAGGCTCGCTCACCCTTGCCCTGGTGGGGTTGCAGGTATGTTGCGGGTGGCTGCTGGGATGCCAGCTTTATAGGCTGGGGGCTCCCATTCAATCCCCTGTGGACCTGCAGATGGAGGCTCCTGGTCCCTGCCCTGAGAGCAAAGCCGGCTGCAGCACCTCCCCGACTTGTCTGGGTCCCTGCCTTCGCTTGGGTGTTGGAATTTTCCACAGCTTTGTCCACGGCCAGCGCCTGGTCTGCGCAGTGCCCGAGCGGTCAGACGTGTGATGTAGTTTCTACTGCACGGCTTTGTTGAGCACGCACCCCTGCACCCCGAGCATTCTGGTTCTTCTCTTGGGGTGGATGCTTGGGGGGCTTGGGCCCACCCTTTGTCTTCCTCACAACAGCCTGACCTCGCTGAGGAAAGTGGGTTAACATGGTGGGAACTGACCGTTAGAAAGTGTTTCCAGCCTCCCGTCTGTGGGGCCTTGTCCTCACCATGCGTGTGCTTGCTACTGCTGGAGACGCTCTGGTGACGACGCCATGGCTGTGTTGGGACTCCAGGTGTTCCCTTCCTAGGGATGCCGCATGGCGAGCTGGGTGCCACAAGTGTGTGCCGTCTAAGTGACGTGTCCAGGCATCTGCAGCTGGGAACAGTGCCAGGAGAGGTGGGCTAAGGACAGACAGCAGCGGCCCACGCCCTTCCGCCCTCACAAACCTGTGTGCGGCGCAGGCCTCCCGACTTCAGAGTTGCAGGTCTGGTGGGACCTGAGGATACGTTTCCAACAAGGCTGCTTCCAGGGCCACCGCGCCAGTGACCTGGCGACCCCATGGCCAGCCCCGCACGCCCACAGCCAGGGCACAGACCCAGCGCTGTGCGGCCCCTGCTTTGGCTGAGAGGCACGTGAAACTGGCAGAAGCAACAGCCAGGAAACAGTGTCACTGGCCGCAGGGCTCACATCCGCACAGGCGTCCTTGTTTGCTCCACAAACAGCCGCGCACCTGCCGCGTACTGTCTGCCCCTCAGCCCAGCCTTCAGCCCCGCAGCGGTGACACCGGCCATGTAAACTCGCAGTCAGCTCCACACGCACACACCGGGCTGCATCTCAGTGCTCAGTACCCACCCGTGGTTAGCCGCCACTGGGCGGAACGCACAGAACATCCCAGCACCGCAGACTGTTCTGTTGGGCAGGGCTGGTCTATGGGAAGACACAGAATGAGTTTTCGGGACCAGCACGGTGGCGTACTGGATAAAGCCCTGGCCTGCAGTGCCGGCATCCCATATGGGTGCTGCCAGTTCGAGTCCCAGCTGCTCCACTTCTGATCCCGGCTGCTCTCTGCTGTGGCCTGGGATAGCAGTAGAAGATGGCCCAAGTGCTTGGGCCCCTACCCCTCGTTGGAGACCTGGAAGAAGCTCCTGGCTTCGGATCAGCTCAGCTCTGGCCATTGCAGCCACCTGGGGAGTGAACCAGCAGATGGAAGAACTCTCTCTCTCTCTCTCTCTCTCTCTCTCTCAAATAAATAAATCTTTTTAAAAAAGAAAAGAAAAAGAATGAGCTTTCACTTCTAAAGGCACAGAGCAGGGTCCAGAATAGTGGGACAGGAACCTAAAGGTGTGAGAAGCCAGGGGCCTAGCCGGTCAGCGTCCCAGCCTGGGGCCTTGGTTCTGAAGTTCCCAGGACTCATTCCAGGAGTGCCCCATCCCGGCCTGGGCTCCCCAGCCTCCCCTCCCCGACCAGAGCCCTACAGCGGGCACGGACACAGGAGCCCTGTGGTGACTGAGCCGCTGTGCTCCCGTGCCACCAGGCTCTTTGGGGAACCCACTTTGAGGAGGCCGGCCTGGAACGTGCCTTTTCTAGCCTCGTGTCAGTGATGTGAAAAGCCCGCCATGATCAGGGGCTTGCAGGACTGCAGGAAGGCTGCTCGCCCGGTTTGTCAGGAAGACCTGCGGCCGCCCCAGCGACATCCCAGCTCCCGCCCCACAGCACACACGCAGGCCACGGAGGGGAGCGACTGTTCTTTTATTGATGCAAGTATGTCCAGCCACACCGAGAACTGACATCCTGCATTACGGTACAGCTTTATGTTCAAGAGTTCATGTCAAAAACGAGACAGCAAATTGGGGTACGTGTCCAGTGGGGCAAATCAAGTGGCAAACGCGGACAGGGTTGCAAGTAAGGACTAAAAGTGGTGAGCCGTGAAGTGCACACTGGTGGGACGGCTCCGGCACACACGTACAGAACACGTTCCATCACGGGATCCCAACTACAGATTCTCAAGGTTCAAGCCTCTCTCTCTCTCAAAGACATCAACAGAGCGACCTGCACCGGGGAGCCCGTCTCAAAGTGCAAACGCAGGGACAATCAGTGCAAGCATTGGTTCCGTCCAGGCAGCGGGCGCCCGAGGCCTGGCCTGTACCTCTCAGGCTCCCCCCCTCAGGAAATGTGGAAATTGGAACCTGGCTGGTCCCAGCCCAGGCTTCCCCTCCCCGTCAAGGCCGCTGCCCGAGCCAGGCATTCCTCGGCCAAGGATGAGGAGCTCTTGCCAGAGACGGAATCGGCCAGGAGGGACCAGCTCGGCTTTTGTCCCGGCCCACGGTCAGGGAGATTCACACCAGGAAGTCGGCCATGGAAAAGCGGAGTGCACACCTCCAGGCGTTGTGCAGTTAGATGGGAACGGGTGCCGGCCTGGCTGGGTCTCCGCGTTTCGCATTCCAGTCGGGGGCAGGACAGGGGGAGGGCAGTCCACTAGGACCTGTGTTTGCTTCTCTTCCCCTTGAACCTGGACAGCCAGCCAGCGCAGCCCGAGCTGTCGCCATCCCCGAGGCTGCCATGTAGCTCGCTCCTCCCAGCTCAGCCCGGCTCTCGGAGGCAAGGCTGGGAAAACACAGCTGCACAACTCCCTCTCCACAGTCTCTCAGCTTTCCCTCCTCTCTACAACAAGGTTGAGAAATCACCAGCCAGACGCCCCCCCTCCCCACCCCTGGAACCCAGAAATCCCTGATCAAAGAAAACAGACATGTAAACTCTGGGAAGCCCACGCTCCAGAAGGAAGCACGTGGGCCCCCCCAGCCACCCACCCAGCCCCTCGCTGAGCCCCCGCGGCCTCTAAGGCACTAACCCGACGTCAGGGACGCTGGCGGCAAACTCACCCGGGCAGGCCGGGCTCACGTTGGTTTTGGTTGGGTTGTTTTTTTTTTTTTTTTTTAATTTTTTTCATAAGGTGTGAATAATCAAAAGTAGAAAATAAAAATCTACATCTCATTAGAATAAGATGGGGTCATGAACGCCATCTCCCATGAGACTCTTTCCCCGCCCCTCCCCATAAGCAGGGCCCTGCCCTGTTATTTAAAATAAACCAAAAAAAACTTTGTTAAGTGCCAAAGGTTGATGCATGAAATAATTACCATTTTTTTCCATAAAAGTTATATACAAAATGGACCCCAGCCAGTGAGGCCGCCTCATCTGAACAACCCAGCAATCCGGACGGAAGCTCGCTGCGTGCCAGTGCGTCGTCCCGCGCCTGCAGGCGCCTCAGGCCCGGTTGAGCAGAGTTGTCCTACAGGTGCACAGGGAACAAGGTGACAGTCAGGCCCCCGCGTGGGCAGAGGGCAGGTCCACGTCGTGCAGAACCTGCCGCCCCGTGCAGAGGAGCAGACCCGGGGCCGGGGTGAAGACGGCAGCACCGGCATCCAGCATGGGCGCCGGCTCAAGTCCCCACTGCTCCACTTCCCATCCCGCTCCCTGCTAATGCGCCTGGGAGAGCAGCAGAAGGTGGCCCAAGGGCTAGGGCCCCTGCCACCCAAATCGGAGACCCGGAAGAACTCCTGGCTTTGATCCGACCTAGCCCCCTGGCCGCTGAGGCCATCTGGAGAGTGGACCAATGGATGGAGGGTCTCTATTTCTCTCCAATTCTGCCTTCCAAATAAATCAATCTTTTACCAGCAGAAGAGCAGGTGCGTGGTAGCCGCCCACCCCCACCCCGTGGGCTCAGGGGTCCCTGGCAGGGTCCAACCTGAGGGTCTTCCAGCTGTCCTTTTCCATGTGGTTCTCAGGGCCTTCACTTTCAAACGAGGCGATGAAGAGACCTGAGAGGCAGAGAAGCCCCTCAGATCCCACCCCCCACCTCCCCTGCACCCTGTTTTCCTTTCCAGGCCAAGCTTAGGACAAAGGACGGGTCTCTGGGGGGGCCCAGGGCTTCCCAGCACCACCCCCCCGCACCCTGTTTTCCCTTCCAGGCCAGGCTCAGGACAAAGGGCGGGTCTCTGGGGGGGGCCCAGGGCTTCCCAGCCCCCCGCCCCCACACACACACAGCCCTGCAGGCGGAGCCGGCGGCCAGCCAGCGTCACCTGGGCTGGCTCACCTTCCTCATTGTAGATGGGCGCCGTGAGCAGGTAACTCTGAATCTTCTTGTCCTTCTCGAAGGGACACTCTACCTGCGTCCACGTCATGAACTCGTGGATCTGTCTGGAGATCTCCCAAAATTTCTGAAGGCACAGGGTGTCTATCTGTCACCTGGAGCTTATCACCCTCCCCCAGGGGCCCGGGCTGGGGGAGGCGGTGCTGGTGCTGCAGGGCCAAGCCATGGCTGCAGGAGCCCCCTCAGCCGCTCTGCCCAGGCTGTCCGGCTGCTGTGTGATCTCGGCTTCCCACCCCTGGCTGGGACCTTACTGTGGGAAATGGGTGCCCCGCCCCCACCCGCCATCCTTGGGCAGGTGCCCTGAGCCCCCTCCCGCCCTCTGGAATTCTCTGGCACCACCTCTTCTCCGCCCAAGCTGCTCTGTGCCTTCAGCTGCCCCCTACCCTGCCCAGTGCCCTAGGATATCTCCCTCTCCCTCTCTCTCCCTCTCCCTCTCTCTCCCCTCTCTCTCTCTCTCTCTCCCCCTCTCTCTCTCCCCTCTCTCTCCCCCCTCTCTCCTCCCTCTCCCCTTCTCCCCCTCTCCCTCTCTCCTCCCTCCCCCTCTTCCTCTCCCCCTCTCTCCCTTCCCCCCACCCCCCGGGCCAGGTTAGCTGTAGAACCAAGGCCCTGGGTAAATGCAGGCTGCCTGTGACTCCAAGCTCTGTGACCAGGTCACCCCACCACCACCACCACCAAGATGCGCTCCCATGCCCCACCCCCACCCACCGTGGCTCTCAGTCCTAACCTCCTCCCAACCTCAGGCAGGGCTCGAGCAGCCCCTCCCCCAGGCCCCCGCTCAGCAGCCACAAGCTCACCTTGAAGTTCACGTGGCCGTTGGGCAGGTGGTTGGTGTGGATCTTGTGCAGGAAGTAGATGTCCTTGACGAAGAGGTTGAACACAGGGATGACAATCTTCTCGCGGCTGCTGTTGGCCGTCTGGGACCGCTGCGTGGCCCCCTGCAGGGCGGTGCGGTAATTGCAGAAGTTGCTCGAGGGGTCCATGTGGTGCTGGGGGTGGGGGGGGCAGGGAGGCCCTGGTGAGTGCCCGGCTCCTGCACCGCCTCAGGCCTGCTCTGGGCACTGCCTGCAGCTGCAGGTGGAGCCCAGGAGCCAGTGCGGGGAGGGGGAGGAGCCGCGGGTAACCCCAGGTAACCGCAGGATGAGGCCTTCTGAGTTTGTCTCACCCTCCTCCCAGAACTTGCCCTTGCTCCTCTCCCAGGCCGGACCAGATCCGCCAAGACAGACACTGTGCAAAACAGAGGCCCTTAAGGGCAGAGATCAGCCCAGCTGCTAAGTCACCCGCATCCCCTGTGGGAGCCCCGGCCTGCAGCCCTGGCTCCAGCTCCCTGCTAATGCAGGCCCCGGGAGGCCGCGATGATGGCTCAAGTGGTCCCTGCCACCCACATAAGAGGCCTGGATGGAGCTCCCGACTCCCAGCTTGAGCCCAGACCGGTCTGTCTCAGGCAGACAGTGAGCCAATGGATGGGAGCTCTGTCTGTCTGCCTCTGTGTGTGTCTTTCTCTGCCTGTCAAACGAAATAAACTCAAATAAAAATATTTTTAATGGATTCTCTTTCAAAGATGTCCATAAGGCTGCAAACAAGCTCCCGCCCCGAGCCAGCCTCTGGGTGACCAGATGGCCCCGGAGCAGCGGCCGCGGAGCAGGGAAAAGGCAGGTCAGACTGTGCAGCCACAGCTGTCACTCCGCCGTTCTCCAGAACTCCCTGGGGGCCAAGAAGAGCCTGCCCTGGAGGGCGAGCATCCAGCCGGCCAGCCACGGGGGCACGGGCTCGGGGGGTCCCTACCTCCAAGACGTCGAACTTGGCCGTCTTGACCTTGGACCACGTCTTCTTCAGCCGCGCCACGGGGCTGAGGTTCATGCCGGCTGCAGGCACAGGTGGGGAGGCTGGGGTCAGGCAGGGCAGGGGCGGCAGGCCACAGGGGCTGCCCCGCCCATGCCCCAGGACACTCACAGATGATGGCCATCATGGAGTTGAAGTTGCCGATGTTGAAGCACTCGCGGGCCACATCGATGAAGAACTCCAGCATGCGGGTGCGGTGCTTCTTTTTCACCACCTGGAGGGCGGCGGCATGGCCTCGGTGTGAAGCCACCAAGGGGCCGCCAGGCAGGGGGTCGAAAGGGGCCCGGGACTTGGACAGGCAGAGAGGGCCGGGGCTGGGCTCAGCTCCCTCGGCCCAGAGGGGATGGGGCCGCCTCCCTCTAGGGCTTGTGTGGGCTGGCAAAAGAGTGTTTGCTGGGGGCTGGCGCTGTGGCACAGCAGGTAAAGCCACCACCTGCAGTGCCGGCATCCCATATGGGCACCAGTTCCAGTCCCAGCTGCTCTACTTCCAATCCAGCTCTCTGCTGTGGCCTGGGAAAGCAGTAAAAGATGGCCCAAGTCCTTGGGTGCCTGCACCTGCACCTGCTGGAAGAAGCTCCTGGCTCCTGGCTTCGGATCAGCCCTGCTCTGACTGTGGCGGTCATTTGGGAGTGAACCAGTGGATGGAAGATTCTCTCTCTCTCTCTCTCTTTCTCTTCTTGTGTAACTCTGACTTTCAAATAAATAATTTTTTTAAAAGAGTGTTTGCTGAGCACGGGGCAGGGGTAGGGAGGTAGGGCATTCCTGGGATGGAGGCCCCATTGTCACTGAAGGAATTGCCGTGTGAGGGACACCTGACGATGAAGATGCCATTGACGGACAGTGCCATCATCTAGCTTGAGGCTGGGGCAGGAACCAGAGCCTCCTGGGGTACCGAGGCACAGAGGCATGGCAGTCAGCTTACCCGGCACACTTCGGTGGCCACCAGCATGCTCAGGCAGTTGAACCAGTTGTCATAGGCCTCCAGGCTGAAGGTCTTGGTCAGGTCCCCTCGGCACTGGGAGGGATCCAGCAGGTCAGGGGGATTGGGCAGGTCCGGGGCCCTGTGCCCCCTCCCAGCACACCTCGCCTTCACATGCTCCCAGAGCAGGTGCTGCAAGGGTCCAGCAGGTGTCACAACCCCACCTGCCAGGGCCCTGCCCACTCACCCTGTGGTTGTCCCGGGAGTCCGTGTGGCTGATGATCTGTATCAGGTCCTCGGGGTGAATGCTACTGACCCTCTCCTGGGGGCACAGGGACAGCAAAGGGGGGCGGGTGACGGCCCTGTCCCTCAGAGGAAAGGGACAGAGCTACAGAGGAGCGCGGTGGGGAGGGGGTACAGCCCGGGGCACAGACCCTCTGCCTTCTTACAGCCCTCTGTGGTTCCCACCTTCCGGCCACCCAGGCCTGCCAGGCCCCTGTGGGCCTAACACCAGGCACAGGCACCTACTACTCGTATGGCCACACCTGGCCAGAGGCATCCAGGTCAGGGCTCACGAGCCCTCTGCCCCAATTGGCAGGGGCTATGCAGTGCTGTGCACAGAGGGGCCCTGGGTGAGCTGCAGAGGGCGCACCCTGCCCCACCTGCACAGGGCGGCACTGACCAGTTCTATGTGGGTCAGCTGCTGGGCCAGCACCAGGGGGTCGCAGCACACGCCCAGGATGTCCTTCTGGGCGGCCGGTGGCTTGGCCTTGAGGACGGGCCCTTTGTCCATGGCTGGCTGCCGGAGCTTCTCCCGCAGCTCCTGGAGCTGGTTCCGGGCGGCCAGGGACAGCAGCAGGCTCTGTGTCATCTGGGCGATGGCCTTCTTCACGGTGCCGTTCTCCTGTGGGGGGCCGGGGTGGGGGTGGGGTGAAGGCGGTGCTAGCATGGGCTGGCAGGACATGCCTGGCAAGGAGCCCAAGACCCCAGCCAAAGCCGCTGTGAACCTCTGACCTCTGACCCCAGAGCCGGCTGCCCTGGGAGCCTGCTGGGTCTGCAAAGTGTGATTTCTCCCACAGGCAGCCCCTGAGCTGTTTCTGGCTTCTCCCAGGCAAGAGCCACTGGGAGCCAGGACAGCAGACAGAGCTCTTACTGCCACTCCAACAGGTCCCCACTGCAGGGAGCGGGGTGGGGGCCAGGGGCTGGGGGAGGGGCAGGGGCTGGAGGAGGCACTCGGCGGCGCCAGGTTGCAGGGCCAGCTGAGCTGTCACTGGGGGATCAGGGACCTAGCCGCAGCAATCCCCTGGGGCAGTGCCAGGATAGGGGGCCTATGCAGACCCCCCACCCTCGCCCTGCAGGAGCCGAGGGAGCCCTGACCTCGTCACACTGGGTGACACGGTGTGTGATGGCCTTCAGCTCTGCCATGGCCTTCTCGTCCTGGAAGTCGTAAGGGAATGCCTCCGTCCACTCCTTCAGCAGCTGCACGACCTTGGCCGAGAAGGACTTGAGCTTGGCCTGGGGCAGCAGGGGCACAGAGTGAGGCCCCCAGGCCCGAGCGGGTGGCACAGGCTCCCCAACCCCCAGGCCTGGGCCAGCACCTCCTGTCCCTGCGCGTTCGGGTGCTATAATTAGAAGGTACCCTAAAATAGCACCCCATAAAAGCCAAGTGAAAACTTGGCACCCCATGCAAGACTCTCTTGGTGCCCTCTGGCTGAAAAGCAAAGTGGGCAGGTGCAGGGGGGAGGGGGTGGGACCCCCAAAGGGCAGCAGCCCGGAGGGAGTTCCAGAGGGTGCAGCCGGATCCCTGCCCCCACCCCCACCCCACCCCCACCGACCCGCTCCAGGGCCGGCTGCCCTTACCTTCTCGGGCCCCGCCTCCAGCCGCTGCCTTTGCTCCAGGCAGATCTGCCCCACACGGGCCAGCAGGTCGTGAGGAGGCACGAAGACCCTGGAGCTCAGCAGGAACGTGAAGATGTATGTCCTCTGAGGAGGGAGACAGGTGCAGGCTGCCTGGGGCCCTCGCTCCCCGCCCGCGCCCCCCCCCCCCGCTGGGGTGCCCCAGCTCCTGCTGCCCAGCCACCCCAGCACCGGGCCAAACCCAGCCCTGCATGTGGGGAGACTCGCGGGCCAATGCGGACCCCTTGTGCAGCCCACAGGGCTCCCCAAGCCCACCGTTGCTCTAGACCCTGGTAGGCCTTAGAGGGCAGGGTCTCCCCAAGCAGCACGGGGCCCAGACGGTGGGGCATGCCCTGAGGGGGGCAGAGCTGGTCAGTGGGGTGGGTGTGGGTTTGCGAGGCAGGGCCCGGCACAGCCCAGTGGGGCAGGAGCCTGGGGCCTGAGACCTGGTGACAGGCCCCGGCACAGCCTCGGTCCCCGCTGCCAAGCCAGAGCCCCACCCCCTGCATCCACCTGCCATCTGCACTGGGAGGGGTTCTTCCCAGGGTGATGAAGCTTCCTGAGACTCCAGGGGGAGACTCTACCCCAGCTGGGGTCTTGCTCTGCCACACTGTTGGGAGCAGGGCTCCCTGGAGCAGGATTCAGGGGCCTGGGGCTCCTGCTGGCCGCACCAGCCCTCCAGCTGCTGGGGGAGAGGGGGGAGCCCCAGGCAGCAGGTGAGGCTCGGTGTGGAGGAAGAACACAGAGGGATCACAGCTCTGAGCCCTCGGCCGGAGCTGGAGCTCCAACGAGAAGCTGTGTGTCTCCAAGGAGGATGGGGGAGACGGGGGCGGGGGGGGACACGTGTGTCAGCTGCCCACGAGTACGGGGAGACAGTGAGGGAAGGGGCTGCGGCCTGGTGGCTTCTCCTGCCCCCAGCCGGCTCCACTCTCTCCTGGGAAGCGAATGGCAGTTCTTGCGGTCACAAGACAGGAGGAAGATGGAGGGGCCGGCAATGCCAAGGCTAGTCCTCCCTGGACCTGACTCCTCCAAGAGTGGACGCCGGAGGCTGTGCCTCCTCCAGGCCAAGGCCAGCCTGCCCCACGCTGCTCCCGGGAGCACCTTGGTCCCGCCTTCCCTTGGGGGGAGGGGTGCACAGCTCATGCCAAGGGGCAGGCAGGCCTGCAAAGCACGGTTGCTAAGAGACACCACCCCCACGCGTGACCAAGGACGCCTCCTCCAAGCGCAGGCGGTGGTATCTGCAGGTGCAGAGGTGGCGGCTGCTGTGTGCCCCTGGGGGCGGGGCAGGGGCTGGCTCCTCCTCCTGCTGAACCACGGCTGGGGGTGGGGGGTGGGAGATGGGGTTGGGGGGTCCCTCATGACTTCCCAGCTGAGCCATGAGCTCCAGGACCCCAAGTGCCAGCCCTGCGCTTGGACCCTGTCTCATCTCACAGTCCCACTCAGAACTCAGGGCCCTGCCTGGCCCGTGTGTGTGTCTCCACCTGCCTGGGGCAGTAGCAGGAAAGTCACTGCTGACTCCCCAGGCCGGCCACCTGTGCTTCCAGGTAGGGCAGAACAGGAAGTGAGGACGGCGTGGAGGGTGGCACTGGGCCCCGCTGCCCCCGCCCAGAAGCAGCACCCCACCCACCACCCCCACCACCCCAGGCCCCGCACTCACATCGGGGTAGTAGTCCACCGTGGGGACCAGGTGCTCCATCAGGGCCTCCAGGGACCCCGAGATGAGGCGTCCGTCTTGGAAGATGAGCCCTCCCGGGCCACCGCCAGCCCCGCCTCCCCGCTCGCCCATGCTGGGCTGCACCTGTCCGCTACAGCTGGGCCCGAGGACGCTGGAGAAGACCACAGCCGTCTGGGGCATAGCTTCCTGGGGGAGGAGAAAGGCTGTGAGCCCCTGGGGGCGCTCGGCGCCGCGGGGCTCCCCCCGCCCTGGCAGGGGCAGGACTGAGAAGTGTTTGCCCCTGCTCTGGGCACACTGGACCACGTGGTAGGAGCCTGGACACAGAGCCAGTCCTGGGGATACAGAGGCATGTGTTACAATGCACATTCACAGGCCCATCACCAGCCTGGCCCCTCACTCAGGCATCCTCTGAAGGAGCAGACCCTTCCTCGTTCCCACATTGCAACCGACGCCCAACGGGAAAGAACTCAACTCAGGAAAGCCCAGGGGTCACCACCTCCAGGAAGCCTTCCTGGATTGATCCAAGACTGCTGGTCCCCGCAGCTGTGAGTGGCTGTGTCATCTGACTGTGTGTCCACTTGCCAGCTCAGAGGAGGCCAGCGAAATAACGGAAGTGGGTTTCTGGGACCCCAGCACCTTGCCCTCAGTGCAGACTGGAGCGACTGCCCCAGCAGAGCACAGTCCCAGGTTCAAAGGTGAGTGGCGGGCAGGTGGTGATCTCGCTCATTTGGCCTCTTCACCCCAAGATCCCAGGCTCACCAAAGATGACAACTCCCGGCCACCGGCTTCTCCCGCCGTTGCTCTGGTCAGGGGGTGTTGTGGGGGAGCGTTCTAGCACCCCACTAACTCACATAGCCTCCGCCAGTCCTCCAGGGCAAGGCCACCCTCCGTCCAGCCTGCAGGGGGACTGGGAGCCAACCTGGAGCCACAGCCACTGCCCCGCCACAGAAAGGGGACAGATGAGTGGGCGGAGCCTAGTCACCCCGAGGTCGGGGGCGAGGGAGGGCCAGCAGGGGTGCCCCAGGGGGACAGGGGCTCCCAGGGGCTCAGAAGCCTCCCAGGGAATCAACAGAGCCCACAGCAGCCTGGCTAATAGGTGGAGGGGCCCTGGGGTCTCCCCAGCCCACCTGTCACTCCGGCTCCCTCCCAGGAACCAAGCCTCTGCAGGCCACTCCCTCCAGCCTGCTCTCGCACCTGGAGTCCACCTCTCCCATGCCAGCCACATGGTGCCCATCCCCCTCTGCTCCCCCGAGGAGGGGCTGTCAGAGCTGGACGCCGGCACCCCCTGGGAGGGAATGCACGGCGACAGAGGTCATCCAGCACACCAAGCTGAGACCCTGTGTGTTGCAGGTGGCTCAAGGGCTGGCGCTGAGTACCTCGTAGCAACCCCTCCCCCGAGACATTCACTACTCTCCAATACTGCAGGTGAGGACAAGGCCCAGCAGGGCAGGTCGCTGCCCCAGGTCCCGCAGCGACATCGAAGATGGCCAGAGCCTGAGCCTGCCTCAGCCACTTGCGGCTTTGGAAGGATCCTCCGACTCCCAGGCCCTTAATGTCCTCCTCTGTAAAATGGGCACGGAGAGGGCTACTCACAGGCTAGCCAAGAGGATCAAATGAACCCTCAGCATAAAGTGTCAGGTCGCCGCCTCCCTGGAGCTGACTCCCACCGGCGTGACTGCCCAGGAGCCCCCACAAGCCACATGGGTGCCCAGGACACAGAGACCCTGCACGGCTGCTCCAGAGCCAGGCTTGGTCCCTGCCTGCACCTCCTCCCTGTGAGGTAGCCCTCGCCCCCAAGGCATCGCTGTCCCGATAGCAGCAGCAGCGTGACCCGGGTCCCCAAGCATGCCTCCTCCTGCAAGACCGCAGGCGATTCCCATGCAGGTGCACGGAGGCCCCAGGAGCTCAGTCTCAGAGAGTGCCCACCCCCAGGTGCCTTGTGCCAGCTACACCGGCCAGTGCTGTCACCTGGGGACCTTCCAAAGACACCCCCATGAATCCGAGTCCACTGGTCGAGGTGGGGATGGGTGGGGGTGCAGCCCTGCCACTGGCAATCTCGAGGTTTTCCAGGTGCACATGGGAGCAGAAGGCAGGGGGCGCCCTTGTCCTGCCTCGGCTGCATGCGGCCCACCCCCCAGCCCCCACCCCAGGCTGCCACCACCCCCCACCCCCTACCCCACCCCCGCCCCAGGCTGCCACCACCCCCCACCCCCCGCCCCAGGCTGCAGGGACCGCTGAGAGCCAGGATGGCGCTAGGCTGGCCGGCAGCCAGAGGGCCACAGCAAGGAACCTGCCAGGACCCCCGCCTCCCCCAAGTCCAGCTGGGGGAGGGGACAGGTTTGCACCCCCAATGGCCTCCTCTCAGCTCCTTGCAGCTCCTCTGTGGTTCAGGCAGGAAGGCAGGCAGTTTCTAATTATAGACCTCAGCCGCTCAGGGGGAAAAAAAGTGCTCACAGGGAGGCGGGTGTGAGTGATTCACCGGCTCCTTACACTCCCACTCATGTCCCCCCACACACACGCCCCCAGGGGCCAGTGGCTCCGCCCGCAGCGCAGGGCCCCAGGCTGTAGGCTGAGAGGGAGGGGCCCTCCTGCCAGCTAGGGAGAGAGCCTGGGACCGCACCTGACTCTGGGGGCGCCACAGAGGAAGGGGGGGTCTTCCTGTCTGGGACCTCAGAGGATGCCCACCCTATTACTGCGACAGCCAGTGCTGGGAGCCAGGGGTCTGCACCCCCAGCCGTGACTGGCCTGGAGGTGAGGTGGGCAGAGCAAGCAGGGGCGGGGGGCTTCTTGGGACCAGCACCGCCACCCCCCACAACCAGCCCCGCTCTGCCAGGCTCTGCCCGAGCTGCCCCAGCTGCCACCTGTGCTGTCGTCAGCAGTGAGGGCTCACGCCTGCCACCCTCTGCCCGGGGAGAGCTCCCCGCAGCTGCAGCCCCCAGCCTCCTGCCCTGCGCTCCCTGCCCTGGGCCCATATCGGCCTCCGCCTCCACGGGGCGGCTCTGAGCCTCAGTGTCCCCGGCTGTGAGCCAGGGGGCGGGGCCTCTCGTCCCTCCTCCCTGCAGGGAGCTGCTGTGTTAAGCTGACAACACAAGGGGTCAGGTGCACCCTGCATCTCTGCCTTGCGGCCCAGCAGGGAACAGCCCGGAGCTGCCAGTGGGCACGTTCTGCCTGCTCACTCCAGGTGGGCTGCTGCCACACCCAGGAGCCTCCCAGACTCTCCCCAGGGAGACGCATGGAGGTGGGATCCCTGGGCTCTGCTCCCTGGGGAGCACGCCCATGCCAAAGCCTCCACTCCCTCGCTCTCACGCCCCCCCCCCCCAAATCCGGACCGGGCACGAGGTCCTGGCTCCCAGCACGCTCAACACTTAGTGACTGCTAGGCCAGGGACACGGCAGACCCAGCCCTGTAAGACCCACCTGGGGGAGGGGAGGAGACCAGGGAGCCATCCCCAGGGCTCAGCCAGGGCTCTGGGACCCCCCCCTCCGCTTCCCCCCTGGAGTCTGAAGTTCCTGAGGAATGCAGGAACCAGGACAAGCTTTCTGTAACTGACTGTGTGCTGGGTGCCCTCAGAGGAGGGCCCGGGGCTCACTCGGCCCTGTCTCCCCTCCCATGGCATCGCAGCGTGCCCGAGTGTTCCCGGGGCGGCCGGCAGGGGGCGGCCTGCAGGGGACGGGCCCCGGCCTGAGCAGGAGACACAGGGCGGCAGAGTGCACCGCCCCACACTCTGCCCGAGACCCCAGGACCCACACCCTCTCCTTAGACCCGCACGCTGAGAAACTTCAGCGTCCGGGAAACCGGGCCGGATCCGCCAGGAGTGGGGGCGGGGCGCGCGCCGGGCTTGGCCAGGGGGGTTTCTTTCCCAGGCAGCTCTATTTTTTCACCTACTCAACAAAAACGGAGACTATTTTTAGCCCAGCAAGCTGCTGGGCATCACAATTAGCGACTGCAAATTACACATCCCGCCAGTCTGCCTCCGCGGGCTGCCGAGGGGGCGGGAAGAAGCAGTGGTCCCCAGGGTGGGGGCGGGGAGCTCTCGGCCGCCCAGGGCCACAAAACCAAGAGGGCCCTGGGAGAGGCTGCGATCAGGTGGAGCCGCGCGGGCAGCTGGGACCTGGCCGGCGACCCCGGGCCCAGCTCGGCCCAGGGCCCCGCCCAAGGGGCCCCAATAGCCCTTCTTGGGCATCTGTCTGGCTCCGAAGTGCTGGAGTGCAAAAGCAGGAAGCCCTGCTCCTTGCCTCATTCATTCATCCCCTCATTCATTAATTCATCCCCTCATTCATGCATTCGTGCATAACTGGGACCCGTGCAGACACTGGATGCACTCACAGAAGGAACGTCATCACTCCCAGGCCCCACAGAGCACCACAGGGACAGGAGAGGCTGGCGCGCACGAGGACCGCGGATAAGGCAGGTGGCGCCGTGGATCCCAAGAAGCTCAGTGCTTCAGACAGAGGAGAAAGGGGGTGGGGTGCAGGCTCCGCCCAGCTCTGCCCGGGGTCCAGGGTCCAGGGTCCAGGATGAAGTTCCCCTTGGCAGGAATTTCTCCCTGGTTCTGGCAGTGACCCCCCAACGCCCTTGGGAGTGGTCTCAGAGAGGACAGTGGGGGCCCTCACTTCACCCCAGAGCTCAGAGCCTAGTGAAACCCACAAAGGCAACGCCCAGGGGCTGGGGGCGGGGCAGCCCTGGGACAGGGGTCCGTGCAGATGTCAGCTTTTCGGTAAACCTTCCCTGGGTCACAGGATTCACTTGCCTCTGTGGACTGTCACCCACTCTGGAGGGGAGACGGCTCCAGGCCAGGAGAGCTGTCTCAGAGCTGGCGGGGCCCCGTTCTCTGGGACACGGGGACTCTCAGAACCTGCTCCAGCCACCTAACCTTGCGGGAGACAACAGGTGAGGGGTCCTGGGCCTCCTGGCTGGGGAGCAGCTCAGGGACTCGCCTGGGGATAGCCAGCCAGCCTGCACCTGCACTTCCTCCTCCCCTCTGCCCTGCACTCATGCCCCCCTCCCCAACAGATCAGACCAGGGCAGCAGCTGTGTCTCCTCCCCACTCCCCATCCCCTGCCTGGCCCTCCCTGGTCCCCAGATCCTGCCATTCCCAAACGGGGGTTCACAGACCAGAAAATACAGGGAAAAACGTGGCCAAGCCACAGATGTGTCACTTCTGTATGGGACTGGGACCCTCCGGCTGATGGAGGCAGCAGCAGAGCTGGGGGAGGGCTGTGCCCCTCCCCACATCTCCTCCCCCGGACCCCCACCACAGCTTCTAAGCCCAGTTCCCAGGTCTCCATCTCCCAGAAGCTCATGAGAGCCCTGACCCTGCCTCCTGGGCCACACCTGGGAGCCAGCACCTGCTCAGAAAGGGAAGATGCTACTGCTCGCCTGGACCGCGAGCGGGGAGTTCAGGACGTGGGCTTGGATGGCACTTGAGCTGCACGACACTGGTTGGGCCATGCAGCGCTGGCCTAGGCATGGACTTGGGGGCTGGTGCCACCCTTCCCCGACCCAGTCTCTGAGTGCCTCCCTCACCTCCCCACACCCAGGAGAGACAGGGCCCCTGCTGCAGGTGGGAGAAAAAGGAGGGGGTGTTGCCTCCTGCTTCCTGGACCCCTGTCCCAGGCCCAGGGGCTCAGCACCAGTTCTGGTCTGCCCAGGGGGTGGCGCCCTCTGCCAAGAGGCCTCTTCAGTCCCTACCCCCTCCTCCCTCTGCACCCCTGTGGCCTCTGCAGCCGAGAAGTCCTGGGGGCACCCAGCTGACCCCGTCCCTGCAGCCCCCAAGCCCCTGGGCAGCGGGCAGGGGACAGGGCCAGGTTTGCCTTGGCACAGCCCCACTCCAGTGAGGAGGCGGCTGCCATGGGAACCCGAGCACCCACTGCACCCAGGCTGGTCTTGGGAGCAGGGCTGACAAACTGGGCTTTGTTCCACACACACAGGGTCCATTTTCCCCCACCCCGAATTCCTTCTACTGCCACCGGCTGTCGGAACTGACCCCGGGGGAACCTGCCCTCTTGTCCACCGACTGCCCAAGACAAATTCTGCCAACTTGGGAGTTTTCCTCTTCTCCTTCTTCCTCCTCCGTTCGGTCCAGTCAGCTTCTTGTGGACAGAGCATCATTGTCCACCAGTAATCATCCCGTTACCGTGGCTGCAGAGCCCGTGGATGGAGCAGGTAGGGCTGCCGGGAACGCTGGCCCCTTCCCGGCAGGCGGCCGCACACTCGACTTCCCTGCTGGCCTCCTGCACAGACCACCCCCTGGGCAGACCAGAATAGGGCGCTGTGCTCCTGCGCCCCTGGCCCAGATCCTTCCTGGCTGGCGCCAACTCCAGGGCTCCACTCGGCACCCGTGCACGTGGGCAGGCGGCTCTGGGGCTGAGCAGAGGGGAGCAGGTGCACACTGCGGGCATCTTGGTTTCAGGGAGTCCCCTCGGGGTGCAGACCCTCCAAGATCCACTTCCGAGGCGGGGGTCCATGAAGACTGTTGGACCATGCCAGGAAGTCGCCAGGGCCCTCCCCACGCTGGCCAAGTGCACACAGTGGGCTACTGAGCTGGGTCCAGAACCAGCCCGAGGAGCGGCGTCGAGTGGCCGTGGACAGGGACAGCCGGCAGGCGGGCGGGGCCCCGGGGGCGGCTGCTGGGTGCTGCAGACTCATGCAGGAGTGGGCAGCAGCCTCTGCCCTGCCAGAGGTGCTGGGAGACGAGAACAGAGCGCTTTTGTTTTTAAATGGCATCTAATTAGGCTGAGCCAAGATTTTTATTTTTTCCTTTGTGTTTAAAAACAACTAAGAAGCGATTTTCTCCGGCTGCAACTGCCGCCTTCCTGGCTGACGCCCAGGGCAGCACCAGGGAGCCAGAGCTTTCCTAGGGCTGCTCAGTGGGGTCCCTGAGCTGATGCCGGGGTCTGAAGTGCCATGGCCCTGTCTGGCGGTCACAGCCCCCGAGAAACAGGAGAGGACCTGGGTCTTGACCCCACCCCTTGTGAGCACTCAGCAGCCTTCCTGCCATGTGCCCTGAAAACCGTGGCCCTCGTCCCTGGGGGTCAGACCCCAGCCAGCCCCAGGAATGCCACTGGCACTCGGCCACCTCTGCCTGTCACCTCCGCCAAGCTGTCTTCCAGATAAAGTCATCGGCCCCAGGTCCCACAGGTCCAACGTGGCTGCAGAACTGGGGATGCGAATCCCGGGACTGTAACCATGGTGACCTGACCTGACTCCCAGAGCCAGCATGGGGGGGGGGGGGGTCAGGGGAAGGAAGGGCAGGTGAGGGCGAGTGGTCAGGGCGTGTGAGAGAGGAAGCGAGATGCAGAGGGGGCGAGGGGGCGGGTTCTGAGGGGCCTGGGAGCCTTTCCACCCTCTCCACAGCTGTCCGCTTTCCGGGGGGGCCCAGGCAGAGCCGCCGTGCGCTGCCCAGATCTCCTGCCGTGTACTATGGGAAAACTGCGGGGATTTCAAACTTTTCTTTGGCATCAAACTTATCTTAATACCATTTTCCATGAACTTTGTCCCTCCAAGGAATAGCCTTTTTTATTTTATCTTTTGCTTTTATTTATTTGAAAGGCAGAGAGAGAGAGAGAGGGAGAGGGGGAGGGGGAGGGGGAGGGGGAGAGGGGGAGGGGAGGGGAGAGGGGGAGGGAGAGGGAGAGGGGGAGGGGAGGGAGAGGGAGAGGGGGAAGGGAGGGGAGAGGGGGAAGGAGAGGGGGAGGGAGAGGGAGAGGGAGAGGGGAGTGGAGGAGAGAAACAGAGAGACGGAAGTCTTCCATCCAGTGGTTCACTCCCCAAACCCCAAATGTGCACAGCAAGCTGGGGCTTGGCCAAGATGAAGCCAGGAGCCAGGAGCTCCATCCAGGGCTCCCGTGTAGATGGCAGGGACCCAAGTCCTTGAGCCGTCACTGCTGCCTCCCGGGATGCATTAGTAGGAAGCAGCACTGGAACTCAGCACTCTGTGATGGCTCGTGGTACCCAAAGCAGTGGCTTAACCACTGCACCACCATGCCCACCTGCCCACAAGCTTCTCCAAAGTGCTGAGTGGTTGCCCAGGTGGCAGGGGAGAGGGGCCAAAGGCTGATCTGGTCACCAATGGCCACAGGTGTACTCAGTCACACCTGTATAATGACAGCACCATAAAACCCCAAAAGGACCAAGTTTGCAGAGTCTCCTGTTCGGTGACCACGTGGAGGCTCCAGGACACGGGTGGCCTCTGTAGTGTCCTGTGTGGAGGATGGGCAAGCCCAAGTATGTATTTCCCTAAATTCTATGGTCAAACAACCCCCAGCAGGGCCCAGCGGGTGAGAGGCCCAGGTCACAGCCTGGGACTTGCCATGGGCATCTGGGGTCGGGGTGTCTGGGCCTGCGCCCTCAGCCTGGGGGCGGGGAGAGGGTCTGACGCTGTCTCTGGGTAGGGCAGGCCAGACTGAGTGACAGGTGCGTGTGATGGAGACTCTACTGAGCCACAGAGACTACAGAAGGTTTTCCTACTGCACTGGGTTTTCCCGCATCCGTCTTTGTATTAGCCACTTCTTGTGACTTTAGCTAAAGCACCTGAGCAAGAGACATTTGTCAGGAAGGAAGAGGGCTCCCAGAGCAAGCCCGGGCGCTGCCGAGGGTGGAGGCCTGGAGGCAGGGGAAGCCAGCAAGCAGAGGGGGAGGGAGACGGGGCACTGGCGCTCCCTCTCACTCCGCCTCTTCCTAAGCAGCCACTGCCGTCTGCCACCCAATCCAGTCCCTTCCCAAGGCTCCCAGTTTGGTTCACTCCCATCCTTAATCCATTAACAAAAGACTCAATGCATGGCATCTGGGAGACACCAAACTCGCAAGGACACACAGCCAGGTGGCCGCTGGCCTGGCAGTCAGATCAGCGCACTCCACAGGGGACCCGACTCTGCCTGACTCCTTACGGAGATCCTCAGAGGCACGGTGAGGCTCGAGGACTTGTGCACCTGCCAGCTCCATGGGAGACCTGGATGGAGTTCCTGGCTTTGGCCATGGGCCACCCTCAGCCGGGCATCTGGGGAATGAACCAGCAGATGGGCTCTCTCTCTCTCTCTCTCTCTTCCTCGGGGGTGAAAACCCTCTCAGGAGGGGGACCCAGATACCTGAAGTCCTGCGTCCCACAGAGAGGTGCTGTGACTTCCCTGAGCCCTCGCCCACACCACCACACCACCAACATCCAACCAAGTCCCCACACAGAAACGCCCATGTGACCGAGCGACATAGATACAACATAAGCCTCAAATGGTGAACAACAACAAAAAAAAAAACCTCACGTGCATAATAATAATAACTTTCTTAAATCACATTCACATCAGAGAAGCAACCCCGACTCCGACTCCAGACAAGTGAGAAGAATAACCCCCGTATGGTGGCTCCACATCGACTGAGACGTGGCCAAAGCTGTACTCAGAGAACAATTCATAGACTTCTACACGTTGCAGGTAAGCGAAAAGGAGCTTCTAAGCACAACAGCGGGTGTGCAGCCAGCTGGAGGAACAAGTTGCTCCAAGTTAGTGGATTCAATCAACAAGAAAATGTAGAGCTGCTTCTAAAACTCGAGAGCTAATTTTCTGAAAACTCAGAAATGATTTCCATCATCAGAAGGAAGTGAGGGGCAGAGAGAAGAAAAAGATGGGAGGGAGAAAAGGAAGGAGGGAGGGAGGGAGGGCAAAAATACACTGGGCATGAAAAATGGGATTTAGGGGCTGGCGCTGTGGTGTAGCGGGTTAACACCCCGGCGTGAAGCACCAGCATCCCACATGGGCGCCAGTTCAAGACCCAGCTGCTCCACTTCCAATCCAGCTCTCTGCTATGGCCTGGGAAAGCAGTAGAGGATGGCGCAAGTCCTTGGGCCCCTACACCTGCGTAGGAGACCCAGAAGAAGCTCCTGGCTCCTGGCTTCGGCTCAGCACAGCTCTGGCCATTGCAGCCAATCGGAGAGTGAACCAGCAGGTGGAAGACCTCTCTCTTTTTCTCTCTCTCTCTCCTCTCTGTGTAACTCTTTCAAGTAAATAAATCTTTTTTTTTTTTTAAAAATGGAATTTAACTACAGATACTGGAGAAGAAACTTGAAAGGGACCAATGGGGTAAACCTTAATGACCTGAACACTCTTGAACTGGAATATTATCTAGGATATATGAATAACCGAAATACTTAAAAATGCTTAGACTCCGAAAGGACCAATAACCGTAGGACAAATTAAGTTAAGCCACCAGTCGTGGGCGACGCAGTTCCCAGACGCAAGACTGCAAGCCTCTGAGACTGAGATAATGTTATAAGAGATTTAAATGGCTTCCACTACCCAGTTCATACAGGAAAGCATTCCACTGGCTTTGGGATGTAACACAACCGTGATTTATAGATGTGACAAACGCGCCTTCTATTAGGAGGCGGAGATAAATTCCCGCCGATGAATATAGATGAAAAACACCCCAGGCAACACGGCGACAGCAGCAAAGTGAACTCAGCCACATTTGCAGCCCCCCCGGGCCTGACCCAGTGGGACCTATTCCAGGAACAGCGGCCTGCGTTCGCTCAGAAACGCTCGTATGTCAACCCGTTAACAAGCCCGAGGAGGACGGGCACTTGATGACTTCGCAAGATCCAGGAACGCCTCTGATAAGGCTGAACGTCCCTCCCAAGTGCACACTGCTGGCCATCAGCGCGGGAGCAGGCACCCCGCTCGCGACCTGGACCGTCCACCGGAAACCGGGGCCAATTTCAAACTCGGTGAGGCTTCTGAGGCTGCCCCCGACCGTGGCCATCCGGTAGCTAATAGAAACCACGGCCAGAGAAGAAATGAGGGTACACTTCAGACGAAGACGCTGCACCTGCCTTACACACAGGTGCTGTGGCTGCTTTCCCAGGAGGCCAAACGGATCATTTACCCAGGAGCTGACCCATCCGCCTCTCCCGGCCACAGCGGCTGTGGGTGGGGGTGCCTGTGTCTCTGTGTGTGCCTCACCCTGGCTCTCCTGGCCCACACAGCCATTGCACAGAGGCACCTGCTGTCCCCAGTGGGCCGGCTCTGCCGACCTGGTCAGCCAGCTGCAGCCACGCCGCCACGCCACACCCACCGCAGTGGGGGCACCCTCCGCAGGTGCCTGGCCTGGGCTGTGTGTGGCGGGGGGGGGGTTGGGGAGGGTGGGGGCAGCCTCGGCTTGGCTGGCCTCAGCATGACGGCCTCCGGGGCTGCTGCCCTAAAAGCAGACCCCATCAGAGACGTCTGACTCACCCTGGCAGCCCCAAGGACAGGCAGGGGCGGCTCGCGCGCTGCCTCACTGACATTTGGGAAATGCCAGGCCCGGCCCTGCCAGGAAGACTGGCTGTGCGAGCCGCACAGCAGGGGCGGCACTGTGGGTGCAGCGGCTGTGGCTGTGCTGGGAAACGCACCTGCGAGCCCACAAGGCCAGGGCCTCCGCAGAGGGCAGAGCCGGGCAGGAGAGCAGGGAAGGACCAGGTGAGACCCTGCCTCCACCACAAGCCTCCGTGCCCAGTGCTTCTCGGGCTACACGCAGGAGCCCCCCAGAGCCCCCCAGCCTCTGGGCTGCTCCCCGTCCTGGACCCCACAGCGACCCAGGTGGCCCAGCACCTCGCACAGCAGAGACACCGTGCTCCGGAGTTGTCTCTGACCCCAGGCAAGCCTCAGTGTCCCCACATGGAAGACAGGAAGCAGGACTAGAACAGTCTGGCTCCTTCCTTCACTTGTTCAGTCAGCAAACATCCAGGGGCGCCCTCCCCCCCCCCCGACCTGTGCCCTCCTACTCAGGCATGGTGGGGAGCCCAGGGACCTCAGGATCTGCAGGAGACGCGCACACACCACAGCACAGCGTGGCCTCCTCGGGGTGGGGAACTGACTCTCAGAAGACAGGGAGGGAGGGCTTCCTGGAGGAGGTGATTTTTGAGATGGGCTTCCCAGGATGACCAAAGGTTTTCCAGTGCTTGAGTGGAGGAGAGGCCAGGAGCTGGAACAGTTGGGTCTCCGGGCTGACCGGCCTTCCGCTGGCCACTCACCAGCGGTTCCCCCCAAGGTGAGGCCCAGGAGCCCAGATGTGGGAGGTGTAGGCAGCCAGTTGGGCCTCACACCAGTGGCCCCTCCCCCTGCACTGGTCCCACCAATCAGCCAGCAGCTCTCCCCATAAAGCCCCTGCTGACAGCCCAGGCCCCACAGACACGACAGCTCTTGTCCTGGGAGGGACCCCAAAGGCCGTGCTGGCCCCAGCGCTCTCTGATGTGGCCAGGGAGCGGCAGGCGATGGGGGGGGATGGGGAGCAGGGGATAGAACTGCCCCCTGCCCGCTCCCATCTGCCCTCCCCCGCCCCACGTGCAGCCTTTCTCACCTCTACCACCCCCTGCCTGGGGCCAGGCTGACTCCGCCCACTCAGGCCACATCCCTGCCCCAAGAACACATCACCATCTGCGGGCCCCCCACCTCTGCTACCACCCACCCCAGCCTTGAGCTTCTGATTCGTCCTGGGCAGTGGCCCCCTCTAGCCCCTCCACGCGACAGCCAGAGGTGCCCATGCAACCACACCCGGAGCCCACCCGTCCTGGGCCCCGCTGCGGCCCTCTCGGCTCCCAGCCTCAGCCGCTCTACTGCTGACATCCCGCCTCCCATCTGGTCCTGGACACCCAGGCGGCGCTCTCTTCCAAGCCCTGCCCTTTGCCTGGTGGAGCCCGGAGCCCAGAGCCCCTGCTGTAGCTCTTTCCTTCCATCAAGTCCTTGTACACGTACCCCACCACGGAGCCCCCTCCCCCAAGGCATTCGAACGCCACCCCCACACTGGTGGGCAGCCGCCGGGCACCTCTGCATCACACCTGTGCTGGCCAGGTGAGCACCTGTGGCCCCAGTGTGGCCGGGTGGGGCTCAGCGGCAGTGAATGGAGTGACACGTGTCACTCTGGGCTGGGGCAGGGCCTCTCTGCCCCCTGCCAGCCCGGTCCCTGAGCAAGCTGGACTTGGGACAGGGCCCAGCCAGCCCACAGCAGGCCCACATGTGCAGCAGCCACACCATGGTGCTGTGAGCCACTGGATTTCGGGACTGCAGGGTGCCACAGACTGCGTACTCGTCACATATTCTTTTCGGCACATCCTAAGTATTTTACTTTGCCCCTGTGAGCCCGTGAGGACCAGCACTGGGGGGTAGGGGAGACTGTGGGGGGACGGGGGTTGGTTCTGTGCTGAGCTACAGCACCTGTACACAGCAGGCGCTCAATAAACACACACTGGGTAAGTGAAGGAAGCAAGGAACAGTCCTACATCTTGTACTCCGCTGGAGCTGGCTCTTAACCCCCCATCTGCACCCCACCTGGGCTCCGGGGTCTGCACGAGCTGGCTCCACGCTCCGGGTGGGGTGCTCAGAACCGCACAGCACACTGCACCTGCCTCACACCACCGCCCACCCTTCAAAGCACGGCGCAGCCTGGGAAAAGCAACGCAGCCCAGCGCGGGGCGCAGGATTCACTCCCCGGACCTTGCAGCTGCCTCAACCCTGGGGTCCACGCTGGGCTGCTGTCTCTTTAAACACAGGCGTGCGTGGGGGACCACAGACAGGCCCTGTCACTCTCACGAACACGCCCCCACTCTCGCCCACGCACCACACACGCGCTATCCCAGCTCCCGCAGCTCCTCCTGGGGTAAACAGGTGGTTCTGCACCTCTCCCGGGTCTGGGAAAGGAGCCAGGGTCGCCGGGACCGACTCCCCCTGACGGAGTGACCCGCCCGCCAGCCCCCAGCTCCGCCAGTGCGGCCAGGAGGAGCCGTGGCAGCCTGGGCGCCGGCCCACCTGGCCCCAGGTGCCTCGGCGGGGATGAGGAGGGGGCACGCAGGGAGCCACGCGGGGACCCCCGGGGATGTCCTGGGTGGCCGCAGCTCTCTGTCCCCGAGCTCGGCGGCGCAAGGACCCCGCCCACGGTCCCGCCGCGCCCGCGTCGCCGCCTCCCGCACCCGCACCCGCGCGCCCCGCAGCCCCTACCTGCGGCTCCAGCAACATCCCCGGCCGCTGCTCGAGCGCGGTCCCCGGGCCGCGGACTTCCCCGCGCTGCCCACTTCCCGGCCGGAGGGGCGGAGCGGGGTGCGCCCGGGGCGGAGCCTATGCGCGCTGGGGGCCCAGGGGCTAAAGCCGGGTGCGGGTGCGGGGTGCTGAGCAAGCGCTGCGCGGGCCACGGGTTGTCCCTAGGGCCCCCGAGGGCCGCCCTCGCCCCCTCACCATGGACACACACCTCTGCAGAGCCGCGGCAGGTGCGCGGCGGGCGTCTGGCTCCGGCGCCTTCCCGGACGGGGCGCCCCTTCCACGCGCAGCCCTGGCTCCAAGCGCTTTGCCGTCCTTGGCAGCTGCTCTTGGGGGAGGGCCGAGACGAGCCATGGCGAGGGCCCACCTGGCCCATGGCCCCACGAGGCGCCCCAGCACCATGCAGTCCCGACGAGGGGCAGCAGGCACCCTCTCCCCCAGCTCAGACTTTGGGGGAAGAAGACTTGGAGCGCTCAGAGGTGTGCAGTCGGGAGAAGCGGGGGAGGGGCTGTTGGCCGGACAGAGGCAGGGGATGCACAGAGAAGAGGCGGCGACCACCCCAGGAGAGCCGGGCCACGGTGGCCCTGACCGCATCCAGCAGCCCCAGGACGCCCTTCCCCCCTTGTCCACCAGGGAGCGCTAGGCCCCGGGCTCCAGAGCCAGCGCTATTAGCGACCTCCCGTTACCGGGGCTGTGGGTGGGAAGTGGCAGGCAGGCAGGCCCCAGGCAACAGTGGGGCAGCAGCCCCCAGCCCCGTCCGCAGCTTTCACACTGGTCTCCTCCCCTTGCTGTCCTCGCGCAGGTGTCACAGCATTCCTGGGTGCAGCTAATCCACGACCGGCCTGCGGGTGGAGGGGGGAGGGGAGGTCGGGGCCTGACCCCTGCAGGGCAGCCTTCTGCTTGCAGCTGTGGGTGGGGCACACTGAAGGAGCCAGGTGTTGTGTGTGGCCAGTGACACCTGCTGGGACTTAAGACACATGGGGGGGGGGGGGGGGACGCTGTGGCCTATCGGGTAAAGCTGCCGCCTGCAGTGCTGGCATCCCATACAGGTGCCAGTTCGAGTCCTGGCTGCTCCACTTTTGACCCAGCTCTCTGCTATGGCCTGGGAAAGCAGTAGAAGATGGCCCAAGTGCTTGGGCCCCTGCACCTGCATGGGAGACCCGGAAGAAGCCCTTGGCTCCTGGCTTCAGATCGGCACAGCTCCGGCCGTTGTGGCCATCTGGGGAGTGAACCAGTGGATGGAAGACCTCTCTCTTTGCCTCTCCTTCTCTGTGTATAACCCTGACTTTTAAATAAATAAATAAATATTAAAAAACAAAGCCACATGGGGGGCGGTGTCCTCTCTTGCCTCTGGACCGCAGGGGCCTGGAGCCAGGCATCCATCCTGGACCAAGGCAGGCAGCTCTGAGGATGGCAGTGCAAAGGGTAGAGAGGCCTGGCTCTGGGGCTACAGGGATGCTGGGCAGCCTCACAAATGCAGGACAGGAGGCTGGACCATGGCCACAGGCTCCAAATGAGGGCCTGCGCTTGCAGGAGGGAGCACTCCTCCCGCACCCAGAACCTCCAGTGGCTCCCAGCCAATCACAGTAAAAGGCAGCATCCACAGGGCCTCTGGGCCCTGCGGATTGGCAGCCACCTGAGGCCACAGCAGAGCGCCTGGGCGGGAGTCAGTGTGTATATCCAGCTGCTTGGAGGGGACCTGCAGACTACATATCTGTGTCTGTGAGTGTCAGACGGATATGGATGTTGGTGTCTGTACCCAACGTGGGACTCATATCCTAAAGAGACAAATAGAAAAAGCCAGAAGACCCAACTTTTTGAGTGGGAGGGGGAGGGAGGCAGGCATTTGGCTCAGCACTTAAGACACCTGTTGGGATGCCCAACTAGTTGGGATGCCCATACTAGTTTGACCCCTGACTCTCACTCTCAATTCCAGCTTCCAGATAACGCAGACCCTGGGAGGCAGCAGGTGATGGCTCAAGTAGTTGAGTCCCTGCCACTCATGTGGGAGACCCAGATAGCATGCCCAGCTCCAGCTTTGGCCAGATAGGTCACTGAAAGCCTTTGGGGGGCTGGCGCTGTGGTGCAGCTGGTTAAAGCCCTAACCTGAAGTGCCGGCATCCCATATGGGCACCGATCCTAGTCCCGGCTGCTCCTCTTCTGATCCAGCTCTCTGCTATGGCCTGGGAAAGCAGTGGAAGATGGCCCAAGTCCTTGGGCCCCTGCACCCACGTGGGAGACCCAGAAGAAGCTCCTGGCTCCTGGCTCTGGCCATTGTGGCCATCTGGGGAGTGAACCAACAGATGGAAGACCTCTCTCTCTCTGTCTCTACTTCTCTCTCTGGGTAGCTCTTTCAAATGAATAAAATAAATCTTTTTAAAAAATAAAACCTTTGGAAAGTGAACAAGCTCATAGGGGAGTCTCTCTCTCTCTCTCTCTCTCTCTCTCTCTCTCTCTCTCTCTCTCTCTCTCTCCCCGCCCTCTCAATAACAATAACAACAACTCAGGCAAAGAACTCAGAGATAACTTCAGACAGAGAGCAATGTTCAGGCTAGCCAAGGGCAGTACTCAGAAGAAAAAGCATCCAACCTCGTGAGTCACCATGGGAACGTACTCACCCACCAGAACGGCTGCAACGCCAAGGCAGAAAATGCCAAGTGCTGGCGAGGAGGTGGCACAGCCGGATCGCCCAGCTGCTGCTGACGGTGCCGGCGACTGGCACAGCTACGTGGGAGCACAGGCAGACCGTGCCCACGAACACAGAACATATGCAGGCCCAGGAGGCCCAGCCTGGGCGTGGGGCTGGCAGAGATGGCGGCAGGCTCACAGCGAGAGACACATCCAGGAGCGCTCACAGCAGCTCCTGGATTTCCGGGAGCTGTGGCGTGTGCGCTCGGCGGAGCAGCCCCCAGCATGGAGGATGCACAGAGAAGCCACACACCAGGGTGCACCTCCCAGCCATCGCGTGCAGCAGAACCGCTGAGACAGCAATGGCACAGGTGATGCTGGAGCCACCAATGCTAAAAGCCAGCCTTGGGCAGTCGGCACCTTCGGCCGGTGCTCACCCGTGGTCCCGGCATGCCCGCTGGGAGGGCCACTGCTGCCCCTGCCCCTGGTGTGCCTTGATACCAGCTGTGCCATCAATGTCCCCTTCTGCCGGGCAGGCATTTGGGGCGGCAGTTAAGATGCCACCCCTGGGGCTGATGCCGCCTGCGGTGCTGGCATCCCATGTGGGTGCCGGTTCAAGTCTCGGCTGCTCCACTTCTAATCCAGCTCCCTGCTAATGTGCCTGGGAAAGCAGAAGATGGCCCAAGGCCTTGGGCCCCTGCACCCATGTGGGAGACCCAGAAGAAGCTCCTGGCTTTGACCTGGTCCAGCCTAGCCATTGTGACCATTTGGGAAGTGACCCAGTGGGTAGAAGATCTCCCTCTCCCTCTCCCTCTCCCTCTCCCTCTCCCTCTCCCTCTCCCTCTCCCTCCGCCTCCCCCTCCCCCTCTCTTGCTGTAACTCTGGCTTTCAAATAAATAAGATAATTTATTTAAAAAAAAAGATTACATCCCATATCAGAAATTCCTAGGTTTGATTTCCAGCTCCACGGCCGATTCCAGCTTCCTGCTGATGTGCCAAGCCCACGGGAGATCTGGCTCGAGTGTACGTTCCAGGGTTCAGCCTGGCCCTTCCTCAGCTGTTGCGGGCATGGGGGAGTGAACCAGCAGGTGGAGATCTCTCTCCCTCTCTCTATCTCTGCTTCTCCCTTCTAGTTCTCTCTCTCTGCCCTTCCAACAAAATGCAAATCAAAGTCTGTTTACCTTAGTGTTTCCTTTTGAAGAACAACATGCTAGGCAAACAAATCACCAGGGTTCTGCACCAGGGGAGTGGGGCGCGTGGGAGGGCGGCTGGCCCTTTGGCTGGCCCACAGCACGGAGGCAGCGACATTGCCGGCGTGGACAGCCCAGCAAGGCAGCAGGCGTGAGGCAGGCAGCTCTCCGCAGCCTTGGCTTGCCCTGTGACGGGTTAAAGCTTGATGTGAGGACGGACTTGGGGCCAGCTGCATCGGCCACCCCAGGAAGCAGCCACGCGGGCGTGTGTAACTGGGCGTGTACCCAGCCTTCGCTGACGCAGTGACCGGCGGCTGCTGGCTGCACCCCAGGGCTGCCACCATCCCTCCGCAGTCAGCAGCCGGGAGTGAAGCCAGCCGGTCTCATGCTGGCGATCCTGACCCCTGCCATCCCCGCCCTGCCCTTCCTGTCTGTTGGTCTGCCCTGCTGATCAGGGGCAGCTGGCTGGTACAGTCAGGCTGCGGGCCACCTGGGCAGGCAGGCGCAGACAAGGCCAGGCTGGGCAGGTGACACGTGGGGAGGAAGCGAGTCAGGACAGACACAGACCCTCCCCGGCACAGGGCTCTCCACAGTCACTGTCGCCCGAACAGACGGGACCGGTAATTCAGGGCTAGCACGAGTGGGGGCCAAGGCCAGGGCCCTGGCAGGACCAGGAGAGAAGTGGGCGGCAGACGGGTCTCCACAGCACCCACGGGGGCAGAGGCACGCCCCACAGCGGGCATCGCCCGGGGCATAATGCATAATGCAGGTGTGCTTGTGGGGGTGTGCACGTGTAGGTGTACATGTGTGGGGATGGGTATGCACACATGCGCACGTGTGCCTGAGGGGGTGTATGTGAGACCTTGTCTGTGCACGTGTGCACGTGTGCTCTGTCTACAGAATGGTGTGCATATCTGGAAAGTGTGTGCACATGTGTAGGTGTTCACGAGTGTGTGCATGGGTGTGTGCCTGTGTGTAGGTGTGCATGAGTGTGTGGGTATGTACCTGGGTACAGGTGTGCATGGGTGTGGGGGGTATGTGTGTGGGTATGTGCCTGTGTGGTGTGCATGTGTGTGGGGGGTATTGTGTGGGTATGTGCCTGTGTGGTGTGCATGAGTGTGGGGGGTATGTGTGTGGGTATGTGCCTGTGTGGTGTGCATGTGTGTGTGGGGTATTGTGTGGGTATGTACCTGGGTACAGGTGTGCATGAGTGTGGGGGGTATGTGTGGGTATGTGCCTGTGTGGTGTGCATGTGTGTGTGGGGTATTGTGTGGGTATGTGCCTGTGTGGTGTGCATGTGTGTGGGGGGTATTGTGTGGGTATGTACCTGGGCACAGGTGTGCATGTGTGTGTGGGGTATTGTGTGGGTATGTGCCTGTGTGGTGTGCATGTGTGGGGGGTATTGTGTGGGTATGTGCCTGTGTGGTGTGCATGTGTGTGTGGGGTATTGTGTGGGTATGTGCCTGTGTGGTGTGCATGTGTGGGGGGTATTGTGTGGGTATGTGCCTGTGTGGTGTGCATGTGTGTGGGGGGGTATTGTGTGGGTATGTGCCTGTGTGGTGTGCATGTGTGGGGGGTATTGTGTGGGTATGTGCCTGTGTGGTGTGCATGTGTGTGGGGGGTATTGTGTGGGTATGTACCTGGGCACAGGTGTGCATGGGTGTGGGGGGTATTGTGTGGGTATGTGCCTGTGTGGTGTGCATGAGTGTGTGTGGGGTATTGTGTGGGTATGTGCCTGTGTGGTGTGCATGTGTGTGGGGGGTATTGTGTGGGTATGTACCTGGGCACAGGTGTGCATGGGTGTGGGGGGTATTGTGTGGGTATGTGCCTGTGTGGTGTGCATGTGGGGGGGGGGTATTGTGTGGGTATGTGCCTGTGTGGTGTGCATGTGTGTGGGGGGTATTGTGTGGGTATGTACCTGGGCACAGGTGTGCATGGGTGTGGGGGGTATTGTGTGGGTATGTGCCTGTGTGGTGTGCATGTGTGTGGGGGGTATTGTGTGGGTATGTGCCTGTGTGGTGTGCATGTGGGGGGGGTATTGTGTGGGTATGTGCCTGTGTGGTGTGCATGTGTGTGTGGGGTATTGTGTGGGTATGTACCTGGGCACAGGTGTGCATGAGTGTGTGTGGGGTATTGTGTGGGTATGTGCCTGTGTGTTGTGCATGTGTGTGGGGGGTATTGTGTGGGTATGTGCCTGTGTGGTGTGCATGTGTGTGGGGTATTGTGTGGGTATGTGCCTGTGTGGTGTGCATGAGTGTGTGTGGGGTATTGTGTGGGTATGTGCCTGTGTGGTGTGCATGTGTGTGTGGGGTATTGTGTGGGTATGTACCTGGGCACAGGTGTGCATGTGTGTGTGGGGTATTGTGTGGGTATGTACCTGGGCACAGGTGTGCATGTGTGTGTGGGGTATTGTGTGGGTATGTACCTGGGCACAGGTGTGCATGGGTGTGTGGGGTATTGTGTGGGTATGTGCCTGTGTGGTGTGCATGAGTGTGTGTGGGGTATTGTGTGGGTATGTACCTGGGCACAGGTGTGCATGGGTGTGGGGGGTATTGTGTGGGTATGTACCTGGGCACAGGTGTGCATGGGTGTGGGGGGTATTGTGTGGGTATGTGCCTGTGTGGTGTGCATGTGTGTGGGGTATTGTGTGGGTATGTGCCTGTGTGGTGTGCATGTGTGTGTGGGGTATTGTGTGGGTATGTACCTGGGCACAGGTGTGCATGTGTGTGGGGGGTATTGTGTGGGTATGTGCCTGTGTGGTGTGCATGAGTGTGTGTGGGGTATTGTGTGGGTATGTGCCTGTGTGGTGTGCATGTGTGGGGGGTATTGTGTGGGTATGTGCCTGTGTGGTGTGCATGTGTGTGGGGGGTATTGTGTGGGTATGTGCCTGTGGTGTGCATGTGTGGGGGGTATTGTGTGGGTATGTGCCTGTGTGGTGTGCATGTGTGTGTGGGGTATTGTGTGGGTATGTACCTGGGCACAGGTGTGCATGTGTGTGGGGAGTATTGTGTGGGTATGTGCCTGTGTGGTGTGCATGAGTGTGTGTGGGGTATTGTGTGGGTATGTGCCTGTGTGGTGTGCATGTGTGGGGGGTATTGTGTGGGTATGTGCCTGTGTGGTGTGCATGTGTGTGGGGGGTATTGTGTGGGTATGTGCCTGTGGTGTGCATGTGTGGGGGGTATTGTGTGGGTATGTGCCTGTGTGGTGTGCATGTGTGTGTGGGGTATTGTGTGGGTATGTACCTGGGCACAGGTGTGCATGTGTGTGGGGGGTATTGTGTGGGTATGTGCCTGTGTGGTGTGCATGAGTGTGTGTGGGGTATTGTGTGGGTATGTGCCTGTGTGGTGTGCATGTGTGTGGGGTATTGTGTGGGTATGTGCCTGTGTGGTGTGCATGTGTGTGTGGGGTATTGTGTGGGTATGTACCTGGGCACAGGTGTGCATGGGTGTGGGGGGTATTGTGTGGGTATGTGCCTGTGTGGTGTGCATGTGTGTGGGGGGTATTGTGTGGGTATGTGCCTGTGTGGTGTGCATGTGTGTGTGGGGTATTGTGTGGGTATGTACCTGGGCACAGGTGTGCATGTGTGTGGGGGGTATTGTGTGGGTATGTGCCTGTGTGGTGTGCATGTGTGTGGGGGGTATTGTGTGGGTATGTGCCTGGGCACAGGTGTGCATGTGTGGGGGGTATTGTGTGGGTATGTGCCTGTGTGGTGTGCATGTGTGTGGGGGGTATTGTGTGGGTATGTACCTGGGCACAGGTGTGCATGAGTGTGTGTGGGGTATTGTGTGGGTATGTGCCTGTGTGGTGTGCATGTGTGTGGGGGGTATTGTGTGGGTATGTGCCTGTGTGGTGTGCATGTGTGGGGGGTATTGTGTGGGTATGTGCCTGTGTGGTGTGCATGAGTGTGTGTGGGGTATTGTGTGGGTATGTACCTGGGCACAGGTGTGCATGGGTGTGGGGGGTATTGTGTGGGTATGTGCCTGTGTGGTGTGCATGAGTGTGTGTGGGGTATTGTGTGGATATGTGCCTGTGTGGTGTGCATGTGTGTGTGGGGTATTGTGTGGGTATGTACCTGGGCACAGGTGTGCATGTGTGTGGGGGGTATTGTGTGGGTATGTGCCTGTGTGGTGTGCATGTGTGTGTAGGGGTATTGTGTGGGTATGTGCCTGTGTGGTGTGCATGAGTGTGTGTGGGGTATTGTGTGGGTATGTGCCTGTGTGGTGTGCATGAGTGTGTGTGGGGTATTGTGTGTGTATGTGCCTGTGTGGTGTGCATGTGTGTGTAGGGGTATTGTGTGGGTATGTGCCTGTGTGGTGTGCATGAGTGTGTGTGGGGTATTGTGTGGGTATGTGCCTGTGTGGTGTGCATGAGTGTGTGGGGGGTATTGTGTGGGTATGTGCCTGTGTGGTGTGCATGAGTGTGTGTGGGGTATTGTGTGGGTATGTGCCTGTGTGCTGTGCATGTGTGTGGGGGGTATTGTGTGGGTATGTGCCTGTGTGCAGGTGTGCATGTGTGTGTAGGGGTATGTGCATGTGTGGTGTGCATGAGTGTATGTGGGTATGTACATGTGTGCAGGTCTACATGTGTGTGTACACACGTGCAGCTGTGCCTCAGTGTGTGTGTGTGTACAGGTGTGCACGAGTGTGTGTGGGTATGTACATGTATGCAGGAGTGGAGGGGTATGTGCATCTGTATAGGTGTGCATTAGTGTATGTGGGTATGTACATGTGTGCAGACCTACATGCATGTATGTATGTGTGTACAGGCATACATGAGGGTGTACCCATGTGCATGTGTGTGTGTGAGGGAGGTGGGTATGTGCACATGTGTAAGTGTACATGTGTGGGAGGTAGGTATGTACATGTGTGCAGGTGTGTCTGAGTGTGTAAGTGCACAGGTGTAGGTGTGCATGAGTGTGTGTGTGGTGTGGGGGGTGCTTCGGACATCAGTCCCAGGGGCCTCCAAGGGGTTGTCTCTGCATGAGCCCCTCCCGTCTCCCACGGGAACGTGTCCTGGTGTCCTCAGCCCCTCCTTACCTCCTGCAGCCTCTCCCTGCAGCTGGTAGACCAGAAGTCTCCACGGGGTGCCAGGCAGGGGCCCCTGGGGGAGCTGCTGGAGCCCGGCTGCCCGCCCCGAGCCAGCCTGACACATGCCTTCTTCCACACAGGCTGGCTTTGATCGCCTGGGGACGTGACCACTTGATTCTTACCTAAGACCTACGTTATCGCCCACCCTCTGAATTATCCCTATCCCTACCCCTCTGCCCCCAGTGCCTTTCAGACCCACCCTGCCACCTCCTCCAGGAAGCCATCCAGGCCCCCCTCGGGTTGCCAGCCCACTCACACTGTGCACCTCACAGCCTAGTCTTCTAGTTCACCCTCAGGGAAGGCCAGTGGATGTGAAGATCTGTAATCGAGTGTGCTGTGTTAGATTAGTGATGTCTGACTCAGGTCGGGGTAGGGGGCAAGGGAAGGTGCACCAGGGCCCTGGGGTTTGCATCCTTTAGCTCCTCATGGAAAATCTTCAAAAATGTTGCATTTTTGGGGCCAATACTATGGCATAGTAGGCTAGACCTCTGCTTGTGGTGCCGGCATCCCATACAGGTGCCAGTTCAAGGCCTGGCTGCTCCACTTCCAAGCCAGCTCTCTGCTATGGCCTGGGAAAGCCGTAGAAGATGGCCCAAACGCTTGGGCCCCTGCACCCATGTGGGAGAAGCGCAAGGGTTCGGCGCCCAGCTCCAGCTTCCTGCTAACTCACACCCTGGGAGGCAGCAGTGATGGCTCAAGGGGCTGGGTCCCTGCTGTGCACATGGGAGACCTGGATTGGGATTCCAGCTCCCGGCTCCAGCTCAGGCCAGTCCTGGCCATTGCACCCATCTGGGGAGGGAACGAGCAGATGCCAGCTCTGTCTCTCACCTCTGTCTTTCTGCCTCTCAAATAAATATTTTTCATCGAAGACACAATATACGCATCGTGAAAATACTGAACCAGAGGCTGAGCAAGGGAAATCCGGCCCCTCCCGCCCCAGGCCCTCCCACTGCTTGTTTGTTTGATTGATTAAAGATGTATTTTATTTATTTGGAAGACAGACTTACAAAAAGAGGTAGAGCCAGAGAGACAGAGAGAGAGGTCTTCCATCCGCTTGTTCATTCCCCAAATGACCGCAACGGCCAGAGCGGAGCTGATCTGAAGCCAGGAGCTTCTTCCTGGTCTCCCACGTGGGTGCAGGGGCCCAAGGACTTGGGCCATCTTCCACTGCCTTCCCAGGCCATAGCAGAGAGCTGGATCGGAAGTGGAGCAGCTGGGACTCAAACCAGTGCCCACACAGGATGCCGGCACTGCAGGCCAGGGCTTTAACCGTGTGTACCACAACGCCGGCCCCGGGACTTCCACTGTTAACAGCAGGCACAACTTGCCTGAGGTCATCAAAGCGTTTCCCTGTGCACACAGGGATCTTTTTTCTGAATGAAAAAGGTTCACGCCGCACACTGCTTTCAACTCGCTCTTTTCTCAGGGCAGCTCCTCACATCCTGTAACAGCTGCAGAGTGTCCTGCTTGGCCGCTGGGCTGTCACACGTGTGACGAGTCCCATGTGCAAGGACACTGAAGTGTCTCCCAGTCTCTAGCGACAGCAAACGTTCCTGACCCCCCGGGGACTTTCACGCGATCACATGACCACCCACGTGACCAGCTGGCTCAGAGGCTGCAAGTTCTTCCAGGAAAAGCAGCAACAATGGCCAGAACCCACGTTTCCAGAACTTCAGACATGCAAGACCAAAGACATGCAAGACTCCGGGGAGCACGCACTCAGAACACACAACAGTGCCCCCAAGGGTGCAGAACAAACCTCACTCCCAAGAGATGGCCGCTACTGGACCTGGTCGGCAGTTCCCAGGGACAGCTACTTACAAGGTGTCCACACATAACACCTGTTGCCCAGGGCCGACTGCCAAAAACAACTACAGAAGTGGGTGTTGTGCTGCAGCCAGTTAAGCCTGGATCCTGCATCTGAGTGCCTGGTTCGCGTCCCAGCTCCCTGTTAATGAGCCAGGGAGGCAGCAGAAGATGGCCTAAGTACTTGGGCCCCTGACACCCATGTGGGAGGCCAGGATGGAGTTCCTGGTTCCTGGTTTTGGCCTGGCCCAGCCCTGCCTGTTGTAGGCATTTAGGGAGTGAGCCAGCAGATGACTGGAAGACTTTCTTTCTCTCTCTCTCTCTCTCTCTCTCTCTGCCTTTCAAATAAATAATCTCAGACACAAAAACTATTATGGGGCCATTAAGTATGCACATGGTCCACAGAGACCTAGACGCAGCTGGGCAGCCTCGTCCACCCACAGAGAACAACGGAGCAGTCTTTCCTGAGTGGCCCAGCCTGCTGAGGTCCCCGGGAAGCAACTGCATGGACCTAGCCACTGTTCCGTGGCCCCAGTGAGCTACTCAACTGCTCACTGAAACCCTGAGAAGCTCACTCAGCCCTGCCCACCCAGCCACTGCCCAGGAAGCAGCTGGGCAGAACTCCCTGCACAGCTTGGCCCCAGCCCTCGGATGCTGACAGGTGCTCACCTCACTACCTGGCTCCCTGCACGGCATCCCCCTGAGTGATCCCACACTCTCACAGCTCTGGGACGTGAATACAAGCCCCACACCTGCTGGGCGCGCCACGCCGAGGGTGAACACTGAACCTGTAAAAAGGCACGGGCAGTCCCACAACCCTGCAGCCACCCACACACCTGCAGGCATCACCAACCTCAATTATAGCCGAAAAAGCTACAGCAAAGCCAACGCAGCACGGCCAGCCAGTGCCTAGGACACAGGGCCAGCAGAAAGCCCCTTGCCGACCAAAGCCACCCTATAAAACTGGGAAAGCAGCTGAGCTGCTAGAGGTACAAAACCCAGCAGAGGGGCACAGGACACATGAAAAAGCAAGGGAATACAACGGCTCTGAATTAATACAATAACTTCAGCAAGAGGCCACACACAAAAGGAAACGGACAGATTGCCCAACACAAAATCCAAAATCGTAGTGTTAAGGCAACTTTGTGAGATACAAGAGAATACAGATAGTGCAACATCAGGAAGGTAATTCCTGATATGATCAAGAAATTCAGCAAAGAGATTGAGGATGGGGCCAGCAATGTGGCGTAGCGGGTAAAGCTGCTGCCTGCAGTACCAACATCCCATATGGGCACCGGTTCGAGTCCCGGCTGCTCCACTTCCAATCCAGCTCTCTGCTATGGCCTGGGAAAGCAGTAGAAGATGGCCCAAGTCCTTGGGACCCTGCACCCACGTGGGAAGCCCAGAGGAAGCTCCTGGCTCCTGGCTTTGGATCAGCGCAGCTCCAGCTGTTGCGGCCATTTGGGGAGTGAGCAGTGGATGGAAGACCTCTTTGTCTCTCCCTCTCACTCTCTCACTGCCTGTAACTCTACCTGTCAAATGAATAAATAAAATCTTAAAAAAAAAAACCTCTCCAAAGCATATCATAATCAAACTTTTAAAAATCCAGGACAGAGAGCACTCTAGAAACAGCAAGGCTGGAAGAGGGATTCAGCCAGCGGCTAAGACACCGGCATCCCACACTGGGGAGCCTGGGTTCCGTTCCCAATTCTGGCTCCTGACTCTAACTGCCTTCTAATGCAGACCCTGGGAGGCAGCAGCGGATGCTATTTTTTAAAATAATGATTTATGTATTTGAAAGAGTGATAGAGAGGGAGAGACACAGACAGACAAGAGATATCTCCCACCCGCTGGTTCACTCCCCAGATGGCCACAATGACCAGGGCTGAGGCAAACCGAAGCCAGGAGCTTCACCCAGGTCTCCCACATGGGTGGCAGGGGTCCAGACACTTGGGCCATCTTCTGCTGCTTTTTCCAGACCATTAGCACGGAGATGCACCAGAAGAGGAGCAGCCGGGGCATGAACTAGTGCCCTTATGGGATGCCGGCGCTGCAGGTGGCGGCTTTAACCCCAGCCTTAAAGCAGCATGCTATGGCTCATGTAATGGGGTCTCTACCACCCACATGGAAGACCCTGATTAAGCTCTCATCTCCCAGCTTCAGCTCCAGCCAGCCCTGGCCACTGTAGGCATTGGAGGGGTGAACCAGTGGATGGGAGAATGCCAATACTCTCTCCTCTCCCCTACCTCCCTGTCCCCCATCTTCTTCCCTCCCACCCTTAAATAAAGACTTTCCGAAATTAGCAAGAGAAAAGTGTCGAGTCACATCTAGGGGAATCTCCATTAGATTAAGGGCAGACCTCTCAGCCTCTCAAAAGTCCTGGTGGAAAAAGAAACCACCAACCGCGATGCCGGCCAAGAGATGCGAGAGGAAGAGAGTAAAGGCCGGGGAAGTCCATCCCCAGCAGACAAGCCCTGCGAGAAACGCCTAGGGGAGCCCCAGGAGCAGGGGCCGGCAACGACCACCACCGACCACCACTGGAGAAAACACAAGAGAGCCCAGGACACAGCAGTTGGGGGCAGGGACACAGAACACAGAGCTGAGAAGCCGAGGGATCCACACTCCACATCTACCTCACTCCTATAAACTTAATGAAGGGTTTTTGTGGTTTTGTTTTTTTTTTTTTTCTTTTTAATTTTCACCAGTAATCAGTCAAGATCTTTTTGTGGTACTCCTTTAAGTGTTGGTATCAGGGTTACATTGGTCCCTCAAAATGAGCCGGGCAGTGTCTGATACTTCTCTGTTCCCCGAAAGAACCTATGGTGGAGCGATTATTCCTCTTAAGCTCTGTAGCAGAAATCACCAGGGAAACGTTCCTGGTTCTCTCTCAGGGGAAGATTTAAAAACGAATTGCATCTATTAAATACATACGGTGCTCTTCAGCTTTCTCTCTGTTCTGCATCAGTTTTCTGAATTTGTGGGGTTTTGAAGAAACAGGTGCATTTCACATCAGTTGGAAAGCTGTGAGGCTGGCACTGTGGCGCGGTGGTGGCAACCGGCGTCCATATGGGCACTGGTTCAAGTCCTGGCTGCTCCACTTCTGATTCAGCTCCCTGCTAATGCAACCCAGGGGAGCGGCAGAGGAAGATGGCCCAAGTGCTTGTGTCACTGCCACCCATGTGGGAGACCCGGATGGAACTCCTGGCTCCTGGCTTTGGATTGGCACAACTCCGGCTGTTGCGGCCATCTGGGGAGTGATTCAGTGGATAGAAGATTCTCTCTCTCTCTCTCTCTCTCTCTCTCTCTCTCCTTCCCTCCCTCCCTCTGTAACTCTGCATCTCAAATAAATAAATAAATCTTTAAAAAAAAAAAAAAGGAATACAAATTATAAAAAAAGGACCAAGTAGAAATTTTCATGTTGAAAACTACATAACTGAGCCGTAGCCTGGGAAAGCAGTGGAAGATGGCCCAAGGGCTTGGGCCCTTGCACCCACATGGGAGACCTGGAATAAGCTTCTGGCTTCTGGCTTCAGATCGGCATAGCTCCAGCCATTGTGGCCATTTAGGGAGTGAACCAATGGAAAGAAGACCTTTCTCTCCATCTCTCCCTCTCTCTGTCTGTAACTCTATCGCTCAAATAAATAAATAAAATATTTTTTTTAAAAAGGGGGGGGGTGGCACTGTGGCGCAGTGGGTTAAAGCCCCAGCCTGCAGTGCCGGCATCCCATTTGGGTGCCAGTTCTAGTCCCGGCTGCTTCACTTCTGATCCAGCTCTCTGCTATGGCCTGGGAAAGCAGCAGAAGATGGCCCAAGTTCTTGGGCCCCTGCACCCACATGGGAGACCTGGAAGAAGCTTCTGGCTCCTGGCTTCGGATCGGTGCAGCTCCAGCCCTTGCGGCCATTTGGGGAGTGAACCAGCGGAGGGAAGACCTCTCTCTCTGCCTCTCCTTTCTCTGCGTAACTCTGACTTTCAAATAAATAAAATACAGTTAAATAAAATAGTAATGTTTTTTAAAAAATAAAATATTTATTTATTTATTTATTTATTGAAAAGGCAGAACAACAGAGAGAGAGAGAGATCTTCCATTTGCTGGTTCACTCCCCAAATAGCTGCAACGGCCAGGGCTGGGCCAGGCTGAAGCAGGAGCCAGGAGTTTCCTCCAGGTCTTCCATGCAGGTGCAGAGGCCCAAGCACTTGGGCCATCCTCCACTGCTTTCCCAGGTCATTAGCAGAGAGCTGAATCAGAAGTGGAGCAGCCGGGACTCGAACCCGCGCCCACATGGGATGCCGGCACTGCAGGTGGTGGCTTGACCCTCTGTGTACTTGCCCCAGGCCTGCTCTTTAGCTACCACTCGCCCTCTCAGGAACTTCTCACTCCGCAGGACTGGCACAAAGGACAATGCCGCTGACTTAACTGCCCAGCACTGGGTCCTCTCTCTTTCCCACCACAGTGGGGACCCAGCTTGCCACACAGGAGCCTTGGGGGACCAACATGGCCACGCCACAGCATTAGGGAAATGCAAACCAAAGCCACAAAGAGTTCCTTCCTCCCACTCCCTGGGATGGCTATAACGGAAAAAGGCGAGTAACTAATGCTATTGATGAGGACCCGAAACTCATGCCTGTCCTGTGAGAACATAAAATTGTGCAAGCCCTTCTGAAAAGTCTGGTAGCTCCTCAACCTGTCACAGAGAGTTACCCCCACAACCCCAGCCATCCCACAGCCACACGGATACCCAAGACATTTAAAAGCATACGTCCACCCCCAAAACTTGTGCACCAGCGTTCGCTATGCACGTTACAAAGTGCAAGCGATCTGAACACCCATCAGCTGGTGCATGTATAAACAAAACCTGGGGCATTCGTGGGACGAAGAAGGATGTCATCCTGACCCCTGCTGTCCCATGGATGGACTTGGGAGCACTGGGCCGAGTGACGGGGGTGATTCCGTTGATTGGAAACACCCAGAATCCGCAAAGCCATGGGTCATCAAGCAGAATCTGGCGGTGGGAGAAGGGGCAGTGGGGGGAGGGGCTGGGCCAGGGGTCTCCTTTAGGGAGCACAGGAGCTGTTAGGGTTTGGCTTCCCCAAACTCAGATGTCCTGTGTGAAGGGCCGATGAGTTAGAGGGCGGAGACTTCACCTGGGAGGTGGACCAAGTGGGAGATCTTTGGGCCGCTGGGTTTGCCCCTGGAAGGAAGTTCCGGAGAGAGAGTCGGTGGCGGCACGCCCGGTGTGCTTCCTGTCTGTCTCAGCCAGTGACCACCCCGCTCCGCCATCCTCCAGCTCACCACACGCTTAACCCAACGCGGCCCCGCCTTGCACGGTGGGCCTCCGACGCTGTATGCTGCCCTAAACCCTCACTTCCTGCACAGTTGTTCCAGGCAGCAAAACCAACAGCCGACTAACACAGAGACAGCCCAGAGCGCCACCGCCATGGTTGCTTAGCCTTGTGGATAGACCGGAAAAAAAAAGGGGGGGGGGGAATGGCGCTGTGGCGTAGCAGGTAAAGCCACTGCCTGCAGTGCCAGCATCCCATATGGGCGCCAGTTCAAGGCCCGGCTGCTCCACTTCCGATCCAGCTCTCTGATATGACCTGGGAAAGCAGTGGAGGATGGCCCAAGTGCTTGGGTCCCTGCACCTGCATGGGAGACCCAGAAGAGGCTCCTGGCTCCTGGCTTTGAATCAGCGCAGTTCTGGTCACTGCGGGCAACTGGGGAGTGAACCAGTGAATGGAAGCCCTCTCTCTCTCTCTCTCTCTCTCTCTCTCTGCCTCTCCTTCTCTCTGTGTAACTCTGACTTTCAAATCTTTTTTTTAAAGATTCATTTTATTTATTTGAGAAGGAGAGTTACAGACAGTGAGAAGGAGAGACAGAGAGAAAGGTCTTCTATCCAATGGTTCACTCCCCAAATGGCCGCAACAGCCGAAGCTGTGCCCATCTGAAGCCAGGAACCAGGAGCTTCTTCCAGGTCTCCCACGCGGGTGCAAGGGCCCAAGGACTTGGGCCATCTTCCACTGCTTTCCCAGGCCACAGCAGAGAGCTGGATTGGGAGAGGAGCAGCCAGGACTAGAACCAGCGCCCATATGGGATGCCGGTGCCTCAGGCAGAGGATTAACCTACTGTGCCACAGGGTTGGCCCCAATAAATAAATCTTAAAAAAAAAAAAAAAAAAAAAAAAAAAAAAAACATGGAATTACTCACTTTGAAACAGACACTGCCAGCGTACCCCTCACGTGAACCACAATAGAATGATGGGAATAATCACACTGCAGGCTTCATTTGCATTTCCTTTTTTTTTGTTTTGTTTTTTTTTTTTTTTTTTGGCAGGCAGAGTGGACAGTGAGAGAGAGAGATACAGAGAGAAAGGTCTTCCTTTTGCCGTTGGTTCACCCTCCAATGGCCGCCGCGGTAGTGCGCTGCGGCCGGCGCACCGCGCTGATCCGATGGCAGGAGCCAGGTGCTTCTCCTGGTCTCCCATGGGGTGCAGGGCCCAAGCACTTGGACCATCCTCCACTGCACCCCCTGGCCACAGCAGAGAGCTGGCCTGGAAGAGGGGCAACCGGGACAGGATCGGTGCCCCGACCGGGACTAGAACCCAGTGTGCCGGCGCCGCAAGGCGGAGGATTAGCCTAGTGAGCCGCAGCGCCGGCTCATTTGCATTTCTTTAGTTATGAATTACATTTAATTTTTTTTTTCTTGAATTGCCTGCTTAGGGATTTCCCTTTATTTGGCTGGCTTTGTGGATTTTTTTAATTTAAGATTTATTTATATATTTTTGAAAGAGTGACACAGAGAGAGGGAGAGACAGAGAGAGGTCTTCCATCTGCTGGTTCACTCCCCAGACTGGGCCAGGCTGAAGCCAGGAGCCAGGAGCTTCATCCGAGTCTCCCATGTGGGTGGCAGGGGCCCAAATCCCACTTGGGCCATCTTCTGTCGCTTTTCCCAGGCCATGGCAGGGAGCTGGATTGGAAGTGGAGCAGCTGGGACTCGAACCAGTGGCCATATGGGATGCTGGCCCTGTAGGGTGCAGCTTAACCCACTAGGCCAGCGCTGGCCCCTGGGTCGCTTTTCCTACTCATTCAGCTCTTGGTGATTACCCACTGGCACTGTCCTATCAGTGGCGACACGGTCACACACCCCAGTGAAGAAGTCCTGGCCCAAATGAGGCGCTCACGGCCAAGGGCCAACACAGGCACCCAACAAGTAAGGCAGAGCAGCCGGCAACGTGAGTGCCGGGCAGGGAGCCAGAGCAGCAGGCAAACAGGACCAGGAGAGGCCAGGCAGGTGCCGCCCATCTGTACCTTCTCAGCAGAGACGTGCGTGAAGCGATCCAGGTGGGACCGCGGGCAAAGCCCAGCACAGGTGCACAGCCGGCCTGTTGGGGGCAGCAGGGGGCGGTGGGCCTCTGGCCTAGTGGCTATGCCGCCAGCTGTGACACCCAGTGCAGAGCGAAGAGGCCAGGGTTGGGCGCAGGAGTGGTCAGAGGTGAGCCAGGTGAGATCAGGATTGCTGTGCAAAGGAGGCGTAAAACCACAGAAACCCCTCATCTCACGGTTTGCAACCAAGGTGCCGGCAGGGCGGTGACCCCCCCCCCCCAGGCTCCCCTGCCACCTCCAAGCTCCTGGCCATCCTGGGCAGTGCTTGCTTGCAGAACCACCTCCCTTCGGCGTCGGCCCCGTCCCACATGACCTTCGTCTGTGTCTCCGCACCCTCCTTCAAGGACGCGAGCCACTGGGTTGGGGCCCGGCCTGACACGCTGTAAGCTGATGGCATCTACAAAGAGCAACTCACACTGCTGGACCACGCCGGAGGGGGCGTGGCCAGGTGGCTGTAGGCGGGGAGGGCTCCTCTTCAGCCCCTGGCCCCCTGTGGCTGAGGTGGCCCTCCCCTCTCACCCCCCACTCATGCTCTCCACTGCCCACCCAGGGGCTGAGCCGGGATTGGCCCCCGGCGTGATGGGGCGGGGCAGGCGGGGTCTGTGCCACGGAGGTGGTAGCAGGGACAGGAGGTGGCCAAGCCTGGACTTCAGAGGACGCTGACCAGGTGTGGGTCTTGAGCGCACGCAAAGATGATGTCACAGCTGTGGTCCCAGGAGAAGAAAGAAAACCCAAGGGCGCAGACCCTCAGATTGCTCCTGCCAGGGGCAACCTGGGCTCAAGCACCTGCCACCCCCTCCCTGGTGTCCGGAACAAGAGGCACAGAGGGGCCTCAGCTGTGGCTGAGGCTGGGCCAGGCACCAGAGTACCTCGCACTTGCTGGGCCATGCAGGAGGGGGCGTGGCCAGGCGGACCGAGCCCGAGCGGGAGAGACAGGCACGCACTGAGGGCTGTGTGGAGGTCTGCCCTTTTGGGCTCACATCCCTGCCTGCCCGGGGGCCAAAGGCAGACCCCGCCCAAAAGGGTCCAGAGAGCAGGGTTTGGCCTCGTGGTTAAGACACCCGAGTCCCACTTCATCACAGGGCCTGGGTTCAAGTCCCAGCTCCGCTCCTGACTAATAGGCACCCTAAGAGGTAGCAGGTGCTGGCTCAAGTACTTAGGATCCCCGCCACCCTCATGGGAGACCTGGATAGAGATCCTGGCTATGGCCTGGCCCAGACTGGGGCTGGTACGGGCATGTGGGGAGTAAACCAGCAGACAGGAGCACCAACTCTGTGTGTGTGCATGCATGTGTGTATGTGTGTGTCTGTCTCTCAAACAGCATGTTTAAAAATTAAAGGGTACAGGGCAGCGCTGTGGTGCAGTAGGTTGATCCTCCACCTGCAGTGCCAGCATCCCATATGGGTGCCGGTTTGCCAGCTGCTCCTCTTCTGATCCAGCTCTCTGCTATGGCCTGGGAAAGCAGTGGAGGATGGCCCAAGTGCTTGGGCCTCTGCACCTGCATGGGAGACCTGGAAGAAGCTCCTGGCTTTGGATGGGCACAGCTCCAACTGTTGCAGCTAATTGGGGACTGAACCAGCAGATGGAAGACTCTCTCTGTCTCTCCCTCTCACTGTCTGTAACTCTGCTTCTCAAATTCATAAATAAAATCTTAAAAAAAAAAATTTAAAGGGTAAGCAGCCACCTACCGTGGACCCTGGTGCCTGGGGGACACCCTCCTGGTTGTGACACCACCAAGGTTGCTGTTCCTGCACCCACAGCTCCCAGCACTGTCTGGCACCCCATGTGGCGGAGACTCTGAGAGGTACCAGATACACTTGGGGCAAGGAGCTGTGTCCGCGGGAGGCGCCCACATCCCTGTCTGCTGTCTGGCCCGAGGGCACTGTGTGCGAGGGGGACGGCAGGTGCACCAAGGACCCAGACCCGGGGACACAGGCTGGGGTGGGGCAGGGGGCTTCCTCCGTCATCAGGATTCCCTGACAGCTGCGGATTTCTGCAGCAAACTGACTTTCTGGCCCCCAAGTCCTGGGATGCGGGGAGACAGCCGCAGGCCGGGGAGCCTGGAAGGGTTCCTGCGGGGCCTCGACACAGCAGCCAAGGCTCCCAGTCCAGGCCTGAAGACGAGAGCTGTCCTGGGACGAGGCCCCTCAGGCTGCTGGGGAGAGGGGAGGGGCGTCTGCACCCAGGGGGCACCTGAGCACTGTTGGTGGCCCGCTGTCTAGGAGCGGCAAAGGGACTCTACGCCCTCCTGCGGAAGCCTCAGTACCACGTCCAGGTGTGAGTGGCACCTGTGCAGCCAGGTGTCAGAGCTGCAGCTGGAGACGTCTGAGGCTGGGGGCCAGCTGGGGTCCCCGGGGGCAATGCCCCGCTCCACTCGGGGTTCCGAGGGCTGTCCCTGGCTTGCCCCTCCCCCACCTCTAGGTAACAGCAACCCAGGGCCCTGCCTAGGCCACCCAACATCACAGCCGTCTGTGCCCGAGACACAGGTGTGGCTCCCAGCCCAGGGCCACCCCCACCCCTGCTGTGCACCTGCAGGAAAGGTGGAGCTACCAGGCCTATGCGGCTGGCACTGGCTAGGGACCAGCTGACCTGCTGCTGAACCCATCACAGCTGGGGAGAGGAGGGAGGCCGGGCCTGTCTCAGGACAAGCCTGCGAAGCCAGGGCCATTCCCAGATATGGAGACGCAGCTGGGCCTGGGCATCCCACATCACAGGCCCAGGAGGCAGCAGTCACCTCTCTGATGGACCACAGGCCCTACCTGAAGGCTGCCCAGAGCCTCACTGGGGAAAGGCATGAAGTCCGCTCAGTCTGCAATCCCCTGTGCACCTGCCACCCCTGGACGGGGGGGCGGGGGTCTTCCGGGGTGCAGGCACGCCACAAGGTCTACTCTCCTCTCACCTGCCCCAAACGCAGGGGTTTGGGCAGCCATGGAGGAGCCCATGCTGAGGATCGGCCTGAGCCATGTGGTGGCTGGACACCTCTGCAGACGGCTCGCAGGCCCCAGCGGGCACCCCAAAAGTGGCTTCCTGGCCCTACCCTACCCCCTACAGAGCCGCTCCCTCTGCATCCTGACAGCCCAATGACCCTCTGAGCCCATAGTGCGCAAGCCCCTCCCCAGGCTCTCCACCGGGAGCACCTGCTCCCCTTCCCTGGGGACCCCTCGACCTAGCAGCGAGCCCAGGCACGGCTGCCACCTCCACGTCTCCTCTGTGTCCAGATGGGCGGGGGGCATGCACACCCAGCCTGGGGGCCCAGGAGCCAGACTGGGCTGCAGGCAGGACCACACCAGGACTGGCCTGGCTGTGACCACCCAAGGCCCCTCTGTGAGGCCCCCGTGACACGCCACACTGCGTCCACTTCATCCAGAGTGTCCTATGAGCCAGGGCATGGGTAGATGCTGCTCCCTGGAGGGCTGCGGCCGTCTTGTTGACCCTCATGAAAAGCACTAGGCTCGGGCTGGCGCTGTGGTGCAATGGGTAAAGCCCCAGCCTGCAGCGCCAGCATCCATATGGGTGCCGGTTCAAGTCCCAGCTGCTCCTCTTCCGATCCAGCTCTCTGCTATGGTCTGAGAAAGCAGTAGAAGATGGCCCAAGTCCTTGGGCCCCTGCACCCACATGGGAGACCCAGAGGAGGCTCCTGGCCCCTGGCTTCAGATTGGCACAGCTCTGGCCGTTGCGGCCAGTTGGAGAGTAAACCAGCAGATGGAAAATCTCTCTCTGCCTCTCCTTTCTCTGTGTAACTGACTTTCAAATAAATAAATAAATCTTAAAAAAAAAAGATTTACAAGCCAGGAAGACACACACCCTGGCCATGCTTCCTGGGCTCCCAGACGTCCAAGCAAGAAGTGAGGTGGACAAGGCAGGAAGCCCAGCAGTCGAGGGACCACAGAAGCTGCCTCAGGGCCCCATCTGTGGCATTTAGGCAGCTACTGGAGCTACCAGGGCTATGAGGAGCCACAGCTCTCCCGGCCCTGCCATGCCTGCTCTGTGCCATGCCCGCTGAGGCCACGTGGGACCCCCGTGCAGCCAGCAGCACCGCCCAACAGACGGGGGACAAGCTCTGAGCTCTGGCCCCTCCGGCCCAGCCTGGCGGGGAAGTTGGGGACTTTCCTCCCCCCGGGCAGCGGCTGCCCTGTTCCCGGGCATCTGGAGAGGAAACCGGGAAGAGCCAGGGTTTTCAGCCCCTCCTGGGAAGCCCCCGGGGCCACTGCCTGGTCACTGTGCTTGCCCAGCCCAGGCCCTCCGTGCAAGCGCCCGGAAGGAAGCGTGCTGGGACACGGGAAGCCCTCTAAGGAGCGGGCATTTCCTGTCCCTCACACCCACCGCTCCGCTGGCTCAGCCACACCCCCTTCCTGCCCTGCCCACGGCCGCTACACCCAGCCTGGCCAGCCAGGACACCCACCCTATCTCCTCTAAGCCTGCAAGTTGTCCCACAGGGCCTGAGGGTGCCCTTGGGACAGACCCATCACAGCGGCGCTCTTTGCTCCTTGCTGTAACCCGAGAACAGTGCTGCTGGCCCATTTTACAGACACAACCTGAGGCCAGAGATGTGAACTGCTCTGACTGGCCTGAGCCGAAATAGCAACTGAATGCCAGCCTCCAGAGCCTGCTGCTGGGGGTGGGGGGAGGCCCAGCCTCAGCTCGGGGAGCACTAGGCCAGGGGGTCACCCTGGGCTCCCCTGGAAGGAAGGCGTGGGGCTGCTATGCAGCTGACACTGCACGCCCAGAGGCGGAGGCCAGCGTGGGAGCACGGAGTGGGCTGGCCTTCCTGCCTCCTACGGTTGCCAAGCAACGCCGAAAGCTGCTGCCTGCATGCAGATGGGGGGCCCTCTCCTCTTCCCTGTCCCCCACCCCCAGCACCTCTGTCACTCCGTTCCCAGTGGAAGCCGCCCCTTGGAGCTCAGTTTCAAAGAGACGGCCAGAGTCGGAGACCGGTGCGGGCAGCCGCGGGCACGAGCAGCCGCGGGCATGGCTGGGCTCCAGCACCGGCTGCACCTTGCTCCTGCTTTCTCGGCTCGAGAGGAAGCTTCTCCATGCACAACAGAGGCAGAGGGGGCACCACAGCTGCCAGGGGAGGCCTGGGCATGTGCCGTGCTGAGCAGTCGGGGTCCGGGGTGCAGGCGGCAGGGGAGACCCTGGGGCCACCGCCCAGCAGTCCTGGGGTAGGACACTCAGCGGCGTCTCTGACCCCAGGCACTCAGAACTCACAGCCTGGCCTCACGCAAAGAGCATCCTGGGAAATCAGCACCTGCCCGCACTGAAGGCAGTGTTCATGTCCCCCAGGGAGAGGTGGGGCAGCCCCTGCCACCCTGCAGATGGGGAAACTGAGGATGGGGGTGCCATGCTGCTTGTCCTGGGCCCAGCCAGACTGTGGGTCTCGGCTCTGGGTGATGTTCCTGGCCCAGAGTGGGGTGGGGGGCAGCGCCTGCCGTGCCACAGGGGCAGGGAAGGAGAGGGTAGCTGAAGACACAATGTGGAGCCATCCCTGGCCCAACTGGGGTCCAGACCTCAGAAGACGACCCAGGACAATCTTTGTGCCCTCAGCACCCTCCCTACGGGGCCTCCAAATGGAGTGCCAAGAGCCCCAGGCCTCCAAGCTCCGCCCCCTCCCCCGGGGGTCCCCTGCCGCCCCCTCCTCACTCTGCAGCAAACATCAAGGCCTGACCCTCCTGGTGAACCCCGTGACCCCAGATTCCTCATCTGTGAGGATCAGTGCAGCTAACACAGGTGCGACCTCACAACACCTGTAGCGGTGTCGCCATGGCAACTTCCTCCCCTCACCCCCCCCACAACCCCTGGCCTGCTGCCCACACAGTCCTTTGTAGAGACCTGCCACCCAGGCATGCCACGGAGCAGATCTGGGCCTGTCCTGTCACTCCCTGCCTCCCCCCACCCCCGCCACCGCTTGTCTATAGGGTTCCCCGGGGCCACATGCAGGCTGCAGGGGAAGGCGGGGCCCTGCCCGAGTTCCCTCTGCCTTTGGCTCCTGGAAAAGTCCCCAAAGGTCACAGCTGGTCTGGGCTTGGGCTTCCTGCGGCTCTGGAGCTTCCGCTCTCCGACAGGAAGTGGGGGCCGGGGTCAGGAGGGATGCAGTCCAGGGTGTGGCGACCAGGCGGGGTGCAGGGTGGGGGAGCCCACAGGGCAGCAACGCAGACAGGGGCAGAGCCTAGCCAGGGTCAGGAGGCCTTGGCTGGGCTTCAGGTCCAGACCCAGGGCCTGGAATGGCCAGGACACAGAACAGCCAAGGCAGATGGTGCCAAGCTCCTGGGAGAGGGGCACCTGCTCTTCTGGGGAGCGGGACTGGGGGCAGGGCCAGATATGGGGCCGAGGCACAGAGCAGGGGCTGGGGCCACTAGCAGCAGGCAGCAGAGACCAGCACCTGCCATTGGTCAGCAGGTGGGCAAAGGCCCAGGGCAGCTGAGCCCCTGTGTGACCCTGACTGTCATGGCTGTGCCACTTTGGGGGCGTTTCTCAGCCCCTCCGGGCTGTGTGAGGTGGAACGGTCTCACGTGAGAGCAGCGGGCGTCCACACACCCCCACAAAGTGCAAAGTCCTCTTGCACTCCCCCGGCTTCTGCTCTCGGCCCCGCCCTACCCAAAGCCACCCACCAGTGCTCAAAGGATCCCTTTAAAGACAATCTGAGCCAGGCACAAAGCAGGGAGAGGGTGCCAAGGAGACAGTCAGTCCCAGGGGTCCCGAAACCCTTCCAGTTCATCTGTGCCCTCCTACCCCCAAGGAAACTGGGCCACGGCACTGCCTGATGCTGTGAGAGCCGATGGTGTCAGGGCAACAGGCAGGGTGGCCCCAGAAGTGGACACAGGGACCCTGGCATCCCCCACGCCCAGCCCTGGCCCTGGGCCTACAGCTGACCTCACCCAGCCCTGGTGGCCACAGCAAGAGAGCAATGGGCATTGGCTAGGGAGAGCTGTGGGCCAGGATTCTGTGTTAGCACTGAGCCCCGGCCGAAGGCCACCGGCGCAAGATGTGACCAAACGCAAATGCGACAAAGGCCTCAATGCTCTCTGCTCCATGGGGAGACCCTCAGAACGGGCCCTGTTGGTCCCCCCCAGCCCCTGAGCCGCTGTCACCAGAGGCCCCCACTCAATGTGCCATCCTGGCTCTGGCACTCAGCAGGGCTTGGGGCGGCAGGCTGGGCTCAGAAAGGGCCCAGCCAGGGGCGTTAGCAGGTCCAAGGTGACACTGACGCCACCGCTGTGGGGATCTGCTGATCTAACGGAAGCAAAAACCCCCCACAGCCAGTGCCGGGCAGCCCAGGGTCAGCGGGAACAGGGCCAGGCTGAGTGTGGGGCCTCCGGGCGAGGGTCACACTATAGGGGGAGAGCCCCAGTCTGCAAGGAGAAGCCCTCACCTGGCAAAGACCCCTAGAAGCCCCCCTCCGCCCTGTGAGCAGGCGTCCCGGCCAAGGCCACTCCCCACCCAACCAAGAGAGAGGCAGGACAGCTCCTAGGTGTGGGAGACTCTGCCCCCGTGGGGTCTTCTGACCCAGGATGTCAGAGACCCCTGCTCCGGCCTGGGCCCACCCCAGCATCACCCACCACAGACTCCCCAAGGCACAGCAGGGCGGGCTCAGCTCCCCAAGGGCCACCCTAGACAGCAAGGCAGATGTTGAGTCGAGGGCTGGTGCCCAGCAACCTTTCACAGTGGACACTCGGCTCCTGTGGGCACCCCGGGCCCCCTGACAGCTCTACCTTCCCGCTCCGCATTGTCTGTTCCACCCATCTGCAGACACTGTTCCCGGTGTCCTTAGCCACAACAGTGCCCATGCTGGGCCATCAGCCGGGACTTCAGTCTCCTGCCCCCTCCTTAGCCAGTGGCTCACAGCACAGAAAGGCAGGCCGGACATGCAGGAGGCAGCTCCACGACCCTGGACGGGCTGCACACCATGCAGCCCCTGAGCCAGCGTCCTGAGACTCCCACCACCACCCCTCAGCACACCCACATGGACTGGACACAGGTCTTGCACCTGCCGCCCACACACACGCCACAAAATACAGGGGTGGGAGTTTACACACATGAAAACACATCAGAGAAGAACCAAACACACGTGTCCATCACTGAGGGAGTGGGTGAAAAAGCAACACACAGGCCGGCGCTGTGGTGTAGCGGGTAAAGCCGCCACCCGCAGCATCCCAGATGGGCGCTGGTTCGAGTCCTGGCTGCTCCACTTCCGATCCAGCTCTCTGCTATGTCCTGGGAAAGCAGTGGAAGATGGCCCAAGTCCTTGGGCCCCTGCATCACGTGGGAGACCTGGAAGACATTCCTGGCTCCTGGCTTTGTCCTGGTCCAGCCCCAGTCGTTGTGGCCATTTGGGGAGTGAACCAGCAGGTGGAAGACCTCTCTCTCTCTCTCTCTGCCTCTCTGTAACTCTGTCTTTCAAATACATAAAGATATTTTTTTAAAAGACCCAATTTAATAACACATTTAAATCTGAAAACACAAGATGCCCGATCTGATGCCAGGTGAGACCCCCGGAGGATCACACCCTCACGTCTCAGCCCCGCCAGGCCCAGGAACCGGGGAAGCAGGCCCTCACACACATCAGAAACAGACGGAGGGGCTGGCATCCCGAACCGCAGTGCCTGGCTCAGGTCCCAGCTACTCCATGCTTCCCACCCAGGTTCCTACCAAGGCACCTGCGGTGACGGCAGATGAGGGCCCAAGTACTTGGGTCCCTGCCACCCCGGTGGAGACCCGGGTGGACTCCAGGCTCCCGGCTTCAGCCTGGCCCAGCCCTGGCTGTTGCAGGCATTTGGAGAGTGAACCAGCAGGTAGAAGATATTTTCCTGAGTGTGTGTGAGTGTGTGAGTGTGTGAGTGTGTGTGTGTGTGTGTCCCTGTTCCTTTCTCCTGTTTTTTTAAGTGTAGCTGCGGAGGGCAGTTTGACAAAAGCTGTCACAGTGACACGCACCCTCACGTCAATCTAATAAAGAGAGGACGGCCTCTGAAAAGTTCACAGAACTGTGTATTATGAGAAAAAAATTATGATGGGCTTCAATGTTTTTATTTATTGGGAGGTGGAGAGAGAGACAGAGGAAGCTCCAGGACCAGGCTGAAGCCAGGAGACAACGACTCAACCCCGGTGTCCCCCGTGGGTGGCAGGGACCCAACTACCTGAGCTTCCCAGGGCCTGCACTGTCAGCAAGCTGGCTAGGGGCCGGAGCTGGGAATCGAACTCAGGCACTCCGATGGAGGACATGAGTGCCTTAACCACTAACCCAAACGCCTATCCGGATTTCCATCACGCCTTGCACCAAAATGGATTCGTATTCTCTACATCTTTTTGGGTGCACTGTGATGTAAAAACAAGGCGCCCACGACGCACGGCTAGAAGATGGCGCTGCTGCTGACAGTGTGGGGGGGGGGGGCTTCCTGCGCAGGTGACTTGGCCAGGAGGGGCATGGGAAGGGACATCCCCTGGAGACCCTGTTACCTGGGGCTGCTGCGAACAGAAATAAAGCACTAGTGCTTGTGCATCCAGGGGCCGGGGCTTGGACGTGGAAACGGGGGCGGGGCTTCTCCCTCCCACCTGAGCCTGGGGCTGGGCCGGCTGGGGGCTTCTCTCCCTGCCTTCCTGTAGCCTGGGGCTCAGGCGCCGCCTCTCCCAGCAGCTTCCAGGGGTGAGGCAGACAGAAGGCAGCCTGGCTGGCCGGTTTCCACGGCAGCAGAAGGATGGAGAGGCAGGAAACTGAGCCCAAGCCAGCTCTGCCACCCACTCGCTGCACACCGAGCAGGTTCCAGTGGGAGCCTTCGCACGGGGTGGGGTCGGGGTCCAAGGCCGCTCCACCAAGCCGCTGGGCCCTCCCCTCACTCTGACGGTTCCAGGGCACCTGCCGGGGCTCAGCCCAGCCCATGTCCAGTCAGGCCCAGCTGCCCCCTGGGGCTGCAGAAGAACCAACCTAAGCTGGGATGTAATCCCAAAGCCCAGCCTGATACCCTGGGACCGCCCACTGGGCCGCAGAACCCCTGCAACTGTCCTGGCCCCTTCCTCCCCCCATGCCATACTGTGCTCTACTTGGACCCACGGGCAGCCTGCGGTCCCCCACCCCCACCCCTGTGCACTGACCGAGTGCTGTTCCCCTCTGCATTCTACGGAGAGCCCTAAAGAAGGCTGCAGCCCATTTCAGCGATGAGGAAACTGGAGTTCAGAGGCAGGAAGGAACCTGCCTGAACTTTACAAAGCTGTCGTAGCAGAATCGGGCCTGGAGCCCAAGGCAGGTAGCTCCAAGAAAATCAGTGACAAAGGCCTCCCAGCACCTGGCCAGCACCCCGCCTCCCAGTGCGTGCTCCTAACTTCCTGACAGCCAGGTCTCCTGCCGCAAGGCCGGGGGTCCGTCTCCTGCACCTGCTCTGCAACGTGGGTGCAGGAGGGGGCACCGGCCCAGACCCCACAGAGAGGCAGCTCTGACAGGCAGGTGGAGACAAATGGGACGGCAAGCGGCAACTGGGTGACATCTTGGGCAGAAAGGGGCTGGGGCTGCCCACGTGTGCACGCGCGCTGCGTGGCTGTTCCCTAGCAGAACACTGTGTGGACTGAGACAGGTGCTGCTGCAGAATTGCCTAGAACAGCCTCGAAACCCAAAGAAAAGCATCTCCCTAAGACCACAGCCACCGTCACCATCACCAACACCCACCCCACAAGGCGCCACCTGCACCACCCACGCCACCAGCTCCCGTTCACGGAGCTTACACATCCCAGACGCCGAGCCAAGGGCTCCACATACACTGTCACAGCTCCTGCAAACCAGGGCAAGCAGTCACCCTCAGCTCGCTCTTGGAGCAGAGCTCAGAGGCTCAGAGGATCCCAGACCACTGGCCGCCCTGGGGACAACCCCGCGGCCGCACTGCACCTGCTGTTGGGAGAATGCCAACTCTCCCTGAGCCACACCACCGTCACTGGGCAGGAGGACAGGTCAGTCTTAGAAGGCTGCTTGGGTCCAACACAATGAAAGCCCTGTCTCCCCGCCTCGTGTCCACCACCATGCGGGGGTCAGGTGTGTGACAAGCTGAGGGGGAGGGGACACCTGCCAACACCGCACACAGCCAGCATCAGGATCTGGGATCCAGCATTCAGAGGGAAGATGGGGACTGGGGGGTGGGGAGATGGGGAGGCCGGGGGGTGGGGAGGGGTGCCCTGCCAGGAGGCTCCCGCCAAGCAGGACGCCCTGGGAACTGACACAGACTGACCCCCAGGCAGGATTCCCTGCACGGCTCGCCCCCACCCCCAGTCCCACCTGGCCGGCAGCACTGACCTCCCTAGATAACAGGCTCCCTCCTGGGATGGAGGGGGTTGCTCTCCAACCCCACAGTCCCCAGTCCCCGGGGCAGTGACTCCCCCACTACAGGGTCCAGCAGGGTGCCATGCCCTCCCACGCTGAGGTCGGCCTGGGACACCCGTGTTCCCACTGCCTGCTCCAAGACCCAGCAGGCTGCACTCAGTGTTTTCACGCCGGCAATGCAATCTCTGATTTAGGGCCAAGGGTTCCGGATCCCTGCCAGGAGCTCCCTCAGGGGACCAGCAGGTGGCGCTGCAGCTGTGCCTGCTGGCCTGGGGTGGGGGCTCCCCCAGACTGACAGCAACCTGGTGGGGCCAGGACAGGGGGAGCTCCAGTGTCCCAGCTGCAGCGGTTCAGGGACCCCCAGGGGCGTCAGTGGGGGAGCTCTCTCCTGATAGAAACGACATCTACACTTGGCAAGCTCCAGGAGGGAAGGGGGTGCAGCCTCACCTGAGTCCCCAGGAGCCCCAAGCTCTGGAAACCCTTGTGCTCAGCCCCTTATTGAAAGATGGGCAACGGGGGCCGGTGTTGTGGTGTAGCAGATTAAGCCATTTGCGACGCTGGCATCCCCTATGGGCGCTGGTTCAACTCCTGGCTGTTCCACTTCCGATCCAGCTCCCTGCTAATGGCCTGGGAAAAGCAGTAGAAGATGGCTCAAGTACTTGGGTCCCTGCCACCCACATGGGAGACCCAGATTGAGTTCCTGGCTCCCATTTTTTTTTAATAGAGAGGGAGGTCTTTCATCTGCAGGTTCACTCCCCAAATGCCCACAAGAGTCCCAGCTGGGCCAGGCCAAAGCCAGGAGCCAGGAACTCCATCGGGATTTCCTATGTGAGTGAGTGGCAGGGCCCCAAAAATACTTGGGCCGTCATCTGCTGCTTTCCCAGGCACAGTAACAGGGAGCTGGATTGGAAGCAAAGCTGGGACTCGAACTGGCACTCCTCTGTGGGATGCTGGTGTCACAGACAGCGAGCCACAGTGCTGCCGCCCCTGGCTCCCAGTATTCTCTCCAGCCCAATTCTTGACCCCCATCATGCATCTGAGGCGTGAGTCAGCAGACAGGATCCCCCCTCCCCTTCTCTCAGGCTGCCTCTCAAATAAACGATTTTAAAATAACAGCAAGTTTACAAGATGTGTTAAATTAGGTCGCATAAAAACTCAGCAGAGCCCTGGGGCTGGCGGGCTGGCCAGGGGTCCCTCCCTGCTGTGAACGTGTAGCCACAGCGCACCCGCACACGCCCAGCACAGCCACGCGCAGCGTGGGCCCAGGGTTCCGGCCCCACCCCCATAGGCTGCTGCTCTTGGCCTTGGGCCCTTCCTGGCATCCATCCTGCCATGGAGATCTGTCTCACTGCTCCCCTAACAGTTCCCATCATATAAGACAACTCCGTATTTCAGGACCTGCCTGGCACCCTCCACCTCGTTGACCTAAAGCCTCAGGTTTACCCCTTTAAAATCTCCAGTGTGTCAGCGAGGTCACAAGCCAGGCAGCTGCCCAGCCCCACCCTGGCCTGACCCCAGGGAGGAGCCGGGCCATCGCAGGCACCCCGGAGGCCTGGCCACCAACGCTATGGTCTCTCACCTCTGCCCAAGCCACCCACTTCCGGGCCTTTTCCAATCACAGGTGGCCAGCTGCAGCTCTCCGGGCAGGGTGAGCCAGTGGCATGCCTACGGTGCCATGAGGATCAAACAACCCTGGGTATCTTTATCATGTCATTCTTTCTCTACTTCCCATCATCACTGCTTCTTTGATGCGTTATGGGTGCATGTCTTTTAAATTTTCTAAACAGAGGACACTTTGAGAGCGATTTAATCTCACAACTGCACTTTAGCCAGCAAACACGGTCTGCAGGCCGGTGTTGCTCTGAGAACCCCTGAGCTATCTTCACAGCTGGTGCGCAGGCAGTGTTCCCAAGTGCGTGTCCACCAACCGGGACACGGCCAGCGGTGACAGTGGCCCTGTCTCCCCTCCAGGACCCCTCCTCCAGGTCAGGAGCTCCCCTCCCAGCCCTGCCCACCCAACCCTGCCAGCTCAGCTCACTGTCAGCCCCCCGGGCCTTCACCTGCCCTCTCAATGCAAGCAGGTGCATCAACCCAGGTGCCTGCAGTTACCCAGGTCAGAGGAAGGAAGAGCCCTGCCGGTGGCGGGGCTGAGAGGGGAGAGCCTTAGCTTCCGGTGGGCAATGCGGGTAAGGCCTGAGCTCTCCTACGGGCGGTTCCCCTGCTGTGGTCTGGCCTGTGGGGCACTCCTGCCGCCCATTCAGCCCTGAGGGAGCCTTACCCACTACAGATCCCAGTGAGTAAACAACTGACGCAGCCTTGTGCCGCTCAGAATCATTCATTCACGAAAGCACCAAGGCACCGCCAGGAATCCCCCAAGCCCTTTCTCTGGAAATCTACAACTTCAATGCCCTGAATCCTCCCCGCTGGTCCCCCCGCCCAGCCTCCTGTCTGCCCTCCTCGGCTACAAGGGCAGAGACCTGGGTCCCAGCAGCCACGGGCAACCCTCGGGGCGTGCACCCGACACGTGGCCGGGGTGCTGCCCCTCTCCTCATGTAATCCAGACCGCAGCCCAGCGGAGCTGTTCCACACTCAGACAGAAGGGGTCGGGGCGCACAGTCAGGCTGGAGGGGGTCCTGGGAGAGGGGAGGCTGGCCCTCTGAGCCTGGGAAGCAGCTGGGGCCACCCTCCACCCCGGCCCACCTTGGCGCCCCGCCCAGCCAGAGCTGGGACCCTGTGACATGGCACCAGATGGGTCTGAAGCCCAGCCGAAGGCACCCTCTCTCCCAGCCCGCTTCTGCACTTCCAGCATCCTCCAGGAAGCGCCTCTTTGTTAGCAGTGTTGTCACGGCAACCGCATCCAGGGAGAACTCTCTCTTCAAGGTAGAGTCTGAGGGTGACACTTGGAGAAACGGAAGTGGTGGTGACAACAAGCAGGGCGCTGGTCTCCCAGCCCCACCCCCGCTAGGCTCCCTGATACCCAGAGCTCTGGGGGGGGGGGCAGGGGCCTCTCCTTTCCCTGGATGAGGTCCTCCATGCTCCCACCACACACAGCAGCTCAGGGCGCTCCACCCCTCCCCCACAAATGTGCGCTGAGCCCCTGCAGGGCCACAGCCATGAAGCCTGGGCACCCTGCAGAGTGTGTCCCAGCAGGAAGCAGGCTCCCCAGGAAGGGCCCCCCAAAAAGGGGAAGAGTCCAAGGCTAAGTTGCACATGGGGAAGGACACCCAGTCCACGGGGGGTCACAGGGGACAGGAAAAGGTTGCACAGGAAGAGCTGATGACACGATGAGCCGACAGAAGCGGTGCGGGGGACACCGCAGCCCAGCGGCTTGCAGGAGGAGCCTGAGGTGGATGACGCCCAGGGACACAAGGACAGGACAGGCCACCTGTGGCAGCACAGGCAAGCACGAGGAACCCAAGGACAGGCTGCGGCTGGCATGGGGGCAGCTCAGCACCCAGGAGAGGAACCCTGAGGAGTAGGGGACACGGAGTGTCCCAGGACAGGGAGCCGCAGGATCCCAGAGGACCAGGGGAGAACCGGGGCCGGAGGGGAGCTTGGGAGACAGAGCACCGGGGCAGAGACAGTACACATCTGAGCCAGCCTCCCCGCAGCGACGGGCGCTGTCACAGAGCAGTGGGCTGGGAGTGTGGACGGGGCACGGAGCCAGCCATCTCCATGGTCAGCCTGTGCGGGCGGCAGAGGAGGCAACAGCTGGATCAGAGGAACAGGCAAGGTTTGCTGTTTCTAACACTGGAGGTGCTTGATGCAAACCACTTCACCTCCGGGGTCCAGCATCTGCCTGCTGGGGCAGCGCCAAGTCACCTGTGCACCGAACAAGTACCAACGCCACACCCTGGGGCTCCCCACGGCCACCCTGCGCTCTCCCGGAGGTCCAGCCCCCAAACTCACAGCCAGCTCACGAGCGGCAGGCTGGCCTCCAAGCCCCCAGCCCGGGGGTGCTGCCTGCAGGGTGGCTGGCCCAGGGTGAGCCCACATCCCAGCACCTGGCCAAGCTCCCAAGTCCTGGGAGAAAGGCAAGGAGACCCCTCGGGGCAGCACCATCGGGGCTGGCCTGAGTCACTCCGAAGGTTCAGACCCTGCTGCCGTCCCCCTAGGTCTCCTGTTTCACTTCCCTCTGCTCTGTCTTCCCAGGCAGGGGACAGCATTCAATCCACCCCCCACCCCCCAATCCCGTGCTGGGCAGGCAGCACCAGGGAACCCTTTCTTATAGCGCCCAAGACAAGCCATGGCCAGCGGGTCCTAGGAGACGAATCTGAAGCCACGCCCTGGCCCCAGCAAGCAGCTGGGATACCCCAGGGCTTCCAGTTCTCCCTCAACCCACACCTGCCCTGGGGTTTTGAGACAGGGACTTCCTGCGTCCCCTCCCCCCAGCAGGGACCTGAATGGGTTGGGACAACCCACTCTGGTCTGGGCCAAGGTGTCCCTTGTCCCCTCCCTCTGGGCTCACACACACCAGAAATGAGGGCAGCAGGTCCTCCCCACCCCACCCCTCCCAGCAGGTGTCAGGGCACCCATCCCCCACTCCAGGACGCCTCTCTCTCTCTCTCTCTCTCTCTCTCTCTCTCTCTCTCTCTCTCCCCCACACCCCGAACACGCAGTTCTCACTGAGTAAACTCCGCAGGCCAGTGGGCGGGCGCGGGAGGCAGGCAGAGCGAGAGGCAGGTTTCGGATGGATGTTCACGAGCTCAGAGAGAAAACCAACCAGAGAGGCCCAGGACCGAAGCAGATGGCTCAGGAGGAGAAGAGGGAGCAGGAGGAAGGAGGAGCCCCATGGAAGGCAGCACGAAGGGACTTGGGACCTGGGCCCTCCTCCCTTCCCCCAACCATGCCCAGGGCACCCCTCCCTCCAGGCAGGCATAGATGCAACCCAACACCTGCCCCACCCAGCCCCTCTCCTAGGGGGAGCGAATGGGCCTGAGCCTCTGTCTCCAGCTCCGCCTAACCTAACCAGGCTGACAGTCCTGAAACGTGGGTTTCTGTGGCTACAAACCCGAGGCCAAGGCTGTCCCAGGGCTGCCTCATGGGCAGTCCTAGTACGGAGCCAGGGGGGCAGGGGGTGTTGCCACGCTCGGGCACCCAGGCCGTGTCTGGCCATGCAGGCTCCACCAGCGGTCCCTGTGATGAGCCAGGAGAGGGGTGGGTCTGCTCCTTACCTGGCCAGGCGGAGGCCGGCCTCTCCCACCGCTGGGGGCCACTGGCACCTGCCTGCTCTTCAGTCTCAGCCTGGACTCCCAGGCCACTGCCCAGCACAGAGACAGCCTCGCCTGGCATTTCTCCCTCCTCCTCCTCCTCCTCCTCCTTGTCCTCCTCCTCTGTCTGCAGTTGCTAAGTTACACCAAAAAACCCCTCTGCTCTGTGTGAACTGTTCCATTTCCACGATTTGCCAGGTGGAAGGCAGCCATCAGGCTGAGCTTGAAGACGCCTCCCAGAGAAAAACAAAGTGGCTGGCCGGCCTGCGGTCCCTGGTGGCACACCTGGCTGTCACCTGCCTGGACTCCCAAACCTGGGGTCCGCATGCCGGAGCGCAGCTTCAAGGCATTGCCACGGAGCCTGGGGGAGGGGGAGGGGGTCCTCGCTGCTCACTCCTTCCCAGGGACGGGGCCTGTGCGGCCACCCAGAGAGCGGCCGGGTTCTCTGGACAAAGGCTTCAGAGGGGCAGAGAAGACACTCCCACTTCCTGGCTGGGGTCCCCACCACCGCACAGCAAGGCGGATGTCGTCTCCAAACCAGCGAAACCACGGGGTCATTCTCCTGATGGGGAAACAGTCTCGGCGCGTGTCCCACCCCTCAGCCGCCTATGGCTCTGCTCTCCTGTGCCCGAGCGCCCAGGTGCAGGGGAGGCTGGGCTGTGATGGTCCCCCCCACCCCGTGTGCCTCCCAGCGCCTTGGCCCCCTGGCTGGGCCCTGCCCTCGCCTTGGCGGGGAGGGTGAACCCCAGAGGGGCTCGCTGCCCTGCGCAGGGAAGCAGAGAGCCAAGAGTACCGCCACACCTCAGCCCCCAGGAAGCACCCACCAGCCCCAGCGCTCAGACCTGGCCAGGGACCTGCCAGGGGTCCCTCCGAAAGCCGCCGCAGGAGACTCCCTCACTTAGGCAAAGTCGGACCAGGGCCAGCTCCGCCTGCCCCGACTCCGCCCCCGCCAAGGCCTGGGATACAGGCAGATCGGTCCTTCGGGTGAGCCTAGCCGGGCGCAGGGGCAGAGGGGCGCGCGTCGCCGTGGCCTGGCCCTGTCCCCTCCCCTGCAGCGCTAGCTCCCCAATGCCTCGCCACACAGCCAGAGCGCGCGACGCCGCGTCGGAGCCCGCAACGCACAGGAGCAAATGGAAACTTCCAACTGCGCAGCCCCGAGCTCCGCGGATTCCCCAGCCCCCTCCCCCACGCCAGGCCCCGGGCCAGCGGACCCGCCAGCCGCGTGCGCTCCCGCCACGCCGCCTGGGGCCCCCCCGCAGGGGCAGGGGGCGCGAGGGGGGGGGGGTCCCCGCGCCGTCCAGCCCCGGGCAGAGTTGACAGCAACTCCGCGCGCGGGGCTCCCGGTCGCCTCGCCCCCGCGCGCCCGCGCGCGCGTGCCCCCCACACAGCCCCGCGCCGGGAGCCCCGCTTCCCAGAGCCGCGACGGCCGCTGCGGGCGGGACCCCGGGCCGCCTCACGCCCCGCCCCGCCCGCGCCGCCGGCCGCAGGGGAGGGCCCGAGGGACTCGGGGTCGGCGGCCGCTGCCTACCTCGGTCCGGGCCAGCGTCGCTCCCGCGCCGCCCTCGCGCCGCAGCCGGGCCCCGAGCAGCGCGCGGCCGGTGCCGGCGGCGGCTCATGCTAGGCGCCCGGGCCGCGGCACCCGCCCACCCGCCGCCGCCGCCGCCGCCGCCGCCGCCGCCGCCGCCTCCGCGCTGCGCCAGCTGCGGGCAGAGCGGCTCCCTCCGCAGCCGGCGCCGGGGAGCGCGAGCGAGCGCGGAGCGAGCACCGAGCGGGCACGGAGCGGGCGGGCGCGAGAGCGCGGGGAGCGGAGCGAGGAGGGTGCGGGGCGAGGGTGCAAGGACGCGGGACGTGGGCGAGGAGGGTGCGGGGCCGCCGCGAGGAGTGCGAGGACGCGGGGGCCGGAGCGGGGAGGGTGCGGGGCGAGGGTGCGTGGAGAGGGAGGCAGGCGCCCGCAGAGGTTGGGCACACTTTGGTGTGAGACTGGACACAGCGAGCACCAAGCCGGAGATGGAGTGGCTGCCTTGTTTCAAAGCCCCGTGGGGACCCCCGCCCGCCGCACCCCAGCACTGGCAGCGTGATGGTCAGCGCCCTGTGACCGCGACAGGCCTTCTGGGCAAGCCCTGGGCCCTGAGCGACTCCGCTTCATCCTCACCATAGCCCTGGGACTTTGGTTTTGCGCCCACTGGACGGATGAATCAACTGATGCCCGGGGAATCCCGGGGTCTCAGGGCCAAAGACACCTTGAGAGGTTCCATAGCCCCCGCTGCTCACAGACTCCAAGAGCCGGGTCTTCGGGTGCCCAGTCCAGCCTCCGCCTTCTCTAAGGGGCACCCTCTTGCCCTGAGAGTCGCGAGTGACCCCTGCAGGCAGAACGGGGTGGAGAGGTCCCGCGCCACCGCCAGAACGGGCCGGGGACCGCTCTCACCGGTTCCCCTGTGCAGGCTTCCTGAGCGCCTACTCTGCCGCTGCGCGTTCCTGGAGCACAAATATGACTGAGCCAAGCCATGCTGAGCCCAAGGGAAGCGTTGGAAACCAAGGGAGCAGCAAGGGCCGTGGCCTTGGGCGGAGGCCAGAGAGAAGATTCCAGAAGGTGCCAGGGTGACCACGTTAGCCATCAGCCCGCTGTGGCCTTGATGCAGTGGGGGCTGTGGGCCGTGGCGTGATGGCCCAACTTTTTTTTTTTTTTTTTTTTTGAAAGGCAGAGTTACAGAGGCAGAGAGAGAGAGAGAGATCGACCATCTGCTGGTTCACTCCTTGGATGGCCACAACAGCCAGAGCCAGGAGCTTCTTCCGGGTCTCCTATGCAGGTGCAGGAGCCCAAGCACTTGGGCCATCTTCCACTGCTTTCCCAAGCACATTAGCAGGAAGCTGGATTGGAAGTGGAGGAGCCGGGACTCGAACCGGCACCCATATAGGATGCTGGCATTGCAGGCAGTGTTTTTACCCACCACGCTACGGTGCTGGCCCCATGGCCCAAGTTTTTAGAGAGACATAGAAAGACATAGAGCTCCCATCTGTCAGGTCACTCCCCTGAGCATCCGGGACTGGAACTGAGGGACGGAACTCAGTGGAGGTGCCCCAGGTGGGTGGCAGCAAGCCTGTTTCTGGAGCCATCATTGCTGTGTCTCGGTGTGCTTTAGCAAGAAGCTGGAGTGAAGAACCGGAGCCAGGAATCGAACCCAGGCACTGTGATGTGAAACATGAGCATGGACTGCTAAAATAATGCCCAGGGCCGGCGCTATGGTGCAGCAGGTTAAGCCTCTGCCTGCAGTGCCAGCATCCCATATGGGCACTGGTTCGAGTCCCAGCTGCTCCACTTCTGATCCAGCTCTCTGCTATGGCCTGGGAAAGCAGTAGAAGATGGCCCAAGTCCTTGGGCCCCTGCACCTGCATGGGAGACCCGGAAGAAGCTCCTGACTCCTGGCTTCGGATGGGCTCAGCTCCAGCCTTTGCAGCCATCTGGGGAGTGAACCAGTGGATGAAAGACCTCTCTCTCTCTCTCTCTCTCTCTCTCTCTCTCTCTCTCTCTGTGTGTGTGTGTGTAACTATGACTTTCAAATAAATAAATAAATCTTTAAAAAATAATAAATATAAAATAATGCCTATTCCCTGGCTCTTCTCAAAATGTGCTGCTTTGCTTGTTTATTTACTTATAAAGGCAGAGAGACTGAGATCTGCCATCTGCTTGTTCACTCCCCGAAGCTCACAACAGCTGGGGCTGGCCCAGGCCAAAGCCAGGAGCCAAGAGCTGAATCCAAGTCTGGCGCGTGGGTGGCAGGGGTCCAGGTACTTGAGCCACCCCCTGCTGCCTCCCGGGGTGTGCTTCAGCAGGAAACTGGGATCAAAAGCAAGCGCACCCCAAGCAGTGTCTTCACAGCTGCCCAACTCGCCGTCTCCCTGTACACAAACATCTTTCCACGGAAATTTCAAGCATGTACAAGAATCGGGCTGAAGAGGTGTTATATGCCCAGTGACCCAGCTGCAGCAGTTAGCACTGGAGAGCCAGCTGCAGCCACACCTCCTTCCAACACACCCTATATTCTCTGTTAGTTCATTTTGAGGAACTTTCGGATTTCTCTTAAGTAGAACACGCATAAAAATCATTGATTTGTGCTTGATGGATTTTCAATGAAAAGACACCCATTTGGGGAAGTTGTGAATAGCCATTTGCACCGGGGTGTCTCTGTGGGGAGGTTTTTGATGGCAGATTCCTTTTCTTTCGTTGATATAGGACCATGCAGATTATCCATTCTTGTCAGACACAGACGAAATGACAGCCAGGGAGTTGTGGAGGAGGAGGGTTTGTGCCTGCCTGTGTGAGACAGGCTCTCCCTCAGGGCTTTCTGAAGATCCTGAACAGGTGGCTTCTCCCGCCCCACAGGGTGCACCTCTCTGCCCTCTCACCTGGGCACAGGAATCGCGAACGTTCTTTAAGACCTTAGCTCTCAACGCAACACCTGCCCAGCAGTGATGCCTCCACCAGGGAGGGGACCCCAACTCCTGCCTCTGGCTTCCATGTGAGACTACTTGTTACCCAAATAGCTTTTGCCTTTAGAAACTCCTCCTTGGGTCCAGTGCTGTGGTGTAGCAGGTAAAGCTGTCACCCGCAACGCCAGCATCTTATATGGGCGCCAGTTCGACTCCCAGCTGCTCCTCTTCTGATCCAGCTCTCTGCTATGGACTGGGAAAGCAGTAGAAGATGGCCCAAGTCCTTGGGCCCCTGAGCCTGCGTGGGAGACCCAGAAGAAGCTCCTGGCTCCTGGCTTCAGATCGGCGCAGCTCCTGCAGTTGTGGCCATCTGGGGAGTGAACCAGCAGATGGAAGACCTCTCTCTCTCTCTCTCTCTCTCTCTCTCTCTGCCTCTTTTCTCTCTGTGTAACTGACTTTCAAATAAATAAATAAATCTTTAAAATAAAAAAAGAAAGAAACTCCTCCCTGCCCCACTCTCCCTGAACCTGCCCATCCTGACTCTGGCAGTGCGGCCCCTGTCACTGCCAGATAAATACTATTGTTTGGAGAGCCTCTCCCCGACACTTAGTCTGACAGCTCCTCCCAGGGCACTGTAGTGAGTCATGTTTTTCCAGGATTTGCTCACTTGGTCCAGATTTCCAGGTTTACTGAGAGTGGGTCGTGACACTGTCGTGTTATTCCCGGGATGTCGTAGAGTCGGTAGTGATGTCCCACTTTTCGTTCTGATATTTAGGGTCTTTGTGTGGGCTTTTCGTTTGCTTGGTTTGGTTCTGATTCTCCAGATATGTGCAATTGCTTTACCTTTTATGATTTTGTACATTTATTTGATTATATAATATTATATGTATACATATACATATATATCTTTAGGGAATACAGTGTGATATTTCAAGATATTTATACGGCATGTACTGGCCAAGTCCCAGTATTTAACATTTATATCTCCTTATCATTTCTTTTTTTAAAGATTTATTTATTTGAAAGACTTACACAGAGAGAGAAAGAAAGGTAGAGAAAGAGAGAGGTCTTCCATCTGCTGGTTCACTCCCCAATTGGCTGCAATGGCCGGAGCCACACTGATCTGAAGCCAGGAGCCAGGAGCTTCTTCCAGGTCTCCCTCGGGGCTGCAAGTGCCCAAGGACCTGGACCATCTTCTACAGCTTTCCCAGGCCATAGCAGAGAGCTGCATTGGAAGTGAAGCAGCCGGACTCAAACCGGCTTACATATGGGATGCCGGCACTGCAGGTGGCAGCTTTACCTGCTGCGCCACAGCGCCGGCCCCAAGCAGTTTTGCTAAGGCAGCCTGGTGGTGGTGGTAAGTCCCCTCAGGTTTTGGTTGTCTTAGAAAGTCGTTGTAGCTTTGCTAGATACAGCACTCTTGGTTGGCAGGGTTTTCTCCTTTCAGACTTTATCATCCCATTCTCTCCTGGCCTGCAGGGTTTCTGCTGAGACAGCTGCTGTTAGTGTAACGGAACTTCCCTTAAATGTGACTTGGTGCTTTTCTCCTGCAGTTTTTAGAATTCCCCTTATCGGGCCAGCGCCGTGGCTCAACAAGCTAATCCTCCGCCTTGTGGCGCCGGCACACCAGGTTCTAGTCCCGGTTGGGACGCTGGATTCTGTCCCGGTTGTCCCTCTTCCAGGCCAGCTCTCTGCTATGGCCTGGGAAGGCAGTGGAGGATGGCCCAAGTGCTTGGGCCCTGCACCCGCATGGGAGACCAGGAGAAGCACCTGGCTCCTGGCTTCGAATCAGCGCGATGCGCTGGCCGCAGCGGCCATTGGAGGGTGAACCAACGGCAAAAAGGAAGACCTTTCTCTCTGTCTCTCTCTCTCTCTATCCACTCTGCCTGTCAAAAAAAAATTAAAAAAAAAGAATTCTCCTTATCTTGCACCTTTGACAATTTGACTAAAATATGCTACAGTGTATATCTTTCTTGGTTGTGTCTATTTGGGGTCCTGGGGGAACTCCTGTACCTGGATGTCCATATCTTTCCCAAGATTGGGGAATTTTCAGTTATTTCACTGTCTAGATTTTTCTATGCTCTCCCCCTTCTCTTTGCTTCCAAGGAGCCCCAAAATACAAGTGTTGTTCATTTGATGTTGCCTCACAGCTCTCAGAAGCTTTCCTCATCCTTTTATTATTATTATTAATTATTGTTATTACCACCATTACACTTATTTTTATTGTACTGGAGTATTTCACAAGACCTGTCTTCCAGTTCAGACATTCTTTCCTCTGATCTCATCTGTTGCTAAGGCTTTCAAGTGAGTGTATGCTATTTGGATTATCAAGTGCATCACTTCTGAACTTCCTTTTTGGTTCTTTCTCAAGATTTCGACCTCTTTGCAGAATTTCTCATCATGAGTCATTTTCCTAACTTTGCTCAACTGTCTGCATCGTCTTGTGTCCCACTGAGCTTCCTTCTAGTTGCTCTTTTGAATTCTTCAGCAGGCATTATGTCCAACTCCATTTCCCTGAGATTTGTTGCTTCAGGGTTATTGAGTGCCTTTTGAAACACCATGTTACCAGGGCTGGTACTGTGGTGTAGTGGGCAAAGCCGCTGCCTGCAGTGCCCGCATCCCATGTGGGCACCTGTTCGAGTCTTAGCTGCTCGACTTCCAATCCAGCTCTCTGCTGTGGCCTGAGAAAGCAGTAGAAGATGGCCCAAGTCCTTGGGCCCCTGAGCCCACAGAGAGACCTGGAAGAAGCTCCTGGTTCCTGGCTTCAAATTGGCGCAGCTCCGGCTGTTGTGGCCAATTGGGGAGTTAACCAGCAGCTGGAAGACCTCTCTCTCTCTCTGCCTCTCCTTCTCTCTCTCTCTCTCTCTCTCTCTGTGTGTGTGTGTGTGTCTGTGTAACTCTGACTTTCAAATAAATAAATAAATCTTAAAAAAAAAACCCACCATGTTACCTTGTTCTTCCATACTTCTTGTATCTCCACACCAAGATTTGTGCATCGGGGAATCAGTCGTGGCTTCCACAGTGGGTGTTTTTTTTACTGATGGTGTGTCTCAGGGTGTCAGATTAAAAGCTATATTGGCTTTCATTATAGTTGGGTCTCCTTATAGCTTCTTTGGCTTTAATTGATGCCTTTGGACACAGTGTGTGCAGTGGTAGGGTCAGCGGCTCTGCTGACTCCAGGAGCTATGTAGGGGAGGCCCAGATGGGTGTGGTGCCCACAGCATTGGAGGTTTGCCAAGTACATGGGAGTGGTGACTCTGGAGATGCATGGGGGGTTTTTCCTCAGCAGTGACAATGGCAGGTGTGGTGTGTGTGCAGTCAGGCTGAGTGAGGCTTGGGCCCTGTGAGTGAGTTGTCAGTGGGTATGCAGCGTAGAATGAACGCCCTGAGCCCGAGGGTAACCAAGGCTGTGGCCGAGGGGAGCCTGTAGTTGGAATGCACTCTATGTAGGATTCCAGTTTTCTGAAAACTCATCATATATTCTTAATGGCCCAGAATTTGTTCTATTTTGGTAATGCCCATGTGCCCTTGAAGGGAATGAACGTTCTGTATATATCAATTAGGTCAGCGTGGTGAACGAAGTCTAAATTTTCTATATTCTGGCTGAACTGGATCTCATACTGTTTTGGTCCTGTGAGGAGTATCTTCAAATCCCTCACGTGGCGTCCAATTGGAAACAACCCAGAAGCTTTTCAACAGAGAATGGATACACAAACTGCAGTATATCCATACAACGGAATACTATTCGGCAGGAAAAGGAATGAGTCACTACTAAACACAATGGCATGCGTGATTCTCAGATGCTTAAGAGTAAGGAGCCAGACTCAAAGGGACACACAAGGTCCTTCCTACATAGAAGGACTACAGGGCGCTGCCACTGTATGACGTGGAACATTCTAGAAGGACCCACAGTGTGTGCTCCCACTTGTAGGACACATAGGACATTCTAGAAGGACCCACAGTGCATGCTCCACTTGTAGGACACGTAGGACATTCTAGAAGCACCCACAGTGTGTGCTCCACTTGTAGGACACGTAGGACATTCTAGAAGGACCCACAGTGCATGCTCCACTTGTAGGACACGTAGGACATTCTAGAAGCACCCACAGTGTGTGCTCCACTTGTAGGACACGTAGGACATTCTAGAAGCACCCACAGTGTGTGCTCCACTTGTAGGACACGTAGGACATTCTAGATGGACCCACAGTGTGTGCCCCCACTTGTAGGACATATAGGACATTCTAGATGGACCCACAGTGTGTGCCCCCACTTGTAGGACATATAGGACATTCTAGATGGACCCACAGTGTGTGCTCCACTTGTAGGACATATAGGACATTCTAGAAGGACCCACAGTGTGTGCTCCACTTGTAGGACACGTAGGACATTCTAGAAGGACCCACAGTGTGTGCTCCACTTGTAGGACATGTAGGACATTCTAGAAGGACCCACAGTGTGTGCTCCACTTGTAGGACACGTAGGACATTCTAGAAGGACCCACAGTGCGTGCTCCACTTGTAGGACACATAGGACATTCTAGAAGGACCCACAGTGTGTGCTCCACTTGTAGGACACGTAGGACATTCTAGAAGCACCCACAGTGTGTGCTCCACTTGTAGGACACGTAGGACATTCTAGAAGGACCCACAGTGCGTGCTCCACTTGTAGGACATATAGGACATTCTAGAAGGACCCACAGTGTGTGCCCCCACTTGTAGGACATATAGGACATTCTAGATGGACCCACAGTGCATGCCCCCACTTGTAGGACATATAGGACATTCTAGAAGGACCCACAGTATGTGCCCCCACTTGTAGGACATATAGGACATTCTAGAAGGACCCACAGTGTGTGCTCCACTTGTAGGACACGTAGGACATTCTAGAAGCACCCACAGTGTGTGCTCCACTTGTAGGACATGTAGCACATTCTAGAAGGACCCACAGTGCGTGCTCCCACATAGGACGTGTTGAAAGAGGCACCTCTACTGAGGGGCTGGCAGTGGGCGACCAGCTGGCCACAGCTTGAAGAGAGGGTCAGGGTAATGAAAGGGCGCCTGTCCCTTGACTGAGGTGAGGGTCACACGACTGCATGCCTCGAAGGGACCATGTTTGGGCCCTGTCTGAACCCTTGTTCCCACAGAAATAAGTCAAAGCAGAGGCAGCACACTGTGCATACGTGAGGGCAGCATTTATCTTCTTATTTTTATTTTTAAAAATGTTTTATTTACTTATTTGAGAGGTATTTACAGTGAGAGTAAGAGACAGAGAGAAAGGTCTTCCGTCCACTGCTTCACTCCCCAATTGGTCACGATAGGCAGAGATGAGCCGACCCGAAGCCAGGAGCCAGGAGCTTCTTCCGGGTCTTCCATGCAGGTGCAGGGCCCCAAGGACTTGAGCCATCCTCTACTGCTTTCCCAGGCCACAGCAGAGGGCTGGATTGGAAGAGAGGCATCTAGGATTAGAACTAGTGCCCATATGGGATGCTGGCAGCGCAGATGGAGGCTTAGCCCACTGTGCTGCAGTGCTGGCCAGAGGGCAGGGTTTATGAGTGGGCCAGAGAGGGGAAGGAGGCGGGGGAAGGGGGCCAAGCAAGATCAAGAGTAGAAGGGCCCGCCCACATTACCAGCCTCTTTTTTATGGATAGGGGGTGGAGTCTGGGTGGAATTCAGCATCATGGTGCTGCCACATGGAGTCTAGCTTTCTCGTGGCCAGCATGGCCTCTCCTCCCCCGGTCCTGGATGACATGCAGGTGCATCATGGGAAAGTGGCGTACCGGGTTGACAGGTGACGGACAGTTACAGTGCAGGACTAGCAGAAATTCCAGCTCCTCCATCAGCTATGGGCCAAGGGAGCTGGTTTTACTGTGTTACGTTTAAACAAGACAATTCTTATGCTCCAGTACCATCAGGGCTTTTGTGAATACCTTGTCATCTGTTTCTGTCTGTGACTGTTTTGCCACAACCCTTTTAACGTGCAAAGAGGGAGGCATCAGGCTGACCCACTGGTGCCAGTGAAGGCCCCATGGCCCCTTGCTGGAGTGTGGAGGTTGCTTGAGTGCACCCCTCTCAGGGTCCCTGTATTGGAAACACGGGCCCAGTTCCATGGCCAAACGCTCCCACTGGTGGCTGAGGCCAGCTGCTTCCCCCAGGTCTCTTCTGATGGGGACACAGGTGCAGAAGAATCTTCTGGTCATGGCTGGGATCCGGCCCCCGGTGAGGGTGCTGGCGGAGGTCCCCAGATACAAGCGAGTGGCTCCATGAGTGACGCTTTGCTGGAGCCAACTTTGGGGTGCAGGGACTTCTGTAGGCTATGGGACAAAAACCCCTGTGTCTTCCATGACTGGAGCACCTGGACCTGTCTTGCCTTACATGATTTGGCCCTTTAGGATTTTTGTTTTAAGATTAGGCTAGGGGCCGGCGCCGTGGCTCACTTGGTTAATCTTCCACCTGCAGCGCCGGCATCCCATATGGGCGCCGGGTTCTAGTCCCAGTTGCTCCTCTTCCAGTCCAGCTCTCTGCTGTGGCCCAGGAGTGCAGTTGGAGGATGGCCCAAGTGCTTGGGCCCCTGCACCCACATGGGAGACCAGGAGGAAGCACCTGGCTCCTGGCTTCAGATCGGCTCCGTAGCAGCCATTAGGGGGTGAACCAACAGAAAAGGAAGACCTTTCTCTCTCTCTCTCTCTCTCTCTCTCTCTCTCCTCTCTCTCTCTCTCTCTCGCTGTCTATAACTCTGTCAAATAAAAAAAAAAGATTTGGTTAGGGGACTGGCATTGTGGTGCAATGGGTAAAGCCACTGCCTGTGATTGCCAGCATCCCATACAGGTACCAGTTTGAGTCTTGGCTGCTCCACTTCCCATCTAGCTCCCTGCTAATGCGCCTGGGAATGCAGCAGAAGATGACCCAAGTCCTGGGGTCCCTGCACCCATGCGGGAGAACCAGAAAAAGCTCCAGGCTCCTGACACTCCCCAAATGCCCCAGTCCTGGCTGGGCGGTCATTTGGGGAGTGAACCAACAGATGGAAGCTCTCTCTCTTCCCTCTCTCTCTGTCTCTGTAACTCTGCCTTCAGATAAATAAAATAAATCTTTATAAAAAAAAAGTGGTACATGGTAAAATATATAGAATTATTGCCCATTTTTAAAGTATTCTTTTTTAAAAATATACTGTGATATATTGGGAAGTGTCTAGCTGTTTCCTAGGGCAGTGATACCTATACGCGTGCCTACCGGCAGTTCCTGGAGTCCCCAGGGTCCTAACCGCAGGAGGCAGACACGACCCGTGATGTATAGATCAGAAGCCCTGGAATCTGAGCATGTCTCCTTATACGACAAAGGGACTCCACAGCTGCGGTTAGCTGAGGATCTCGACGTGGGACGATACCTGGTGGGGCCAGAGTTGGAGGTGCCAGAGGGAGGGGAGAGCGAGAGAGATCTCAGATGCTGCTCGGCTGGCTTTGCAGATGCAAGAAGGGACCACAGCCGGGGAGAATGGAGAGGATTCTGGACCGGGAAAGGCAACTGTCAAATAAGATGACAGGGGATAAAGGGCTGTGCTGAGCTGCAACAGGCCAGGCTCAGAAGTCCAGAAACATCTGGGCTTCCAGGAAACCAGGGGCAGCCGAGTCTCCCAAACGCGCCATTTTCCATAGCCAGATAACGGAGTCTCTCTGCCTTCAGCTGCGGATACACACACAGGTAACCCGACAACGGGTTCATCGTTAACCGGCCTGTCACACTCCACCGTTCTGTCCCCACGTCCCCACCCTGCAAGGAAAGTCACCTTGAAATGACCCATCGCTTTCTGTTCTGTGTCTGCCTTTCTCAGTTTATCTCCACCCAGAAAACCAGCCTCTTCTGCTCGGCTCATCGAAACATGGAATAAAATGTTGTCACAAAATAAAGCCCATGAGCGCCTTAGACTGGGCTTGTCCTCATTTTGTCCTGACAGGGCAGACTCTCCCCTGCACCCTCTCCAAGGGGCAGCCCTGCTGACACCCCAACTCCATCCCCATGAGCCTGACTTTGAACCTGACTTCCGGAACCGTGAGATCATAAACATTCCTTGTTCTATGCCACAAAAGGTGTAACAAACACTCTCAAGTGCTGGCTTTGCAAGGCTTGCCGGACTGTTGTTTGCCTTGTGTTGTCTCACTGTGGATTTAATTTTCATTTTCCTGACAATGAATGGTGCTAAGTATCTTTTCTGGTGTCTTTAGCCATCTGGGTTTACCTGTTAGTTAAGTGCTTGTTCAAGGATTTTACTCAGTTTCCATTTTTCCTATTTTTTTCACATATTTACATGAGTTGTGTATCCATCACCACTATCTACTCTATTTTTTTAAAGATTTATTTATTTATTTAAAAGACGAGAGAGAGAGAGCTTCCAATCACTGGTTCACTCCACAAATCGCACCAACGGTCGAAGCTGGGAGCTGGGAGCTTCAACCAGGTCTCTCATGTGGGTGGCAGGGGCCCAAGTACTAAGGCCATCTATGGATGCTTTCCCAGGTGCATTAGCAGGGAGATGGATTGGAAACAGAGCAGCTGGGAGTTTAACCAGTGCTCTGATGTGGGATGTGGGTATCACAGACGGTGGCTTAATCTACTGAGCCACAATGCTGGCCCCACCCCCATCAATTCTAGAACATTCCATCACCCTGAAGGGAAACCCTGAATCATTTCTATAAATCTGCAGCCATCAGCTAGTGTTAATCCACTTTCTGTTTTTGGAGATTGCCTATTCTAGACATTTCCTGCAAGTAGGATGAGATACTATGTGACCTCTGTGTCTGGATTTTCTTCCCCTTGAACTTTTTTTTAAAGATTTATTTATGTGAAAGTCAGAGTTACACAGAGAAAGGAGAGGCAGAGAGAGAGGTCTTCCATCTGCTGGTTCACTCCCCAACTGGCCGCAACTGCTGGAGCTGTGCAAATCCAAAGCCAGGAGCCAGGAGCTTCTTCTGGGTACCCTATGCGGGTGCAGGGACCCAAGACTTGGGCCATCCTCCACTGCTTTCCCAGCCCACAGCAGAGAGCTGGATCAGAAGTAGAATCCCCTTGCACTTTTTAACTGGCAGATTTTAAACTGTATACATTTATTATGTACAACATATTGTTTTGAAGTATATATACATTGTAGAATGGCTAAATCAAGCTAATTAACATATATGTTGGGGCCAGCACTGTGGCATAGTGGGTAAAGCCACCACCTGCAGTGCCAGCATCCCATATGGGCGCTGGTTTGAGTCCTGGCTGCTCCACTTCTGATCCAGCTCTCTGCTGTGGCCTGGGAAAGCAGTAGAAGATGGCCCAAGTGCTTGGGCCCCTGCACCTGTGTGGAAGACCCAGAAGAAACTCCTGGCTTCAGATTGGCACAGCTCCGGCCATTGTGGCCAATTGAGGAGTGAACCATCAGATGGAAGATCTCTCTCTCTCTCTCTCTCTCTCTCTCTCTCTCTACCTCTCCTTCTCTCTGTGTAACTCTGACTTTCAAATAAATAAATAAATCTTTTTTTTTTTTTACAGGCAGAGTGGATAGTGAGAGAGAGACAGAGAGAAAGGTCTTCCTTTTTGCCGTTGGTTCACCCTTCAATGGCCGCCGCGGTAGCGCGCTGCGGCCGGCGCACCGCACTGATCCGATGGCAGGAGCCAGGTGCTTCTCCTGGTCTCCCATGGGGTGCAGGGCCCCAAGCACTTGGGCCATCCTCCACTGCACTCCCTGGCCACAGCAGAGAGCTGGCCTGGAAGAGGGGCAACCGGGACAGGATCGGTGCCCCGACCAGGACTAGAACCCGGTGTGCCGGCGCCGCAAGGCGGAGGATTAGCCTAGTGAGCCGCGGCGCCGGCCAATAAATAAATCTTTTAAAAAAACATATATGTTACCTCACATACTCATTTTCTTGAGGTGGAAACTGTTAAAAAATACTCTACTATGGATGTCTTATTCTTTTTCTTTACTTACAATCAGTTATATATTATATATATATACTTCTTGGTTATTATTTAATTGTGCATATTTATAGGATACAGTGTGATAATTTAGCATATGCATTGAGTGTGTGTGATCAAATCAGGTTAACTAGTATTTTCCATCTTTTTAAAGATTTATTTATTATTTGTTTGAAAGGCAGAGAGAGAGAGACAGAGAAACCTTCCAGGCCGGCGCCGCGGCTCACTAGGCTAATCCTCCGCCTTGCGGCGCCGGCACACCGGGTTCTAGTCCCGGTCGGGGCACCGATCCTGTCCCGGTTGCCCCTCTTCCAGGCCAGCTCTCTGCTGTGGCCAGGGAGTGCAGTGGAGGATGGCCCAAGTCCTTGGGTCCTGCACCCCATGGGAGACCAGGATAAGCACCTGGCTCCTGCCATCGGAACAGCGCGGTGCGCCGGCCGCCGCGGCCATTGGAGGGTGAACCAACGGCCATTGGAGGGTGAACCAACGGCAAAAAGGAAGACCTTTCTCTCTGTCTCTCTCTCTCACTATCCACTCTGCCTGTCAAAAAAAAAAAAAAAAAGTTTGATTCTATCCCGGTTGCTCCTCTTCCAGGCCAGCTCTCTGCTGTGGCCCGGGAGTGCAGTGGAGGATGGCCCAAGTGCTTGGGCCCTGCACCCCATGGGAGACCAGGAGAAGCACCTGGCTCCCGGCTTCAGATCAGCACGGTGCGCCGGCCACAGCGACCATTGGAGGGTGAATCAACGGCAAAGGAAGATCTTTCTCTCTGTCTCTCTCTCTCACTGTCTACTCTGTCTGTCAAAAAAAAAATTTTTTTTTTTTTATTACCAGGGCTGGCACTGGGGCATGGTAGGTTAAGCTTTTGCCTGCAGCACCGGCATCCCATATGGGTACGGCATCCCATATGGGTACTGATTAGAGTCCCGGCTGCTCCACTTCCAATCCAGCTCTCTGCTATGGCCTGGGAGAGCAGTAGAAGATGGCCCAAGTCCTTGGGCCCCTGCACCCACGTGGGAGACCTGGAAGAAGCTCCTGGCTCCTGGCTCCTGGCTTTGGTTTGGTCCAGCTCTGAACACTGTGGCAATTTGGGGAGTGAACCAGCGGACAGAAGACTCTCTCTCTCTCTCTCTCTCTCTTTCTCTCTCTCTCTCTCCTTTTTTTTGTCTATAACTCTGCCTCTCAAAATAAAAATAAATCTTTTTAAAAAATATTTTGATTACCACTTAATAATTGTTTGTTTTTATGGGGGACAGTGTGATGTTTCAATAGATGTATACAAGAGGCCAGTGTTGTGGTCACTGCCACAGGAGGAAAGCGAGCAGAGGTCAATGAACATGAACATGCACATCTCATGTGTGCATGGGAGAAGCTGATGAACATGTATGTCTCGTGTGTACATGGGAGAAGCTGAGGAACACACATGTCTTATGTATGTATGGGAGAAGTTGAGGAATGCACATGTTTCATGTGTGCACAGGAGAAGTTGAACACGCATGTCTCATGTATGCACAGGAGACGCTGATGAACATGTGTGTCTTATGTGTACACAGGCAAAACTGATGAACACACATGTTTCATGTATGCACAGGAGAAGCTGATGAATATGCATGACTTGTATGTGCACAGGAGAGCTGATGAACACACGTGTCTCATGTGTGCACAGGAGAAACTGATGAACACGTGTCTCATGTATGCACAGGAGCTGATGAACACACATGGCTCATGTATGCACAGGAGAAGGTGGTGAACACACACGTCTCATGTGTGCACAGAAGCTGATGAACACACATGACTCATGTATGCACAGAAGGTGGTGAACACACGTGTCTCATGTATGCACAGGAGCTGATGAACACACATGGCTCATGTATGCACATGAGAAGCAGATGAACACACACGTCTCATGTATGCACAGGAGCTGATGAACACACATGGCTCATGTATGCACAGGAGAAGCAGATGAACACACACGTCTCATGTATGCACAGGAGCTGATGAACACACATGGCTCATGTATGCACAGGAGAAGGTGGTGAACACACACGTCTCATGTATGCACAGGAGCTGATGAACACACATGGCTCATGTATGCACAGGAGAAGCAGATGAACACACACGTCTCATGTATGCACAGAAGCTGATGAACACACATGACTCATGTATGCACAGAAGGTGGTGAACACACGTGTCTCATGTGTGCACAGAAGCTGATGAACACACGTCTCATGTGTGCACATAAACTGATGAACATATATGACTCATGTATGCACAGGAGAAGCAGATGAACACACACGTCTCATGTATGCACAGGAGCTGATGAACACACATGGCTCATGTATGCACAGGAGCTGATGAACACACATGGCTCATGTATGCACAGGAGAAGGTGGTAAACACATGTGTCTCATGCATGCACAGGAGAACTTCATGGGTAGATCTGTGCTTCAAGACCAAGGAGGAAAGGCTCTGGGGAGGCCGGTTCTGGGGAAGCGACCAGGAAAGCGCAGTCACAGGGGAGGGTCTCCTCCCTGGTGCAGAGAGGGAGACGCCCTTACAGGTGGAGATGTCCTTTGTAGATGTGAGTTTCCCAGGTGAGATGATAACACGTTCCGGGCTTTTAAATTAAATTTTATTTATTTTAGAGGCAGAAAGACAGAAAGAGAGAGAGATGTGACGTCCACTGGCTCCCGTTCCAAATTCCTACAACGCCCGGGCTGGGCCAGGACAGAAGCTGGGAGGCTGGAATCCAGTCGGGGTCTCTCACGCGGGTGGCAGGAACCTGATGACTTGAGCTGCAGTCAATATGCAGAGCCAGAATCGGACCCAGCAGTCCCTTAGGGAATGCGCGGGCTCCCAAGCACCAGACCTGACGCCTGTGTCGTTCTCCCTCCAAGGTCTCAGCACGATTGTAGAGCTTGTTACACACCATGAGCAAATTATACTCCCTTGTTAGAGCTACTCCTGTTTCTCAAAATAATCAGCTTAAAATAGCCCTGATGCCAGGCGTATTTTGGGGTGGCATATTTTGGTCTCCTGCAGGCATATTCTGGGATGGCAAGTCCTGCCATACTCTGCCCTGTCTCTGCTCTCTCCTCAATGCCCTCCACTCCAACATCTAACTTTTCTCCCAGAAGGGGACCTGGTCACACCCCAGGTTCTCACACCGTTCAGAGCCGGGCTTCTGTACAGAAGTCATTGTTTCCGACCCCCACTGCCTCTCACCGGCCGGCACCCCCAGACACTGGGTCAGGCCGGTTCCTGCAGAGCTGGTCCCTGACCTGTTCCTCTCTCCGCCAGCATGCGCCTCCCAACGCCCAGGGTGAGGCGTCTCTGCCTCCCGCGCGAGGTGACAGTCACCTTCCATCATCACATTTCTTAGGCTCGATAGAAAGTCCCATTAATGTCAACAATCTGGAACACGCGTCACTTTGTGGAGGAAACGGTGCAGCCCAAGGAATTTCAATAGTCGGCCGCCTCTGCGGTGCCGAGGGCGTTCAAGGTCACTCTCCACCGCTCGGAGGACGCGGACAGCGAGGCGCAGGGCTTCTGGTCCAGCAGGAAGGGGTCCCGCAAGCCTTCACTCTGTTCTCGCAGCAAGGGAAAGACAGAGCAAACCGAACACCCACTGTTCTTTTAATTTTATTTTTTATTTTTTTATTTTTTATTTTATTTTTTTGACAGGCAGAGTGGATAGTGAGAGAGAGACAGAGGGACAGGTCTTCCTTTACCCTTCACCCTCCAATGGCCGCTGTGGCCTGTGCACTGCGCTGATCCAAAGCCAGGAGCCAGGTGCTTCTCCTGGCCCAAGCACTTGGGCCATCCTCCACCGCCTTCCCGGGCCACAGCAGAGAGCTGGCCTGGAAGAGGGGCAACCGGGACAGAATCCAGCGCCCCGACCGGGACTAGAACCCGGTGTGCCGGCGCCGCAGGCGGAGGATTAGCCTAGTGAGCCGAGGCGCCAGCCCACCCACCGTTCTTCTTAGACCTGTGGGAGAAACGGGGCCAGCGGGCAAACCGCCGCCACCAGAGAGGTGGGAGGCTGAAATGCCAGAGCAGAAGCCTCCGCAAAAACCGGGCTGGGCAGGGAACCCCCAAACTGGGTGGCGGAGACCGAGACTCAGGGGCTCGGCGGGGCCGCTCCCAGGAGCGCCGGCACCTTCGAAGAGTTGAACCCCCAGGAATTCTGCCAGGCCCCCCCAGTGACCGCCAGTCCTCTGGCGGGTGTGTGGGGCGGGGGGCATCATTATTTTCATCAGACCAGAGCGTTTTGCCTGTCGTCGGTGTGCTTTGATCAAAGGGAAGTCCCCAGCCCAGGGTCCCTCCTGCAGGTGACAAGGCCAGGCAGACAGGCCCCCCCCGCCCCAAGAAGCAGAACAAACCACTAACTAGCGTCTTTCCGGATTTCAGTGAACAACTACAAGGCACACTAAAAGACAAAAGACACAGTTTGAAGCGATAGAGCAAAAGAACCAGACTCGACTATGAAACCGATGCTGGAATGATCTGACCAGGAATTTAAAACAGCTGTGATTCAGAAGGAGCAAGAAGCAAAAACGGAAAGCCACTGTTGCCACTGTTACAAGAAATGTCTAAGGGGGGCTGGTGGTGTGGCACAGAGGGTTAAACCATCCCTTGCAATCCCAACATCCCACATCAGAGTGCTGGCTTGAGTCCTGACTACCCTGCTTCCAATCCGGCTCCCTGCTAGTGCACGTGGGAAGGCAGTAGAAGATGGCCCGAGTGCTTGGAGTCCCTGTCACCCACCTGGGAGACCCGGATGCAGTTCCAGGCTCTTGGCCCCAGCCATTGTGGTTATCTGGGGTGTGAACCAGCGGATGGAAGATTCTATCATCTATCTATCTATCATCTATCTATCTATCTCTGTAACTCTACCTCTCAAATAAATTCATAAATCTTATAATAAGAGAGAGAGAGAACTAGGAACATTACAGATTGGGATCCCTGCCACCCGAGATCAAGCTCCTGGATCAAGCTCCTGGCTCCTGTCTTTGGCTTGGTCCAGACCCAGCATTTGGGGAGTAAACCAGCAGATGGGAGATTTCTCTATGTCTTCAATCTGTCTATCTCAAATAAATTAAATACAACAAGCTTTTAAAAAAAAAGATTTATTTATTTATTTGAAAGTCAGAACTACAGAGAGAGAGAGGGAGAGACAGATCTTCCTGGTTCATGCCTCAAATGGCCACAATGGCGAGGGCTGAACCAGGCGGAAGCCAGAATCCAGGAGCTTCTTCCAGGTCTCCCGCATGGGTGACAGAGGTCCAAGCACTTGGGCCATCCTCCACTGCCCTTCCCAGGCCATAGCAGGGAGCTGGATCAGAAGTGGAGCAACCAAGACTCAAACCAGTGCCCATATGGGATGCTGGTGTCACAGGTGGTGGTCTTAACCCACTGACACAACGCTGGCCCCTACAAAAAGCTTTTTTAGAGGGACATTACATAGTGATAAAGGCGTCAAGACTCCAAGAACGCAGCAATCCTTACTGTGCATACATCTAACAACAGAGCATCAAAATACAGGAGGCAAATACTGACAGACCTGCAAGGTGAAACGGACTACCCAGTACTACAGTGGCCACTGTAGTGTAGTAGCAGGAGACTTCAGCTCCTACCAAAGAATGAACACATCCAGGGGCAGGCACGGTGGTAAGGATGCTGCTCAGCACAACGCCATCCTGTCTGAAGGCCTGCATTCAAGTCCTGCCTCCATTTCCCATTCCAGCCTTCTGTTCATACACACTCTGAAGCAGCAGGTGATGACCCAAGTTCTTGAGTGCCTGTCCTGGGTGTTGCAGGTATTTGGGGAGTGAACCAACTGATGGTAGATCTCTCTCTCTCTCTCTCTCTCTCTCTCTCTCTCTGTCTTTCTGCCTTTCAAAATAATAGAAATAAGGCCGGCGCCGCGGCTCACTAGGCTAATCCTCTGCCTGCGGCGCCGGCACACCGGGTTCTAGTCCCGGTCGGGGCACCGGATTCTGTCCCGGTTGCCCCTCTTCCAGGCCAGCTCTCTGCTGTGGCCCGGGAGTGCAGTGGACGATGGCCCAGGTCCTTGGGCCCTGCACCTGCATGGGAGACCAGGAGAAGCACCTGGCTCCTGGCTTCGGATCAGCGAGATGCGCCGGCCACAGCGGCCACTGGAGGATGAACCAACGGCAAAAAGGAAGACCTTTCTCTCTCTCTCTCTCTCTCTCTCTCTCTCTCTCTCACTATCCACTCTGCCTGTCAAAAAAAAATAGAAATAAATAAACTTTTTTTAAAAAAAAAAAGGAACAGACCCACTAGGCAGAAAATCACTAAAGATACAGTTGAACTCAGCAGTACCATCCACCTGCTGGATATAATTGACCACCATGCAGCCCTCTCAAGTTGAAGTGGAACATTCGCCAAGGCAGAACACATTGGATAAGTTTGAAAGAACAGAAATCATACAGTGTTTTCTCTAGGACCACAGTGAAATCAATAACAGGAAGATTGCTGGAAAATCCCAAAGTATTTGGAGATTAGACAACCTCTAAACGTGTGTGTCAAAGAAGAAATCGCAAGAGAAACTAAAAGTATTTATTAACTAGGTGGGAAGTGAAATATAACATCAAAATTCGTGGAGTACAGTGAGAGCAGTGCTTATAGAGAAATTTTTTATTTGAGAGGCAGAGAGAAAGAAAGAGAAACAAACAGGCAGAGAGTTCCTATCTACTGGTTCACTCCTGCACATGCCTGCAGCAGCTGAGACTGGGCCAAGCCAAAGCCAGGAGCCAGGAACTCCATCCGGGTTTCCCACATGGGTAGCAGGGACCCAATGACCTGAGCCATTACCTGCTGCCTCCCAGAGTCTGCATTAGTAAGAAGCTGGAATCAAGAGTTGGAGCCAGGAAACAAGTCCAAGTACTCCAATATGGGGTGCTGGTGGGGGCTTTTGTTTGTTTTTGTTTTTATAAAAATTTATTTATTTGAGCCAGCACCGCAGCTCACTAAGCTAATCCTCCACCTTGCGGCGCCGGCACACTGGGTTCTAGTCCCGGTCGGGGCGCCAGATTCTGTCCCGGTTGCCCCTCTTCCAGGCCAGCTCTCTGCTGTGGCCTGGGAGTGTAGTGGAGGATGGCCCAAGTACTTGGGCCCTGCACCCCATGGGAGACCAGGATAAGCACCTGGCTCCTGGCTTTGGATCAGCGCGGTGCGCCGGCCGCAGTGCGCTGGCCGTGGCAGCCATTGGAGGGTGAACCAACGGCAAAAGGAAGACCTTTCTCTCTGTCTCTCTCTCTCACTGTCCACTCTGCCTGTCAAAAATAAATAAAAATAAAAATAAATTTATTTATTTGAAAGGTGAGAGAGAGAGATCCTTCAATCCTTCATCCACTGGTTCAATCCCCAATTGACCGCAATAGCCAGGAACCCAGAAATCCATCCAGGTCCCCCACATGGGTGAAGGACTCAAGTAGTTGGCCATATTGGGCCATATTCTGCTACTTTTCCAAGTGCAATAGCAGGCAACTGGATCAGAAGGAGAGCAGCCAGGACTTGAACCAGTGCTCCAATATGGGATGCCAACATTGTAGATCACGGCTTTACTCTGTACCACAATGCCAGACCCAGGACATGGGTATTTTAACCACTAAGCTGTCAGCCAATGTAAATTTATAACATTGAATGTATGCATTAGAAAATAAGAAAGATTGGGGCCGTTGCTGTGGTGTAGTGGGTAAAGTATCTGCCTGCAGTGTTGGCATCCCATATGGGCACCGATTTGAGTCCCGGCTGCTCCACTTCTGATCCAGCTCTCTGCTATGGCCTGGGAAAGTAGTAGAAGATGGCCTGAGTCTTTAGGCCCCTGCACCCACGTGAGAGACCTGAAAGAAGTTCCTGGCCCTTGGCTTTGGATCAGCTCAGCTCTGGATGTTGTAGCCATCTGGGGAGTGATCCAGCAGATGAAAAACCTCTCCCTCTGTCTCTACCTCTCTCTGTAACTCTGTCTTTCAAATAAATAAAATAAATCTTTTTTAAAAAGTAAATGTGACTAAAGAACCCATAAAAAATCAGATTATATATCAATGAAATTGAAAGCAGGAAATCAGTAGATAAAATCAACAAAATCAAAAGCTAATTATTTAACAAGATTAAGGAAGTTAGTAAGCCTGTAGCCAGGAAGAAGGCAAAAAAGACTAAATTACTAATAATATTTGAATTATATATAATTATAATATATAATAATATATAAATATGTTTAATTACATAATTATATAATAAATACAATAATAAATATATTTGCATATAATTTGAATATATTATATTTTAATTGTATATGATAATTGCTAATATCAGAAATGAGAAGGGGCATAGTTACCTACCCCAAGCTAGGGCCATTGTCCAGGTCCTGCTCAGATGTTCAGACAAGGCAAGCATGGCTGAGCCTGGGGTATCCTTGTGGGAGAGATGCAGGGGTTTCTGAGGTTCCAATCCCCATCCTGAGCCAGGAAGCTCCATGTAACAGTTGGAAGGACACTGGCCAGGAAGGGATGGGGAACCCAGCCTCACCTGTACCCAAGGCTGGAGTTCGATTTTTCTTCTTGCAGATGTCCAATTCCTCTCATTTCACAGAGTAGGGACTCTTTTTATCACACAGAAGCAGAAAGGCCCACAGGGATGGCCAGGCCCCTAGCCCTGGAGAGCTTCTGCCTGTGACGAGGAATCACACCCTGCAGCTGCCCCGTAAGGAGCCAGCCCAAACAGGGCCTCTGCACCCATGTCCAAGGCTGAGCACAGCTGGGCAGTGGCAGGTGTCAGCTGTCGTAAGGCTCAGACCCTGCAACTCTGCAGTCCATTCGGCCTGGGGTGTTCTTGGCAGCAGGCCACGGGGAGGTGTTCTGTTCGTCAGCACCACGGACAGCGCCCACTGCCATTCTTCGTGCAATTTCTGGACGTTGGGCATCAGGATAGAAAGACCTTCTTGCTGCCACCAAAAGGGGTCAAGCTGAGGGTAGGGCTATAACCAGGTGTTCTATGTGTGCCATCCACCCACCCTGGTCAGCACAGTCAAGGATCTCTCATTGCATTTTAGGGGCCAGGAGGCAAAGACTTGGAGTGAGTGGATGCCACGTTGGTTGGGGTGGGACTGACAGTTTCCACAGAGAGAGATGTGGTACATCCTCCTAAATGGTGAGATCTTTTTGACAACACAGAGTGGCCTTGTGGCTCAGAACATGCCTCCTTCCCTGGTGTGCTGTCAGGATGGAAGTACCTTTACTGGTCCCCCTCTGTGTAGATGAGTGCAGAAAGAGCTGGTGCAAGAGAGAGAAGGTCCCACTGGACAGGACTGCCCCATGCTCCTGACAGAGGCCCCACCCCACTGCTGCAGGGATCCACGTGACTGTAAGTACTCTGCTTCCAGCACCATCACTATCCTCTACTCACCCTTCCTTTACTCCACTTAGATCACCAACCCCTATATGTGCAACCCTTTTCTGAGTGTCACAGCAAACTGGGATAGATAATATTGAGGATTGTTGGGCAGCTACTACTGTTGGTTTAGTGATACTGTGGGGTGGGTACTACTGTTAAGTGGGTACTATTGTTGGGTAGGTACTAGTGTTGGGTAGATACTACTGTTGGATAGGTCCTACTGTTTGGTAGACACTTCTTTTGGGAAGGTACTACTGTTGGCTAGGCACTACTGTTGGGGAGGTACTACTGTTAGGTAGGTACTAGTGTTGGGTAGGCACCTACAGTAGGTACTACTATTGGATAGGTCCTACTGTTAGGTAAATACTATTTTTTGGAAGGTACTACTGTTGGGTGGGCGCTACTATTGAATAGGTACTACTTTAGAGTGGATATTACTGTCAGGTAGGTACTATTGTTAGATAAGTACTTCAGGATAGATGCTACTGTTGAGATACTATTTACTATTGTTGCATAAGAACTACTATTGGGTAAGTGCTATTCTTGGTTGGATACTGTTATTGTATGGGTGCTACTGTGTATTTACTACTGTGGGGTAGGTATAGCTGTTGGGTGTGTACTACTGTCAGGTAGGTGCTACTATTGGCTAGGTGCTATTGCTGGGTATGTACTATTATTGGGTAATTACTACTAGGTGATATTGTTGGGTATATACATTGTTGAATAGGTACTACTGTTGGTTAGGTTAGCACCTAGTGCTAGTGTTTGGCAGATACTCTTATTGGGTACATACAGTTGTTGGGTAAGTACTACTGTTAGATAGGTACTAGTGGTGAGTAGGTGCTACTGTTGTTCCCATTCTGCAAATAAGAAACTGAGATTCTGAGCATCCAAGCCACAGCCAGTCATGGTGGAGCTGGGGCTCCAACCCACCTCCTTCTCCCATTAACATCCGTGTGCTATGCTGTGCAGCTCCAAAGGCAGGGAGTTCCTGGGACAGAGATTCTGGCATAAGGATGACACCAGAGCTGGCCCTTAGCCTGCTTTCTCTAGGTGGCCAGAAGCCTTGTAGATTTGGACGTCAGACCATGTGTGGTACTGGAATTACAAGGTTTCTGCACTCTGAAGCCTTCACTTGGCTTTCTGGTGGGGGAGATCCTGCTGCATCTACACACTGGGGTGGGGATGGGGGAGCAGAGAAGTAAGCAATCACTTACTTGTCTCCCCCTACAAGTCACTGCTGTCATGGCTCAGTCCGCACACATGGACTTTTGGGAGACAAGTCACATCCAAACCACAGCAGTGCCTGGGAAGTCCTTGAAAAGCAGAAGACACAGAGCTTCAAGGCCAGCCTGCACAGGGCCCTTTCTCTCTCCCTCTGCCTTCCTCCCTTCTCCACAAGTACAGGGCACAGGGCACCCCATCTACCTGCTAAGCCAGGGGAAAGAAAGTTGAACACTCTGGACTTTCTGGAGGTCAGCGTGTTTGTCGAAATCCAACTCCTGCCCCTCCTCACAGATTAAATGACTCACTTCCAGTTGGGATGAAAAGCTCTTACGTGGGTGCTGCTGTTAACAATGTTTGCTTTTCATCCAAACAGATCATAGCCGGTTAGAAAAGTCTCTCCTTCCTTGTGATCTGCCTGCTGGGGAAATGTCAGCCTCTGGAAGCCGGCAAAGGGCTCTGGCAGGAGTGGGGGTGGGGGTGGGGGTGGCACAGATGTAAGCAGGGTGGGTGAGGGTCATGAACAGTGAAACAGGGGGGCTTTCAAAAGGCCGGGCCTCACTCACATTGCTGTGTGCCCAGGTACACAGCATGCAGGAGGCTCTTGGTGCCTGTGCACCAAGACTCAGTGAGTGAGTGCATGAGTGAGTGAGTGAATGGTGGAAGCAAGAGCAGAAGGGGGAAGTGCAAGGAGGCACCACGGCTGCACAGACCCCAGAGCCTGGGAAGCTGGCAGCCCCTTGACAGCAAGAAGACATGGAGCTGGGAGGGACTGGGACTGCTCCTCTCAGGGCAAAGGCCAGACCCCGCCCCCAGCCGCAGGTGCACCCTGAGCCAGCATGGGTGGTCCATGGGCAAGTCCCCAGCCATCCCCCAGGAGCGGCGCCTCAGGTGGTCATGGCGAGGGTGGCCCCTAGACTCCTGCCCGGGGGTGGGGTCCAGAGAAGGAGCATCCTGCCCCATCTCAGGCAGAAGGTGGCTGGGCCACTCCCCTCGGCCAGGGGCAGTGGACTGGGAGACCCTCCCCTCCCAGCTCTGAGGTTGAAGCTCCAGAGGGGACCTGAGGAGCGGCTGATGCTGCACTGAGCTCCCTGGTCGTCCCCCAGCTTGCAGCTGCTGTGACAATGCCAAGAAACCAACAGCAAAGAGGGAGTCAGACAGATGGGGGAGAGGACTTGACTCCCAGAGAAAGATCTGGAAGGCACGGGGTAGAAGAAGGAGAGGCACAGGCAGCCGTGGAAGAGGAAAGGTGGCCCAGCTCTGACCAGGTTGGCAGACGTCTGGGGTCTGCAAGGCCTTTGCCTGCTACCCGTGTGCACACGGGTGTGCAGGCACAGGGGCAGGAGCGTGCACACTCTCATGCACCGGGCACGGCCGTGTGAGCAGTGCCAGCAAAGGCGTGTTGCGCTCTCGGGCAATCTTGCAGGCATGGAACCCACAGTGGGAAAGCTGGTGACATTTCTGCTCCTGAGTCCCACGCGGAGAGGCCTGGGGTACCGAGGGCTGAGGGTTTGGGACTCCAGGGTGGCAGGTGGGAGCTGGGCCCTCCATCCTCCTCCCTCACTTGCTCCAGGCAAGCAGCAGGGACTTGGGTCTCAGAGGTCAGAGGGAGAAGTCCTGGGCAGCTCCAGTGACCGCAAGGCTGGCCCCTTCAGCCATGTCTTTCCCTGTGCAGGAAGAGAGAGCACATCGTGCCGGGTGGACAGGAAACGGCCACAGCGAGGTGACCCTCCCACACACACACTGCCCCGTGAGCCTCTGTGACTGAACACGCAATGAGAAAAACAGCCACCACGAAAGCAGACAGCAGCGCAGCCCGTGGGAACCGACATTCAAGAAATCACAGCTAATTGAGCAAACAGAATAAGACTTTAGAATGAGTATAATTAATACCCCCAGAAAGATGCAAGTGAATCGGAAGCCAGAAAAACATTCATCTCCAAGTCCTGACAACATCTAGGTTGCAAAGGAAGAAGTAAAACTATCCCTGATTTTAGAGAATCTAATCTTTTTTTTAAGATTTGCTTTGTTTATTTGAAGGGCAGAGGGGCAAATAGAGAGGGTGAGACAGAGAAAGAGACCTTCCATCCACTGGTTCACTCCTCAGATGGCTGAAACAGCCTGATCTGGGCCAGGCCAAAACCAGAAACCTGGAACCCCAACCAGGTCTCCCACATGGGTGGCAGGGGCCCAAACACTAGGATCATCTTCTGCTGCTTTTCTCAGGCCATTAGCAGGGAGCTGGATTGGAAGTGGAGCAGCCAGGACTCAAACCCAGTGCCCTTATGGGATGCTGGTATCACAGGCAGCAGCTTCACCCACTATGCCACAGGACTGGCCCTGACCTGATCTTGTGTTTAGCAAATCCTAGGGAACACACACACACACACACATGCAACTCTCAGAGCTAATAAATACTTCAGCAAGGTTGCAGGGTACAAGATCAAAGAGCCAGTTACATTTTGAACAATTGCAATGACCAACCTGAGAATAAAACGAAGGAAGCAAGTCTGTATTAGTTTGATAAAGGCTCCTTGGAAATGTGTTGTAGTGCTGGAGGCTGGAAGAACTGCTGGAGGTGCTGGAGGGAGGGAGGGGCTCCTCCTGAAGGGGTTGGGGGGAGGTTCTGTCGGTTCCCTGGTATGTGGCAACACAACTCCAGTCTCCACACGGAGCTCCCCCTGTGTGCCTGTGACTGTGTCCGCATTTTCCCTTTATTTGTAGCGCCAGCTCATCCTCAGTTCATCCTCAGTTCACTAGCTATACCTGCAGGGACTCTGCTTCCAAATGAGGTTCTTGGAGTTAGGGCTTCCCCTAGGGGTGTTTAGGAGACAATCAAAACCAAAACATGTTCACTTACATTAGCACCAAAAAGATTGAGGCATTTGTAAATTAATTTCATTGTAAGAGTGCAAGGTTTAAGCAGTGAAAAAGCTAAACATGACTTCAGTAAGTGGAAAGATATCCTATGTTCATGGATGGGAACTTTCAAATTGCTAAGATGGCCACACAGAGCAAAGATTTACACGTTAACACTATCTTTTTAAAAAAAAATTATTTATTTTACTTGAAAGTCAGAGTTACACAGAGAGAGAAAGAGAGAGGTCTTCCATCTGTGGTTCACTCCCCAGTTGGCCACAACAGCTAGAGCTGCACCGACCCAAAGCTAGGAGCCAGGAGCTTTCTCTGGGTCTCCCACAAGGGTGCAGGGGCCCAAGGACTTGGGCCATCTTCTACTGCTTTCCCAGGCCATAGCAGAGAGCTGGATTGGAAGTGGAGCAGCTGGGACTTGAACCAGCGCCCATATGGGATGCTGGCACTGCAGATGGAGGCTTTACCCGCTACGCCGCAGTGCCAGCCCCATGTTAACACTATCTTAATGGAGAAAGAATATGGTGCTAAGACAACTGAATATTCACATGCAAAAGAAATAAGTTGGACCCCTACCTCACATCACATGCAAAAAGTTCACTGGAAATAGAAAACTTACATGTCAGCGTTGACCTACACAACTCTTAGAAGAAAACAGATGGACAGTCTCCAGCTATGGATTTGGCAATGATTTCCTGGGTTGACACCACCAGCACAGACACTAGAACCCTTGTGTATCAGTGTTAGGAATGATAAGATGGTGCCTGGGAGCTCCCCTAAAAAAGACAAACACAGGGGCCGGTGTGGTGGTGCAGTGGGTTAAGCTGTCACTCGCGACATTAGCATCCTGTATCAGAGTGCCAGGTTGGGGTCTCAGCTACACCACTTCCATCCCAGCTCCATGCGAATGCTCCTGGGGCAGCAGCAGATGGCTCAAGGGCTTAACTGTTTGGGTCCCTGCCACCTGCATGGAAGATCCGGATGGAAGTTCTGAACTTCCGGCATCAGTCTGATGCCCCACCACTGCAGACATTGAGGGAGTGAGCCAGTGAGTGGAAGACTTTGTCTCCCCCTCTCTCTCTGTCACTGTGCCTTTCAGATAAATAAATGTTTAAAAAAAAAAGCCAAACACAGAACTGCTATATGACTCAGCATTTCCACTCCCAATGCACATCCCACAGGCTCTGAAAGCCAGCACTGCACCTGTGTTTGTCACCAGTGTTTCTAGAAGCTACAAGGAGGGTGCAACCCAAGTGCCCATCGGCACACAAGTGGACAAACACCATGGGGTGTACGCAAGTGAACAGCACTCGGTCACACAGCTGAATGAAGTCTCCGTCTAGCTCTCTGTCTTTCAAACACAAGTGAAAATAAATACTTTTTAAAAAATGTCTAAAATATGACTTATTCCAAACAGGGTCCTGGGCTCACTGACCACACATGTGTAATATAAAGGAAGACAGTAGCCACGTGATGCTAACTACAGCAATCCAGATCATATACATTAATAAAACATCCCAATGGCATTGCCACACGTTCTTTTAAAGATTTACTTTATTTGTTTGCAAGACAGAGTTACAGAGAGAGAGAGAAAGAGAGGGAGGGGGAGGGAGAGAGAGATTGATCTTCCATCCACTGGTTCACTTCCCAAATGGCTGCAACGGCTGGCGCTGGGCCAGGCCTAAATTGGGACCCCAGAGCCCCATCTGGGTTTTCCATGTGGGTGTCAGGGACTCAAATACTTAGGCCATCTTCTGCCACCTTCCCAGGTGCATTAACAGGACTCTGGATTGGAAGTGGAGCAGTGGGAGTTGAACCAGAGCTCCAATATGGGATGCCAACATCTCAAGCAGTGGCTTAACCTGCTGCACCACAATGTAAGCTCCAAAATTACAAAGTTTAAAGAAAATATTTTAGAAACCAGTGTTGTGGCATAGTAGATCAAGCCACTGCCTTCAGCATCAGCATCCCACATGGACATCAGTTCAAGTCCTGATCGCTCCACTTACAATCCAGCTCCCTGCTAATGCTCCTGGGAAAGCAGTGGAAGATGGCCCACATCCTTGGCCCCTGCACCCATGTGGGAGACCCAGAAGAAGCTCCTGGCTCCTGGCTTCAGTTTAGCCCAGCCCTGGCCATTGCAGCCAATTGGGGAGTGAACCTGCAGATGGAAGATTCCAATTGCTGTCTCCCTTTCTCTCTTTAACCCAGTCCTTTAAATAAAATAAATATTTTTAAAAAATAAAATATTTTAAAATGTATTTATAAATGGAATAAATATAAAATAATATGCATTGACATAAGAAAGTAATTATTTTCAAAGTTCTTTTTATCATTGAGTGACAGAAAGTGAGAGGAGAGAGAGAGAGAAAAGATCTTCCATTTGCTGGTTCACTTCCCAAAACTCACAGCAGCCAGGGCTGAGCCAGACTGAAGCCGGGAGCCTGGAGTCCCACCCAGGTCTCACATGTGAGTGGCAGGAACCCAAGTACTTGGGCCATCACCGCTGCCTCCCAGGTGCACCAGTGGGAACTGGAGGCAGGACTCAATGCACCCACTCCAGTGTGGGATGCGGGCATCCGAGTGGCAGCTTAACCCACTGTGCCACAGCGCCCACCCCAGGAAAGTCACTGTCAAGATGCAAATTACAGGGCTGGTGCTAGGGCATAGCGGGATAAGCTCCTGCCTGCAGTGCCCGCATCCCATATGGGCACCGGTTCAAGTCCCGGCTGCTCTACTTCCCATCCAGCTCTCTGCTATGGCCTGGGAAAGCAGTGAAAGATGGCCCAAGTGCTTGGGCCCCTGGACCCACATGGGAGACTCAGATGGAGTTCCAGGCTCCTTTCTTCAACCTAGCCCAGCCCCTACTATCGTGGCCATTTGAGAGTGAACCAGTGGGTGGAAGACCTCTTTCTCTCTCCATCTCTCCCTCTCTATCCATCATTCTGCTGTCAAAGAAATAGAATAAACCTTTTATTATTATTATTTGACAGATAGAGTTAGACAGTGAGAAAGAGAGACAAAGAAAAAGGTCTTCCATCCAGTGTTGGTTCACTCCCCAAATGGCCGCTACAGTCAGAGCTACGCTGATCCGAAGCCAGGAGCCAGGTGCTTCTCCAGATCTCACATGTGGGTGCAGCGCCCAAGCACTTGGGCCATCCTCCTCTGCACTCCTGGGCCACAGCAGAGAGCTGGACTGGAAGAGGAGCGACCGGGACTAGAACCCGGCGCCACAGGCGGAGGATTAACCAAGTGAGCCTCGGCGCCAGCCCCTAACTCTTTAAAAAAACTATTTGTTTACAAAAAAAATAAAATAAAATAAGCAACCTCAATGTCTGTCAACATGGAAAAATGCAAAATAAGTGATCAGTACCCGGCAGTTTAGAAACAAGCTTGTGCTAGGTCCGGCATTTGGCGTGGCAGTTCAGTCGCCAACTGGGAAGCCCCATCCCATAGCGGAGCGCCTGGGTGGAGTGAACCAGCAGATGGAGGATCTCTGTCTGTCTCTCTGCCTTTAAAATAAAATGAAACCGATTTTTAAAAAATAAATAAATAAACGAATGACTGGCCTTGTGTGATGTCACTTGTAATCCTGGCGCCCCAGTGCTAGTTCAAATCCTGGCTACTCTGTTTCTGATCTAGCTTCCTGCTAGTGGGTGGGAAGGCAGTGGAATGTGCCCCAAGTGCTTGGACGCCTGCCTTCCATGTGGGAGACCTGATAGAGTTCCTGGCTTTGGTCTGGACCGACCTGGCTGTTGCAGCCATCTGGGGAGTGAACCAGTAGATGATTTCTCTCTCTCTCTCTCTCTCTCTCTCTCTCTCTGCTGTTTCTCCCTCTTTCTCTGTTTCTCTGCCTTTAAAATAAAATAAATTTTTTTTAAGATTTAATTTATTTGAGAGGTAGAGTTACAGAGAGTGAAGGGGAGAGACAGAGAGAAAGGTCTTCCTTCCGTTGGTTCACTCCCCAAATGGTTGCAATGACTGGAGCTGTGCTGATCTGAAGCCAGGAGCCAGGTGCTTCTTCTGGGTCTCCCACGTGGGTACACGGACCCAAGGACTTGGGCCATCTTCTACTGCTTTCTGAGGCCATAGCAGAAAGCTAGATTGGAAGAAGAGCAGCCGGGACTAGAACCGGCGCCCATATGGGATGCTGGTGCCACAGGCAGAGGATTAACCTACTGCACCATGGCACTGGCCCCTAAATGATCAACTTTTTAAAACGCAAAAGCACATGAGGCAGACTGTCCAGGGGAATCCACACACAGAGCAGTCACTGTCCCTTCTGCTGCCTTGGCCTTGGTGACAGGAAGGCCACAGTCACAGTGGAGGACACCTGCCACACCTGGGCAATTGCATGGCTTTGAATAATAGATGGTGTTCATGTATTATCGGTGTAATTACAATAGAAGGGGTTTGATTTGCTTCAAAGCAAAGAGCAGGTGCATGCTGGGGAACACCTGCTGAGTCCTGACCGAGGCTTCATGTGGATTCCTGGGCTGTCTTCCCAGGTCAGGAATTCCCAGGAGGCCCAAGGGAGAGGCCACCAACTCCAGGGCTCTGCCAGGGCCTGGGGCAGAAGCAGAGGTCACTCGTCTTTCCCTAAAGAATTGCTTCTCTTCCTTGGTCATCTCCATGGTATGTGTGAGAGGGACAGCGACAGAGGTGACAATGACCACTCTCCAGTAGAGACAGCAGTGGCTGGGTTTGGGATTCCCTGCTGTCCTTGCCTGGACAGTCCGTTTCCTCTGGACAGGAGCTCGGGTGTGTTGGGGTTGGTGGGTTGAGGGAGTCGTGGTATCGAGAATTAAGCCACTGCTTGGGTCACATTGGGCAGTGCCGGTTCTAGTCCTGGCTGCTACACTTCCGGTCCAGCTCCCTGTGGATGTACATGGGAAGACAGCAAGTGATGGATCAAACATTTGGGGCCCTGCCACTCACGTGGGAGACCCGAATGGAGCTCCAGGCTTCTGGCTTCAGGCTGGCCCAGTCCTGGTTGCTGAGGACATTTGGGGAGTGGACCGGCAGGTGGAAGATATCTCCCTTTCTGCAGTTCAAATGAATGCATGAGTGAATGGATGGATGGGTGGGTGGATGGATGGATGGATGGGTGGATGGATGGGTGGGTGGGTGGATGGATGGGTGGATGGATGGGTGGGTGGGTGGTTGGATGGGTGAATATCTAGCAAAAGAACCTCAGTTCTCCCGGGCCTGGTCCACGGCGCACTGCCGGCACTTGCCGATCTTACCAGAAGGTGGCAGCAGAGCGCCCCAAACGCCCCCCCCCCCCCCCCCGGGGGCTGTGAGCTCTTCCGCGGGCATCCTCTGCCCGGCTCCGTGGCCGCTCCCAGAGGCGGCCCTGGCGGCTCCAGCCTCCGCACCGAGACCCCGCTCCCACCTCTGAGTTTGCTGCACCGACGCTCTGCGGCTCCTCTGTCCCTGTTCCCTCCCTGAGGCACCGCTGCGCCCTCAGGTCAGCAGTGTCCTGGGCGGTGCCGCTGCTCCAGTCTCTGAGTGTCCCGGCCCGCCCCCGCCCCCGCCCCTGGGAACACCTGGGCCACGAGGTGAGCTGTCTCAGGTGGGCGCTTTCTGATGCCGGCTTGCATTCCTTTGGCCACTGCGTGCACGTGTGTATGTGTGTGTACATTGTGTACATGTGTGTGTGCACATGTGTGCATGTGTGTATGTGTATATATGTGTGTGCGTGTGTATATGTGTGTCCCGGTATGTGTGCATGTATGTGTGATGTGTGTGCTGTGTATGTATGTATGTGCACGTGTGTGTATGTGTATGTGTGAAGATTGTATACACGTGTATATATGTGTGTTCATGCATGTGTGCTTTCTGTGTGTGCATGTGTGAATGTGTCTGCAAGTGTGTATGTGTGTGCTGTGTGGATGTGTGCATGTGTATGTGTGTGCTGTGTATAGTGTATATATGTGTGCACATGTGTGTGCATGTATATATGTGTGTGTGCATGTGTGTATATATTGCGCAAGCATGTGTGCTTTCTCTGTGTACATGTGTAGATGTGTGTATGTGTGTGCTGTGTGTGTATATGTGTGTGTTTGTATGCATGTGTGTATCTGTGTATATACATATGTGTGCATGCATATATATGTGTGTGTGCATGTATTTATCTGTGTATATATTGTGTGCCTGTGTGTATATGTGAGTATGCATTTGTGTATGTATATACATGTGGCATGTGTATATGTGTGTTTTCATGCACATATATACGTGTGTATAAGTATGTGTGTATGTCTATCTGCATCATGTGTGTGCATTTGATGTATAGGTATATGTGTGTGCACGTGTCTATGTGTATGCATTGTGCATGTACATGTTACTGTGCATTGTGGATGTGTGTGTGAGCGTAGGCAGAGAATGTATGTGTTTAACCACACAAACACACACATACAATTTTTGTACTGATACAAATATTAAACCTACTAAAAATAGAAAAGCTATGAAATAGCCCAAACACACTAAAACAAATACCGAGGCCGGCGCTGTGGCGTAGTGGGTCAAGCCGCCTCCTGCAGTGCCAGCATCCCATATAGGCACCAGTTCAAGTCTCGGCTGCTCCACTTCCGATCCAGCTCTCTGCTGTGGCCTGGGAAAGCAGTAGAAGATGACCCAAGTCCTTGGGCCCCTGCACCCTTGTGGGAGACCCAGAGGAAGCTCCTGGCTCCTGGCTTCGGATCAACTCAAATCCGGTTCTTGCAGCCAATTGGAGAGTGAACCAGTGGATGAAAGACCTCTCTCTCGCTCCAACTCTGGCTTTCAAATAAATAAATCTTTATAAAAAAAAAACCTGGGGGGCAGGGAAGGCAGGTGTCTGGCACCGCGGCCAGGTCGCTCTAGTTCCAGCCTCACTCCTGACGCCAGCTCCTTGCTGATGCAGACCCTGGGAGGCAGTGGTGGTGGCTCAAGTCACTGGGCCCTGCCACCCCCATGGAAGATCTCAACTGAATTCGCAGCTCCTGGCTTCACCCCGGGCCCAGTTCTGCCCATTGGGAGCCTTCGGGGAATGAACCAGGAGAGAGAAGCTCTTAGTCTCTCTCTCTCTTTCTCCCTCTCAAAGAACCTGGAAGAGAAGCAATGGTTGGCCGGGAATACGAAGGTGCAGGAACGAAGGCTTGATCGGAAGTGGAGCAGCCGGGTCTCGAACTAGCATACGGGATGCTGGCACTACAGGCGGCGGCTTTACCCGCTGCACCACAGTGCCGGCTCTTGAATAATGGTCTCTTAGATATCGCCTGCCAGGACCCCGAGCAGCCCATCACTGGTGCGACAAGCACAGGCCTGGGGCTCGGCTGACCTCCTTCCCTAAGGCCAGCCTGGGCGGGACCCCAGGGAGCAGAGCCCCAGAGGGGGCAGAGCCTATGCCCCTCCCCAGAAGGAACCACAAAACCACGTGGGTGCCGTTCCCCTTCTGAGTCTCACCTCTGCTTCCTTCCATCCACCCCCCCATCCATCGGTCATCTGTCCTCTCTATCCGTCTATCATCTCCCTGCCCCCTCCCCCCCCTCCCCTCCCCGGGCTCTCTCATCCTCCCCGTCTTCTTCCTTCTGATCGGAGAGCTCGCGCTGAACTGTGGAAGGGCGCTGTGAGTGCTGGATCTTGTGCTTGGTCTTCAAGGCGTGCTGCCAACGTTTCAAACGTAGAGGCTGGGGGCCTGGGTCAGCAAATCGCTAACAAGAAAAGGAAGTTCCCCTGCAGATCCGCTTTGCCAAGAGGTGCTGTCTGCTTTTCCTCCACGCAGCCATCCGACAAATCAAATGTGGGGCTTGGGGGGGGTGGGTGGTGGTGTTTATTCTGATACTCTCATAGCACTGCATTCCATTTGTTTTTGTAGAAGTCTTCCTTTTCCGTTGGTTCACCCCTCAGTGGCCGCTGTGGCCGGCGCACTGCGCTGATCCGAAGCCAGGAGCCAGGTGCTTCTCCTGGTCTCCCATGGGTGCAGGGCCCAAGCACTTGGGCCATCCTCCACTGCACTCCCAGGCCACAGCAGAGAGCTGGCCTGGAAGAGGGGCAACCGGGACAGAATCTGGTGCCCCAACCGGGACTAGAACCCAGTGTGCCGGCACCGCAGGGAGGATTAGCCAAGTGAGCTGCGGCACCGGCCTGTGGAGCTGTCCTTAAGACCTGAGTTTGGGGGCTGGCGCTGTGGCGTAGCTGGTAAAGCCACTGCCTGCAATGCCGGCATCCCATATGGGCACCAGTTCCAGTGCTGGCTGCTCCACTTCCAATCCGGCTCCCTGCTATGCTGGGGAAGCAGTGGAAGATCGGGAGACAGGAGCGAAGGCTCTAAGAGGCCGGGGTGCAGGAATCAGGAAAGCGGAGGGGCTCTGATGCCTCCAGGGCCTTAGAGAGCCCTGAATTCCCGCAGAACCAGCCCCCGCCTGGCCCGCGGGTCGCTGATCCTCACCATGGCAACAGGCGGGGCTGCGGAGGGGCAGGGCCGCGGGCCTCTGTGAGGCAATGGGAACGAGACCGCTGATTGGCCGGCCGGGCGCTGGGCGGGGCGAGAGGCCTCCCGGAAGCCCGCTCTTGGGAAGGGAGAGGGGAGGGTCCCGGGCTCAGGTAAAGGCCTGGGGCTGGCCGGGAGGGCCATTATCTACTGCTTTCCCAGGCCACAGGAGAGAGCTGGATCGGAAGTGGATTAGCCGGGACTCAAACCGGTGCCCATGTGGGATGCTGGCACTGCAGGCAGCGGCTTTACCTGCTACGCCACAGCGCCTGCCCCAGCTTCTAGTTGTTGCAGGCATCTGGGGAATGAACCGATGGATGAGCGATTCTCTCTCGCCCTATGTCAATCTGCCTTTCAAATATTTAAATAAATTAACTTCGAAGAAAAAAACGTGATGTCTACAAATTAAAAAAAAAAAAAAAAAAAAAACCACTTCCCTTGGATGAAGTACCTGCATGTAAAGGTCTGCAAATAGTGGCAGAAAAACTGAATTTGGAAACCAAAGAGAACAGAATTTAAAGACTATACGGGAAAGCTAGTTATCTGTGGATCGGTTGCGAGACTTTATAAAGAATTCCATAGATCAAAATTTTAGAGGTTGAAAGACCCCCCCTGAGGAGGTTCAGCAAAGTGCACACAGGCGCAAGGGGGACTCCACCAGTTCACAGGGAGGTGGGTGGACCGCCCGCTGCGCAGAACTCCCTGCAGATCCACCTAGAAGCTCTGTCTGCCTTACAGAGGCAATAGTTTGAAGTTGCCAGCATCTGCCCCGGGGGTGGGGGCAGATACTTGGTCCAGCACCAGAGAGAGGGGACAAAGCGACAGAGAGACAGATGTCACTGAGGCAAAATCCCCCTTGGTGAGGGGCAGCCAGGACACCCGGCACGAGACGCAGGGCTGCCGCGTGAGAGCCAGAGCCTTGGTAAGGCTGGGGCTCTGAACAGACCCCGCGTCTGTAGCCGGGGCTCCCTCCGGCCTCCACAAAGACTCCCGGTGCCCCTAACCGTCTCTGTGACTTCCCCAAAGTACCACAAACAAGGGACTTTAAAAGTAGCGGGTTTTTTTTCCTCTCACAGTTCTGGAGGCCACGGGGGTCAGCAGGGGCTCCTCCAGGCCAAGGTCTGTGCCGTGTGGCTCCCACGGCGTGGGAGCTGCCGGCACTCGTGGGCTGATGGCTGCACTGCCCCAGCATCTGCTTCCACAACCACATGACCTTCTGCTCTTCTTGGCCGCTGTCTTGTAGGGACACTTGGGATGGCGTTCAAGGCTACCAGGTAATCCAAGATGATTTCGTGAAGATCCTTAAATTCATCACATGTGCAGAGACCTCTTTTTTTTTTTTTTTTTTTTCCAAATCAAGGAACAGTCACAGGTTTCAGGATTAGGACATGGACATATCTTTGCAGGAGCATGGGAGCATTTTTTCTTTTTTAAATATTTATTTGAAAGAATTACAGAGAAGCAGAGAGAGATAGAGAGAGAGAGAGAGGTCTTCCATCTGCTGGTTCACTCCCCAAATGCCCACAATGGGTCAGAGCTGGGCTGATCTGAAGCCAGGAGCCAGGAGCCAGGAGCCTCCCCCGGGGTCTCCCACGCAGGTGCAGGGCCCCAAGGACTTGAGCCATCCTCTACTGCTTTCCCAGGCCATAGCAGAGAGCTGGATCGGAAGTGGAGCAGCCAGAACTGAACCGGCACCCATATAGGATGCCAGCACTGCAGGCGGCGGCTTTACCTGCTACACCACAGCGCTGGTGCCAAGGCAAAACATCTCACCCACTAGCCTAAATGCCTGCCTATTTCACTCAGAAATAACCCAACAGAAAGGTAGACAGCAGCTTGCCAAACAGCACTATTTTCTTTTTAGAGATGAAAAATTGTGGAACATTTTTTAAACTTCTACATGAAATGTTCAGAATTTCTGAGTTACACCGTGATGCACAGCCATCACCAGGTCTGAGCAGAAGCCACTGCTCAGCGGCGGCCTCACCCTAGCATGGGGCCCTGGTGCTGGCGGGACACAGCCCGCCCATGGTGCCAAAGACCCCCACACAGAACACGAGCAACAAGTGCCTGGGCCCCTGCACCTGCGTGGGAAACCCTGATAGAGCTCCTGGCTTCTGGCTTCTGATCGGCCCAGCTCCAGCTGTTTGGGCCATTTGGGGAGTGAGCCCATGGATGGAAGATCTCCTCTCTCTCTCTCTCTCTCTCTCTCTCTCTCTCTCTCTCTCTCTAACTCTGCCTTTCCAATAAAATAAATAAATCTTTAAAAAAAAAAAAATCTGCAGACACCTAAGGATCTAGTCTCCCCACCTTATGAGCTGCAAGGGAGGGCAAATGATGCTGATGCCTGAATGGTCCTTGCCTGCCCCCTGCTGGTCACAGAGGGTAGGTTCAGCCCGTGTCCTGCAAATGAAGACCATCTCGGGATGCACCAGGCTGCCCTGGCTGCCTCCAAAGCCAGGCCCCAGACAAGGCCCTGCGTGGTGCATGATCCGCTCGACTAGTGTCTGTGGGGCTACGGCCACAGCAGACGCACGAACGGAGACACTGGAGTCCGAAATGTGGGAGACGCGAGCCCCAGCAGAGGCGCCAAAGCCAGGATGTTGCAAAGATGCAGACCTCCCAGTGAGAGCAACTCAGAGACCCAGAGCAAAAGAGGCGTAGAGCTACGCTGAGCAAGCCGCCCCCAGACAGGGCCCCAGAGCCGGGAGAGCCGCAGGGAGGGACTGCGGGACAGAGACACAGAGCAGCCTGCAGAGGCCCTGCCTGCCTCTCCCCAGAGACTTCGGGAGGAACAGGAGGTGGCTTCTCAGAGCAAAGCAAACACAATGGCTGTAGGTACCCCCGCCTCTCCCAGCTAGCTTCGTCCCGTGGAGCCCCGCCAAGAACTGTGATCCGGGAGGGGCCGATGATCTTCCTGGGCATCGCTGAAGACCCTGGTAGCAGAACCAGCTCCCACCGCCCTGCCTGGGAGAGGCCAGCCACTGGGAGAGGCAAGGTGGATTCCTCCTTTAATAATCCTCACCCCACACCTCACCCCTAGGCCATGTACAGGTGTCTCCAACAAACACCACTGCCCTGCCCAGAGGCTGAAATCTGGACCTGACCACCTGGATCTGCATTGTGGCCCCATCGCCGTCCGGCTGGCTGACCTGGGGTGCCTGCCTGTGTCTTGGTTCCCCATATAGGAGGTGGAATTTTTGATGGCACCCTCACGGGGAATGAAGACCCAAGAGCTGAGGGAAGTCACTGAATGACTCAAACCTCAGTTTCTCTTCCGGGAAATGGGCACAGTAACTCCACACCCAAAGGCTGAGCGTCTCAGTGTGGTGAGAGACGGGGGGTGACCTGAGACAGGAAAACCCAGCCATGGGCTTTCCAGTGGCCTCCTCTCTCTTCTGCACCTGGCCAGCGCCTGCCCTTCCTCTTCGTCCCTGTCCACAGAATCCAGCCTCCTCAGAACCCTCTCCCATTCTTCATCAAGTCCAGGCTGCCCAAACAAGTGGCTGCAAAGCCTCACGCAAGCCCCCTCTCCTACCCATAAAGCATCGCCAGCGCCTTCGCCAGTGGAGCTGCTCCTGTGCTCCTGCAAAAGCAGCTGCGTTCTAGAAAAGTCTCAGTGATGTCCACAGGGCCCCAGCTGACTTGCTCCGCCAGCAGGTGGTGCACCTGAGCAAGCCCACTGTTACCTAGAAAGGTAGCTTTCCTGTGGCTCGGAGGCAACCCCAGTCTGCCCAGTGAGCTTGTTTCATAACATGTTTCTGAGGTCGGTGCTGTGGTAGAGCAGTTAAAGCTGCCGTCTGCAGTGCCGGCATCCCATATGGGCACCAGTTCAAGTCCCGGCTGCTCCACTTCTGATCCAGTTCTCTGCTATGGCCTGGGAAAGCAGTAGAAGATGGCCCAAGTCCTTGGGCCCCTGCACCCACATGGGAGACCCAGAGGAAGCTCCTGGCTCCTGGCTTCGGATCAGCGCGGTGCGCTGGCGGCAGCGGCCATTGGAGGGTGAACCAACGGCAAAGGAAGACCTTTCTCTCTGTCTCTCTCTCTCTCGCTGTCCACTCTGCCTGTCAAAAAATTTTAAAAAATAAAAAATGAAAAAAAAAATTTTAAAAAGTAGTATGGTAGCAACATTTCTGCAACATTCTGCACCCTGCTCTGCTCCCCCTCCGCGCACATGAGAGCGCCCCCAGGTTCTGGAGTCCATCCCAGCCCCCCATCCAACACCCACGCCCAGCCCCACCCACAGCCGCACCCTCCCCCGTGCCCTGGTCCTTCTCCCCTCCAGTCCATCAATGTCCTACCTCCCCATCAGTCTCCTCACATGTCCAGGCCACCCGCCCACACTGGGAGCCTCCCCTCCACCTGCCCGCACACACACCTGGCTCTCCTCCCCATGCCCAGCCCCTTCCCAGGCCTTGGGGGACAGCAAGGTGGTTACTGAGCATGGACCAGGCACCGCACAGGACAAGAAACACCTACCTGCACGTGGGAGAAACACTTGATGATGTAAGACCCCCGACAGGTGTCTCACACTTTTACCGACCCCAGAAACACGATTCCAATCCAATCGCTGCAAGTGCATGAGGAAGTTTATTACATCTGCGCAGATGGGCCATCTCTGTGCAAGAAGAGAGGCACTGATCATCAACCGCACAGCGTATTTAAGATTGAAAACCACAACATTAGCATATCTCCATAGCATGACACAAAGAATCACAAGATAAACCGCAGCATGACAAACCATCATAAGATCCAGGGTGAGGGTACAAAAGACCTTAAGCAAGCATAAACACGGGGTCATCATAACCAAAAACTTAACATAGCTCCTAAAATAATAATCATATGCTCAATTATCTCATAAACGCATTAGCACAATCATCACATGCTACAAATTTAACTAAAGTTCAATTAGCTCATGAAAGCATTTTGCAAGCCCAGCTATTTTGTACAAAAGCAGAACAATATGCAGTTAGCCAAGCGACTCCATTTTAAACCCAGGCTGCCTAATTTCTTTCTTTAAACCTGTCTAATTTCCTTCATTCCCCCCTTTTCTTTTGGTCAAATTTTAATCTTAAAATTTTAGGAATTACTTTTTAAATTTTGTCCCATATTGGTAACAATTCCTTTGTTTCATAGGGGAGTCTGATCAGAAAACAGGTGCAAGGAGGGCCACCATATCCCAGAAGGGGCCACGCGGGCCACACAACCTCAGCGGTACCAGATATTACCTCCCACGTAATCTTCATTGGGATATGTGGGCTGCCCATCACCGGGGTAAAACAATACAGCCAATCTTATAAGCACAGAAGCAAGTCTGCAGGGTAGGGGAAGTAGGCCCCGCAGAATACAAAGTTACAAAAAGGCATCAAAATTCAAAAACAGAAAATACAACAGAGACAAAAAAACAGAAAACACATTCCTAAAGAAGTCATACAAATTTGGATTAATACCTGGTGCCTGTTCAGCTGAATTGACCCAAATACTTTCTGTGACTTTCACACACCCTCTTCGACTTACTTTAAACATTTTACCATTTCCATTTCAGTCTAGAGTAAACTAGCCATCCGGATAAAGTCATTCTGACAAACCATGTCCTTTCCTTATATAAAAAGCTCTCTCTCTTTTAAACCCTTTTCACCAACAATACTCTTTTCTTTTATGTCCTTCATTTTTAAACTTTGGCACTGCTGGGTCAGGACCAAGGTATGGGTGATAAACACTTCTACTTTTAATAAACTAAAGAAGTCTATTCATTATGCAGGGTCAGCAATACTTCTTCTTTAGCAATAACAGTATCACACAGATCTATTTGGTAACTTCCAGAAAAATCTCTTAACCAGAATTATATATAAAGTAGAGCCTCTTCCACTTCTTGCTGGATGGAAAAGGTGACGTTCTGCAGCACTCTGGACGTCTTGCTCGATCCCAGTCCAGGCTGCAGCGTAGGCAAACTCACAGTCACTTATCTTCTGCTGCTCGGAGAGCAGAGCCAGGGACTGCTTCTTCAGGAAGCCCTTTAAAGCCCTAAAAGGCAAACATTTAAGCAAAGCCTGGCAAAATAGGGAAGTTGCAAAAGTGTAGCAGCATATAAAAAATATGTAGCATTATGAAAATGTGCAGCAGCAATTTGACCCAGTCTCCAGTGCCAGTCCCCACCATTAATTATATGTTTTTCCTAACTATATCCCCAGTACCTTGGCTACCGCTACCACCATCTGACTTACCCTATAAACACAATGTAACTTTCTATTTCCAACACCTGTGCCACCATCTGACTTACCCTGGAGACGAAGGCCGGCCCGGTGTCTGACCCCAGTACCTTTGGTAGTCCAAATCAGGGAAACATTGGCACAATTCTTCTTCCTGGTCGATAAAGCCTCTGTCCATTTTGAGTTCCCCGTAGGTAGTGGCGAGAGCGTACCTGCTGTTCTTGTGCATTGCCACCCGCTCCTTTTTCTTAGCTGCACGGAGTGCATGGTCCATAGCGATCAGCCCTGCCTGCCGAGCAGAGTCCTCGGGGGGTTGAAGATGGAAACCCAGACGTGTCCCAATGAGGGAGGGGCCGAGGGGCCGCTGTCGCCCAGTCTCACCACTCCGCTGTTGTCATCTTTTCTCTTGTCGTCTTGCAGGGGTCGTTTCGGTCAGTTCAGTCTCGTGTGGCAGTCGTACACCACTTGACTCTCGTTGTTAGTCGGACCTTAGGCAGACTTGTCCTTTTGGGCACTTCTCTGTGCTTTTGCCAGTCTCCGGGGGTCCCTGCTTACCCTGATTCTCCCTTACTCTGCTTCCTGTTAACTGTGGTGGCCAGAATCCTAGTTAGTTCCTCTTTCTTAGCCCATTTTAAACTTCCCCTTTTTTAACTAAAAAACTTTAACCCCTTCAGCTAAGCTCCTCAGGAGAGTCTGGCAGTAGAGACTGAGTCTTTTACAGAATTCCATTTAAGTAAAGTAAAATTAATGTTAATAAAACAGGCCCTGCAAGTCCTGTCAGGGCTTGTCTTCCCAGTTATATGGAGGAGGAGGACGGCCAGTTAGAACGGGCCGGGGGTCCTCCCTCCTCTGCTTCATTCTAACTGTTACATTTTTGTAGGTTTGTACAATCTTAACTATTTGTTTCCCTTTTGGCTAGACCTCCCGTTTGATCCACATTTGAACTAGCAATACATTTGAACTAGCAACGCCTGGTTGTTTAGCGTTAGCTGGACGGAGACTTCATCGGTCCCTTTTAAAGGATCTGGCTTCTGAGCCAGAGACTGGAGCAGCTAGAAAGAAACATGTTTATAGCTGAAGTTTAGCATCATTTTACATCTTGGCACCACTTTTAATTTAAACAGCCGATCAGGATGAGAGATCTCTTTTTGACATCTCCAGGGGCCCTCTGGGGGTGTCAAAAGTTCGGATAATTTAGAACTTGGATTTTTAGAAAGTCTGTTAAAGGTGCCAAGAGAACTTAGAGTATCTGGTCAAAATAGAATTCCTTAACATCCTGAAATAGTAGCCGTTTATTAGTCAGGGTGATTTTTACACTTTTAAACCAGATTTGATCATAATACTTAACAATGCTTCTTATTAATTTAAACTTAACAGAAACAGTAGAGTACACAATAGATCACTTTGGTAAAACATGAATTTTATGTCTGTTGTTAAGTAAACCAGAAACAAAAACCTTGAACATAAGGGTTTACATAATTTAGAACTACCCAACAGAGTCAAAAAGAGCTTATAGGACCTAACTCTAAAAATGGCAGAATAACTGATTCAGTAGACACTGTTAAAATAGACATTACAATTTTTGCAAAAACAGATTTTAAAACTTAAACCATTTTTAGGTATTTTGTTGTAACAGAAGATCAGACTTTAACTTTAGGTCAATGTAATTTTGGCATTAGCACTTAACCCAAAGAAAACTCTGTAAACAATTCTAAAGTTGCAAACCCTTTAAAACTTTTTATGACTTGCTTACATTTTCTGAAACTTTATACCTGTAGTTACTTTTACATAGTCTTAAATTGTTATGTATAGACAATCTATGAAAATACATGTTAACAAACTCAAACAGTCTCTCCTATCGAATTTAAGATGTGAAAAGTACAATACATTTTTTTTTTTTTTACATTTTGCTTAGCATTGATGCCTAGATGGCTTAAGACACTGAGTTCTGAATTAAAAGTCAAAATTACATTTCCATGCTTTTAAGTAACATAAGAATAACTCCTCCTGAACAGCAAACATGGGCACAACTTTGAAAAGACAGCATAGGTCTGACACCATTTATAACATTTTAATATATTTTATTTTAACAAATTTTTAGAGTCTCTTCCTTTGAGAGTTCCAGGGATCCGACTGGAAGCCCAAAGTTGGAAGACTCAGTTTAGAATTTAAGCTGTCAGAGTCAAGCGGTTTGGCCAACAATTAGTACACCTCTGATCAGTTGAGTAATCACTCAAACACTGAAAACAGATAAACAACATAAACAACTTTGCAGTTTTCCCAATTAAGACTCATAAAGTAAGACTCAATCAGGAGAGTATATTAGAACACAGAAACAATCACAAGACTCACAAATCACAAGACTCACAAAGACACTGCGCACAACAATGGAACGAGACCTGCGCGCCCTAATGAGACGAGACCTGCGCGCAACAAAACTGAAACCAAAACGGGAGTGGCTGCTGCCACCAGCTCTTCTCCCGGGGAAAAAACCCTACTGAATCCTAACCAGAGCTTCCGATGAGAGCGAAGCGGCTGCCACCCGCCACGCTCCCCTGGTAAGCTTAATAATGGGAGCGAAGCGGCTGCCACCCGCCAGGCCCCCCCCAGAATACCGCCAATGGAGCGTCCTCCAAGGGCCTGAGCCAGGGGTCTTGACACGTCTGTCCTTCCTACTACTGGCTCAATACAGATACAGGTCCTGCAGGCACAATTTCAGTAAAACATAAACCTCCGGTACGTCAAGCGCCCCGGGAAAAAAATAAAATAATAACAAAAGCGCCCCGGGAAGAAAATAAAATAATAACAAAATCAACAGAACACACAAAAACACTTAAAACAGCAAAAACTTACCTCCGATTGGAAAATGGAGCGTGGGTCTGGGGTCTCGAATCTCGGTGGGACCTCCAAGAATGTAAGACCCCCGACAGGTGTCTCACACTTTTACCGACCCCAGAAACACGATTCCAATCCAATCGCTGCAAGTGCATGAGGAAGTTTATTACATCTGCGCAGATGGGCCATCTCTGTGCAAGAAGAGAGGCACTGATCATCAACCGCACAGCGTATTTAAGATTGAAAACCACAACATTAGCATATCTCCATAGCATGACACAAAGAATCACAAGATAAACCGCAGCATGACAAACCATCATAAGATCCAGGGTGAGGGTACAAAAGACCTTAAGCAAGCATAAACACGGGGTCATCATAACCAAAAACTTAACATAGCTCCTAAAATAATAATCATATGCTCAATTATCTCATAAACGCATTAGCACAATCATCACATGCTACAAATTTAACTAAAGTTCAATTAGCTCATGAAAGCATTTTGCAAGCCCAGCTATTTTGTACAAAAGCAGAACAATATGCAGTTAGCCAAGCGACTCCATTTTAAACCCAGGCTGCCTAATTTCTTTCTTTAAACCTGTCTAATTTCCTTCAGATGAGATTTTCCTGAATTTGACAGCATTCAAAACCTTTACAAGAGATTCCCACTGGCAAATGGTGAGGCTGATTCCTAAGCTATCAGTTTAAAAAGTTAAAAATAAATAAATAAATGAAAAGTGAAGCCACGGGCCAGCCATGTGAGAAACCCATTTATCTTCCACGTCTCCATAGACATTATTCTCTTGTTCTAAATCACTGTCTTATGAAGCAGAGATCATGACTATGCAGCTAATTGTTACCTTTCAAATTAATTATGTGACAAGCAGTTAACCTTGAATGTGTGGGGCTGGTGTTGTGGCACAGTGGGTTAAGCCACTGCCTGTGATGCCAACATCCCAAATGAGCACCACTGGTTGAGTCCCGGCTGCTCCACTTCTGATCCAGCTCCCTGCTGATGCACCTGGGAAAGCCGTGGAAGATGGCACGAGTGCTTGGGCCCCTGCACCCACGTGGGAGACCCAGTTGGAGTTTCTGGCTCCTGGCTTCCACCAGGCCCAGCCCTGGTTGTTGTGGCCATTTGGGGAGTGAACCAGCAGATGGAAGATATCTCTCTCTGTCTCTCCCCCTCTCTCTCTAACTCTGCTTTTCAAATAAAATAAATAAATCTTTAAAAATTTAAAAATGAAATATGTGACTCTTTGGAATTTTACTTTGTGCTTTCAAATTTGCAATTGTTTTTGCCTTCCTAGCATTCTAAATATAGACTTTCAGACAAAATTTTCTATATTCAGGGTCCAGCACTGAGGCGTAGCAGGCTAAAGCTGCCGCCTGCAGTGCCTGCATTTCATATGGGTGCTGGGTCCAGTCCTGGCTGTTCCACTTCCACTTCCAGCTCTTTGCTATGGCCTGGGAGGGCAGTGGAGGACAGCCCAAGTCCTTGGGCCCCTGCACCCACATGGGAGACCTGGAAGAAGCTCCTGGCTCCTGGCTTTAAATCAGCACAGCTCCAGCCATTGTGGCCATTTGGGGAGTGAACCAGTGGATGGAAGACCTCTCTCTCTCTCTCTCTCTCTCTCTCTCTCTCTCTCTCTCTCTCTCCCTCTCCCTGCCTCTGCCTCTGCCTCTGCCTCTGCCTCTCTGTAACTCTGCCTTTCAAATAAATAAGTAAATCTTTAAAAAGAAAATTCCTTTCTCTCTGTCTCTTTCTCACACTGTCCACTCTGCCTGTAAAAAGAAAAAAAAAAAAAGAAAGATCCTGCCTTCACAGCTCTGTGTTCTTGTCTTAGCACTAACCCCTCCCCCACTTCAGTTCCCACTTGCGGGTCTTGCCCTCCCGCTGGGGCAGCTGTCCACTCTGAGGGACACGCTGGGCTCATCGCTGCCAGGTGCCCCAGCTGCACCACCTCCACCTCCAGAGCCGGAGCTTGCTGACTGCCTTCCACAAAAGGGGCTGAGACCCACGCAGCCCGCTCTGCCCTAGCGCTCCGAGAACGCTCGGGATTCCTGCTCCCCACCGCTGGCGCCAAGGAGAAACACAGCAAACCCCACCCGTGCCTCAAGGAAAAACTGGTGCTCCACCTCCAGACCCTCAGCGTGGAAAATTCCAATGCTGATCACTGGGAGTTAATATATTAATATTTTACTAGCTTATGAAGAAGTTGGATTCAAAGAATAGTTCCCAAGAATTTATACATTAAATTACCAGTCATTTTAATTCTATGTTACAGAAAAAGGGGGGGAGGGGAGGAAGCAGCTTTTAATTGAACTTGATTGGATTTTCTTCCCTGTTGTTTACTAAATTCCAGCTTCTTCAATAGGTCTCTTTAGTTTGGTAAATACTGCTTTGAAGTACTTGTTATTCTATTTGTAGCCCAACTGAAGGGGACTGGTAACACGAGCTCCCATTGTTTATTGGTGAAGCAGAATAACAAATGATTATACAATGTTGCTGGGGGGGATGAGGAAGGCTTTGTCAAGCTCAGATTGCATTTGTATCCAGAATTCCAGGGGCCACAGGTTCAATGAATAATTGAACAAACTTCTAAAAACTAAGGCCGGCCATCCATCATTGCAGCCTACATTAACAAACAGAACTCAAATTTGCTAACCACCCCTGGCTTTCCATTCTAACACTGTAGCAATAAAAGCATTCCTCCATCCTGCTACTACCCTAGGAGCTCTCCCTACCAGACACTTAATCTCATTACGACTAACTTATTTGGATAAAGATGTAGATAAAGAAGTTTGGTGGAGAGACGGTTCTTGGAATGAGGGCCGGGGTGCAAGATAAGAAACCTTTTTCATAAATTGCACTCTAATCTAAAATCTGGGTATGTATTTGACTTCATCAGATCAGTTTAACTGAAAAAAAAAAAAAAAGACAGAAATTTACAACCAACAGGCGTGGCTTAGGAATGTTTTAAATTTTTTTTTTTTTTTTGACAGGCAGAGTGGATAGTGAGAGAGAGACAGAGAGAAAGGTCTTCCTTTTTGCTGTTGGTTCACCCTCCAATGGCTGCTGTGGCCGGCACATCTCGCTGATCCGAAGCCAGGAGCCAGGTGCTTCTCCTGGTCTCCCATGCGGGTGCAGGGCCCAAGGACTTGGGCCATCCTCCACTGCCTTCCCGGGCCATAGCAGAGAGCTGGCCTGGAAGAGGGGCAACCAGGATAGAATCCGGCACCCCGACCGGGGCTAGAACCCGGTGTGCCGGCGCCGCAAGGCGGAGGAATAGCCTGTTAAGCCACTGTGCCGGCCTTAGGAATGTTTTAAAGCCTTGTTTCTATCACTGGCCTTTAAGAAGCAGTCTCTCTACCCCAGCACTCAGCATCCTCCCACCCATCAACCAATGCTGGAAGTGTAGAGGCAGAGACAACAGAACTAGCGCTCCCATCTGAGGGTTCACTTCCCCAGTGGGACTGGGCTGGGCTGAAACCAGGAGCTGGGAATTCAGTCTGATTCTGCCATATGAGTGACAGGGGCCCAACCACCTGCTACTTCCCTGGGTCCATAATAACAGGAAGCTGGCTGGATCAGGAGCAGTCAGGACTCCAACCCAGGCACTGTGATGTGGGATGCGGGCATCCTGGTTACCTTAGCCACCAACACACACCCTAGGGTGCGGCACAGTGAGTTAAGCCACTGTTGTGAAACCAACTGTTGCAGGTATTTGGGGAATGAACCCGCAGGTGGAAGATCTGTTTCTGTCTCTCTGTTGTCTCTGACACTCTACCTTTCTGGATGGAGCTCTGAACCAGCCACAGATTTGGGGAGTGAACCAACCTCTTGCTCCCTCTTTCTTTTTCTGTCTCTCTCTTTCTGTCACTCTCCCCTTCAAAATTCAATCTTGGGACTGGTGTTGTGGCATAGTGGGTTAAGCCACCGCCTTTGAAGCCAGCATGCCATAGGGGCACCAGTTGGAGTCTCAGCTGCTCCACTTCCTATCCAGCTCCCTGCTAATGCGCCTGGGAAAGCAGAAGAAGATGGCCCAGGTGGCTGGGCCCTGCCACCCAAGTGAGAGACTAAGATGAAGCTCCTAGCCTCAGCCTGGTCCAGCTCTGACTGTTGCTGCCATTTGGGGAGTGAACCAGCAGATGGAGGATCTGTCTCTCCTCCTTTATTTCTTTAAGATCTATTTATTTATTTATTTGAGAGACAGAGTTACAGACAGAGAGAGGCAGAGAGAGAAAGAGGTCTTCCAACCACTGGTTCACTCCCGAAATGTCCACAACAGCCAGAGTTGAGCCAATCCGAAACCAGGAGCCAGAGGCTTCTTCTGGGTCTCCCACACGGCGCAGGGGCCCAAGGACTTGGGCCATCTTCTACTGCTTTCCCAGGCCACAGCAGAGAGCTGGATGGGAAGTGGAGCAGCTGGGACTCGAACCAGCGCCCATATAGGATGCCTGTGCTGCAGGTAGAGGCTTAGCCTGCAACGCCCCAGCCAGCGCCTGCTCCCCCTTCCTCCTTTCTTAACTCTGCCTTTCAGATCGATAAATCTCTAAAAAATAGAAAATAAAACAGAGAGACACATACACATCAAGGAGAAGTATTTAATTTTTTTTTTTTGACAGGCAGAGTGGACAGTGAGAGAGACAGAGAGAAAAGAAGTATTTAATTTTAAATGTGTACAAACTTGGTGAACCATCAAACTGGTGACTTTACACGTGTTAACTGTTTGTGGACTGACTCATATCTCAACCAAGCTGTTCTAAACTCACGTTAAAAAGGAACCACTTGTGGTTTTATAAGGAGAGTGGCGCTAGGGCCGGGCCCTCCTGCTGTGAGTCACACCACAGCCTCTGGCCTCTCACTTCCTCATCCTCACACGACAGCAGTGGGGCTTCCTGCGTGGTCAACACGCATGAAGTCTTGGAAAACGGCCTGCCTGGGACCCAGTGCTCAGGGAACACACAGGTCGGGCACTGCACTGAGGGCACAGAGGGAAGGGGGCGGGGTCTCCATAGACATGGGCAGTCAAAAGAGGCCTTTCAGAACAAGATGGCCAGCGCTGTGGCACAACAGGTAAAGCTGCCACCTGCAGTGCCAGCATCCCATATGGGTGCTGGTTCCAGTCCCGGCTGCTCATGGCCTGGAAAAGCAGTAGAAGATGGCCCATGTCCTTGGGCCTCTGCACCTGGCTCCTGGCTTTGGATCGGCACAGCTCCAGCCATTGTGGCCATTTGGGGAGTGAACCATCGGATGGAAGACCTCTCTCTCTCTCTGTTTCTCTGTAACTCTTTCAAATCAATAAATAAATCTTTTTTAAAAATTAAAAAAAATAAAAGTAAATGGCTGGCGCCACAGCTCACTAGGCTAATCCTCCACCTGAGGCGCCGGCACCCGGGTTCTAGTCCTGGTTGCTCCTCTTCCAGTCCAGCTCTCTGCTGTGGCCCGGGAAGGCAGTGGAGGATGGCCCAGGTGCTTGGGCTCTGCACCAGCATGGGAGACCAGGAGGAAGCACCTGGTTCCTGGCTTTGGATTGGCGCAGTGCGCCGGCCGTAGCAGCCATCTGGGGGGTGAACCAATGGAAGGAAGACCTTTCTCTCTCTCTCTCTCGCTCTCGCTCTCTCTCACTGTCTAACTCTGCCTGTCAAAAAATAAATAAATAAAAATTAAAAAAAGGTGCCAGCGATAAAACCACACCAACAAAGCTAAGTCACTTTGATGACCTTTTGCTAGTTATAAGGTCATCATAAAAACAAGTAAAAATCATGGCTCACACACACCTGACACCAGGACAACACTAAGATTCCCAAAACAGGGCAAGGAGATGCAAGGTAGTAAATCCCGGCCCCGAACTCCACACCTTAAGAATGTTCCAATAAACCCCGCCCGGCCACCGCTCCCTGCGCCTCCAGAACTCACAGCGGGCTGGACCCGCGGCTCCTGGGGGCAGCTGTCCTGAGCCTGTGCACTCCTGCGATGCACGCTTCCACTTTGCCTCTCTGCTGAGCCGCACCCACAGCTGGTCCTCACCTTCCCGGACTCGGCCACCCAACACCAGCAGAGGCTCAGACAGGCAATCATAGGTTTATTTTAGGGAACACAAGCCTGAAACAGCTACAGGAGGCAGCAGGCAGGTGAGAAGTCAGACGCAGGCTTCAGGCGGGGCTGGGGAGAGGAGTTTCTAAGTGCACCCACTCCACCCATATTCTACTGAGTAATCGATCGATCCTGTTGTAGGTAAACTCCATCCAGCTATTGCTGCCCTGTGCCAGGGTCTCTGAGACCAGGAAGCAGAGACGGTGCGCAAAGAGGGCCCTGGGAGACGGGTTAGGACGGCGCACCTGCCTGGGAGAGGCGGGTTAGGACGGCGCACCTGCCTGGGAGAGGCGGGTTAGGGCGGCGCACCGGCCTGGGAGACGGGTTAGGACGGCGCACCGGCCTGGGAGAGACCGGTTAGGACGGCGCACCTGCCTGGGAGAGACGGGTTAGGACGGCGCACCTGCCTGGGAGACGGGTTAGGACGGCGCACCTGCCTGGGAGAGACGGGTTAGGACGGTGCACCTGTCCTGCGCTGCGGGGCCCCGGCAAGCCGAAGGCAGGTACCTGGGCGGGTAGGAGGGGAGGCAGAGCCGGGCTCCGGGCTCCTGGACGCAGGAGAAGCTAGGGCCTCACTCCGGCCGGCCACTGCCCGCACTGAGCGCACCCCTGCGGCTGCCCGTCAGCCCAGCGGCCCCTCACAGCCTCCAGGGCCGCGCTACGCCCGTCGAGGCCGCGAGGGAGCCCCTGGAGCGAACAAAGGAAACACCCACAGCGCCGGGAGCACAGAACCGGCTGCGGGAGCCCGCGGCTTCGCTAACGCAGTGCGGGCGGCGTGACAGGCACCGCTGCTGAGCAGAAGCAGCCAATCCGCGTGAAGAGGGGCGGGACCACTTCTGCGTCGGGACGGGGGGGCGGGGGGCGCGCTGCCCGCACATCCGGGCTTCCTCCCGAGGTTCCGCCTCGGAGGGCGTTCCTTAGCGCTGATTGGTTGGTAGTTACCAGGGCCTGCTCTGATAGGCTATCTCGTGGCGGGGGCCTCGCCTCGAAGATGGGGCGTTGTCTGTGCGTTGCGCAGGCGGTGAGTCCGAGGCAGCCCTGCCCTCCGCCGGGCGAGCAGGGTCGGAGGCCGTCTCCCGGGGCCTCGCAGGGGGAGCGGTCCCCAGGCCCTGGTCTCCTAGGACCTGAGCAGGCTGCAGGGAGGAGGGAAGAGCAGGGGGGCGTGGGGAGGGGGCGCGCGCAGGACGACCTTTCTTTGTCACATTTTTTTCTAAAGATTTATTTATTTGAAACAATTCCTTCGGGTGGTTCGCTGCGCAGATGGCCAGGGCTGGGCCAGGCCGCAGCCAGCAGCCCAGCGCCAGGAACGCCATCCGGGTGTGCTGTGAGTAGCAGGGACCCAGTACCTGAGCCATCACCCGCCGTGATCCAGGTGCGCTCGCAGGAGGCTGGGACCTGAACCTACCCTCCACAGGGGATGCTGGCGTCACAGCCACAGCTCGGCCACCGTGCCACCCTGCCAGCCCCCGTTTCAGTGTCTGTTTATTTACTTGAAAGAGTTATGCAGAGAGAGAGTTTTCCATCCCTTGGTTCACTCCCCAAATGGCCGCAACGGCTGGAGCTGCGCCTATCCGGAGCCAGGAGCCAGGCGCCTCTCCCGGTCTCCCATGCGGGTGCAGGGCCCAATCACTTGGGCCATCCTCCACTGCCTTCCCGGGCCACAGCAAAGAGCTGGCCTGGAAGTGGAGCAGCCAGGTCTGGACCAGTGCCCACGTGGGATGCCGGCACTGCAGGTGGCGGCTTTACCCGCAGCAGCGCCAGCCCCGCTGAGTTGGGTCTCCAAGTCTGGCGGAAGCCAGCCATTCCCAGGAAACTCGGTCATTTTCTCTGGGTCTTGGGTGGAGCCAAGTTCCAGAATGCCAGTTCATAGTTGTGGGGCGAGGTCTGTTGTCCCTGGCATATTGTAAAGCATGGATACTTTGCAGTTTATTTAGACATTTGTGCCTTTCCTTTAGCTTCCTTCTGTCTCTCCTCTGCCAGATAACTCAAAGTTTTATTTTTGTTTTGTTTTTTTTTTTTTTAATTTTTGACAGGCAGAGTGGATAGTGAGAGAGAGAGACAGAGAGAAAGGTCTTCCTTTTGCCGTTGGTTCACCCTCCAATGGCCGCCGCGGTAGCGCGCTGCGGCCGGCGCACCGCGCTGTTCCGATGGCAGGAGCCAGGTTCTTATCCTGGTCTCCCATGGGGTGCAGAGCCCAAACACTTGGGCTATCCTCCACTGCACTCCCTGGCCACAGCAGAGAGCTGGCCTGGAAGAGGGGCAACCGGGACAGGATCGGTGCCCCGACCGGGACTAGAACCCGGTGTGCCGGCGCCGCAAGGCGGAGGATTAGCCTGTTGAGCCACGGCACCGGCCTGGATAACTCAAAGTTTTAATGGTGTTATCAGAAGCCTCCTTGGAGGGGCTGATGATATCCACAAATTCTAAGACTGTTCCCTCATTTAATGTCTTTAATTGTAGCTCTCTCAGGTCTCAAAATTTCCCCTAAAATTGTAGGAGAGTCTTGAAATCCTTGTAATGGAACAATCCAACCTACTGCAGTTTCTGGTGAGTTGTTGGGTTTTCCCACTCACAGGCAAAATAGCTCTTGGGATTCTGGGCCCAAAGACATGCAGCGAAGAGCCCCTTTGGTGGAAGACGCTGTGTGCAACGCCTGCATCCCATGTCAGAGTGCCTGGCATCAAGTCCCACCTCCACTTCCCACGCAGCTTCCCGCTAGTGCACCTGGGACAGCAGTGATGGCCCAGGAACTTGGGTTCCTGCCCCCATATGGTAGACTCAGATGGAGTGCCTGTCTCCTGGATTCAGCCTGGCCCTGTCCCAGCTGTTGTAGCCATTAGAGGAGCGAACCCGCGGGCAAAAACTTTTGCTTTCTCTATCTCTCCCTTTCTTTCTGTCATTCTGCCTTTCAAATAAATATTTTATTTTTAAAAGAACACATCCTTTAATTCTAAGACCATATGATACTTGCTGTTCTCTGGCAAATTGGCCAACAGAGTGGGATTGGGTACTATGGGATGGATGTCCTGTAGTCTTTTTTTTTTTTTTTAAGATTTATTTTTTTTTACTAGAAAGGTGGAGTTATAGAAAGGGGGGGGGGGGCTGGTCTTCCATCCACTGGTTCACTTCCCAAATGGCTGCAACAGCCAGGGCTGGGCTAGGCCAAAGCCAGGAGCCAGGAGCTTCCTCTGGGTCTCCCGCGCGGGTGCAGGGGCCCAGGCACATGGACCATCCTCCACTGCTTTCCCAGGCGTATTAGCAGGGCTAGTTTGGAAGTGGAACAGCTGGGATGCCGGCGCTGCAAGCTGTGGCTTTAACCCACTGAACCACAGCATGGGCCCCAAGAAAGTAAATCTAAAATACACATGCAGGAGCGTTTCCGGAGACCTACAGGACCCGATCCATCCCTGAGTTAGGAGCCTTTTCAAGCCAGTAGTAAGAGCGCAGCTGTTGCTTTGGGTCTCAGCGGATATTCTTAGCCCTGTGGTCAGCCTTTCTGGTGTTATCTTTACAGGTTGGGTGTTGACAGCCCAGCCCATCTGTCCCTGGACCCAGACTTCCGGATTAACCCAACCTAAAAGACCTTCTGGAATGGTTTCAGGATCCTTAGGTGCCTCCTGGAGGAGAGCCAAGCATTCCTCGCCTGGATGCTTGGGACTGAACACTTGTACTTGGCCTTGATTAAAATACACAGTAGCAGTCCACATGTTCCACGGTTGTCTTCCCATGAGGGGTAATGGCACAGCGATTCAGACACTGCTTGGGCCTCCCGTGTCCTGACCTGTAGTGTCTGGGTTTGAGTCTCGGGTCCTCTTTCTGCTAACATGCACGTACCCTGGGAAGACGGCAGGGAAGGCTCATGGAGATGGGCCCTGGCCACCTACCTGGGAGACCTGGCTCTTGGCTTTGGTGCAGCCCAGCCCTGTCTGGTGCAGGCGTTTGGAGAGTGAACCAGCAGATGGAAGACCTCTCTGACTCTGCTCGCTCGCTCGCTCTCTCTCTGCCTCTCATATAAATAAAATAAATTTTAAAAAGTGTGAGATGGAGCATTTAGGGATATATGGAAACCAGTGAGCCAGAAAGAATCTCATTATATCGCCTTTCCTGACACTCCTAGCGAACTGTTTTTTTTTTTAAATTTATTTAAAGATTTATTTATTTGAAAGGCAGAGTTAGAGAAGCAGTGGCAGAAGCAGAAAGACAGAGAGAGAGAGAGAGAGGTCCTCCCAGGGCTGCAATGAGTGGAACTGAGCCGATCAGGAGCCAGGAGCCAGGAGCTTCTTCTGGGTCTCCCACGTGGGTGCAGGGGTCCAAGGACCTGGGCCATCTTCTACTGCTTTCCCAGACCACAGCAGAGAGCTGGATCAGAAGTGAAGCAGCCGGGTCTTGAATTGGTGCCTAAATGGGATGCCAGCACTACAGGTGGTGGCTTTACCTGCTATGCCACAGTGCTGGCCCCAGAGACCTTTTCAATAGGCCATCCAGCAGCTGGCACTGTGGCATAGTGTGCTAAGCCTCTGCCTGTGGCACCGGCATCCCATATGGGCTCTGGTTGGTGTCCTGGCTGCTCCTCTTCCAATCCAGCCTGGGAGAGCAGTAGAAGATGGCCCAAGTCCTTGGACCCCTGCACCTCGTGGGAAACCCAGAAGAAGCTCTGGGCTCCTGGCTTCGGTTGGCTCAACTCTGGCTGTTGTGGTCATTTGGGGAACGAACCAGCAGAAGGAAGACCCCCCTCTCTCTTTCTCTCTCTCTCTCCCCCCTGCCTCTCTCTCTAACTATATCTTTCAAATAAACAAATAAAAATATTTTTTAAAAAAGTCAACCCAGAGTATGTGGCTCCATTGTCAAGAAAATCTCCTTTCTCCCTTCCTCTCTCCCCGGGGAGCTGCTGGGGCTCCTTAGGCGAGGTTTGGCTCGGATCCCAAGAGCCAATCAGGGAGCGCCCTGGCCCCATCCATCTTCTGTCAAAGGGGCAATGAGAAGGATGAGGCTCGCCCTGAGCCCGCCCCCTGGGGGGCGGGGGAGGGGTGCCCACACTGGCCAGGCCCGGATGGAGCTGGGGGGCCTTTGTGGGTACCACATTAGGGGCCAGGGTTCCTCACTGTGGCGGTTTCTCTCCTCCTGGGTTACTCGGAGCAGACTGGGGCGAGCACCGACCAACAGGGCCAGCCGCCATGGCGTCTTCCCGTCCTCCCTGCGCGCTCAGGGTGCCTGGTAGTGCCATCGGGGCCCAGGGGGTGTGGCGCCGGCCAAGCCGCCCTGCGGACGGAGGCCCACCTGAGGACGGGCAGCTCCTCTTCCACCTGCGTCTTGCGGCTTTCCGAGGAATCAGACTGTATTTCTGGTTCGATTTCTCTCTCCATCCCGGGGCACAGGAACCCCCTTGTCCCGCTGAGATGAGGACAGCACCCACGGAGGAGGTTGCCGAAGCCCAGGTGCTCCGGTGCCCTTCCCAGCTGGCCAGGCATTAGGGACTGCACGAACAAGGAAGAGCAGCGTTCCAGGCACGGTGCCAAAAATCCCTGGGCGAGATGCACCACCGCCTGGCGATTTTTATCAGTCCCGGAACACGGAGTGCCCTGTAATGTTCTACCCGCGCCCTGCAGAGATCTCTAAATGCAGAGTTCCCTGACTGGTGCCACACCTGTGCTGTGGGGAGACAGGCTGGAGGAACCCGGAGACCAGGCCCAGACACGTCTCGCACCCTGGTGCTTTTACTCCAGCGGCCAGAAAAAGTGGTCCTTGTCTTGTGCCCGATTCTTCCCTCATACTGCAATTCCTGTCCAGCCTTGTACTGCGTCCCTGTGAGCGCTGGTTCAAGTCCCGGCTGCTCCACTTCCGATCCCACTTCCTGCTAATGCACCTTGGAAGGCAGCAGACAATGGCCCAGGTGCTTGTGGCCCTGCCATCCGCAGAGGAGACCTGGATGGAGTTCTTGCCTCCTGCTTCTGTCTGGCCTTGTAGCCGGCTTCACGGACCGAGACAAGGCATCAAAGCCCCTTAACAGGAAATAGTCTTTTATTATACCGGCATAAGGCCCAGGGTTTTCCTTTGTATACGGTTTTAGCCTCTTTGTCTCTGGTAGGTGGTTACCTCCATACATTTGATGGGATACTCTAGTGTTACGTGGCGGCCGCAGGATTGATACAATACTGCACATGCAAGGGTTATTTTGTTTTCCCCATATACTGAGCAGTGAGCTCTCTGGCAAGGGTTAACATCACTGCTCCGTACTAACAAGCAGGACGGGAAATGGTTACATAGAAGCAGATAGGGACTACAGCAGATAGCAACCACGTTTCATTCCCAGGACACAGGCCTCCTTGTTTCTTCTCCTGACCTTGGGAAGGCCTCCACCACAGCTTTCATCATGTCAGTTAGAAACAAGTTTAATTAAAAGGCAAAAGCCTCTGCCACAGCCTAGCCCTAGCTGTTGCAGCCATTTGGGGAGCAACCCAATGGACAGAAAATTCTCTCTCTCTCTCTGTTTCTCTGTCACTTTGCCTTTCAAATACATAAATAAATGTTTCTTTTTAGTCCTTTCTAAAGGAAAAGGGGACTGGTGGTGGTTCTGTGGCACAGAGGGTTAAGTTACCGTGTGCTATGCCAGCATCCCATAGGAGTGCTGGTTCGAGTCCCAGCTGCTCTGCTTCTGATCCAGCTCCCTGCTAATGCTCCTGGGAAACCAGCAGAGACCCAGAAGAAGCTCCTGACTTCTGGCTTCAGCCTGGCCCAGCACCAACCATTGTAGTCATTTGGGGACTGAACCAATAGATGGAAGATCTCTCTCTCTTTCCTTCTTTCTGTCTGTAACTCTGCCTTTCAAATAAATAGATAACAAAAATTTTAAAGATCTATTTATTTGAAAGTGAAAGTTACACAGAGAGAAGCCAGGAGCCCAGCTCTGACTGTGGTAGGCATTTGGGGAGTATAGCAGTGGGTGGAAAGATCTGTCTCTGTCTCTCTGCCTTTCATGTAAGATGAAAAGAGGGGCCAGCGCTGTGGTATAGTAGGTTAAGCTCCGCCTGTGGCACTGGCATCCTATACGGGCACTGCTTCAAGTCCCGGCTGCTCCTCTTCTGATCCAGCTCTCTGCTATGGCCTGGGAAAGCAGTAGAAGATGGCCCAAGTGCTTGGGCCCCTGCACCCGTGTAGGAGACCCAAAAGAAGCTCCTGGTTCCTGGCTTCAGAATGGCGCAGCTCCAGCCATTGTGGCCATTTGTGTAGTGAACAAGCGGATGGAAGACCTCTCTCTCTCTGCCTTTCCTTCTCTCTGTGTAACCTTGCCTTTCAAATAAATAAATAAACCCTTTTTTAAAAAAATACCTTTTTGGACTGCAGGTGACATGGGTCACTGATACCACAGAGGGGTGACTACACTAGTTGCCTAAAGAATGTGTCCTAAGCCAGAATGTGGAGGAGGCTCATTAACCACAGGATTCGGAAGCACCATTCACAGCTCATTCTTGGGGATCAATTCCAGGCTGTTAGTTACTGACCTTGTGCACCTGTGCGACCGACATGCCCTCTCTCATGTGTGCCCCTCTGTAAAGTGGGAGTCGGGACAGTGCCTCAGTTGGTGAGGACCACGTCCGAATGTGCCCCTGACACAGGTGGTACTGACACCTTCCAACTTAGGTTGCAGTTAGGGCAGAACCAATTCCATGTGTGTGACTCCTGCAAGCACCACCATCAGTGCCGTACACAGTCACCCCAGCCAGTCCTTAGGCTAATGAGCTTTTAGCCCTCAGTACTAAAACCCAGTGCTCACAAACGAACATAAACTGGTCGTATAATGCACTAAGGGTGGTTTTTGTTTGTTTGTTTTTTACATTAAGTATTTGCGGGGCTGGCACTGTGGTGTAAGAGGTTAAGCCTCTGCCTGCAGCACCGCCATCCCATATGGGCACTGGTTGGAGTCCCGGCTGCTCCACTTCTGATCCAGCTCCCTGCTGATAGCCTGAGAAAGCAGTGGAGATGGCCCAAGTGCTTGGGCCCTGGCACCCCCAGAAGACCCAGAAGACACTCCTGGCTCCTGGCTTCTGATTGGCACAGCTCTGGTCATTGTGGCCATTTAGGGAGTAAACCAGCGGACGGGAGACCTCTCCGTCTGCAACTCTGCCTCTCAAATAAATAAATCTTTAAAAAAAAAAAAAGAAAGAAAGAAAGAAAAAAAAAGTGGTCTTAGGCTCAAGGTCACTAAGACCATCACCTATTAATAAAAAAAAATTTGCAAGGAGTGAGTGTTGTGGTGCAGCAGGTTAAGTCACCATGTGGGAGCCCCGTGTCTCATATCTGAGTGCCTGGATCAAGTCCAGCCTCTGCCTTTTGAGCCAGCTCCCTGGTAATGCTCCTGGGAAGGCAGCAGATGATGGCTCCAGTCCCTGCCACCCACATGGGAGACCCGAATGGAGCTGCTGGCCCCTGACTTTGGCCTGGGCCATTCCTGGCTGTTGTGGCCATTTGGGGAGTGAGCCAACAGGTTCTCTCTCTCTCTCTCTCTCTCCTGGCTGTTGTGGCCATTTAGGGAGGGAGCCAACAGGTTCTCTCTCTGTCTCTCTCTCTCTCTGTCTCTCTCTGTCTCTCTGTCTCTCTGTCTCTCTCTCTCTCGGATGGGAGTGTTTATGAGGCAATGGTTAAAATGCAACTTTGGATGCCCAGACCCCATTTTGGAGTACCTGGGTTTGAGTCCCAGCTGCACCCCCGCTTCTCACTAATGTACCCTGGGAGGCAGCAGGTGTATCCTGGGAGACCTGGATTGAGTCCCTGCTTACGGTTGGACAGCCCCACCTGTTACAGGCATTTGGAGAATGAAACAGCAGATGGAGAGATCAATGCTCTTATTTTTTTTTTTTTCTGTTACCTGTCTCTGACTCTCATTTGCAAATAAACTTTTCTTTTTTTTTTAGTTATGCAGAGACATAAGTGTTTACTAAACAGTCCTTGACCTATCAGGGTGCCCAGGGCCTGGCCTGCCAGTGAAGCGTGTTTTCAGGAAGTCCCTGCCCTGTTCCTGTATGCAAATTCCTTGCCAGACCCTTGCAGCCAGGCACTGGAATCTGATTTCTTATCTCTAACAAGTGAGGGGGAGCTGGGTGGGAGGCACTGAGACCTACAGGGAAATCAGTCTGGGATCACGGATAGCCAGTCAAGGGCACCTACACTGGGTGGTGCAGGTCAAAACCTGGAGGGACCAAAGTGTCAGAGAGAGTAAGATAAAATGGCAAGACCCTGTTTCAACTCTATTTTTTTTTTTTTAATATTTATTTGTTTGAGATGCAGAGAGTCAGGGAGAGGTTCCATCCAGTGGTTTGCTTCCCAAAAGCCCATAATGGCCAGGGCTGAGGCAGGCCAAAGCCAGGAGTTGGCAACTCAATCCGGGTCTCCCACGTGGCCACCACTGCCTCCTAGAGTCTGGAGTCAGAAGCCAGAGCCAAGACTCCTCGATGGAGAGGCAGGAATCTTATCTAGCATCTGAACCCCTAGGCTAACCACACACCTCCCCTTCTGGAGCCTGCATTGCTAAGGATACAAAGGCCAAATGAGGGCAGGGTGTGGCCCAGAGCAGGGCTTGAACACCAAGTCACACCAGGGTGCCCCTTCTGCTCTGGTCAGTCATGGCCACCTGGCCTCCTTCCACACCCCAAACACACTTTCCCCTTCTCCCAGCTCTGCCTGTTGCTGTACAAAGGATGCACCCTCCAAGTTCCCAGAGGAGAAGGAATCAAACAGGAATTCCTTAGGTTACAGGGAACAAGAAGTGGCTGCCATCTTGCCTAATGTGGGATTCTTCCTCCCCTGTCAGAGGCACTGAGGGGCACGGGGGTCCGAGGAAGGCTGAGTCAGTCCATCTGGAGGGCTGTACACACTCACACTCATACACACAGAGCCCAGGGAGATTAAGAATGACAGGAGAGAGGCGGTGCTGTGGTACAGTGGGTTAAAGCCCTGGTCTGCAGTGCCGGCATCCCATATGGGCACTGGTTCGAGTCCCGGATGTTCCACTTCCAATCCCGCTCTCTGCCATAGCCTGGGAAAGCAGTAGAAGATGGCCCAAGTCCTTGGGTCCCTGCGCATGCACGGGAGACCTGGAAGAAGCTCCTGGCTCCTGGCTTTGGTCTGGCTCAGCTCCAGCCATTGCAGCCATTTGGGGAATGAACCAGCAGGTGGAAGATCTCTGTCTCTCTCACTGCCTCTGCCTCTCCCTCTCCCTCTCTGTAACTCTACCTTTCAAGTAAAATAAATACTTCTTAAAAAGGGGGGGGGGGGGCAGCACTGTGGCTCACTTGGCTAATCCTCTGCCTGCAGCGCCGGCATCCCATATGGGTGCCGGGTTCTAGTCCCAGTTGCTCCTCTTCCAGTCCAGCTCTCTGCTGTGGCCCTGGAAGGCAGTGAAGGATGGCCCGAGTGGTTGGGCCCCTGTACCTGCAAGGGAGACCAGGAAGAAACACCTGGTTCCTGGCTTCGGATCAGCGCAGCGCCGGCCATAGCGGCCATTGGGGAGTGAACCAACGGAAGGAAGACCTTTCTCTCTCTCTCTCTCTCTCTCTCTCTCTCTCTCTCTCTCTCTCTCTCACTGTTTATAACTCTACCTGTCAAAAAAAAAAAATTGTTAAAAAAAAAAAAAAAGAATGACAGGGAGAGACCAAGACACACACCCAAGAGAGACCACCGCACAAGACCCCAAAATAGCATTCCTACCAGTCTCCTCCAGTAGACGCAGCAACCCAGAAATGTGGGCCCTGCCCCTCTCAGTGTCACCCAGCTTAGAGGGACAGGTCCCAGAGGGCTCAAATGCTGCCAGCTCCATGCTGTGTCACGGCAGGGGACACGCGCACACATACCTGGAGACCTGGACAGAAGAAGCAGGAGCCAGGCGGGGTAGCCAGAGAGCCACCCTGCCTGCAAAGGCAGCTCTGTGAGAAGCACTAGGCAAAGGGATCCAGGCTGCTGGCGGCCTTGTCCCCAAGGGACAGGGTGCGGGGCAGTGCGGGGGGTGGGGGTGGGGGTGGGGGTGGGGGTGTGAGCGTCACTGATCTTCCTGGCTTTGTGTGGTGGCAGCCTGTCTCCCTGCCCTCTGCTCTCTGCAGAGGTATGTGGGAAATTCCTCCAGGTCAGTACCAGCAGAGCCGACTCGGGCTTCGTGGCAGCCTCCTGTAGCTGTCCCCAGGTGCCACACCCCCTCGTCCAGTCTTACCCTGGGCACCTGGGCTGCATGGAGATCTGGCTGGGGGTGCCTCCCAGGGGGTCAGAGAACTCCATGTTATGGGGAAAGATCCCTCTACCCAGCCCAAGTGTCCCTGGGCCACTCAGCCCTCAAGGACCCCTCCTAGGGCCCCTCCTGGACCCTGTGCCCTGGGGGCCAGCTGTATACCTCCAGCGCCCTTCCAGCCTGCCCAGGCTGGAGACCCTCCTCCAATTCCTTGTCAGCCACCTCTGTATACCCCCCGGACAAGGACAAATGTCCCTGGGCTAGGGAGAGCAGAGCAGAGAGGCCTGGGGGCCGTGCAGAGGCATGTGGTGGGCTACCCAGCCTGCCGGAGCCCCTTTCCCCTTGGGGAGGCACCGAGAAGCCTCCTGGGCCTGGGTCCTTTCTGATTCCAGCCACAAGCCCTGGGCCAGGGTCTGGTCAGAGGGTGAGGAGTCCCAAAGGCTGCCCGCGAGCCCAGCCCTCCCTGCCAGTGAGCACCCAGTCCAGGGAGACCACAAGCACAGGGAGCCACAGAAGTCCTGGAACCCCACTGTGGGTGCAAGAACCCAGAGGCCTGGAACCTGCCTCCTCCAACTCTCCACTTAGGATCAGAGGGGCTCCGAGGCCAATCCATTCCACTCCCCGTCTCTGCTCATCCCTCAGCTCTGAGCTGGCCTGGCCAGGAGCCTGCCCTGCCCTGCCCTGCCCTGGGTGTGGTGGAGGCAGGCCATGTCCATAAGAACAAGTCGGGAGGGTGGCTGCAGGAGTTCAAGGAATCTGATCAGCTCCCTCCAGCCTGCTGGCTGTGTGGCCCTGGGCGGGGCCACCTGGGGTTTTTAAAAGAGCGAACCCACCTGGGCTGGGCCATCCACAGCCCCAGCAGCCTCCTCGGTCCCTGCAGCCCCAGGTGAGCGCTCAGGTGAGCAGGCATCTGCTAGGGCTTTGAGACTACTGGGTAGAGAGGGTCTTAGAAGGGGTGGGGGGTGGGTGCCCCCTGGGAGGGGGTTCTGAGGAAGAGGTGCCTATTGGGGGGTGGGGCTGAGGCAGGAAGTGGCAGCAGAAGCCCTCTGCGGTTGGAAGCTTTGGGTCTTGGGGGAGGGGGGCAGAAAGACACCTGAACAGCAACCTGGAATAATGTGGGTAGGAGTTGGGACCCGCGTGATCTGGGAACTTGGGGCGGACTTGACCAAGAACAGAAGCAGGCCAGCTTCCATGGGGGCTGACAGAGTCCACAAGCCCCCCACCCCAGGGTGGGGGAGGGCTCAGAAGCGCAGCCCTGGGGCCGTGTGTTTGTGGGTGCGTTCACTGCCCTAGGCATGGTCATGAAACCTGACAAATAGGAGCTCCCTGAATGTATCTCGCTCCAACTTGATGAGCTTGTCCTGGTTTTACTGGACCCTGGGGCCCAGTGAGTCACCCAGCTGGCCTTGGGAGAGAGTGACAATGGCCTAGGCATCGAACCCTTGGCAGCACTGCCTGCCCACACACAGAATGTTGTGGGGTGGGGGGTGGGGGTGGGGTGGGGGCACCTTATCTCCAGCTCTCTGGGGATAAGGGCCTGGGCTGGGGAGTGGTTCCCAGTGGGATGTGGGGCTGCTGGTTCTCCCTGCAGCAGCAGTAGCAGCACTGGGTTGTCTGCAGCTCCAGCCCTGGGCAGGACAAAGCCGCACCCCAGCCACATCCAGCCTAACTCCCTCTGTGAACAGTAGCCCCGGGGGGTGGGGGTGGGGTGGGGGGGTGGGAGGGTGGGGGTGGCTGAAGACCAGCCCCCTTCGTGTGGGGTTTGAAGGGCGGGTCCAACCCCGCACTCACAAGAACCTGCACTTGGCTGCAGGAATCTCATTGCCAGCTCCCTTATTTTCTCTAAAAACAAGACAAAACCAGCGCTAAGGGCCTCTTCCTTGTGGGTCGGGGACGATTGCAACAGCAGCTTCTGCAGCATTCACCGTGTGCCCTTACCTGGAACTGACTCAGCTTACAAGACTGCCCCTCACCCCCACCCCGTGCGCCCCCCCCCCTTTCCCCAATTTCTGCAGCTGTCACTATTCCTAGCTAGCAAGTGCTCCCTTGGGTTTTGTACCCCAACTCTCACCAATGCCAGGCTCTGCCCCTCACCTGCCTCCTCTTGCTGAGAGGGTGGTCCTGTGAGCCCACCCTTTACTCCCCCACAGCCCTGCCCTGCAAGCGCTGACATGGAACGAGGGACCTGGGCCCTTCTCCTGGGACTGGCAGGTAGGTGAGTTCCCCCAGCCCCTAGGTGGAACCTTCCTCCACCCCCACCCAAGGCAGAGGAGGCCAAACAGCGCCTCCAGAGGTGCCTGGTGTCCACTGCACATGCTTTTATTGTGACTCAATGGGAGGACAGGCAAGTGGAAGGTGGTATTTCGAGAATTCTCCCAGCGGTTCCTCAGTCCTGCACAGTAGAAAAATCTACCATGTATGGCAGGAGCAGAAGAGTTATCCCTGTTTATTCCAAAGACTAAGTAGCCAGGCCCTGGAAGGAAACGTCTCAGGAAAGGGTGAAAAGGAGGCTGGCGCTGTGACGTAGCAGGTAAAGCCACCACCAGCAATGCTGGCATCCAATATGGGTGCCGGTTCGAGGCCCAGCTGCTCCACTTCTGATCCCACTCCTTGATAACAAGCCTGGGAAAGCAGTAGAAGATGGCCCAAATGCTTGGGCCCTTGCAGCCACATGGGAGACCTGGAAGAAGCCCTAATTCCTGGCTTTGGATCGACCCAGCTCCTGCCGTTGTGGCCACTTGGGGAGTGAACCAGTGAACAACATAAGATCTGTCTCTCCCTCTCTCTGTAACTCTGCCTCTCAAATAAATAAGTCTTAAAAAAAAAAAGAGGGTAAAAAGATACTGAGACACCTCCCAGTATGAAGAATGATAGCAAGAGGCAAAGCCTAGGGCAGAAGGTCAAATTCTCAGCACATGCAATTTGAGGAAAGGCGCAAAGAGGGTCCCCTCCCCTCCTCAGCGGGCTGACCTGGGGGCTCCGCCCACCTCCTCTGCTTCTCTCCCCTGCCCCCAGGCCTACATGCCTCAGATGCCAACGACCTGCTGGGTGAGTGAGGACCTGCATTTCCCTCTCTAAGACCCCACACCCTGCCTTCCTGACTCTGGTCCTGATTGGTTTTTTCTCTTTCTCTCCTGCAGATGAAGACAGTCCCTTTTACTATGGTAAGCACCAATGTCCCCCACCACCCAGCTGCCCTGGCCTGCCTGTCCTGGACCTCTGGAGGGTGGTGTACACATGAAAGGGACCCAGGATTAAACCTGATCTTTGTGGGAGCTTCACTGTAGAGGGGCACAGGCTGCCCACAGGACATGCAGGGAGACTCAGGCAGTAGGGGTTGGAGGGCTGGGGGCTGGGCCCCCGGATATCTCACCTTTGACCTTTCTCAACTGCCATCCCCGGGCCTCTGCTCAGGGCGCCTCTCAGAGCAGCTTTCAAAACCATTCACTTCTCTGTGCCTCCCACCTGGCCTCGCCCCTCCAAGACAGCCATGGGGTGGTGGTGGGGTGCTCCTTGATTGGCAGCCTGGTGCTCCTAACTAGGCAGCTGAGTGTGGTGGCCCTGGCTCGCTCCAGCTCACTCTCTGTGTGCCCCCAGACTGGGAAAGCCTGCAGCTGGGTGGCATGATCTTCGCGGGGCTCCTGTGCATCATTGGAATCGCCATGGCTCTGAGTGAGTGGCGGGGGGCAGGGCTGGGAGCTGGGGGGGCTCTGGCTCTGGCTGGTGATGACCTGGCTTTGCCCCCTCCCAGGCGGCAAATGCAAACGCAAGGGCGGCCCGGACCACAGGTAAGGCACAGGTGTCCTACTGTGTGCACCTCCTGCTGGGGTGGGGGAGGCAGTATTGGGGGGGTAAGGTCCTAGGGTCTTGGAGGGTAGGCGTGGCCTCATGTCAGGGCCAGCTCTGCCCCTTGGCATCCTATTCTAGCTGGTGGAGGCATAGCCAGGGGGTGTGTCCCCTTGGGGGGAGGAACCTTGGGGAAGTTTGTTGCTAATGGGATGCCACTCTTTCTCTAGCCCCTTGCCTGAGAAAGCCAGGCCTCTCATCACTCCGGGTGAGCTGGGCTTCTGCGGGGCGGGGGCAGGGGCGTGTCTGTGTAGGGACTGCCCATCTAGTGGACCTGTCCTCTCCCCCATTCCCCTCAGGCTCTGCCACCAGCCGCTGAGCACAGGACTGGATGGGGACATCAGATGACTGCACCTCCCCCCCTTCAGCCCCGCCCCACGCCTTGCCCTGCTTTCTCCCAGTGCTGTCCAAACTTTATTTATACATTAAACTCATCTCACCCATCCCTCTCCCTCCCATGGCCTTGTTAGTCTCTCCGGGGGAGGTGGCAGGGGTGTGTGTGTGTGTGTCCCTGGAGGCCCCACCCCCACCCACATTTCCCACACCTCCCACTCCAGCGAGCCCCTCCCCCACTCAGGGATCCTCACATTTCTTGAGACACCAGAATCTTCTATCAAAAGGCCACACAGCTCCCACCCCTTGCCTAAGGACCCTGAAAGCCCTGACAGGCCAGCTACCCAAGCCATCTTGTAAGTTTCATGACCCCCAGGCTTGCCCTCTGCCGAGCCCCACACCGACTAAGTGCTCACACAACCCAGGAAACACAGCAATCCTTCGCCAACAAGCCCTAGCCTACCCCATCTGACTCTCAGACCAACCTGTAAAACTGGGCTACAGCCACGTCCCAGGTAGCCCTGCACAGGGATGTTGCATGCAGATCCGAGCTCCTTGGTTTGGCCAAATCTGCACTCCCAGGGGGCCGGGCCTCACTGGCACCGTCTCTGCTGCTCCCTGTGGCACAGTTAGGTGTGCAGGGGCTTCTGTGGGCCCAGCAGGGACCTTGCAGCAAGGGGACCCGCTCCCTCCCCACTGCTCCTGCCCAGAAAGCCGGGCACAAGGCAGAGGCCCGTGTGTGGGTCACACTGGGTGATCAGATCTTGGGGTGGCATCAGAGCTGGGCCCTCAAAGGTGAACAGTGAGGTGAGTTGTGTTGTGGCACAGGGGTTAAGCCATGGCTTGGGGCGCCCACGAACCATATCTGAGAGCCTGGTTCCTCCGCTTCTGATCCAACTCCCTGCTAATACTCCTTGGAGGCAGTGGGTGAGGGCCCAAGTGTTTGGGCCTGCTACCTATGTGAGAAACCAGGATGGAGTTCCTGGCTCCTACCTGGCCCAGATCTGGCTGTTGTAGCCATTTGGAAAATGAACCAGCAGATGGAAGATCTCCCTGTCTCCCTCTCTCTGTGGCTCTGCCTTTCAAATAAAGACATCTTGGGTGTGGTGTGCGCTGTGGTGTGGTGGGTAAAGCAGCTGTGCTGGTATCCCTCCACTTCTGATCCAGCTCCCTGCTAATGCGCCTGGCAAAGCAGCAGAAGTATTTGGGCCCCTGCACCCACATGGGAGACTCAGAGGAAGCTCCTGGCTCCTGACTTCAACCTAACCCAGCCCTGACCATTGTAGCCATTTGGAGAGTGAAGCAGCAGATAGAAGACCTCTCCTTGTGTGTGTCTCTGTCTCTCCCTCTCTGTCCTTCTCTTTTTCTCATTCTGCCTTTCAAATAAATGAATCTTATAAAAATAAAAAAAAATTTAAAAAAGCAAAGACATCTTTTTTAAAGAGGTGAAGGTGAGAGACCAGAGAGGGAAAACAATGGCCTCTTCCAAGGAGCAGAAGAAGGGCAGCAGGAATGTGGAATGCGGGTGATGAGCTCCAAAGAGGAAGCAGGTGCAGCCCTGCGGGAGAGCCCCTCAGGGTGGGAGCCACTGCGCTAGGGGGACCAGCCACCTTGGCAGCCACAAGAGGGCGTGGCAGGAGGAAGGCAGGGTTCCAGCTCACCGACTGCCCTGAGCTGGCCAGTAAGGGGTGAGGGTGGGGAGGGAGTCAGCGTGGAGGAAGCCACATTGCAGACCACGGAGGCGCCCCCTGCAGGGGAAACGGAACCCGCCCGTGCCGCCCCGACTTGCAGCCTGGGCCTCCAGTTTGGGATGAGGGGATTATGATCACCATCGTCCACACCCGCCTTGCCGTTTCGTCTCCTGGGTCCACTTCCTGGCGGAGACCTGTTAACACACAGGGCTGTTCCGCCCTCCGGCTGCTAATCGCTGCTTCCTGTGGGTTTCCACCGTCCTCCTGGTCTTGACAGGGAGCATTCTGGGGTGGGCCCTCAGGTGCCCTGGCCTGTGGCTCCCTGGCTGCTGGGAGTCCAGGAAGCTGGACCAGCGAAGGAGTGAGGGACCAGCTATGGATGGGGAGGCGGCGGGTGGGGGGGGGGCACATGCTGGATGTGTCAGCCCCAGGCTGAGCCTGATTCCCCAGGGAGACAAGCTCTCCTCTCCCTCCTCAGAATGGGGAAGGGTGAGGAGCCCTGGAAGGAGAGAACTCTCCCTCCAGGCTTCCAGAGGCCCCTTCCCAGATGGAGTTCCTGGCTCTGGGCTGCTGGCTTTGGCCTGGCCAATCCTCAGCTGCTGGTGTCCGGCGGATGGAAGGTATCTGTCACTCTGCCTTTCAAGTAAGTAAGTCGCTTAAAAAGGAAGACATTTGGACACAGAAGGTAGCCATGTGACAACAGAGGCAGAGATTAGAATCATGCCCCTACAAATCAAGCAGTCCCAAGGACCTGCGGCTACCATCAGAAGCAGGGAAGGGGCAGGAAGGCTTCACTTCCACATTCACAAGGATTGGAAAGAAATCAGCAAACCTATCATCATTTGCAAACGAAATGATCGGGCATGTGAAAACGGCAGTGATCCTAAATGTAAATTATTAAGATGGTGAATTTAACAAGACCACAAAGGTCAGAATTGAAAGCCCATCCTGGGGCAGGTGTTTGAAGTGGATTAGGTGCCAGTGGGATGCCACACTATTCTGGAGCACCTGGGTTCAAGTCCTGGCTCCACTCCCAATTCTTGCTTCCTGGAAGCAGCACTGATGGCTCAAAGGTTGGGTCCCTGCCGTTCATGTGAGCGCTCTGCACTGGCTGAGTTCCTGGCTCCTAGTTTTAGTTGGGCCAGCCCTGGCTGTCACGGGCACCTGGGAAGTGAACCCCCAGATAGGGTGTCTATATCTCAATCTCTTTCAGTCTACCTTTCAAATCAGTAAAAATCCATTGTATTTCTACACAGCACACTCTCAGCAAGCGAAGAGACACCATTTATAATGGGCAGGTTTCTGCTGTCAAAATTAGGCTGGTGCACCCCCCTATCCAAGCACCAGTTCATATCCCGGTTACACTGCTTAAGATCCAGCTTCCTACTAATGCACCCTGGGAGAGAGCAGCTAATGGTCCAAATGCTTGGGCTCCTGCCCTCTATGTGGGAGACCCAGATGGATTTCTGGGATTCTGATTTCGGGGAATAAATCACTAGGTGGAATCTTTCTGTGTGTGTGTGTGTGTGTGTGTGTGAGAGAGAGAGAGAGAGAGAGAGAGAGAGAGAGAGAGAGAGAGAGAGAGAGAGACACTCTGCTTTTTAAGTAGATGGAAATAAACATTCAATAAAATATGCAAGCCGGCGCCAAGGCTCACTAGGCTAATCCTCCGCCTTGCGGCGCCGGCACACCGGGTTCTAGTCCCGGTCCGGGCACCGATCCTGTCCCAGTTGCGCTTCTTCCAGGCCAGCTCTCTGCTGTGGCCAGGGAGTGCAGTGGAGGATGGCCCAAGTCCTTGGGCCCTGCACCCCACGGGAGACCAGGAGAAGCACCTGGCTCCTGGCTTCGGATCAGCGCGGTGCACTGGCCGCAGCACGCCTACCACGGCGGCCATTGGAGGGTGAACCAACGGCAAAGGAAGACCTTTCTCTGTCTCTCTCTGTCCACTCTGCCTGTCAAAAAATAAATAAATAAAAAATAAAATAAAATATGCGGAGGTCTTGGGGCTGGTGCTGGGGCACAGTGGGCAAAAGCCACCGCCTGCAGTGCCAGCATGCCATATAGGCAATGGTTCGAGTCCCAGCTGCTCCACTTCCAATCCAGCTCCCTGCTAATGTGCCTGGGAAAGCAATGGAGGATGGCCCAAGACCCATGTGCAAGGCCAGGAAGAGACTCCTGGATTCTGCCTGGTCCAGCTCTGGGTGTTGTGACTATTTGGGGAATGAACTAGCAGATGGACGATTGATCTCTCTCCCTCTGTAACTCTGCCTTACAAATAAATAATTTTTAAAAAATTGATGAAAGGCCGGCGCCATGGCTTAACAGTGCTTGGGCCCTGCACCTGCATGGGAGACCAGGAGAGGCACCTGGCTCCTGGCTTCGGATCAGCACGATGTGCCGGCTGCAGCGGCAAAAAGGAAAACCTTCTCTGTTTCTCTATCCACTCTATCAAAAAAAAAAAAAAAAAAAAAAAGAAATTGATGAAAAATGTGTACTTTGAAAAAACTATGCATGGGGGCAGGCATTATGGCACAGTGGGTCTTAACCCTGCAACAGCGGCACCCCATCTGAGTGCTGGTTCGAGTCTCAGCTGCTCCACTTGCAATCCAACTCCCTGCTAATGTACCTGGGAAATCAGCTGAAGATGGCCCAAGTGCTTGGGCCCCTGCCACCCACTTGGGACACCTGGATGGAGTTCCAGGATTCTGGCTCCGAACCAGCCCCAGCCATTGTGGCCATTTGTGGAGTGAACTCATGGGTAGACCTCTGACCCCTACCCCTGCCACATGTCACTCAAATAAATAGAACAAGTCTTTGAAAAGAAAAAAAGGAGGGGGGCGCATTGTGGCACAGTAGGCTAAGCTACTGCTTGCAACTCTGGCATCCCATATGAATGAATGCTGGTTCGAGTCCTGGCTGCTCCACTTGCTAATTGGCTGGGAAAGTAGCAGAAAATGGCCCAAGTGCTTGGGCCCCTGCCACTCATGTGCGAGACTCAGATGGATTTTCTGGCTCCTGGCTTCAACCTGGCCTAGCCTTGGTCATTGCAGCTATTTGGGGAGTGAACCAGGGGATGGATGGAAGATTTCTCTCTGTAACTCTGCCTTGCAAGTAAATAAATCTTAAAAACAAAAACTATGCATGGACTTCAAGATAAGCTAAAATTATATTATATATACTTTAAAATTATTTACTTGAAATGCAGAGATACAGAGAACACTTGGTTCACCTCCCAAATACCTGCAATGGCTGGGGCCTGACAGGAGCCAGGAGCTCCATCTGGGTGGCCCACGTGGGTGGCAGGGACCTGAGTACTTAAGCCATCACCTAACACCTCCCAGACTGTGCATCAGCAGGAATGGGATACAGGCAACCTAGGGGTGGCTTAACCTGCTGCACAACACCTGCCCCGTCCACGAATTTATCTTTCAATTCCATTTGTCCTTAAACTTCTTGAAGCATCCTCCTGTCATCAAATATCTAGGAATAAATACAGAAGGTGTGTTAAGAATTCTCAAAGATACAACTGTTCCGAGGACCTCAGAACCAGAAGCGTCTACCAGCGCCCAGCTCAAGAAGGAAGTTGTGCACAGGCTGACCCGATCTGTGCTCCAGAACCAGCTCTGCGGGATCAGGGGTGCCCAGGGACCACTTTCTGAATAGTAACCAGGCCTCTCTCTCGGCTTTGACTCACAATGTTTGTGACTTTGTCAGAAGCACCATGTGACACCGTCCACAAACCCAGGAACCCCTATGACCAGGCGTGCTGTCACTCGCAGCAGGCTGCAGAAACGGCTGGTGGGTCACTGCAGCCCTCGGGTTACCCGATAACCTTTAAAAAGCAGTGGTGCTTTCATGCGCAAAAGCAGCAATCAAATCCCCAAACTGCTGCCCCAAACCATGCCCTTTTCACCGTGTTCAGTTGCAACATGCAACACCTTGACCTTCACCCTGGAACAATCAACCCAGCAATGCCCAAGGTCTCAGGCTGGTAAACATGACTAGCTTTTGTGAGCCACGTGGTCTCTGATGTAGTAGTCAGCCCTCGCTGTCACACTCATAGCCATAGACAACATGAGTAGGCACGGCTGGGTACCAACGATGCTTACTCACTTAAGCAGGCAGTAGGCCAGATCCCTGCTCAAGACTGCTGGACCCAGCACTCTCCCCCACTCCAGCCTCCTCACCAAGTCTAATCAAGCATGTCACCACAGCAGTGTATCACTGCTGTCTAGTCAGACTCCAGAGAGCAAGCATCCCGGAGAAAGGGCATGTGATTGAGGTGGTTATCTCCTGCTTGATGCTGGTGGAAAAATTTCTCACTAGGTCAGCAGTTACTGCTAGCAACTGCAGCTGTGATCAGGTTAAGTTCCTGGACATTGCTCCCAGCTGGGGGAACCACTTGATTTCTTGGGTAACCCCACCCTCACAAGTCACGTGCCTGTAGCACTTCTCCCCTTACTCGCCCTCCCCATCTCGGATGGACAACACCTCTCCTTCACAAACCAGGGACTTAAGTGTGGGACCTAGGGTACTACTTCCTGCTGACTTGGGGTGACAACTGGACCCTCCGGTGCTTCCTCTGACAAGGGGGTGTGTTTGGGGAGACCCCTGGCATCCATGCCACCTCAGACCCTACATCCAACAGCCCTGGAACACTTGGCTCATTCCCTCAACCTGGACCAGGTTGATCACATATAAATGCTGCCAAGCTTCTCATGTTCTCTGAAGGCCTCTGGATCTGAAGATGCTTTTCTGGAAATGAGCACCTGAAAGGTGACAATGGCCCAAGTACTTGGGCTGCTGCCACCCACATGGGAGATCCAGGAGTTTCAGGCTCCCAGCCTTCAGTCTGGCCCAGCCCTGGCCATGGTGGCCATCTGGGAGTGAATAATGCAGATGGAAGGTATCAGACTTCCACATCTTTTAAAAAAAAAAAAAAACTTTCAAGATTGGCCAGGACCAAGTATTTTAGCACAGGATGCTTATAAAGTCGATGCCATTCACATTTTGAAAGTCTGATGGTCTTATTCAGTGTATGTAACTGATCATATGCTACACGGAGCTGCATGGAATTTGGAAGCTGTGTTCCACTGCTAAGCAGATAACTTTCTTTGTGGCAACTTGAAAACAGGTGTTGGCCGGCGCCATGGCTTAACAGGCTAATCCTCCACCTTGCGGCGCCAGCACACCAGGTTCTAGTCCCGGTCGGGGCGCCGGATTCTATCCCGGTTGCCCCTCTTCCAGTCCAGCTCTCTGCTGTGGCCTGGGAAGGCAGTGGAGGATGGCCCAGGTGCTTGGGCCCTGCACCCGCATGGGAGACCAGGAGAAGCACCTGGCTCCTGGCTTTGGATCAGCGAGATGCACCGGCCACAGCGGCCATTGGAGGGTGAACCGACAGCAAAAAGGAAGACCTTTCTCTCTGTCTCTCCCTCTCACTATCCACTCTGCCTGTCAAAAAAGAAAACAGGTGTCAAGCTTGGTAATATGCTGCCTGCAGTAACCCGATATTGCTAACCCAGATCATGCCCTACAGGGAAGAAAAGAGTTCAATCAGGCACATTCCGTAACACAGCTGGGACACAGACTGTGACCAGCTGCCTCAGAATTACACACACAGGTCACTAAAGCTCGGTAAGCTACGGACAATGGGTACTCCACCACTGAGGAAGGGCCCAGCAGGGTATCACAAGTGATTCAAGAACACCGCACACAGGTGGCTGGGGCTCTGGGCTGCTATTTCACACGCCCCAGGATGTGTGTTTCTAGTCACCATTTCCAACATGCACATGTTTAATCTTTTATTAGACTTTTATTTTAGCCTCATTGTAAGAATATAAGGGAGATCATAGATTTACTAAATTTAAATTCACACCAAAATACATTACGATTAAAATGAATTCCTTTCAACCACCCAGTTTTGCCACCTTTTGCTTAGCAGATAATCTGTGCCAGTCATTGTGAAAAAGTCTTTATTTTAAGAAAAAAATTTAGTTAACAAAAAATTTAACAAGTTTCACTTAGCAAAATACACCCCAAAGGAAATCACAGTACAAAGAAAGTTTTAAGTCAAGGCCTCACCAATTCCTACAGTATTAGTATTGTGTCTCAATTCTCAAAACTAACTTTTAAAAAGCTTAAACTTAACCTAAAAGATTTAAATGAAAATAGAAACTAGAATGAACAAACATGAGAAATGTTTCTCTTTGAATTAGGGATCTAGCACCTTTGAGTTTTCCAAAAAAGTACATCTCCCCAAGGTGTTCACTGTGGTGTGGTGTAAAAGATCCACAATTTAACATACTTAAACTACTTTAACTCAGATAACATCACTCGGAAGGATACTACTAAAATGTTAATCGAGAAAAGCGGAAAATAGTTTTAGTTTACTCAATATCACATGCTAGAAGAAAAGTTTGCATGAGAAAACACTGAAGAGGTAATTTTTTAATCCAGATTTCACAAACTCATGGTGCAAAATGGGTCCCACAGCTTCCTCTAGGGTAATAACTGCTTTTTCACTGCTTGCTGGCTGCCTCTGAAAATTTGATTGAAATTAACTCAAATGCTTCTACAAAACTAATCATATCCACCCATGCTGTTCTGACCACTATAGCCAGCGCCATAACAACCGCTCACTGACTGGCTCTCCAGGCCACTGTAGGTGGCCTGAGCTGCGGACACCCCCATGCCCTGCATCACCTGGCTGCTGTAGGCCCCGTTGCTGGCCCCCGTTGTGGAATTCAAGAAGAGTTCTATGTATCTGTGCTGCATATTGGCCCTATCTTTCGACATCGCTGCCACAGCTTCTTCATGGGTGGCAAACTCCACATCAGCTTCGCCCGTCACTCTTCCATCTGGGCCAATCTCAATATGGACTCTCACCGGGTTAAGTGGAGAGAAGAAGTTGTAGATGTCGTTCTCGGTCGCTTTGTATGGCAGCCCTCTCATGTGGACGCAGTGGCCGGTGGTGCTCTGCACTGCGAACTCGCTGTCTCCGTATCTGTGGTCGTACATTCCTGAGAGGCAGTAGCTGAGGTCTCTTCCGAACAGATCCGTGGTGAAGCCGTAGCCATCGCTGAGGCCACTGTACTCCTCATAGCCCCCATAGCCAGCGCTGTAGGCGCCAGGCCGCATTCTCTCCAAGCCTGCCTGCTTCACAATGCCAATATACCTCCGGGCTGTGCCAGGCCTGTCATAGGGCCCGGGTCGCTGAACAGACATGAACTTCAGAGGAGGATCTGAGTATGACCTCACTTCTTCCTGACTGCTCTTAAAGACCTCAATATATCTGTGCCCTATTCTCTCCTTGTGCTTCCCTAGCGCCTTCTCTGCTAGCTCCTGAGAGGCAAACTGCACGAAGGCCTCCCCTGTAATCTTGCCCTCGGGGTCCACAGGCAAAGTGATCCCGTTTGGCACGATTTCCAACCCTGAGAAAAACTGAACAATTTCTTCCTTTGTGCATCCAAACGGGAGTCCTCGAAGCCGCACGAAGCCATCATTAGCGGTGTCAGCGCTGTTTGGACCGCTGTGCTTCAACACCCAATCCATCTCGGTTCTGTGAGACTTGAACACCTCAATGTACCGGTGCCCCATGCTTTCCCTGTCTTTTTTCAGGGCCATTTTGACATCATCTTCTGATTCAAGTTCGACAAATGCCTCACCACTCTGCCTGCCTTCTCTAGTGTAGATAAAATGAACGCCTGCGGCCCCATCATGAATCGTGCAGTCGGACAGGAAGTTCTGCACGTCCTCAATAGAGCAGGACCAGGGCAGGCCACGGAGCTTGACCACAAAGCCTTCACCTCCCTCGGGACCCAGCATCATGGACACTTGACAGGGTAGATGTCAGACAAACTTGGGTGCAAGTTGTCTTTTTATGGCTGGAAAAAAAAAGCAAGAACTATTTTACATAACACTTTCACTTAATATGTGTAACAACAATGTGCAGAGAAATATTGTTTTCTCCATCTTACGGACAAGAAAGGATGAATGAAACAGAAGACATTAAGAAATGTCTAAGACCAGAGAGATTAAATGCCATGTCTTTCAAAATATTGAGAACACCCTATGGATGGAGTTAACAAAAATGAATTAGAGGGGGCAAGCATTTGACCCAGCAGTTAGGTTGCTTACAACGCCTGCATGCCATAATGACTGGATGCCTGGGTTTGACATCTAGCACTGCTCCCAATTTCCAGCTCCTTGCTAATAGGTACCCTGGGAGGCAGCAAATGATGGCCTGGGTACTTATGTCCCTACCACCCATGTGGCAGACCCAGCAAGAGTTCCAGGATCCTGGCTTTAGCCTGGCACAGCCCCAGCAGTCGTGGGTGCTGTGTGATACTAAGATCTCAGTTGGTGTGTCTGCCTTTCAAACAGATTGAAACCAGGAAACCATGAACTGAATTATCTGTAAACTCTGCCAAGCAACTACTTCAGAAGAAAAGAATGACTCTGGAGACTATTCAGAAAGACCAGGTCAATTTCTCAGAACTGGACAGATGGAATGTTTGCAGCAATTTCAGAAAATTCATGGAAAATTAGTAATGTGTACTTAATCCAGTAAAAAGATTTGTCCACTTAAGAGGAGCTCTTCAAACCAGAATGAAAAATGCATGTTATGAAAAGTGCTGCAGGTATTTCAAAACCTTTTCTTGCATCAAAATAAACATACCTTCTTTTGTTGTGAACTCTTCGAAGCACCCATCTGTTCCTTTGTCAGTAAAGTGAAAGGCAGGATGATACAAGAATTGTTCAGAGTTTACAGATGATTAATTCAGGTTTTCTTGGTGATGCAAGGAAATTTGGTGCTCTTAACACAGAGCAAATCTAAATTTTACTCAAGGCAGAGCATGTGTACTTTGTTAGATTTATACTTACTCCAGATATTACCATGAAATGTAATTTACCTGTGAAGAGCTCCCCCCACCCCCGCCGGCCAAACTCCGGACCTCAGATTTAACCACCTTGCCTGTTTAAGAGTCCTAGGAAACTTAAGAGACAGACTAAGAACCAGTGTTCCCATCAGTGAGAGTGCACAAAACACAGCAATGATTTCCAGTCTAAGGAGGTGCAACTTTGTTCCTAAATTATCAATTCAATCAAAATGTCAGGCAAGTATGAGGTCAAACCAAAGACAAATGCAGACAAGCAGACAAGTTCACTTCAAGAATACTGTATATGTGTACTACAAACAGATGTAGAAACTAAGCTGTATGCTTCATATTCAAATATATATATATATTAATCACATGTATGAACGGGGCAAAAAAAACCCAAACATTAGAACTGCCACATTTTGTTGAAGATCTGAAGATATTTGGAAGGAAATCAACATCTTTATTTATACAGGTCTGGAAGATGCCCTTCCCGACAGGGTGTCATGAAGTGCATGGGACACCTGGCACCAGGAAATCAATCTCAAGTAGCTGTAGCCATTAAACTGGTGGCCAACAACATTAAAGTGTAGGTCACTACACAGAGCATAGATACTGGTAACTTAAAAGGAAAATCAAGTTTGTAATAAACATGAAAGCCCAGTTAATGATATGCTGCCATTCTGACCTATCATGGCTATTTTGTGCAGTGACACAATTCTCATACAGTGCCTGGTCACTTCAAAGTGTCAGTGTTTAAAGGCATAATTCTTTATCTGGGGGCTCTGCATCCATGGCTTCAACTCACCTTGGAAAACACTGCCTCTGTACTGAACACACACAAACCCTGCTCCCTCAAGAGCAGAGCTATTTACATACAGTTTGTGTTGTCTTAGGTAATGTAAGTCATCTAGTGGCTTGAAGCATGAGAGGATGTAGACAGGTTATAGTCTCACCCTGGCAAAGCAAAGTGCAAGCAGGATTTGAAATTCAAGAAACCTATATACAGCAGACCAATTTTCAAGTTGACATTTTGTATGGAATGTGAATGCTTAAATATTGAAATGGTCCTGGGCTCTCCCAAGAGAGCATGAGAGGTCCTTGCTGATGGGAGGGGATGCGGTAGGCTCTAGGAAGGAGATGGAAGTATAAAGGAGATGCTCTTCATTTTCCATCTCTGAAGGCAGCAGCCGCCTAGCAGCACAGGTTTCCCCAGGGGCCACTTCACTGACAAAGCTCCTCTAACACCCTCTTCGCCCAGTTCAGAACTGTCCTCAGCAGCACACTGTCCAGCACCTCAAAGTGGACTGGCATGGATCCCAAGCCCAGCAGTGCAGTCATCCTTCTGAGAAGTCAACACTCCTGAGAATAATCCACACTCCACCACCAGTTCCACCAGGAATTCCAGCTCCCATGATCTCACCATCTCCCATCAGCCTCCCTAGGCACCAGTAAATCCCTGAGCCTAAGAGCAGCACTGTGGCAACCCCAGCTCCTGCCTCTACCACGACTGCTTCCTTATCAGACCTTCTCTCTTCATTCCATATGGTACAGCTTAGATCCCAGGCATCACTTCAGTCCACACAGTAAATGGAACTCCTTTATTCTGTGCGCTCAGTAAAACCAGAGTCCCGAAGATTCCAAAGAGCTGACATTATATTAAGTGGCTCAGCTATACACAGCCTGGCAAATGGTGCCCTCCAGGTCAGGGTTTCTCAGCCTCAGGACTGCTGACTGACATTCTGGACCAGATAGGAGGCAGTAGCACTCCTGCCTCTCCCATTAGGATAGCCAAAAAATTGTCTGTCACCCCCAAATGTCCCCTGGAGGGAAAAGCTGCCCCTGTAGTGGGAATTAAGGTGACTGTCCTCCACGTTCACAAGGAATAGCCCATCTTGTCATATGTCTTCTCTCTGCCAACCTTGCCTAGTTACTTGCTCATTTCCATTTTTTTCTCCCATAAAATCCCAAAGGGCCTCTACTGTCACCCAATACGCCACTCTCACTATTAAGGCATAATCCTTCCAAGTCAAGTGGAAGTTTTTATCTTTGTCTTAAGTGCTCCTACCGCACAAGTTAGTTATTCCTTTCTGGAAATCCTTCCTCCTTTGCTCCTATGATGTAACTGGTTTTCCCATTAATTCCTAGATAGATTATATACTCACAGAAAGACTATTAATAGATGACCTCGGGGCTCCTGCCTTTGATTTCCAATGTCCCAGACAGTTCTATGCCATAGGAACTTAGCATGCCTCCTGTATTGCCTTCCAAATTATGCCATGAAATGACATTCCCTGCACATGGAGGTTTCTAGACAGAAGCAGAAGTTCATTCCTGAACTTATCCAGAGTACTCAAATCAGATCAACTCAATCTACTGGGTAATCCCATTCTCCACAGTAACCTTTATCCCCTAAATATGTTCCTCGCTCCTCCTCTTCAATCGTTGCATTAACCTAATTAACCTATCCTAAGTTGAAAAAAAAATTTTTTTTTTTTTTGGACAGGCAGAGTGGACAGTGAGAGAGAGAGACAGAGAAAAAGGTCTTCCTTTACCGTTGGCTCACCCTCCAATGTCTATTGCAGCCAGCACACCGCGCCAATCTGAAGCCGGGAGCCAGGTGCTTCTCCTGGTCTCCCATGCGGGTATAGGGCCCAAACATTTGGCCATCCTCCACTGCACTCCCAGGCCACAGCAAGCAGAGAGCTGGATAGGAAGAGGGGGCAACCGGGACAGAATCCCGCACCCCGACTGGGACTAGAACCCGGTGTGCCAGTGCCGCAAGGCAGAGGATTAGCCTGTTGAGCTGCGGCACCAGCCTGAAAACGTATTTAATATACCTAACCTAACTGGCATCATAGCCTAGCCCACTCTGCCTTCAACGTGCTCAGCATACTTTAGACAACAATTTGGCATGACCATCTAATAGTAGTATCCTATCAACGACTATTAAGCCAAGAATGCTGGTACGAGCTTCTCACTGTGTTATATGGAGTCACTAACACTGCATGGCACAACAGGTCCTTTCGAGTGGCTGGCCTTGTGGCATGGCAGCTAAAGCTGCCATCTCATATGGGTGCTGGTTCAAGTTCCATACTTCTGATCCAGCTCCCTGCTAATGGCCTGGGAAAAGCAGCAGCAGAAAATGGCTCAAGTGTCTGGGCTCCTGCCACCCACAGGAGAGACCTGGATGAAGTTCCTGGTTTCAGCATGGCCCAGTCCTGGCCATTGCAGAGAATTAGGAAGTGAACCAGCGAATGGATGACGTCTCTCCCTCTCTCTCTCTCTCAAATCAATTAATCAATCTTTTTTAAAAGGTCCTTGCTAATGTGAATTATCAAATTACCACCTGCTTTCTGCATTTCTCCATTTCTCATATTCCTCTCCATTACCTGTATGAAGCTATTTTTTCATTGTTAAAATCCTCAAGCAACGGCCAGCACCCTGGCTCCCTTGGCTAATCCTCTGCCTGCAGCACGGGCACCCCGTGTTCTAATCCCCGTGTTGCTCCTCTTCCAGTCCAGCTCTCTGCTGTGTGGCCCAGGAGGGCAGCAGAGAATGGCTCAGGTGCTTGGGTCCCTGCTCCTGTATGAGACCAGGAGGAAGTACCCGGCTCCTGGCTTTGGATTGGCACAGAGCCAGCCATAGTGGCCATTAGGGGAGTGAACCAACAGAAGGAAGACCTTTCTCTCGGTCTCTGTCTCTAACTCTCTCTAACTGCCTGGCAAAAAAAAATAAATAATAAAATCCCCAAGCAAAGGGAGTTAACAGTAAGATTAAACCCTTGCTGAAACCCAATAGCCAACTCAATCACTTAAACACTTCTGTCAGTCTTCTGTGGAAGTCCTCAGGCAATACTCTCCAGTCTAACTCATGTTGCTTTTTTTCTTAGTGCTTGAAGTAAGTACCCCAGGCTCCCTTAGGGATTTGACGCACACAGTAATGCTCTCTCCAAATAGACTGCCTTACCTGCTCTTCAGCTAAATCCCTCTAATCTCGTATCAACACCACCACCTTTCCAAAGGGCCTTCCCATTCTCTACTAATTCATGTGGTGACCTTACTCTCCTATAGTACCCCAGCTGGGATTTCTGAAAAGGGGTCTTCAAAGCCATACTAGGACCCAACTTTCAACTGACTCTGGGCCTGTTCTGAGACCCCACCCTCAGCAAAGACCAGACACAGCAGGTCTAAGATTAGCAAGGGATTAACTAGTCATGTGGGGTCAACACCTTCCTCAAGAATGCAGCAGCCTAACTAGGCTAAAAGCATAAGCATCGAAGAACACAAATATTTCCTAAGAATTACTTAAAATGCCTGCTGGTAGTGCCTTGCAGATGTTTCAAAGTGATTTCCACTCTGAAGACAAAGACAGCACTTTTCCTCTAAACCCACATCTACCCTTAAAATGTTCACTGCTTGTTTAATTACAAAATCAGTTTCATTTTGTTTCTCATTATTGTCTTTTCATTAACTCAAACAGCTGAAAAGAGCCCTGCGAAGCCCATCTAAAAGTAAGATTTTTATATTATCACCAAAAACTATTTTTGCTTCAGGATCCTATGAAAATTTCCTCCTCAACAAAGCATATAACAAAACTTCTTAAAATAACTCACCTTAGAGTATCGCCAAGGATACCTTCAGTAGGAGACACCTCTGGTAGGTAACCAACTGTCCTGAAAAGACAGAGATAAATTAGTGTCCTTTCCTAAGATCCCCACACTCAGTACAGCAGGCCTCCAGGGTGGGCTCTGAGTTCCTGAGTTCCAAAATTCTCCAGCACAGGGAGGCAAAGACTGCCTGAGGCACTGTCTATGGCCCTCTATAGCCATTGTGTTGACAATTAAATACTGCCCTCCCTAAAAGCATTTAGGGAAGCTTATCTTTTCATAGGGTAATACAGAGGCCCACAGGAGAGAACCATACCCTTGGATCTTGATGAGACTTAACTCTAGAGTTTCTGCATGGAAAAAGGTGAAATGCAGGGAATGAAATTTAAAACCCCAGCGCCGCTGGCGGGGGTTGGACCCCACAGGGCCTGGCTTCACCCCGTGGGTCCAAGGGCAAGGCTGTTTGCTAGGAATTGTTCACTGTGACTTGCCATGTACAAGAATCCCTCTGGGGGCACTGTGGAGACGCTCAAAAACAGTTTCATTTTCTTGTGAACTGTATTTGATCTGACGATCGTTATTTTTTAAAAGAAATAAGCTTTTCAGCATCAAAAAATTACCAACACTACAATCACCAACAGCTCCATTATAAAGCCTGTAGACCAGCTGAAGTCTAGGGAATACTTGTTGAGGATTAACCTTTGGAAATGTGAAATTGGGAGTCAATTTTTGCTGAGCCTGTTGTCTTAAGAGATAATTTTATCTGCCTTATCTTAGAAACTTCCTGCAATTCTTACACGAGGCAACACTGTGTGGAGGTGTCTCCACAAATGGAGAGCACTGTAGTTACTTGGAATTCTCCGAAGAACTAAATGGTACAGTTTCAAGCGCTCTGAAAAGTCTTTCAAGAAACTTCAAATACCCATAATCCCTCAGTCGTTTTACCGATGGGATCCGCTCTGCCCTTGTTCCAGAGGGGCCGGCCGACCCACACCTGGGGCCTCTCAGGGGGTAGCAATCAGACCCACGTTAACCCCCTCACAAGATGACGACGTAAACCAGGGCACTCTGCAGCTACCTCAGAGTGTCTTTAAAAAAATAAACTCCCTCACGCTAGACTCTGATTTAAGTGTATGGGGTGTGCCGGTGGACTTTGAACAACTCTGGGTGACTGGGTGATGAGCTCTAGGGGGAGGGTTCTCCAATCTCAGTACACACATCCACCACTCAGGAAAACTTGGTAAACGCAGAGTCAAACCCCAGATCCAAGCCGGGCTCAAAAGCAGCGTTTCTAACAGGCCAATGGAGTAGGTTCTTCCCCACGCTGAGCTGATACTGGTTAGACTGGATTTTCCCTCCCTTCAGTAGATCCAATCAAGATAAACAGGGCCGGTTAGGCACCACCCGTCTTTTGTTCAGGACAGCAGCCTGCGTGGGCCCCTGGCTTTACTCTTTTACTCATCACAGGGGCCATTTCCACCAGAGACCAGCACACCCCCCCCCCCCCCGCCACGCTCTGTAAGCCAATGCTAACCTGCGGAGCGCTGGGAGCGGACTCGCGGCCCTACTACTTACCACTGAGGAGAGCTGGCCTGGTTTCTATTTGCATTCAGCAAGAGCGGCTTCCAGCGAAGGACCCCAGATCCCACCCGAGCTTAGACGCGCAGAGGGGTCCAGGCAAACTCCAGGTGCATCTTTTTGTTCTTAACCTGAAACGGAAACTCAAGTGGCCAGGGGCAAACGTTCTCCGCGCGCCCGAGCGCGTTTTGGCGGGAAACGCCGCCAAGCGGGAGACAAGGTGACGGCGTTCCCTCGGCCTCCACCTGGCGCTCCCGCAGCCCGGCCGGCAGGAAGGTCGGCCCGCGGCCTGCACGGGATCGGGCGGGAGCTTCCGGGCGGGGGCGGGGCGCGCGCGGCCGGGAGAGGGAGCGTCCGGGCCCGCGGGGTGGGGGTGGGGGAGCAGCAGCCGCGCGGACCGGCTGCCCGGGGCGGCATGGCCGCCGCCGGCAAGGCCAGCAGCCGGGCCGCGGGGCCCTGCGTGGCGGCTCACCGCTCGGGGCCGGGCTCCGGGAAGCAAAGGCCGCGTGACCGAGGCGGCAGCCGGACGTGGGTCACGGGGTGCAGAGGAGGAAGTGCCACCGCCGGCCCGCCAAGATGTCACCAATAGAAAACGCATGCGTGCAGGTGCGGCCCCGGGGCCGCGCGGTCGGCCGCGGCAGGAAATGGGGGAAGGAGAAAGCGGCCGAGGCCCTCCAGAGAGCCGGGGGGCGGAGCAGCGGAGCTGGCCCAGTCCTCAGCAGCGCGGCACCGCCGAACCGCAGTCACCGCTGGGCCAGGCAAACTCCACAGTGGACACGAGCGGGCCTACTTTTTGTACATTTGGTCACAAAATTATGTAACATACTCCACACAATTTTAAAAAGCAGTTGCTAAAATTTATACCCTACAATGTTTAGTGAACCTTGACTTCTAATTCCAACTGGAGAGCAATTATAAGGCAACTACGGTAATACAAGCAATTATAAATTCTGCTGACCCTGAACCCTGACAAAAATACTCACTTATCGAATCTGTTTCAAAATAACCTGAGAGAAGAGGGTGGACAGATATGAAGCAGGATGGGCGGTAATTTATAGAAGCAGGCTATGTGCACATGGAGTTTCGTTACTCTCCTACTTCTGTCTCCAGTGAATATTACACTTTCCACAGTGCGACTCGGAAAACATTTCACAACCTTGTAATAGAGATAACTACCAAAAGACAGAGACTTGAGGAAAAAACACATGGGAATACGGTGATGCAGACTGGGAGACACTGCAAGAACACAGTAGCCCCAAGAGAAAACGGAGTCAGCACTTAACCAGAAATTTAACAGCAAAGATTTCACAACGCCTGGAGCCTACCTGGTTCTTGATTCAAAATGACATAATACAGAATATTTGAACACTGACTACAACTTGTATTACAGGCGAGAACTACAGGGCTCTTCTCCTAAATATTTTAGTCTACTTGAAAGGCAGAGTGACAGACACCTATCCACTGGTTCACTACCCAAATGCCCCAACAGCCAGGGCAGGGCTGGACCAGGCTGGCCTGGCCAGGAGGAGCCAGGAACTCCATCCAGGGCTGGCACGTGGTGGCAGGGGCCCAAGTACTTTTTAATAGGCCCTTGTTTGCTGCCTCCCAGGTGTAGTAGCAGAAACAGGAATGCCAAGTGGAGCTCAACCAGTGCGGTGCTCCCCCATGGAATGCCGGCATCCCAAGCAGCTGCAACCTGCCAGACTGTATTGTCTGTCGGGAGTTACGGAAGAGGTTTTTTCCTCACTTTATTACCTTTAAGAGCTACATCCTCAAATATTTGTGGACCAAATTTGTGAACGATAGGACTTGTAAATTATCTACAAGTAGTTGAGAATGTAGAGAAAAATGATCCCCAATTTATATTACAAAAAAGCTATTTGGGCCGGCGCCGTGGCTCAACATGCTAATCCTCCGCCTTTCGGCGCCAGCACACCAGGTTCTAGTCCCGGTTGGGGCTCCGGATTCTATCCTGGTTGCTCCTCTTCCAGGCCAGCTCTCTGCTATGGCCCGGGAAGGCAGTGGAGGATGGCCCAAGTCCTTGGGCCCTGCACCCGCATGGGAGACCAGGAGAAGCACCTCGCTCCTGGCTTCGGATCAGCGGGATGCGCCGGCCGTAGTGGCCATTGGAGGGTGAACCAATGGCAAAAAGGAAGACCTTTCTCTCTGTCTCTATCCACTCTGCCTGTTTAAAAAAAAAAAAAAAAAGGCTATTTTATTTGAATGGCAGAAACAGATCTTCCATTTGCTGGTTCGCTCTCCAAATGGCCATAACATCCAGGGCTGGGCCAGGCCCTAATCCACAAAAGAGAAACTCTGTCCAGGTCTCCTACTTGGATGGTAGTGGCTAAAGTCCTGGAGCCAAGGTCCAGTGAACTCCCTGTGGTGCAGCAGACTAGACTGAGCTGCCACTTGGAATGCCAATACCAGCAGCTCCACTTTGGCCACAGCTTCCTTCTGCTAATGCACCTGGAAGGCAGATGATGGCTCAAGTGCATGGTCCTGGGCCAGGCTTCAACCTGGCCCCATTATGGCTGTTGCTGCCATTTGGGGAGTAAACCACCCAATGGAAAAACCTATTTCTCTCTGTCACACTGCCTTTCAACTAAATCTTTAAAATAAATAAACGCATGCTACCAACTCCAGCTCCTTATTCTTCCCATGAGAGAATGAGGATTCTCAGGAGTCTAAATCCAGTCATCCAAAGCAAAATGAGAAAAATAGCAGATACAGTAGGACAAATAACTATATTGCTAAAGTTGTACTTGTGAAATAAAGTTTATCAATAATAAAAAAAACTCCTGTTGTGAGGCAGGTTAACCCATTTTTGAGTTCTGGGTGCTCTGCTCCTAATCCAGCTTCTTCCTCATGTGCCTGGGAAGGCAAAATATAGCCCGTTTGGGGGATGAACCATTGGATGGAAGTTGTGTGTCTCTTTTAAAACGAACACAGTAAAAACTCCTGTATTCAAGGTAAGTGAATCATATTCTGAAGGGAAACTAGAACTTGGCTTGTTTTCCAAAGTACATGTAACATGTAAACAAGCATTAATCTTCTAAAAAAATCTCTTCAGAAGTACATTCTTGATAATTTATGATTGGCAGGCACTTTATTAACTTCACATGAGCATATTATTGCACCGGAGTCATTCTACATATCCCTTCTTTTGTTAACTGGTTTGACTCAGGCCCGGCAAGTGTTAATTATTGATCAGTCATGACACGGCTCCCGCTAGGCGAGGGAACAACCTGCACATTACACCTGGGCCAAGGGAGCTGGCAGTGCCAAGACAGAAAACAGCAACGGTAGTCTGAGACCAATGGAAGGTCCTTTGTAGCCTACAAGGCCAGGTTTGGTGTTCTAGACTATTCTATGGATGGTGGAATTCACTTAAGTTTCAAAATTGAAAGTAGCATGATTTGAATTTTGCTTCTGAAAACAGTGTTGATGCTACCTGGAAAATGAATGGTGGAGAACAGATGAATGAAAATGGGAGAATGAGACAAGGTTAGGAACACTGGTGGGCACTGGAGAATGTGAAAGGACTGAGTGATGTCCAATAGGTGATTACCAAACTCAGATGCCTTCATTCACCAAGAAATATTGTGCATTTACAATATGCAGGCACTGTGCTACAGGCTGGACTTAGCTGCTGAGAATATACACAAATGCATAATGGCAAATTTTGATCTGAACAAAAAATAGAAAGTGAGGTTTAGCTTAGACTGGAGTTCTGAGTTGGTGACAGCTTAACATGAGCAGTGGTGGGAGTATGGGGGTGGGGGTAGGAACTGAGAGAATTCTATGCTAAAAGAACACGAACTTTCCCCCTCCACAAATATCTAAGGTTTAAAAGTAGAAAGCCCTTGGGCAGGTGTGTGACACAATGGGTTAGGCCGCAGCATCTCATATGGGTGCCTGTTAAGTAAGAGTCCCTGGCTGCTCCACTTCTGATCCAGCTCCCTGGTAATGCCCAGGAAAGCAGTGGAGGATGGCCCAAGTAACCAGAGATGCCAGGAGCTTCATTTGCATCTCCCTTGTGGGTGCAGGGGCTCAAACACTTGGGCCTTGTTCTGCTGCTTTCCCAGGTGCATTAGCAGGGAGCTGGATCGGATGTGGAGCAGCTGGGACTCAAAACAGTGCCCAAATGAGATGCCAGCATTGCAGGTGGCAGCTTAACCTGTTACGCCACAGCGCTGTCCCCCCGAAATCTTTTAATTTTTATACTCAGTTCTCATTAAAGTCACAAGAGGACTTGGGATGTATTCTCTACGGTTCATGCCAGTCTTCCACATGAGAAACACGGATGGCTACAGGGAGGAAAAACTCCTTGGTGGTACAATATATATGTAAACTGAGCTTTAGGCTAGCTTGTTACAGATATTTTTCTTTCTGCTATAAATCATACTGGGAACTGGATTCAATTAATTCCAAAGTCTGTTCCACACCAGCAATTTGGTAAAGACCATCTCCTGCTGTCATAAGACTCATGAATACAACCTAAGTCTGGACCCACTTCATAAAATACATGCATCCATGTATTTAATATAAGTTTATATATAAGTTGCTCTTATATTTTTGGCCATATCATGCATCTCAAGTGTGACAATTCTGACCCAAGCTGTACCATATGCCAAGTTCAATACACAAAACTACCTTAAGAACCATTAAGGTCCAAGAAGTTGCCGATGGATCACCACTTGGTAAGATTTCAATTATTTACTCCATTATGACATTTATATCCCTCAATGGGGGATATGTCATAATCCGTATCCAAGAGGAAGGCAGCTTTCTATTTTCTTTTCACTAAGAGACTCTTTAGTTTATAGTAGCAAAATTTGGGGTAGTATACTGTTTTTCTCAGTGTTCATTTCTCAAATGCTGTGTGTTACTAAAAAGCAGTAATGTCAGATAAATTTTAGCTAGGTGAATTTGATCTCTGGGTATAACCTTGCATTGAAATTAAATAAGGGACAGTTTTTTACCCAACATAGAACAAGGAACTGTTGCTCTATAACACTATTGACTGCATTGTACAAATTAAGAATCAAGATAGCTGAGGTAACAGGGGAAAAAAAGAAGTTTCATAAAAAGCAGGACTGGTAATAGATTTCTGTCCCTAAGGATAATCTGTTCAAAGGAGGGAAATTTTCACCATTTGTATTAACTGGCAGCGCTCTCACCATAGCAGGAAGCAATAGGCCAGCACAGATAAGAGATGTGTACACGTACTCTAAGGAAAACACAACTGACAGGAAAATGACTGCCATGTACCTCTTCCCTGAGCAGTACAGTCAGACCCTGGGGCTGGGCAGACAGGCTCAGAGGCTCAGGGTTGTGCTCATGGAGACCTCTGTGGTACGTGCCCACAGCCCATGAGGATGGTGGGTCCCTCAGGGAACCCAAGAGGGATGGAGCTTCCTCCCGAGACCATCTGGAAAAGTGCAGTGGTGGCTACATACAGCTATTGCTACGGCACCTTATACTGTGTTTGCTGCTCAGGGGACCACAGCACTCTGCCCTGGGGGAAGTGGATTAGAGAGCAAGGAGGAAAAGAGGACAGTGTACATGAGAAGGGTCTAGTACCCACACTGCACCTCAGACGCAGGTAGGTTTCAGGGAAAAGAAGTGCTGAACAAAACCATAAACGTTTTAAAAGGCAAAAAACAACTCTCATCCTCCACTATTAAATACAAACTTTCTGATGTTAAACACTGGAGTTCTCAATTTATAAGTAATGACTTGAAAAGATAAGTGTTCTGAAATAAAGTGGAAGAAAAACCTTAAAAAAAAAAAAAACACCACACTAATGGAGTGGGGAAGAATCGTAGATTTGAAGTACATACCTTTTCTCAAGCAATTCTCCATAAATGTAGGAGTTTTATCAACATACGCCTGGGTTGTGCCCCTTAAAAATATCCTGAGTTTGGGAGAAAGGTAACATCTGCCCTAATGGTTAAGACTCTGCCTTGGGACACCTCTATCCTTTAATGGAGTGCCTAGGTTCAAGTCCTGCCTGTTCCAGCTTCTAGGTTCCAACTAATGTGCACCCTGGGAAGCAGATGACAACACTACTCAACGTGGTTAGTCCCTGCTACCCATGAGACACTCAGATGGAGTGCCAAGTTCCTGGCCTAACCCCAGGTGTTGTGGGCATTTGGGGAGTGGCCCAGTGGACAGATCTCAGTCACTGCTCTCCACTCACCTATCATCAAATAAAATAAACTTAAAAAAATATCCCAATGGGAAGAACTTAGAAAATCCAGCTCATCTCAAGCTAGGAAAATTCTCTTCCATTTTTTACCTCTTCTCTTGCTTCCATTTGTCTTTCAACTTCTGGAATTATTATTTACACATGGTATTTCTGTTTCAGAAAGAACTACTCTCACTGACACCCTGAGTTTAGGCTGGTACCCCTCAGAACTGAGAAAATGGTTGTTAGGTCAGGAGTCACAACACAGGAGGTTACACTACTGCCTGAGACACCCACATCCTACACTGAGTATCTGGGACCGAATCCTCTCTTCTCTGCTTCTGACCCAGCTTCCTGCTAATGCACACCCTGGAGGCAGCAGATGATGGCTCAAGTACTTGGGTCTCCACCACAGATGTCCAAGACCAGGATGGAGCTCCTGGCTTCTGGATGTTGCAGGCATCTGGGGAGTAAACTAGTGGAAGGAAGATGTCTCTGCCTTTCAAAGAAATAGAAGCAAAGCCACCTGCTGTTTAAGCCTTCTGCCTTAATTTGTATGACAGCCCTGGAAGACTAATACCCCAATACTAAACCATATATATATACACACACACACACACGTATGTCTGTATATTTATGTTTATCTGTGTGTGCAAAAATTCCCAACAAAATACTACACAATACCAAATAGAATCTGGCAAAATAAAAGGATTATCTATCACAAGCAAGTGGGTTTACACTAGGAATGCAGGAGTGCTTCATCTTAAGAAAAATACTATGGAATTAGACAATGATGGTGATTTTACAACTTTGAGAATACACTAAACACTTCAGAATTGTGCTGTTTACAAGGCTTAAATTTTATGTAATACTAACTAGCTTCAGCTTGAAATAACCTGCATTTGTCATTCACACCGTAATTGTAGTGGGACAGCACTATTCTGGCCAGACATCATAAAGCACAACAGGGCCTTGCTGGGAAGATGAATGGTGACAGCAATGTGCACGTGTTCAGTTAGACTCATAAGGACAGACACTAAGACAGGAATTTGTAGTATTGTATTAAAAGACAAATTTTGAAAATGGGGCATGAACGAGAGGAATTAAAATATAACTTTAAATACCACCCATTATTTGCATTAATGATTTTTCAGTCCAAGGCCTTCTGGATAGTTTAACTTACAAAACTCTGTCGTTTTGATCTGCATTTTACTTCTAGACCTACAATCAACTTGGAATTCACTCTCCATTGCCCTATGTTTTTTAATTACTTTACCAAATTTCACAGGCTAATTCATGAGCTCACTTGTAAAACCCCTGAACAAATACTAACCAACCAAATCCAGTAATACCACCATGACCACGTTGGGTTTATTTCAGGAATCCAAGATTAGTGAATCATTTTAAGGTCAATTACTGCAATCTCTCATATGGGTCTATCAACGTAGACAAAGTATGAGGTAAAATAATTTCAGGAAGCAGTCTGAAGGGCTCTCACTAGCCAAAAACTGATTAATCTGAACCAAGAATAAAAGATGCAATGGATTAAAACACATTGCTAAAACCCATGACATCATAAAGATGCAAAAAAAAAAAGTGGCTTTTTGGGTTGTCTAATTCATTGTGCTGGGTATTGTTAAACAACAATAGCAAAAAAACCTTGTCTTTAACATATAAAGTACATCTTAGGGTAATCAAATGATTTATAAAGAAAATCTCCACATACGTATTCTCGCTAATAAACAGTAACTGAATTATCAGTAATTTGGAAACCACGGGCAAAATGATGGATCTAGGCAATGATCAATACCTACAGAGAACACCTAGCAGCATTTGCCTCCTGCTGGAGCACAGTCCCTCAAATGAAGTATTCTTTCCAAAAATGCTTATCGTACTCAGAATATCCACTATTACAGTAACTTTCTTTCTACAGGAAATTCAGAGAATGGAGAATCAAAAGCTACCACGGAAATGCCATAAGAGAGACTCGAGCAGAAGGAAGGAGCTTTGGAAGACAAACCTGATTCGTGTGACAGGTAAACAGCAAAAAGAAACCTTGAGGCCACACTGAAATCGGCTCACAAACTAAGATGCGGTGTCTACTGTAAAATTCAAGGCTTCGTATGAAAAGTATTAAGATACTTGAAAAACAGTATTCTGGATATATTAGGTTACATTATGAAAGTCATCCATGCTCCTTTTCAGAACTAAAAAACATAAAATTGCATTTAGGACTTGCATTCCATTTCAATTGCACAGTGATACTTACCAAGTCCAAGGTGTGACCTTATTTCGATCCTAAGTCAAACCAATCACCTGTACAAACATATTTAATCCACAATCCAGGACATCCGAACCCTGGGTGTTTAACTGCATCTTTGAAGGTGTGATGGTATTGCAGTTAGGTTTTTCTATTAGTATTTCTGAGCAGAGACACGGGATAGTCTGCTGCGTGCAGCACAATGAGCTAGGTCGGTCGCGGCGCAGTCCTCCCTAAGGGCTCTGGCACTGGCTCCGCGGCCGGGGTGGAGCTGAGTGAGGGTGGGGGCCGAGGAGGGCTGTCCCTGGGACTCCAGTCCCGGCCACAATTGTGTCCCGAGCTAGTGACTTCTCCGGCCTCCATTTTCTCATCAGTACCGTGGGGTAATAGCGAGAACACCATTTTAGAGTGATTAGCATGTGATTAGCAAAGCGGGTAAAACTCGGAGCGCGCAGCCCCACCCGGGAAGGGTCCATTACCGCGCTTGGGCCGCGGAGGGCAGCGCTGAGCCAGGCGGGGGAGGGGAGGGGAGCGGCGGCGCGGCGCGGCGCGGACCGGGCCCCGCAGGAAGTCGTCCGGGGCCCATCTGCCGTCCGCTCGCCGCGGCCGAAAGCGACCTCGGCCGCCGTCTCCACGACGCGCGCACTTAAACCCGCCCGGGTTTTTATTTTGCAATACTGCCAAGTGAAAACCGGAGTAACGTCACTTAAAAAAAAAAAAAAGGAAATCGAAAATTCTAGAGTTTTAAAAAAAGAAACAAAAGGGACCTTAAAGGTTCAGAAAAAGTTGGCTATTAGAAGTCACATCAGCTGCGGGATTCTGCCCAGAAACGCGACTGTGCCAACACGCGTGAGAGCAGCCGTCCGGACACGGGCCCCGCGCGGGCCGCCGGCCTGACAGGAAGCCCTCCGCGCCCCCGCCCAGAAACAAAGAGTTAACCGCCGACAACGTGACCGGGGCACGGGCGGCCCGCACGCCGCCATGGCGCAGCGCCCGCAACTTTTTGAACTGCGAGCCGCGCCGCAGCCCGCGCTCCGCTAGCCCCGGGCCCGGCGCCCCCTCGCCGGCCCGGCCCCGCCGCCCCCTCGCCGCGGAGCTGCGCCGGCCGCATGGCCGCCCCGGCGCGCGGGCCCCGCCGGCAGTTGCGGACGGCAGGGCCCGGCCCGGGTTCCGGGCGGCGGCCTCCCCTCCCCGCACCGCAGCTCGCAGGCCGGCCCGGGCGCCGCGAGGCCGCCGCCGAGCCTGGGCCGCGGCCCCCAGTGTCCGGCGCGGGGGATGGGGCCGCGCACACAGAGGAGACACAAAGGCGTGCCGCCGGCGGGGAGCGAGGCGCCGGCCCGGGCCCGCCGCGCCCAGACAAAGGCCCCCGCCCGCCGCCGCGGCGCCCCTACCTCTCGGAGCCGGCGCCCCAGGCCGCACGCGCCGCCACGAGGAGGAAGAAAAGGCCGCGGACGCGCGGCGGCGGCTCCGGGCGCGGGGCGTGGGAGGAGGGCGGAGCCAGCGCCCTCCCACCAGGGCCTGGGCAACTCCCGGGCGCCGCCGGCCACGTGAGCGGCCGCGGGCGTTCAAACAGCGGCGCCGCGCCGGCCGCCATCTCACCCCGGCCCCCGCCCGACTGCAGCCCCCGCGGCGGGCCGGGCCATGTGCGGCGCCGGGAACCCGGACTCCGCCTCTCCCCTCTGCATCCCCCCACCCCGCAGTGGGCCCCGTCCCCCCCCCGGCGACCTCGCACCCCCAAAAACCCAGATCCTCTGCCCCCCCCTCAGGGTCCAGGCCCTGCTCGGCCCCGGGAGCGCGGCTCTCGACCTCCGACGCCCGCCCTCACCTCGGGCCCCGAGTCTCCACGCCAACCCGCACACGTCGGCGCCCTCGGCCTTCCCTCGAAGCACCCAGAGCAGGGTGGAACGCGGGGCGCTTGGCAGTTGTAGCGGAGGCAGTTGAGGCTTGTTTACCGTCACCATGGAAACCCCCAGCGGCGGCGCGCTCGGGGCGGGGCCTCCGAGGGGCGGGGAGAGGCGCGCGGCGGGCCCCCGTCCGCGGCTCCCGGCCGTCGGGCGCACGCGGCGCTTCCGGAAGCCAGCCGGACCCCGGAGTGCCCGGCCTCCGCTCGGCCCCGAGCCCCAAGGACCCACCTACAGCAACCCCCAAGAGCCCAAACCCCTGTCCCGGTGACCGCGACCGGCGCGACGGCAGCCCAGGGCCCCCACGAAGCCCACCTTCTTCAGGAAGACGCGGCGCAATCCTGCTTCCACGACGGAGCCGGAAGGACGCAAGGACAGCGATGGGGCGGGGCCTCCGTAGTGGACTTCCGGGGGCGGGACCTCGGAGGCGCCATTGTGACGTGCGCGGAGCGGAGCCGGGCATTGGCTGTCCGGGCGCAGGTCGGGGGCGGGTGGGGGCCGGAAATGGAGAGAGTAGCGACTGCGCAGGCGCCAGCCCGCCTGAGGGGGGAGGGGAGGGGCTCCACTTCCTGGTGAGCCTAGCTCGGAAACGTGAGTTCAAAGGTCGCCTGTTGGAGAGGCCCGGATGAGAGGAGAAAATGAGAATAGTTTGCGAATGGAGACCCCTTGAAGGGTTTAAGGAGTTCTCTGCTTGCTCATGAGATAGTCACGTGGGCTGAGAAGCCGCCAGACCTCAGAGTGTGACCAGTGCAGCGGGGTTTTCGGTCACCGAGCACCTCCGCCGACTTGGTGGCTGATGGCTCCCGGTCTGAGGCAGAGGAGCGATTCCTGTTACAAATCTGCTGCTAGATCTGAAGGCAGAGTTACGGAGGGAGGGAGACCCATCTTCCATCCGCGGGGTCCCTCAGGCGGCCCCCGCGGCGGGGCTGGGCCCGGCGCTTCATCCGGGTCTCGCGCGGGTGCGGGCGCGTTGGCGGGGAGCGGTGGGGACCGGGCCTCTGGGCCGCCAGGGCGCAGGCGCAGGAGTCTGAGGGGCACTGATGACCGTTTTACTGGGGGGCACGCCAAGAGGTGATGGTGAGGCACAGGTTAATTGAAGGTTACTTTTAAAATCAGGGGCCAGCGTCGAGGCACAGCGGGTCAGGTTGCCACCCGTGATGCCGGCAGCCCCTGTGGGCACAGGTTCTGGTCCCAGCTGCTCCACTGCTGATGAGAGATGGCTCAAGTGTCTGGGTCCCTGCCACAGGGGTGGGGTTCTGACCTCCTGGTTTCAGCCTAGCCCAGTCTTGATTGTGGCCATTTTGGCGAATGAAGCGGGGACGGAAGATCTGTTCCTCTAACTCTGCCTTCAAATAAATAAATCTTTTCAGAATAAATAAAATCAGAGAAATTAGAGTGATCACTGCACTGTCAGGTTGTGACAGTGAAAAATACGGCTTAAAAAACAGTATTTTAAAAAGGAATTTATTTTAAAAATTAGGTTCTCAGGGTCACAGCAAATGCATGATTTTTGCTACAACACAATTCTTACCATTTTTCATATTAGTGTGAAATAGCAGTTTTTTCAGAAATGGCTGATTCTATAAAAGGATGTGAACTGTAAAAGCAGGCACTGTCAGAGGAGCTGTAAATATCCAAGAAAAACAATTTGTGGATGGGACGGCGCTGTGGCATAGCCGGTAAAGCCTCTGCCTGCACTGCCAGCATCCCATATGGGCACTGGTTTGAGTCCTGGCTGCTTCACTTCTGATCCAACTCCCTGCTGTGGCCTGGGAAAGCGGGAGAAGATGGCCCAAGCCCTTGGAACCCTGCACCCATGTGGGAGACCTGGAAGAAGCTCCTGGCTTTGGATAGGCACAACTCTGGCCATTGTGGCCATCTGGGGATTGAACCAGCAGATGGAAGACCTCTCTCTGCGTGTAACGCTGACTTTCAAATAATAAATCTTTAAAAAATAATAATTTGTGGCAAAATCACAGAAAAGAAGTCCTGTAAAAATCAGGTTTAAAAAAAAAAAAGATTTATTTATTTATTTGAGAGAGAGAGAGAGAGCTTCCATCCACTGGTTAACTCCCAAAAAGGCCACAATAGCCAGAGTTGGGCCAGACTGCAGCCAGGAGCCAGGAGCTTCTTCAGGGTCTCCCACGGTGGGTGGTAGGGGCCCAAGCACTTGGGCCATTTTCAGTGGCTTTCCTAGGCCATTAACAAGGAGCTGGATCATAAGTGAAGCAGCCAGGACCTGAACCGGTGCCCATAGGGATGCCCGCACCACCACAGCACCAGCCCCAGATAGGTATTCTTTTTCTTTTTTGTTGTAAAGATTTATTTTATTTGAAAGAGCTACAGAGAGAGGTAGAGACAGAGAGAGGTCTTCCATCCTCTGGTTCACTCCCCAGATGGCCGCGATGGCTGGAGCTGCACTGATCTGAAGCCAGGAGCCAGGAGTTTCTTCTGGGTCTCCCAGGTGGGTGCAGGGGTCCAAGTATTGGGCCATCTTCTGATTTCCCAGGTGTGAGACCTGGCTGCTCCACTTCCGATCCAGCTCTCTGCTATGGCCTGGGAAAGCAGTAGAAGATGGCCCAAGTGCTTGGGCTTCTGCGCAGCTCCACCTGTTGCAGCCAATTGGGGAGTGAACCAGCATATGGAAGACCTCTCTCTCTCTCTCTGCCTCTCCTTCTCTCTCTGTGTAACTTTGACTTTCAAATTAATCAAATATTTAAAAAAGAAAGAAAGAAGCTCCTCTGTAGAAGCCACTTACCCATAACAAATAGTACAGAAGCTTGGGGTACCTGGAGCCCTTGGGAAAGAAAATCAGTGCTCATAAAGCTGTGCTCCCTCCTTCCGCAGGACAGTGCCATAGGTAGGCAAAGATGGTCAGGTCTCAGAGAAGTGTGTGAAATCGCACCTGGTCTGTGCTTTCATTCTTCTGCCCAATCTCATTCCAACACACCCCAGCCCACAGCAGATGTTATGTTGTTTGATCCATTTAGTAGCAGGAAATGAAGGGACAGCTTTTTTCTGGTACCCTAACGTCCCTCAGCTCCTGGATGTTGGTCTGGGTGTGTGACTGCTGCACTTTTTTTTTTTTTTTTTGGAAAGACAGTTTACACTCTATTTATTTGAAAGTCAGAGTTCCACAGAAAGAGGAGAGGCAGACAAAGAGAGTGACAGAGAGACAGAGGTCTTCCGTCTTCTGGTTCACTCCCCAAATGACCTCAATGGCTGGAGCTGTGCTGATCTGAAGCCAGGACCCAGGAGCTTCTTCTGGGTCTCCCAACATGGATGCAGGGGCCCAAGGATTTGGGCCATCTTCTACTGCTATCTCAGGCCACAGCAGAGAGCTGGATAGGACGTGGAGCAGCCATATGGGATGCCGGCACTGCAGGCGGTGGCTTTACCCACTGCACCACAGCATCAGCCCCCCTGCTGCACTCTTTTAATGCTGGTGAGAAGCAAGTCTTTCAGGCTGCCTAGGAATCCACTTCGCCTGCCTTTCCTACTGAGAGGAGACTTGAAGGCCATGGAAAGCCAGTTGAACTGGCACAGCCACAGTTGGGCCCTCTCCAAGTGTCCCTATTGTCCTTGAGGCCAGATGCACTAGTAAACAGAGATAAGGGATAAGATAACCAGGTGGGAAGCAGGCACATTCGGGAGTCACAGCCTTGTCTGGTTAAATTCTTGTCTAGTACAGAAAAGGGCACCTTTGAAGCAGCACGCATGCTTATTTAAGCAGTGAGCCACCACCTGGAAGGCTGGGCCTGCTGGGCCAGGAGCTTTTTCTGGGTCTCCCATGTGGGTGCACCAGCCTAAATGCTTGGGCCATCTTCTGCTGCTTTCCCAGGTGCATTAACAGGGAGCTGGATCAGAAATGGAACAGCCTGTGGAGCCGGCATTGTGATGTAGGGGGTAGAGCCACCGACTGCAGTGCCGGCATCCCATATGGGCACCGGTTTGAGTTCTCGCTGTTCCACTTCCAATCCAGCTCTCTATCTCTGCTGTGGCCTGGGAAAGCAGTAGAAAATGGCCCAAATCCTTGGGCCCTTGCACCCGTGTGGGAGACCCGGAAGAAGCTCTTGGCTCCTGGCTTTGGATCATCTCTCTCTCTCTCTCTCTCTCTCTTCTCTGCCTCTCCTCTCTCTGTGTAACTCTGACACTCTGGCACTGTGGCACAGCAGGTTAGCGCCTGGCCTGAAGCGCTGGCATCCCATATGGGCACCGGTTCTAGTCCCGGCTACTCCTCTTCCGATCCAGCTATCTGCTATGGCCTGGGAAAGCAGTAGAGGATGGCCCAAGTCCTTGGGCCCCTGCACCCGTGTGGGAGACCCGAAAGAGTCTCCTGGGTCATGGCTTCAGATCGGCACAGCACCAGCCATTGCGGCCATTTAGGGAGTGAACCAGCAGATGGAAGACCTACCTCTCTGTAACTGTCTTTCAAGTATATAAAATAAATATTTAAAATAAATAAATAGATAGATATTAAAAATAAAAAAAGAAAGAAATGGAACACCTGGGCACACTGGCTCCCACGGCACGGCAGGCAGCAGCTTAACCCACTATGCTACAATGCCAGCCCCTATAGACCATTTTAAACATAGATAAAATGACAGATAATATATATGCTTAATAAATATTAACATTTTGATCCATTTTATTGTATATATGTAGATTTATTTTTAAATATTTACTATTTTGAAAGGCAGAGAAACAGAGAAGGAGACAGAAAGATTTTCCATCCACTGGTTCACTTGCCAAATGTGTGTAACAGCTGGCTGGGCCTGCCGAAGCCAGGAACCAAAAACTCTATCCAGGTCCCCTGGCAGGGACTCAAGCACTTGGGCTATCATCTCTACCTCCCAAGGTGTATATTAACGGAAAGCTAATCAGATTGGAAGCAGAGGCAGGGTTCCCCTGCAGGTACTCCAATGTGAGAAGTAGACATCTCAGCTGGGTGCAGGGGCCAAGGACCTGGGCCATCTTCCACTGCCTTCCCAGGCCATAGCAGAGAGCTGGATCAGAAGTAGAGCAGCCAGGACTCGAACTGGTGCCCATATGGGATGCCAACACTGCAGGCGGCGGCTTTACCCGCTACACCACAGCTGCTGGCCCCCTAATAAATTTTTTAAAAAGCCTTAGTAAAGCTAAAACTTATGAATGATGAAATATTTCAGAAAAATTTCAAAGATAACATAGCATCAGTGTTGTTTTAGGATCAGGGAATTAAGCTTTGTGGCCATTTACGTGAGTTTCTGTGAAGAAGCTGTAATACAGCTTTTGTGCTCTCTTTGACCTAGTTTTCAGGCCCTGGCTACAGGCCAGTCAGTTCCTCTTCTTGAGCGAGTGATTAAGTCCCCACCCCTAACCATCTCCCTTATCATGGCTTTTACACTCTGGGCCAATACATGCACATTGACCCTAATCACCCCAAGGCAAGTCCCAGACAACCAGGGGCATCCTCTGAGCCTCGGAGCCCCCTAATAGTACTCAAATCAGCCAATCCTGAAGCTGTGTGCCCTGCCTAACCAGTTCCTTCCTGTAAAAGCCACAATAAAGGCTGCGCCCCCTCACCCCCAACTTATGACCTATCCCAGTATCCCCCCGAGTGAACCCACACAGAGTGCTGTGTTCTCACTAGGGAACTGGGAGTCCAGTAGTCCCCTTAATTGTGGTTTTGTTTTCTGAGGTTTCAGTTGCCCACGGTCAACTACAGTCCAAAAATAATACATGGAAAATTCCAGAAATAAGCAACTCAACGGCTTTGAAACACCCCATTCCTAGTAGTGTGATGAAATCACACAGCTCTGCCCGAGTTTCAAGTCATATTTTTGTCCAGAGTATCTGCTGTATATGCCCCCTTGTTAATATGTACAACAGATATTTTGAAGAAGGCCAAATTAATATACTTTCATTTCCAGTATGTTATTATAATTGTTGTATTTTATTATTGTTTTTGAATCTCTTCCTATGCCTCATTTATAAATTAAACCTTATCATAGGGCGAAACCATATAAAAAGGTCTGTACTATCTGAGTTTTCGGGTTTCCAGTAGTGGGCTTGGACTGTATTGGTGGGGGAGGCTACTGTGCAATAAACCCACAAATTCTTTTCTGGTTTTTCTCTCTCTGGATCTTATCTCACTCGAAGAAATATTTTTAGAGCAGTTTAAAACAGTTCCTTCCCACTGCAGCTTCTACTGTTCCACCACCATGGTTGAATGGGTGGGAGGGAGCCTGGCACTGCGGTTCCTGGGTTAGCTCCACATTCTTGGCTGCCCACCAGCCTCGTGGCGGGAAGGGGGGGGAAGGGCAGATAAAGCAGGCCAACACTCCTGAGCCTCACTCCACTGAGGAAGAGGACAGTAGGGTAGAGTGTGGAGCTGGCCATGTGGGTTCCAGCCTCCTTTTTTTTTAAAATTTATTTATTAGAAAGGCAGAGTTAGAGAGAGAGAGAGAGAGAGAGAGAGAGAGAGATCTTTCATCCACTGGTTCACTCCCCAGATTGCTGCAATGGCCGGAGCTGGGCGATCCGAAACCAGGAACCAGGAGCTTCTTCTGGGTCTCCCTGCTTGGGTGCTGGGGCCCAAGCACTTGGGCCATCTTCTACTGCTTTCCCAGGCCACAACAGAGAGCTGGATCGGAAGCCAGGACTTGAACTGGTGCCCATATGGGATTCCAGCCCTGCAGGCAGCTGCTTTACTGGATTTGTTTGTATCACTTGGTATTTGTTGAAAAGCAACATGTCTTGCTAATATTTACGTTTTGGGCACTTTATTGATGACAGAACAAAACAAAACCCAAGTTTATCCTGGAAACATGACAAGTTGGAGATTTTCATATTATCATCATGATGGTTGATAATGTTGCCTTTGAAGTTTTCTGATCTATAGAAGAAAGAAAAAAAAATGATCATGCCAGCCAGGGAAGGGGACCCACGGCGTAGCTCGGGACTCCCTTTTGTGCACGAAGGAGAAGCCAGAGTTCCCGGGGCGCCCGCCTGAACCCCGCCCTCCTCGGGGTCCCTGCGGGCAGGGATCACAGCTACCCGCCCAGCTCCCGGCTGCCGAGGGGCTGCGGAGACGCTGCGCTTTGTGCACCGCGGCCCGCAGGGGCTGCAGCTGCGCCGGCTGCTGAGGGCGGCTCCTGCGGGTCTCCGGGGTGGGGGTGGGGTGGGGGAGGGGTGGCGGGGAGCGATAGGGGTGGGGGAGGGGTGGCGGGGAGCGATGGGGTGGGGGAGGGGTGGCGGGGAGCGATGGGGTGGGGTGGGGGAGGGGTGGCGGGGAGTGGGGGAGGGTGGCAGGGAGCGATGGGGGGTGGGGGAGGGAGGGGTGGCGGGGAGCGATCGGGGTGTGGGTGGGGGAGGGGTGGCGGGGAGTGGGGGAGGGGTGGCAGGGAGCGATCGGGTGGGGGAGGGAGGGGTGGCAGGGAGCGATCGGGTGGGGGAGGGAGGGGTGGCGGGGAGCGATCGGGGTGGGGGAGGGAGGGGTGGCGGGGAGCCTGAGCGCTCGGGCTGGGGGCGGGCGCTCCCCCTCGGTTTCCCGCCAGGGCGCCACGCCCGGCCCCGGCCGCTGTCCGCGGGGTCTAACAGCCCGGCCCTAGGGCGGCCGGTGCGGGGCGGCTCCCGGCTCCGGGCGGCCCTCGCGGCTCGGACGCGGGCGGGAGCCCCGGGCCTCCGTGCTCCGGCGGCGGCGCTGGCCACAGCACGAGTTCTCCGGCACTGTGGCCGTGTTTCTGTGGCCGTGACAAGGCCCCGGTGAGGAAGATTAGGCTGCAAGAGGAGCGGTCCTTTCCCCCCGGGACGGAAGAGGACAGTGCAGTGGAGGATGCAGGGCGAGCCTACAGGCCTAGAAGGTTCTGGAAGGAGGCACCGCGCTGCGTGGGGTATGCGGACGCCTGACTGTTTTTGTTTTCCCAGCTCTGACTCCTGACTCCTCAGTTTCCCCACCCTCACTCATCGTGGTCCTGACAGTCCACGGGGCTCATCTCTGCCTCGTCCACCTTCCAGCACTGGAGCCGAAGAGTGTGTTCTTCAACGCCCCTGAACGACCATTTTAGAGACGCCAGAAATAATGATGAGAAAGGCGATGAATGAGTCACGGAATTTGTTATGCAAAGGGAGTGACTCAGCAATAAATCTATGCTTCCATAAAGAGCACTGTTAGAAAAGAACTAGTGGGGCCGGCGCTGTGGCGCAGCAGGTTAACCCGCCGCCTGCAGCGCTGGCATCCCAGATGGGCACAGGTCCAAGTCCCGGCTGCTCCTCTTCTGATCCAGCGCCCTGCTATTGAGCCTGGGAAGGCAGAGACGATGGCCCAAGTCCCTGGACCCCTGCCACCCAGGTGGCAGACCCAGATGAAGCTCCTAGCTCCTAGCTTCCTCCTGGCCCTGTCTTTGAGGCCATTTGGGGAGTGAACCAGCGGTGGAAGATTCTGTCTCTCAGTCTATTCTCTCTCTATAACTTTGACTTTCAAATAAATACATAAATCTTAAAAAAAAAAAAAAGTAATGTGGAAAAGTCAAGTCTGTTAACTTGATAGTGGAATATGATTATTTCTGACCTTGGGAATTAGCCTGGCTACAGTTCTGCACGTTATGAAAAAAACAAGGACTAAAGGTCCCACGTAGATTAAAAAAAAAATTTTTTTTTTAAAGATTTATTTATTTATTTGAAAGAGTTACACAGAGAGAGAAGGAGAGGCAGAGAGAGAGAAGTCTTCTATCTGCTGGTTCACTCCCCAATTGGCTGCAATGGCCTGAGCAGCACCAATCCAAAGCCAGGAGCCAGGAGCTTCTTCTGGGTCTTCCCATGTAGGTGCAGGGGCCCAAGGACTTGGGCCATCTTCCACTACTTTCCCAGGCCACAGCAGAGAGCTGGATGGGAAGTGGATCAGCCGGGACTCAAACTGGTGCCCATATAGGATGCCGGCACTGCAGGTGACAGCTTTACCCACTACACCACAGCCCTGACCACCCCCCCCCCCCCCATGTAGATTTAATCCAGAAAAACAGGACAGTGTGTGATACCTCATCCCTTGCTGCCCTTCCACCCCTCTGCCACCTCTTCCTGCCCTCTTAGCTGGTTACACCGCAGTTCTCAGAGATGTTCTAACCTGCTTCCCCATTGCAAACTGCAAGAAGACAAATAGGTTTATCTCCCCAAAGTATTTCCTCTCCCTCTGTTGAATGACATCAGGAGGAATTTAGAAAGCATTTTGGTTGCCAGTGCTATGGTATAGAAGGTTGAGCTTCCACTTAGTGTTGGCTATCCCAAATGAGCACTGGTTCAGGTCCTGGCTGCTCCACTTATAATCCATCTCCCTGCTGATGTACCTGGGAAAGCCCCAGAGGATGGCCTGGGTGTTTGGGCCTCTGCACCCACGTGGGAGACCCAGAAGAAGCTCCTGGCTCCTGGCTTCGGCCCGGCTCAGCCCAGCCCCAGTCATTGTGGCCATTTGTGTGTTTTGGGGGGGATAAACCAGTGGATGGAAGATTCTCTCTTTCTCTCTGCTATTCAAATAAATAACTAAATCTTTAAAAATAAAAAATAAAATAAAAATCATTTTTGAATTGGCTGTGGAAAACTTAGGTTCTATTCTGGAGCCCTAAGCACCACTATGCCTTCTCACTTGGCCAGGAAGCCACCTGCCTGGTGCTGTGTGCGAAAGGTCTTTATGTAGTGATGAGCCTGACTGAGAGACGGCTAGTTTTACTAGTGCCAACAGGTGGGAAGTGGCAAATCCTGGCTTTAAACCACTTACTTGAATCTTCAGTTCTGTGTTTCTCTTTTTTTTTTTTTTTTAAATTTATTTTTTAATTTTTGACAGGCAGAGTGGATAGTGAGAGAGAGATCAACAAGCAACCAACAATCATGAACGAAGCCTTAAGTGCCTTACAAACCTTACCTCACCACAATATGGTGACATGTTGGGGGCAAATCCAGAGAATGATCAGGCTGTCAACTTTAGCACTGCACTAAGCTAGAAAACAGGGCTGTAAAAACTGTGTACAATAGTACCTCAGTAAAGGCAAGCCAGCAGTCCGTGTGTCCCAGGCATGAACTTTTTTGTCGTTGGTTCACCCTCCAATGGCCGCTGCGGCCGGCGCATCGTGCTGATCCAAAGCCAGGAGCAGGTGCTTCTCCTGGTCTCCCATGCGGGTGCAGGGCCCAAGCACTTGGGCCATCCTCCACTGCACTCCCGGGCCATAGCAGAGAGCTGGCCTGGAAGGGGGGCAACCAGGATAGAATCCGGCACCCCGACCAGGACTAGAACCCGGTGTGCCAGCGCCGCAAGGCAGAGGATTAGCCTGTTAAGCCGCGGCGCCGGCCCTGGGTTTCTCTTAAACACTACTAGAGGTTCTACTGCTGGCTGCTCTGATTCCCAGCCCAGCTTTCTGCTAATGCATGGGGAAAGCAGAGGAAGACAGCCTGTGGGTCCCTGTCACCCATGTAGGAGACACGGATGGAGTTTCTGGCTCCTGGCCTTAGCCTGGGTCAGCCCTGGCTGTTGTGGCCATTTGAGGAATGATCAAGGGACTGGAAAGTGGCTGGAATATCTCTCTGTATCCTGCGCTCGCTCGTTCTCTCTCTCTCTCTTTCTGTGTGTGTGTGTCTGCCTTTCAAATAAACAAATCTTTAAAAAAAAACAAAACAAAACACACAGCTACTAGATTGTACCCAGGAACAGGCAGGCCTCACCATATTTGGATTTTGTTTACCGTGGTCATGTTAAGTAACACCCGCGCTTCCACAACAGGGTTCAAATTTCACAGTTCATAGTATGAATCCTAAGCTTCACTGCTAGCTCCTCAGGCCACAGATCACTGCCTACCGTATTCAGATCACTGCACACCGTGTTCAGTGACCTGTTAGGTTTGCTCTGAGCCTGGGGGCAATTGGCCACTGTGCACGCAGTACTCAGTTTACATGTAGGTAGAGAGCAGGTACTTTGGGTTGTCTCCCAGTCATATTTAACCCATGTACTATTTTACAAAAAAAAAAAAAAAAAAAGAAAGAAAAGAAATCAAAGGAGGGAATTCCCCAGCAAAATGCAAGTTCAGCCAGTAAACCACAAATGATACTGGGAGGAGTGAAGCGCAAATTGAATGCCAAGGGAGTAATACAAGAAATAGCTTAGTAGGTAGGGAGGGGCTGCCACTGCCACTGGATCTGCAGCTGCAGGGGGTGGTCCAAGGGGCACTTAATATGAAAGAGGGAAGTGTTTACCACGAAAGAATGAGCGAGTGCATGGGAAGTGATACCCACAAAATGTTCACATTATAAAAATGTTGGGGATATTTAATGGCATTAAAAATTGCAATGGAGGGGCTGGCGCCATGGCTTAACAGGCTAATCCTCTGCCTTGCGGCACCGGCACACCGGGTTCTAGTCCTGGTTGGGGCGCCGGATTCTATCCCGGTTGCCCCTCTTCCAGGCCAGCTCTCTGCTATGGCCGGGAGTGCAGTGGAGGATGGCCCAAGTACTTGGGCCCTGCACCCTCAAGGGAGACCAGGAGAAGCACCTGGCTCCTGGTTTCGGATCAGCAAGATGCGCCGGCCGCAGTGGCCATTGGAGGGTGAACCCATGGCAAAAAGGAAGACCTTTCTCTCTGTCTCTCTCTCTCTCACTGTCCATTCTGCCTGTCAAAAAAAAAAAAAAAAATTGGCCGGCGCCGTGGCTCAACAGGCTAATCCTCCGCCTTGCGGCGCCGGCACACCGGGTTCTAGTCCCGGTCGGGGCACCGATCCTGTCCTGGTTGCCCCTCTTCCAGGCCAGCTCTCTGCTGTGGCCAGGGAGTGCAGTGGAGGATGGCCCAAGTGTTTGGGCTCTGCACCCCATGGGAGACCAGGATAAGCACCTGGCTCCTGCCATCGGAACAGCGCGGTGCGCCGGCCGCAGCGCGCTACCGCGGCGGCCATTAGAGGGTGAACCAACGGCAAAAGGAAGACCTTTCTCTCTGTCTCTCTCTCTCTCACTGTCCACTCTGCCTGTCAAAAAAAAAAAAAAAAAAATTGCAATGGAGGGGCTGGCACTGTGGTGTAGTGGGCTAAGCCTCTGCCTACAGCGCCGGAATCCCATATGGGCACTGGTTCGAGTCCCGGCTACTCCTCTTCTGATCCTGCTCTCTGCTGTGGCCTGGGAAAGCAGTAGAAGTTGGCCCAAATCCTTGGGCCCCTGCACTCATGTGGGAGACCCAGAGGAAGCTCCTGGCTCCTGGCTTTTGATGTCGCAGACCTGGCCATTGCAGCCAACTGGGGAGTGAACCAGTGGATGGAAGACATATCTCTCTCTCTCTGCCTCTGCCTCTCTGTAATGCTGCCTTTCAAATAAATAAATAAATCTTTTTTTAAAATGATAAAAGCTGATTCACATTTATAAAAGAGTATTAAGATTGCCAAAGCATATGAAAAATATTGTTGTATGACAAATGAAAAGGCAAGCATTGCTCAAATTGCCTTTGGTAAGTGTTTTTCAAATAAAACTCAATATTCCTGACTTTCAAATATTTATTTATTTATTTGAAAGGCAGAGTGACAGAGAGAGAAAGACTGAGAGAGAGATCTGTTTTCCATCTGCTAGCTCATTCCCCAGATGGATACAATGGCTGGGACTGGGCCAAGCTGAAGCCAGAATCCAAGAACTCCAGCCTACACTCCCACGTGGCTTGCCGGGTCATCACACTTGGCTCATCTTTTGCCTTCCCAGGCTCATAAACAGGAAACTAGATCAGAAGTGGAGTAGCCAGGAGTTGAACTGTTACTCTGACATGGGATACTGGTGTTGCAAATGGTGGCTTAACCCACTGAGCCACAGTGCCAGCCCTTCCTGATATATTAAGTGACACAGCACTAAATACATGTTAGTTTTCCTATTTGCCTTTCCATGTACATTTATAACTGAAAATCAGAGAGCTTTTAATGTTTTAGCAAAAAATTCTGTAGGTGGGGAATGGGTGTTTGGCCTGCTGATTAAAATACTACTTGGGATAATACTTACATTGAAGTCTTGACTCTGTTCCAGATTACCCACTTCCTGCTAGTGTGCACCCTGGAAGTAGTGGTGATGCCTGAATCCTTGGATCCCTGCCCCTAAGGTGGGAGACCTGGATTGAGTTCCAGGCTCCTGGTTTTGGCCCGGCCCAGCCCCAGTTATTGCAGTATTTGGGTAGTGAACCAATGAACGGGAGATTTCTCTGTCTCTCTGCCCCTCAAATAAATACATTTTTTGAAGGTCACAGAATAATCATAATATCTCCCATGGATTATTAAGGTCACTTTGCATGGCTTCACATTGCACGTTCACTTTTACAGTCTCACACTGCTGTGCCAAGTGAGGCTACACATGTACACACATGCACACGGAGCAAAGAATCGGTGTGGTGTGAGAGGACGATGGTTAGAATGGGACCCTTGCACTCTGGGTTTCTGTGCAGCCCTCTACTATTTGGTTGGCTTTGAAAGAGCTGCTTAACTTTCCTGGATTGAGTGGCCTTGACAGTGAAATTGAAGTAAACCATCTCAGCGGGGGCTGTTCAGTGCTGGCCTGACCTGACAGACCTGTCTTGTCCTCTGAGAGAGGGGGCCCCCTGAGACTCAATCTACGATGAAGTCTTGAATACGGAATCTGTAAATTAGTCCTCGGACATCTTTAGAGGCAATGAAAAGCAACACAATATTTCCTATGAACTTAAAACTTAGCATTTCCTGTTGGGATGTTGGATACGAATCATAAAATTGGTTTCCATCTGTCCTGACTAGACCTGACAGAGATGTTTCCACGGAGAAGCTCCCATCACCTAGGCTACTCTTGGTGCCAAATCCACTCAGCCCACTGTGCCCCTCAACCAGACCTTCATGTTTGTAAGTAGGAAAGGATTCTGGAAGTTTCACTTTTGCTCCATTTTTTTAATTAAAAAAATTTTTGAAGATTAATTTATTTATTTGAAAGTCAGAGTTACAAAGAAAAAGGGAGAGACAAAGAGACAGTGAGATCTTCCATCTGTTGGTTTACTCCCTAGATGGCCACAATGGCCAGGACTGGGCCAAACCGAAGCCAGGAGCCAGGAGCTTCTTACAGATCTCCCACGTAGGTGGTAGGGACCCAACCACTGGGGCCATCTTCCACTGCTCTTCTTAGGCTATTAACAGAACTAATGGGCCGGAGCTGTGGCATAGCGAGTAAAGCCTCTGCCTTCAGTGCCGGCATCCCATATGGGTTCGAGTCCTGACTGCTCCACTTCCGATCCAGCTCTCTACTATGGCCTGGGAAAGCAGTAGAACAAGGCCCAAGTGCTTGGGTCCCTGCGCCCGCATGGCAGACCCAGAAGAAGCTCCTGGCTCTTGGCTTCGGATCAGCATAGCTGCAACTGTTGTGGCCACTTGGGGAGTGAACCAGAGGATAGAAGACCTCTCTCCCTCTCCCTCTCCCTCTGCCTTTCAAATAAATAAATAAATCCTTCAAAACAAAAAGGGAGCTGGATCTGAAGTGGAGCAGCCGGGACAGGAACAGGTGCCTACACCGGGTGCCAGCATTTCAGGTGGCAGCTTTACCTGCTATGCCACAAAGCTGGCCCGGATTTAAAAAAAAAAAAAAAAAGGATTTTTTTTTTTTTTTTTTTGACAGGCAGAGTAGATAGTGAGAGAGAGAGACAGAGAGAAAGGTCTTCCTTTTTGCTGTTGGTTCACCCTCCAATGGCCGCTGCAGCCGGCGCATCGCGCTGATCCGAAGCCAGGAGCCAGGTGCCTCTCCTGGTCTCCCATGCGGGTGCAGGGCCCAAGGACTTGGGCCATCCTCCACTGCCTTCCCGGGCCATAGCAGAGAGCTGGCCTGGAAGAGGTGCAACTGGGACAGAATCTGGCGCCCCGACCAGGACTAGAACCCAGTGTGCTGGCGCCGCAAGGCAGAGGATTAACCTGTTGAGCCATGGCTACGGCCTTTTTTTTTTTTTACAGAGAAAGGGAGAGTGACAGGACAACCAGGGAGAGATCTTCCATCCATTGGTTCACTCCTCAAATGGCTACAACAGCCAGGCAAGGGCCCAAGCACTTGGACCTGGACTATCTTCCGCTGCTTTCCTAGGCACATTAGCCGCTGTACCCATGCGGGAGAACCAGATGAAGTTCCTGGCTCCTAGCTTTGGTTTGGCCATCTGGGGAGTGAACCAGACAATTGAAGGATCTCCCTCTCCCTCCCCCACCTCTGTCTGTAACTTTGCCTTTTCAATTAAATTTAAAAACAAAACAAAAAACTTAAGCCCTGGAGGTAGAGCCGGAGCAAAATGTCCTGAGGCCTAGTGGCATACCTTCACTCTCTGTCCGTGAGATTTCAAGAACCTGGGCTGCTCACATAGGAAACAATTTATAACAAGCTGCTTGCAAATCTTAGCCACTGGACAAGGACTTTCATGTGAAGTCACCCAATGTAGGGTAACATTTCATAGGTGACAAATGGAGTTACAGTGAGTCTTGGTGGGACTCCCTTCTTTTGAAAACTGTCTTTCAAGATTCATTTTATTTATTTGAAGGACAGTTACAGAGAGAGGTAGAGACAGACAGAGAGGTCTTCCATCCTATGGTTCACTCCCCAAATGGCTGTAACAGCCAGAGCTAAGCCAATCCGAAGCCAGAAGCCAGGAGCTTTTTCCAGGTCTCCCACATGGGTACAGGGGCCCAGGCACTTGGCCCATCCTTTGGTGCTTTCCCAGGCTCGTTAGCAGGGAGCTGGATCAGAAGTGGAGGAGCTGGGACCCAAACCGGTGCCCATATGGGATGTGGACACTGCAGGCCAGGGCTTTAACCCGCTTCGCCACAGCACCTGCCCGGGTCTCCATTCTGAGATGAGAAGTAAATACACCCGCAAGCTAAAAGTGTCCTGGTAAGGAATTACCAGGTCGCCCTTTCTTCTGTATATACGCGTGAAACTCCCTAAAGCAGAGTTGATGATGGAATTCAGTCATTAGGGGTGGGTGTTTGGCAGTTTAACTGAACCTCAGGATGGAAGATCTCTGTGTGTCTCTATGTCTCTGTGTTTTTTTTTTTTTTTTTAAGAAATTCAGTAATTAGAATAAAAAGCAAGATTTATCAGACAGAGGAGTTGTGACCCTACAGGGTAAGCCCAGAAGGGCACTGAGGCAGAGCCCCAACCCCAGTCCCAGCCCCAAGGCAGCTCTCAGAGTGCCAGGTGGGTGATAGGGTTTGTGGGTTTCCTTTATGGTAGCCTAAAGCTGTGTCCTCCCACAGAGGCCTGCTGAACAGGGGAAATGCTGCTAGTGCCACTGGAGACTTGACTTTCGTTTTGCTAAACACTAGTTTTAATTGTAAAATGCACATAAAGCTTGCCATCTTAGCCATTCTTCAGTGTACAGTTCAGATGTAATAACCACATGTTGTGTGAGCCAGTCTCTTGTCATCTTGCAAAACTGAAATTCCTCAACCATGAAACCGCTCCCCAATTCCTCCCCCTCTCCTCCCCCCAGCAGCCACCATTCTACTTTGCTTATATGAATTTGACTATTCTGGGTCCTGCAAGTGGAAACAAGTGTTATTTGCCGTTCTGGGACTGGCTTATTTCTCCTAGCATAACACACAGGTTTATGCATGGGTTAGCCTGTGTCAGAATTTCCTTCCTTTCTAAGACTGAATTATATTCCATTGGTAGAGTCAGATTTAAATTTTTTTTTTATTTATTTTTTATTTATTTTTAATTTTTGACAGGCAGAGTGGACAGTGAGAGAGAGACAGAGAGAAAGGTCTTACTTTTCCGTTGGTTCACCCCCCCAAATGACTGCTGTGGCCTGTGCACTGCGCTGATCCGAATCTAGGAGCCAGGTGCTTCTCCTGGTCTCCCATGTGGGTGCAGGGCCCAAGGACTTGGGCCATCCTCCACTGCACTCCTGGGCCACAGCAGAGAGCTGGACTGGAAGAGGAGCAACTGGGACAGAATCTGGCACCCCGACCAGACTAGAACCCGGGGTGCCAGCACCACAGGTGGAGGATTAGCCTATTGAGCCGCAGCGCCGGCCATTAAATTTTTTTTTTTTTTTTTTTTTTAGTTTGAAAGCCAGAGCGAAAGAGAGCAGATAGATGTAGAAATATTCTGCCCATTGGTTCTCTCCCCCGCAATGGCTGCAACAACACCCAGGGCTGGGCCAAACCAAATCCAGGAGCTAGGAGCTTCATCCATGGGGGTGCTGAGGCCCTTGTACTTGGGCCATCTTCCACTGTTTTCCTAGGCACACCAGCAGGGCACTGGATAGTAAGTGGAGCTGCCAGGACTCAAAGCAGTGCTCATTTGCAATGCTGGCGTTTGCAGGTGGCGGCTTAATCCACTGTACTCTGTTGCTGGCCCCAGAAGCCTGGAACTTAATCTGGGTCTCCTACATGGCTGGTAGCATCCAAGTAAATGAGCCATCACTTGCTTCTTTCTGTTACTCACCAGCAGGAAGCTATTATGGGAAGCAGAGCTGGGACTAAAATGCAAGCATTCCAGTATGTCTTGTTAACGTGTCAGAACTTGGGGATATGAGCATACTGCTGCACCAAACCTCCACCCCAATAACTTTACATGGAGAATACATGAATACAAAGTATTCAGTATATACTGAATCATATACAAATATTAAAATAACTTTGTCTGTTTCTTCTTTGTTTTGTAATTGTGGCTACTAGAATATTTTTAATCATGTGGAAAGTGTGTATATGAAAAAGCTGTGCATCAATTTTTTTTTAAGATTTATTTACTTATTTGAAAGGCAGAGATACAGAGAGGGAGAAACAGAGGCAGAGAGGGAATGAGAGAGAGGGAGAAACTTCCATTTGCTGGTTCACTTCCTAAATGGCCACAACAGCCAGGGCTCTGTCAGGTTGAAGCCAGGAGTTGCCTCTGGGTCTCCCATATGGGTGCAGGGGCCCAAACACTCAGGCCTTCTCCTTCGGCTTTCCCAGGCTCATTAGCAGGGAGCTGGATCAGAAGAGCAGCCTGGACTTGAACTGGCAGCAATATGGGAATCTGGTACTGCAGGTGGCAACTTTACCACAGCACTGGCCCCACTATGCATGTTGCATGGATTTAAAAATTTATTCTGCACAAAAATAAACTTCTATTTACATTCTGTTTTTCATTAACTTTTTGAGGCAGCCCCCTCCCTCTCCTACCGCATAATGAAAACCTGATTGCAAAAACTCCTTCTCTCTACGTTGCAATTTTTTTATGTCAAATAAACCTTCATGCTTGCTTCTGCCTTTAGCATTCATGTCCATTTTTCATTATAAGACGATTTCCTGAATGGAAACATCTGTTCCCTGTTACTGTGAAAGGCTGGGCTGTCCTATGGCAACTTGTTTGCTGTTTGGGCTTGGGTATTTTGTTTTCTGTCTTGTTAATGTGTTAGCTTGGTGGCTTCCCTTACCGTGTTAATTGCTGTGTCTGGGGAAGGCAGAGGGCTGGCTGCCTGACAACAGTGAGGGCTCAGGAGATGTGTTAATGTGCTTGCAGAATCAAGAGAGATCTTCCTTCCTTTGCTTTTGATTGGACAATGCTGCCTTGCACAACTTCTCCTGTTTAGTGTGGTTCTTACATTTTGAGAGATTTTTTCACTCAAAGCAGTCAGGAATCCTGGGCTTACCTGGCTCATGTGACAGTGTAACAGGCCTAGACCAGGTGTGATTCCTTTCAGAATCTGATAGCTGCATACCTTTTTCCTTCTTTCTTTTAGATTTATTTATTTGAAGGGTAGAGTTACTGGGAGAGAAAGTGGGATCTTCCATTTGCTGGTTCACTACCCAGATAGCCTCAATACCCAGAGCTGGAATGATCTGAAGCCAGGAGCTTTGTCCTGGTCTCCCATGTGGGTGCAGGGGACCAAGCACTTGGGCCATCTCCTGCTTCTTTCCCAGGCCGTTAACAGGGAACTGGATTGGAAGTGGGTAGCCAGGATGCAGGCCCTGTAGGCAGAGGCTTAGCCTACTATGCTACATGCTGGCACCTGCCCCATACCTTCTTGAGGGAGCATGTGGGGGACTCAGGAGGGAATTAAAAAATGTCAGGAAGGGCTCCTGGCTTCAGATTGGCGCAGCTACAACTGTTGTGGCCATCTGGGGAGTGAGCCAGCAGATGGAAGACCTCTCTCTGCCTCTCAAATACATTACATTAAAAAAAGAAAAGAAATGTCAGGAGGGGGAGAGGAAGAGGTAAGGTAAGGAGGCATATGTTTGTTGTGACTATACTTCAGTAGCTCATGCCAGAGGTGTTCATGATGCAATAACTATTCCCACTACTCTGGTCAAGAGCAAAATTAAGGCTTCTCCCTGGAGAGCAAGTTGGGCAGAAGCATTTGTCTTATAAGGTTTTTATTTTGGAATAATCTTAGATTCACAGAACATTTGCAGATTGCACAGGGAGCTTCTTTACCAAGTTTATCTAACCCTATAGTCAGATAACCACGGCACATTTATTTCCCCCAAATTTAATATTATTCAAGCACATTTATTAAAACTAAGAAATTGGTATATTAAGACTATAGCTTATCTGATTTCACCAATTTCTCCAGCAATGTCTTTTTTTTTTTTTTTCCAGCAATGTCCTTTGGCTGTTCTTGAACACAGTCCAGAATCACATTTAGCAAATGAGCATTTTATATACTACGATCTTGATCCTTTACCATTATCATTAGAAAGATTTGGCATCCAGGCTTTGAGATCTGTGTGCACGAGGTATGTCTAATTCACGTATAAAAGTGTATTCTTACAGGCAGTGGCCATCAGGGACAGTTAGGGTGGTGGAATGGGTGACTTCCGGGAATGCCTGTATTCCTCGCCCCGCCAGTTAGTTATCACTGAGTTGTCAGTTTCGGCGCTGAAGGAGCCCTCGCTCCCCGGCGAACCGTGCGGTCTTAGGAGACTAGTTCTAGCCGGCTGTGACAGCATCTGGGGTTGTGGCTGGCGACGTGGGGAAGGCGCCAACCGATCTGGCTCGGGTGATTCGGTGATTATCTTGGCGATTGTTAGCCCCGGAGCCGTCCGTCAGCGCGGCGCGTACTCATCTGCTTGTCTGAGGCGAGCCGGTGCTGGCCTTTCTCCCGCGCGGGCACCGTTACGGAGTGGCCTGATGTTGCTCTCCTTCAGAAACAGCCTCGCCTGACCGCCCACGTCCTGCGGAATCGGCTGCGTTCCGGCATGGCGAGGAGCCCGCCCTTCCCTGAGCCACGCTCAGATGGGACACGGCTCCGCGGCCCCACGCAGACGCCGGGCGCCACACGGGCACGCCGGCAGACCCGAGCGCTCCGGCAGGCCCGCGGGCGGCTCCAGCGCTCCCTCAGCGCCGCCTCGCCCTGCAGGCGGGCTCGCGCATGCGCCGCCGCAGCCCGCCCCGCGGCGCGCGCGTCACAATGGCGCCGGCGTGGAGGCCGAGCTGCGCGCGCAAGCGGGCCCCGGAGGGCGGCCGTTCGCTCGGTGGGCGCGGGCCCGCGGGCCGGGCACGCCGGGAGCCGGAAGTCCCCTGACTGACTGACGGGCTGGCGGGCTGGCGCCCGACACCGCCCCTCGGAGCCCCGCCCAGGGCGCGCCGCGGTCTCCATGGTAACGGTAAACAAGCGCTCGGGCTCACTGGCGGCTGCTGAGTCCCCGGTGTCGCGGCCTCCTCTAGGTAGGTGCTGGAGCCGGAGCGTGGCCCGGTGGGGGCGGCGGTCCCAATCCCTGCACTGGCCCCGCCGCGGGTGTTGCCTGCGCGGCTGGTATCGGGAGTGGGCGAGGCGGGGCCCGAGGGCGAGGGTCGCGCTCCCCGCTCTGCTCGGCCTTGGCTCTGTGGGGGAGCGGCCGGCATGGCGGGGCCGGACGTGGTGGCGCCGCCCGCGGCTGGGGATTGCGGGCCCCAGGGAGCTGGCCCCAGTGGGGAGGGGCCGCTCCGTTTACCCTGCGGGAATGGAGGCCAGGGGACCTACTCCAGGACGGGTGGGCGGGCGTGTGAGGGCCTGCAGGGACCACCGGCCTGCACCCTCTGCACGGACTGCCAGCGGTGCCGTCGAGAAAAGAGGTTCTTGTAGTTACCTCTTTTAAAAGGAAGGCAGACTGAATTCAAGTGGGGGGCGGGGCATGACAGGGACCACGGCACTGGGGGACCATTGCAGTGTGGGGGGGAGATTGGACTCCTGTTTTTCTTCTTAATTTTAAAAAGTGACCCATGTTCATCTACTTGAAAACTCTTGAGAGAGAGACGGATACCAAGATCGAGATCTATTCAGTGACACGCTTGCCAAATGGCCAGGCCGTAGCCAGGAGCCCAGACCTCCATCCCAGAGTCCTGACAGCGGCGGCTGTGGGAATCCAGAGCTTCCAGCTAGACTTAATCCAGTTTCTTATCTTCCCTAGTGAGGGGTCAGATGGGTTAATAGGTAGTCAGGGAGGTCCCAGTGGAATTTGGGGTGTAAAACGTTTGCTCCCTTCCCAGTTTGCAAGAACAGGCCGCCCTCCTTCAGAACCTCCACGTTTACCATGAGAATAGACAGGGAGCTCACAGGTTCTTGTGAAACAAGTTACCTGCCCCACCCTTCTAGATAGGGTAAAGAATTGTAAATCAGGGCTTTGGATAGGTTTTTGTCCCCCCCTGGTAACTGAATGCAGTCTGATGGTCTAGTTCTTGGTCTGTGCCACTCTGGCTGGGGGTCTTTGACTAATAAATCGTTTCAATCTCTGCTTGGAAATTCTTCTTCCAAGTAACAATAATTTCTCTGCCGCTATTTTCCCATAACACTCTCATGTAAGAACACAATCAGGAGACATAGATAAAGGTGAACAAAATAGCAGGATGAATCAAAACACAAGGCACATTGAAGAGTGCGCCAATCTCATGACAGAGAATTTTCTCCACCAAAGATAGGGTTGACCTTTTAATAGAATAAGGTGTGTATGGTTTTCCCACAACGCTGGTCCTCCAGATTTACTAAATTTTTGAAGATTTATTTATTTATTTTATAAGGAATCTGGATGCCCGTGTCACATGTGGCCCCACATTGCTGGCCTCCAGATGTCACTATATTTATTTGGTTTGAAATATTTCCTCCTTGATTTCATTTGCTTCCCGGTCTTTTCTGTTGCCTGTTCATGGAATAGTTAACCATTTTTTTTTCCTCCAGTCATATCCTTAAATTTTTAAAAAATTCTATTTATGTATTTGAAAGCAGAGTGAGAGAGCGAGATCTTCCATCGCTGGTTTACTCTGCAAATGTCTGTGACATCTGAGCCTGGGCCAGGATGAAGCCAGGAGCCAGAAACTCCATCCTGGTCTCCCACGTGGGTGGCAGAGGCCCAAGGGTTGGGCCATCTCCTGCCTTCCACAGATGCACTTTGGCAGGAAGCTGTATCAGGAGCTGAGTAGCTGGGACTCAAACCAGTGCTCTAATGGGGGATGTGGGCATCCCAGGTGGCAGCTTAACCCACTGCACCATAATGCCTGCTCCATCTGGCCATATCCTTGTATACATTGTATACTGATTCCTTTTAAACTCATTTGGGAAAGAATTTGAATTTTTAGTTTAGGATGAGTCCAGGGCTTTGTGTTAGGCTTCATATATTTCCTTTATGATCAAATTTTCTTTCTTTCCTTTTTTTTCCCCCAATTTTCTTATTTACTTATTTGAAAGTCAAAGTTAGAGGGAGAGATAGAGAGAGGGGGAGAGATCTTCTATCTGCTGGTTCACTCCCCAAATGGCTGCAGTGGCCAGGATTAGGCCAGGCCAAAGCCAGGAGCCTGGAGCTTCATCCGGGTCTTCTGCTGCTTTCCCAGGCCATTAGCAGGGAGCTGGATTGGAAGCCGAGCAGCCTGGACTTGAACTAGCATTCATATGAGATGCCAGCATTGCAGACAGCAGCTTAACCTGTGGATCAAGATTTTTGTATGTAGCTTTTTCTCCCACATTTTAAAAAGAGATTTATTTGTTTGTTTGAAAGTCAGAGTCACAGACGGAGATGGAGAGCCAGAGAGCGAGCTTCCGTCTTCTGGTTCACTCCCCTGATGGCCACAACGGCCAGGGCTGGGCCAGGCCAAAGCCAGAGGGGCCCAAGCACGTGGGTCATCCTTTGCTACACCTCAGGGGCCACCAGCAGGGAGTTGGATCTGAAGTGGAGCAGCTGGGACGTGAGTAGCCAGGACACGAACTGGCACCCGCATGGGATACCAGCATTGGTGGTGGCAGCTCTACTAACTGTGCCACAGTGTCGGCCCTTCTTATCTTAAAAATAAGAGATATGCCCTTATAGACCTTTGGTAGGATTCTAAAATGGTAATAGCCACTCTAGAAAGCATTATAATGGTTCCTCAAAAATTAAAAATATAATTGCAATGTAATTCAGCAATACTACTTATAGTGATATATCTTAAAAAAATGAAAGGAGACAGGCAAATATTTTGTATGCCCATAGCAGTGTTATTCACAGTTGTGAAAGTGAAAGTAACCCAGGAGTTCATTAATAGATGAATAGATACACAGAATGTTACATACATAAAATGGAGTATTATTCCGCTTTGTATATATGCTAAAAACATTTATAGTTTTTACTGTGTATGTTTGTTTATTTTAAGGATTTATTTACTTATTTGAAAGAGTTATACTAAGAGAGAAGGAGAGGCAGAGAGAGGTCTTCCATCTGCTAGTTCACTTCCCAATTGGCCACAATGGCCGGAGCTGGGCCGATCTGAAGCCAGGAGCCAGGACCTTTTTCCAAGTCTCCCGTGCATGTGCAGGGGCCCAAGGACTTGGGCCATCTTCTACTGCTTTCCCAGGCATAGCAAAGAGCTGGATCAGAAGTAGAGCAGCTGGGACTTGAACCAGTGCCCATATGGGATGCTGGCACTGCATCTGGCAGCTTTACCCATTTCTCTACAGCGCCTGCCCCACTGTGTATGTTTATATATGAATTAAACAATATGTTTTCCTCAGTGCCTACATTTGTTAATCAGTGCTATCTTATAAGAATTATTGCAGGTCCAGTGGTAATTTTGGCTGTTTTATAACCTTTCATGTAGTAAGTGGGCCACATGCTTCAGCAGTGTACTGTTTGCAGTATGGGATATTACAGTGGTGCTTTGCACCAGCACCTGTCTCCTGGGGCACATATGCCAGACTTCCTTCTGGCTGTGTACCTGTGCCATAGGTATAGGACCATAGGATTTGTCCACGTTCTGCTTCATAACACCAGGATAGATTCCAAAGCAGTTGTGCCAGCCCACCCAGTGGTACTGCTGTATCATACAGGAGGCATACATGTAACTATGAAATATAACCATGGGACCGGCCTTGAGGCGCAGAGGCCCAAGCCGCTGTCTGCATGGCCAGCATCCCACAGGAACTCTGGTTTGAGTCTCTGCTGCTCCATTTCTTTCTTTCTTTTCTTTTCTTTTTTTTTTTTTTTTAAGATTTTATTTATTGAGAGAGAGTTACAGAGAGAAAGGTCTTCCCTCCATTGGTTCACTCTCCAAATGGCTACAACCTCTGTAGTCATTGTAGCTGGACTGACTGATCTGGTGAGCTCGTTTGCTATGTCTGTGTCTCTTTTTGAAATGTGAACTATTTTGTTCTTTTAAAAAAGTGGCTGTTGAGTTTCGATGATGCTTCATTATCGTTTCTGAATTACAAGCCCAGACATGGATTTGCATATATTTTCCTCTGGCATGTACTTTAACTTTTCTGAACAGAAAAAAAAAAGTCAGGTTTATCTACTTCTCCTTTTCTGGATCATGCACTTTTTTTTAAAAAATATTTATTTATTTGAAAGAGTTACAGGGTGGTAGGGGAGAGAAAGAGAAGGGTCTTCCATCTGCTGGTTCATTCCCTGAATGGCCACCATTGCCAGAGCTAAGCTGATCCGAAGCCAGGAGCCAGAAGCTGCTTCTGGACCTCCCACATGGTTGTAGGGGCCTAAGTACTTGGGCCATCTTCCATTGCTTTCCCAGGCTAATTAGCAGAGAGCTGGATTGGAAGAGGAGCAGCCAGGACATGAATCAGCACCCATATGGAATGTTGGCACTGCAGGTGGAAGTTTAACCTTCCATGTCATAGGGCCGGCTCCAATGGTATTATAAATTTTTTTCTTTTAAAAATACATTTATTTATTTGAAAGAGTTAAAGAGAATGAGAGAGAGAGAGGATATTATACCTTAGATTTCCACATGTTCTATTGGTGTTATACAGAAAAATTATTCATTTTTGTAGTTGATCTCATATTCTACTGTGAAGAGTCATGCTGGAAATTGAGGGTGGAAAATACTCCCCCCGAAAGTTTTCCTTAGCAAGGCCACAAGTGCTTGCCTGCCCACTCCTTGGGAGCTTCCAGTCTTATCATGAAAATAGCAAGGGAGTGGGGGCTCCACCCTTCTGAGCTCCCAGTTTATTGTGAAAACAAATTAGGTGTCTTACCTCTGGGATGGCTCTTTTGTTCTATCCTGAGTGAGCCTGACAGGGTCAAGGATTGCAAATCAGGTCTTTTGATAGGTTTTGTCCCCTGTCTTGTACCTGAATGTCAATCAAAACTGTGCTTTAGAGCTGGCACCCTGGCTCAACAGGCTAATCCTCTGCCTTGGGGCGCCGGCACACCGGGTTCTAGTCCCGGTCAGAGCACTGGATTCTATCCCGGTTGCCCCTCTTCCAGGCCAGCTCTCTGCTATGGCCCAGGAGTGCAGTGGAGGATGGCCCAAGTGCTTGGGCCCTGCACCCCATGGGAGACCAGGAGAAGCACCTGGCTCCTGCCTTCGGATCAGCACGGTGCCCTGGCCGCAGCGCGCCGACCTTGGAGGCCATTGGAGGGTGAACCAATGGCAAAAAGGAAGACCTTTCTGTCTGTCTCTCTCTCTCACTGTCCACTCTGCCTGTCAAAAAAAAAATTAAAAAACAAAAAAACAACTGTGCTTAAAACCTGCCAGAGACCACTTGGGGGTGGATTTTGCTCTCTTGGAAGCCCCCCACCCATGCTGCTCTGGCTGGAGGTCTTTGAGTCTATTAAATCTTGCTTTTAAATCTCCGCTTGTCTGCTTGGAAATTCTATGTGAGACAAAGAACCGAGGTAATATCTTCTCCGCCATAACACTGTGACCGTGGTTATCATAGAAGCTCTAGGTTTTTCTTTTTGGTATATTTCTTGAGATTTCCGTGTAGCAGACCTGGACATCAGCACATAGGGGTTATTTTACTTCTGCTCCAATCCATACTCCTTTTATTTCCTCTTCCATTGATTTAAAATGCAATGCCCAGAAAAAAGAAGAGCTTGTTCCCAGTTTAGGGAAATGTACAGTGTTTTTTTTTTTTCCCAGTGTGATGCCAGCTGTAGTATTTTTAAGGTTTTCAAAAATATTTTTAAGGTTTATTTTTATTTGAAAGGCAGAGCAACTCAGAGAGAAAGAGAGATCTTTTCATCTGCTGGTTTGAAAATACCTCTAACAGCTGGGCCTGGACCAGGCCTGAAGCCAGGAACCAGGAACTCCCAACTGGGTGTCCCCTGTGGGTGGCAGGGTCCCCAGGTACTTGGATCACAATCTGCTACCTCCCAGGAAGCCGGATAGCAGCAATGGACTTGATCCCAGACAAACGGAAATGGGGGTGCAGGCTTCCTAAGTAGCCACTTAAGCTGCTTCCTCAAAACTCGCCTCCCCTCCAGCTGTAGTGTTTGTTGATGCTTTTTAGCCAAGTTGAGCTGGCTCTCCTCAGTTTGTTTTTCTGCGGTGATCATTTTATTGTAAAAAGTGTGATTTGGCAACAGCCAAATGGAAGGACACAGAACTTCTGTGCCCTCTCTGGCACAATATCAAGTGCTCCTGTGTTTGCCAGCCTGCAGGCTACTCCCCCTCCCCCCCCCCACACACACTGTTTCTAACTTGGTAAAGGTGAACAACCCTGACAATGGTCACGCCATTTTAACTACCCCAGCACCATCTTAGGCAACTCTAGTAAAACATTTCCTGGAATTTGGGCCGAAACCATAAGTCATGGGCAGGCAGCTAACGGCGCCCGATAAACAGGAACAGGCACGGAAAGTACCCAGTTGCCCCTTATCTGTGGGTCTGGGCAGATGGCAAAAGTATGCAAAGTATTCCCTGCGTGCCCCCACCCCATTATCTTATCAACCCTGTAACCATGTGTCTTCTGCTTCTGTACTCCCGCTTTTGCAATCCCCCAGGTATATAAGTGCCCCCCAGATACTACTACGCACGCCTCTCTCCTGCCTCCTGCTGCGTCGGGTCTGGAGACGGCGTCCGCGAGCACTCGTGAAATAAAGCCGCCTCTTGCATTTACATCGTCTAGTCTGAGGATTTTTGAGTCTGGGGTCGCGATCTAAAGGACCCAGCGGGGCTCAGGGTCCTTCCTCTGGAGGTCCCACCGAGATTAAACGACCCACGACTCAAGCCCTCAAAAGGCCAGCCGGAGGTAAGGTAATCCCCCTCTCTGTAAGTGTCGTGATTAGCGGCGCCTTCTGAGATTGTGCCTGTACAGGACCTGTATCTGTATCGGACCAGTGGGGGAGACAGACGTGTCCTGAGACCCCTGGTCTTACCCTGGGGGACGCTCCAGCGGTGGTCTGGGGAAAGGAGAGAGACCACGTCTTTCTCCTTCCCGGGGAGAGCCTGGCCAGCCGGCCGCTCCCATCTGAATTATTAGTTTCACTTTTACGCCTGTCTGTAGTCGCGCGACTTGTATTGTTCGTCTTGTGTGTATCTGTGTTTCTTGGTCTTTATTTCGTTTTCTTCCATCCTTCCCCGGCCATGGGGCAGCAATTAACCACCCCGTTGAGCCTCACTTTAGGTCATTGGAAAGAGGTCCAGGAGCGTGCACGCAGTCTTTCGGTGGAAATCAAGAAGAAAAAATGGGTCACTCTCAGTTCCACAGAGTGGCCGACTCATGGGGCCGGGTGGCCGGAGGATGGAACCTTTAACCCAAATGTTATCTTGCAGGTGAAAGATCGTGTTTGTCAAACCGGACCACAGGGGCTCCCTGACCAGGTACCCTATATCACCGTCTGGGAGGACTTGGTTCGGAACCCTCCTGTGTGGGTTAAGCCCTTCCTCTCACCGACTCCGTCCGCGGAGGGGAAATCTCAACCTAAGCCTCCCCCTCCTTCCCCGACGACACCCTTGATCCCCCTTCCTTCCCACCTGCCCACTGCCCTCCCCGCGCCTGCTAAGCCGGAGGACCCTTCCCCGGTATCCTCACTTTACCCACTGGAGGAACTTTCAAAAGCAAAATCCCAAAACCCCCCTGTCCTGCAGGGAGGACAGGAGGATCTGTGGTTGTTAGAACCCCCGCCCCCATACGCTCGCCCCGCTCCTGAGGGGCCGGCTCCCTCTGCCCCGTCCCCAGATTGGACCATACAAGAAGAGGAGGTTCTGCCTCCCGCAGAGCCATCTTCACCGACATTGAGTCACCGCTTGCGGCTGTGCCGCGAGCGAGGCAGAGGGATGGAGGACACCTGGTCGTCTCATGCCCTGCCCCTCCGTTCGGTGGCCGGCCAAATCCAGTATTGGCCCTTCTCAGCCTCTGACTTGTATAACTGGAAAACTCATAACCCCCCGTTTTCCCAAGACCCCCAGGCCCTGACGGGGCTAATTGAATCCATCTTACTAACCCATCGCCCACTTGGGATGACTGTCAGCAGCTTTGACAGACGCTTCTCACCACCGAGGAGAGGCAGCGAGTCTTCCTGGAGGCCCGCAAAAATGTGCCAGGAAACGATGGCCGGCCCACTCTGTTGCCCAATGAAATCGATGCGGCGTTCCCACTAACTCGCCCGGACTGGGATTTCAACACGGTGGCTGGTAGGGAACATCTCCGTCTCTATCGCCAGATTCCCCTGACAGGTCTCAGAGGGGCCGGGAGGCGCCCCACTAATTTGGCTAAGGTATGTGCTATTATGCAGGGAAGTGAGGAGACCCCGGCAGAATTTTTAGAAAGATTAATGGAAGGATATCGAATGTACACACCCTTCGACCCTCAGGCCCCCGACCGGCAAGCTGAGGTAATAATGTCCTTCATTGGACAATCGGCACCGGACATTCGAGTTAAACTACAGAGGCTGGAGGGATTACAGGGCTACACCCTGCCGGATTTGGTAAAAGAGGCAGAAAAAAATTTCAATAAAAGAGAAACGCAGGAGGAGAGGGAAGAAAGAATATGCAGGGAACAGGAGAGCAGACAAGACCAGAGGGACAGGAAACGAAATAAGGAACTAAGTAAGATCTTGGCCACCGTAGTTGCAGGGTCAGAACAGGCCAGGCCTAGACAAGGCAGGGACCCGGGAGACCGGCGTAGACTGTGAGTGGAGCGTGACCAATGCGCCTACTGCAAGGAGAAGGGACATTGGGCAAAAGATTGTCCCAACAAGAAACAACGGGGGGGCCAAAGAAGACCCGTCCCGGTACTATCACTCGAGGATGGAGATTAGGGGAGTCAGGGCCAGGAGCCTCCCCCTGAGCCCCGGGTAACCCTTAAAGTGGGAGGCCGACCGGTCACGTTCCTGGTCGACACTGGGGCCCAACATTCAGTTCTTACCAGTGCTGAGGGGCCGTTAAGTGCCAAGACATCTTGGGTACAGGGAGCCACTGGAGGAAAATTATATCGGTGGACAACGGAGTGTAAGGTCCACCTGGCCATGGGGCAGGTGACCCACTCCTTTTTTGCTGGTGCCGGATTGCCCCTATCCCTTGTTGGGGAGGGACCTCCTCTCGAAGGTCGGGGCGCAGATCCACTTTCAAGACAAAGGGGCTACAGTGACCGGCCCTACAGGCCAACCCTTCCACGTGCTGACTCTCCGGCTGGAGGACGAGCACTGCCTCCACGAAAGCCCTCCAACCCCCCGGAACAGTCCCGAGTGGCTTGCTAAGTTTCCCACAGCCTGGGCAGAAACGGCAGGGGTAGGACTGGCTGTTAGGCGGCCCCCGCTGATAGTGACTCTGAAGCCCGCGGCTACTCCCGTGTCTATCCGCCAATACCTCATGGCTAAGGAAGCTAAGGACGGGATCTGGCCCCACATACAAAGATTGCTACAGCTGGGCATATTAAAGCCTTGCCAGTCACCTTGGAACACTCCCCTGCTGCCGGTCAAAAAGCCCGGCTCTAATGATTACAGGCCTGTACAAGATCTGAGGGAAGTAAATCGTAGGGCTGAGGACATTCACCCCACGGTCCCTAACCCTTATAATCTACTCAGTACCTTGCCTCCAAGCCATGCCTGGTACTCAGTTCTTGATTTAAAGGATGCCTTCTTCTGCCTGAGGCTGAGCCCACAGAGTCAGCCCATCTTCGCCTTCGAATGGAAGGACCCCGAAACCGGATTTTCGGGACAATTGACTTGGACCAGGCTACCCCAAGGATTCAAAAATTCTCCCACGCTGTTTGATGAGGCTCTCCACCAGGACTTGGCGGACTTCCGGGTAAGCCGTCCAGAGCTGATCTTATTACAGTATGTGGACGACCTACTGCTGGCAGCAGAGACAGAACAGAGCTGCATCAAAGGGACCGAGGCTCTGCTCCAAAAACTGGGTGAGTTGGGATACAGGGCCTCTGCAAAGAAGGCTCAACTCTGCACCCGACGTGTAACCTACCTGGGATATGTACTGGAGGGAGGCCGGAGGTGGCTTCCAGAAGGGCGTAAGCAAGCCGTGGCACTCATCCCACCACCTAAGAACGCCCGCCAACTCAGGGAGTTCCTGGGTAGTGCCGGCTTCTGCCGCCTCTGGATACCGGGATTTGCTGAAATGGCGGCCCCTCTTTACCCCCTCACGAGAGCAAATTCCCCTTTCATATGGAGCCAGGAACAGCAGTTAGCATTTGATAAGATCAAACGGGCCCTACTGGAAGCCCCAGCGCTGAGCCTTCCCGACCCGGTCAAACCGTTCACCTTGTACGTGGATGAAAATGGGGGCATAGCGAAAGGAGTCCTAACCCAGAGGCTGGGACCCTGGAGGAGACCTGTAGCATATTTTTCAAAAAAACTGGACAATGTTGCTACCGGATGGCCGCCCTGTCTCCGCATGATTGTGGCAGTGGCTGTCCTGGTAAGAGACTCGGACAAGTTAACTTTGGGCCAGCCCCTGACCATAGTGGCGCCCCATGCCATAGAGACAGTCGTCCGCCAGCCCCCGGACAGGTGGTTATCTAACGCCAGAATTACCCATCATCAAACCGTGCTACTCAGCCCTGAGAAGATTCATTTTGGGACTCCTGCCTTGCTCAATCCTGCCACCCTGCTCCCGAAGCCCGGAACTGAGTCGCAGGTCAGTCATGACTGTCACCAAGTGCTGGCTGAAGCGCATGGAACCCGGGAAGATTTAACAGACCTGCCCATGCCAGACGCGGAGCATACCTGGTACACTGATGGGAGCAGCTTCCTACACCAAGGTGAGAGAAGGGCGGGGGCAGCGGTGGTGGATGGAAAGACTGTTATCTGGGCCTCGGCCCTAACACCAGGGACTTCAGCTCAAAGGGCCGAACTCGTGGCACTAACCCAGGCTCTCCGGGCGGCCGAGGGAAAGAAGGTAAATATCTACACCGACAGCCGCTACGCGTTTGCCACGGCCCATATCCACGGGGAGATATATCGTAGAAGGGGGTTACTGACTTCAGGAGGAAAAGACATTAAAAACAAACTGGAGATCCTCGACCTCCTACAAGCCCTCCACCTCCCAAAGAGGCTGAGCATCATCCATTGCCCAGGCCATCAGAAAGGCGAGGACCCGGTAGCAAAAGGCAACCGGATGGCGGATGAGGTGGCCAAGACAGTTGCCCTAAAAGAACCAATACTAACAGTACACTCTTCCAAGACTTCCCCTACCTCTCGTGACCAAGCGGGTGGACATATTCGGATGGAGACGTAAACGCCATCCTAAGGTTAGGGGGAAGGTATGACGAACAGGAGAAGGCTTGGAGAATTCAGAACAAGATAGTCCTGTCGAAGAAAGTGGCCAGAGACATAGTGAGTGACCTTCACCGATGGACTCATTTAGGATACAAAAAGCTAAAAACCTTGTTAAAAAGAGAGGAGCAGACCCACTTCATAATAGGATTGGACACATTGGTCAAACAGGTAACAGAATCTTGTGTCCCGTGCGCAAAGGTAAATCCAAAACGCCTTAAGATGCGGAAGGGGCGAGAGTGCGCGGGACCAGGCCCGGAACAAACTGGGAAATTGATTTCACTGAGATTCGCCCCGGCAGGTATGGGATTAAATATCTGTTAGTGTTTGTAGACACCTTTTCTGGTTGGACTGAAGCTTTCCCGGTAAAGAAGGAGACGGCACAGGTGGTCGTCAAGAAAATTTTTGAAGAAATCTTCCCGCGGTTTGGCCTTCCCAAGGTATTGGGGTCCGACAATGGGCCAGCTTTTGTCTCCCGGGTAAGTCAGTTGGTGGCCAAGGTACTGGGGATTGATTGGAAATTACATTGTGCGTATAGACCCCAGAGTTCAGGACAGGTAGAACGTATGAACCGAACCATAAAAGAGACCTTAACTAAATTAATAATGGAGACTGGCACTAGAGACTGGGTCGAGTTACTACCGATGGCCTTGTTTAGGGCTTGTAACACCCCTTCTGTCTTCGGGTTAACTCCATATGAAATACTCTACGGAGGGCCTCCCCCAGTTGCCGATTTACTAGGACCTAGTATTGACTCTTATGCCACTTCCCCCAGCCTGCAGACCCGACTGAAAGCTCTGCAGCTGATCCAGAGACAAGTCTGGAAGCCTCTGGCTGCAGTATATCAGTCCAAGTGTCCGGTGGTGCCTCACCCGTTCCAGATTGGAGACTCCGTCTATATCCGCAGACATCAGTCCAAAACCCTCGAGCCGCGTTGGAAGGGCCCTTACACCGTTCTGCTGACAACCCCCACCGCGGTAAAAGTCGACGGAATCGCCGCCTGGGTCCACGCGTCCCATGTGAAGCGAGCCCTACCGGAGGAGGACAAAACTCAGGACGATTGCCCCGCTGACCGGACAGTATGGAAGGCACAACGCACTCAAAACCCACTCAAGATAAGACTCTTAAAGACTGTTTAGTACTTGTAATACTTTTGATTTTTCTTACCCCAATTATGGGCAGCCCACCCGCCCCAAAAAGGCTCACGTGGCAGGTGAAATCTGGTACCACTGATGTCGTGTGGTCCGTTACCCACGTGGCCCCTTCTGGGACATGGTGGCCTTCCTTGCACCCTGATGTGTGTCAGTTGGTAGCAGGGATAGACACCTGGGATATACCGGACTGGAGCCCAGCCGAAATCTCCAAGGAAGGAGTCTCCGCCAGCGCCGCTGGAGGGTGGATTCCCATGGTCTCCGGCGGTGCTGGGTGGCTTGGGTGCAGATATAACACAAAAAGGTGCCAGTTACAACAACAAGAGTTTTACGTGTGCCCTAGGGATGGCAGGTCTACGGCAGACACGTTTCGGTGCGGGGGGCCAGAATCCTACTACTGTAAGGCCTGGGGGTGCGAAACTACTGGAGCAGCCTATTGGAGGCCGTTTTCCCGAGATAGTTGGATCTCTGTGGGTCGTAATTTCACCCCGGGAACAGAGCCCTCCTGTTCTATGCCCCTAAACATTACCTTCACAGAACAGGGGAAGAAGGCCAGCATTGCCGACTGGCAACAGGGAAGGACTTGGGGTTTAAGGTTTTATATTTCTGGCTACGATCCTGGGTTCCTATTTAAAATTCAACTTAGAGAGGAAGCTCTCTCTCAGTCTATAGGCCCCAACCTAGTGTTGGCGGATCAAAGGCCTGTGACTAGGGATACCCTCCCGAGACCCCAGAACCGACCCCCAGCCTCTCCACCCTCCCTGAGGCCAAGGGCAACTGTGAGTTCTAACCCGTCTCCTACTCCATTGCCGGGCACGGGAGACCGCCTCTTAAAACCTAATAAGAGGGGCCTACCAGGCCCTTAATCACACGGACCCTTCCAAGGTCCAGAGCTGCTGGCTGTGCCTCAATCCTCGCCCTCCTTATTATGAGGGCATCGCTCTACCTTATAACCTCTCAAATATAAAGAATGTTTCTTCACCCCAGCCCTCTGTCAAGGAAACGACCACCGACTGACTCTGACCCAGGTTCAGGGACAGGGCCTCTGTATAGGGACAATGCCCCCCAATTTCCAGCTATGTAATAACTCTGTGTCGGTTTTTCCAGGAGATTACTATTTGCCGGCACCTAATGGAACTTACTGGGCTTGTAGTACTGGACTGACCCCATGTGTGCATGCCGGGGTTTTTAATCAAACTCGAGACTACTGTGTATTAGTACAGGTCTGGCCCCGTATAACGTACCATTCTGACAAGTCAGTTCTTCAGTTCTTTGAGTCGCCCCTACATCAGGCCAAGCGGGAGCCTGTCTCTCTGACACTGGCCATGCTCCTGGGTCTGGGCGGCATCACAGCTGGAATAGCAACAAGCACTACCGCTGTAATACGTGCAGACCAGTACTTGTCCCTGCATCAGGCCATGAATGACGACCTGCGCGCCCTTGAACAATCAGTTAGGGCATCAAAGGAGTCCCTGACCTCCCTCTCGGAAGTAGTCCTGCAAAACCGAAGGGGGTTGGACCTTGTGCTCCTTAAGGAAGGAGGGCTCTGTGCAGCGCTGAGGGAAGAGTGCTGCTTCTATGCCGATCAAACTGGGGTAGTAACTGAGACCCTGGATAAACTCCGAGAAAGACTGGACAGAAGGCGACGGGAATTGGAGTCACAGCAGGGCTGGTACGAGAGTATCTGGAAACGTTCCCCCTGGTCCACGACCCTATTCTCCTCTCTTATAGGCCCCATCTTTCTGCTAATATTGATCCTGACACTTGGCCCCTGCCTTTTTAACCGATTGACAGTTTGTCAGGGATGGGCTGTCACGCGTTCAGGCCATGGTCCTGACTCAGCAATACCAGGCCTTAAAATGCTCGGAGGATCAGGATTGCCCTTAGGAAAGGATTTTCCTAATGTACAAGACCAAAGGGGGGAATGAACAACCCTGACAATGGTCACGCCATTTTAACTACCCCAGCACCATCTTAGGGAACTCTAGTAAAACATTTCCTGGAATTTGGGCCGAAACCATAAGTCATGGGCAGGCAGCTAACGGCGCCCGATAAACAGGAACAGGCACGGAAAGTACCCAATTGCCCCTTATCTGTGGGTCTGGGCAGATGGCAAAAGTATGCAAAGTATTCCCTGCGTGCCCCCACCCCATTGTCTTATCAACCCTGTAACCATGCGTCTTCTGCTTCTGTACTCCCGCTTTTGCTATCCCCCAGGTATATAAGTGCCCCCCAGACACTACTACGCACGCCTCTCTCCTGCCTCCCGCTGCGTCGGGTCTGGAGACGGCGTCCGCGAGCGCTCGTGAAATAAAGCCGCCTCTTGCATTTGCATTGTCTGGTCTGAGGATTTTTGAGTCTGGGGTCGCGATCTAAAGGACCCAGCGGGGCTCAGGGTCCTTCAAAGGTTTTTATCATCTATGTTGGTACTTTGTTCAGTGTCACGTCATTGTTACCCCAGCTGTCAATATGTGTATTATGTAGATTGATTTTCAGATGCTGATTCCAAATCCTACTTGGGTACTTGGGTGTGGTTTATAATTGCTTTTATATATTGCTGAGTTCTGTTTGCTCATATTTTATGAAAGACGACATCTGTATTTATGAGGGATATTGATTTTTTAAAAACAATTTATTTTTTTATTTATTTGAAAGGCAGCACACAGAGGGAGGAGGAAAGAGAGAATCTTCCATCTGCTGGTCTACTTCTCAAATGGCCACAATGGCTGGGGCTGGGCCAGGCCGAAGGCAGGATCCCGGAGCTTCCTCCGGGTCTCCCACATGGGTACAGGGGCCCAAACGTGGGGCCATCTTGCACTACTTTCCCAGGCACGTTAGCAGGGAGCTGGATCAGAAGTGGAGCAGCCAGCTCTTGAACTGGTGCCTAAATGGGATCCCGGCATCGCAGGTGGAGGCCCAACTTGCTGTGCCACAGCCAGGCCCCTAATCTTTTTTTGTTTGTTTCTTTTTAACTGTCTTTGAGTTTGATATCTGAGTGTAACACTGACCTTATTCAATGAGAATGGAAGTAGTTTTAACTCCCATTTTGTGGGAGATATTTATAAAATTTGTCTTAATCCTTCTTTAAATATTTGGTATACTTTTCCAGTGAAACTGAGTCTGAAGATATTTTGGAAATTTTTAAATTACAGATTCAGTTTCTTTATTTCGTGTTGGATGAGTTATGGTACTAGCTTTTAGGAGAATTGGCACATTTCACCCAAGTTTCCAGATTTGTGAGATAGAGTTCTTTATGGTTTCCTCATATGACTCTGGTCAAAATCGAGATTTTTCAGCTATTACTTCCTTGAATATTTTCTAGTTTCGTACACTCCCTTTGGAACTCTGATAACATGAATGTCGGGTCTTTTGTGACTCAATTTTGATTGGGTAAATTCTGTTGTTTGATATTCTTTTTTTTTTTTTTTAATTTTTTTTAAAGAGTATTTATTTATTTGGAAGGCAGGAGAGTCAGAAATAGAGGGAGAGATGGAAAGAAAGATATCTTTCATCTGATGATTTACTCCCCAAATGGCTGCTATAGGCATGGATGAGCCAGGATGAAACCAGGAGCCTGGAACTCCATCCTGGTGTCCCACGTGGGTAGCAGGTGCACAAATACTGGGCCATCTGCTGCTGCCTTCCCAGACACAATAGCAGGGAGCTGGATGGGGAGTGGAGCAGCTGGGACTGGAAGCAGCCCTCAGATATGTGATGCCAGCATTGCAAGTGATGACTTAACCCATTGTGCCATAATGTTGGCCCTTGTCCCATTTCAAGTTAACTGGTCTCCTCCCTAGCCCTGCCCTATCATTGGCTCCTTTCTGCTTTCAAACAAACAAACAAACAATTCTGGTGGGGCATTTGCAGGAAGCTGGGCTGAAAGTGGAGAAACTGGGACTCAACCAGGCACTTTGATGTGGGGTGCTCGTGTTCCAAGTGTATTTTTTTTTTTCTTTTCCTAAAGATTTATTTACTTATTTGAAAGGCAGAAGCAGAGAGAGAGAGAGAGAGAGAGAGAGGTCTTCCATGCGCTGGTTCACTCCCCAGTTGGCCACAACTGCCGGAGCTGGGCTGATCTGGAGCCAGGAGCTTTTTTGGGGTTTCCTGTGTGGGTGCAGGGGCCCAAGGACGTGGGCCTTCATCTACTGGTTTTCCAGGCTTCAGCAGAAAGCTGGATCAGAAGTGGAGCAGCCAGGACTGGAACTGGCACCCATATGGGATGCTGGCACTGCAGGCGGTGGCTTTACCCACTGTGCCGTAGCACCGGTCTCCCAAAGTGTATCTTAACTGCTGCATCCAACGCCTGCCCTTGCATTCTGCTTTTTAAACCTACACAGTGAATTTTTACTTTTATTTCATTTTTTGGAAAGATTTATTTATTAGAAAGGCAGAGAGTTACAGAGAGAGATAAAGGGAGAGAGCGAGAGATTTTCCATCTGCTGGTTCACCCATGAAATGGCTGCAACCGGGAGCCTGGAACTCCATCTGGGTCTCCCACATGGGTGGCAGGAGTCCAAGCACTTGGGCCGACTGCCTCTGGTTTTATTTATTTGAAAGACAGAGCTGTAAAGAGAGGTAGAGACAAGAGAGAGAGGTCTTCCATCTTTTGGTTCGCTTCCAAATGGCTATGACAGCCAGAGCTTAGCTAATCTGAAGCCAGGAGCTAGGAGCTTCCTCTGGGTCTCCCATGTAGGCACAGGGGTCCAAGGATTTGGGCCATCCCCAACTGCTTTCCCAAGCACATTATCAGGGAGCTGGATCCAAAGTGGAACAACCAGGACTCTGGCACCCATATGGGATGCCGGTGCTGCAGGTTAGGGCATTAACTCACAGCACCGCCCATGAATTTTTATTTTGATCAGTAAAATTTTGTGTTGTAGAGTTTCTTGTTTCTTCTCTTTCTTTCTCTCTTTTAAGATTTATTTATTTATTTATCTGAAAGGCAGAGTTACAGAAGCAGAAAGCGAGAGAAAGAGGTGTCTTCCATCCACTGGTTCAATCCCCAGCTGGCCACAATGGCTGAAGCTGTGCTGATCCAAAGCCAGGAGCCAGGAGTTTCTTGCAGGTCTCCGTCGGGGCTGCAAGGGCCCAAGTACCTGGGCCATTTTCTACTGCTTTCCCAGGCCATAGCAGAGAGCGGGATCGGAAGTGGAGCAGCCGGGGCTCGAACTGGCGTCCTATGGGATGTTGGCACTGCAGGTGGCGACTTAACCCGCTACGCCACAGTGCTGGCCCCTCATTGGAGCATTTTGCGATGACTGCTTTAGAATCCTGTCATAGGGTGGGCATTTGGCCTCACAGCTAAGCTAGCCCACATTCTGTATTGGAGTGCCTGGATTCAATGTTGGGCTCCAGCTCATGACTCCGGCTTGCAGCTGGTAAACCATAGGCGGCAGTGGTAATGGCTCAGGTAGTTAGGTTTGGGAAGACTTGGACTGAGTTCTTGGCTCCTGGCTTCTCTCCCTGCCTAGCCCTGGCCATTGCAGGCATTTGGGGAGTGAGCTGGTGGCTGGGAGCTCTTGTTTAGTAGCTCTTGTCTGAGCTAGAGGGCAAACAGCTGCCCCCTCCTCATTACAGGCCGGGATGGAAGCTGGGGTTGGGGCCCAGGGTGGAAGTTCACGGGCACAGGGGCCCGATCCCTTGGCTGTCTTCCGCTGCCTCCTCGGATGCCTTGTCGGGGAGCTGAACGGGCAGCGCCGTCATTGCCTGCTGCTGAGACAGGGCTTCGTGAACCCCCAGTGAGCCGAGGCAGGGTCGGCCGCCCGCCTTCCCAGACCCGAGTGGTGTGAGCACTGGGTGCTGTTCCCTGTGCTGCTCCAGGACGGATCTTCTCTTGGAATGCGTAATGGCTTTGCCTCCTGCTGGGCGTTTCTCTGCTGAGTTCCTGTGTGTGCAGCCCTCAGCTCACGGATGCTGTGTTCTGTGTCTCCAGACTCAAACCCGTGTCTTCAGCTCAGGAGGCTGCCAGGCCCCAGCACGGCGCAGCCAGGGCCGTGGATCTGCTGGGGCACCTGGAAGGCCCATCTGGCTGTGTTCTGTGTCTCAGGGACTCTGCCCTTAGTTGTCTGATGCCCAGGTCTTGGGGACTTTTTTGGGGGTGAGAGACTTTCTTTTCTTTTTTTTTTTTTAAGCTTACTTTTTGTCATGTTGTTGTTGTTCCAGGCGAGGGGTTAATCTGGTCTGTGAAACAGTCCATCCTGGTCCAGAGTGGAAAACTGAAGGAGGGGGCACAGGCGTTCATTCTGTCTTCTGCTGAAAATCTGACCAGAAGCGTCTCTCTCTGACAGCTCTGACCCCACAGAGAAGCCTGCCTGCATGGAGCGTCCAAGTCCGGAGTCAGAATGGATTGGACTTTGAAGCACAGTGACGCGTCGTCAAAACAGCTCAGTTTTGAAGCTCAGCTCATGGTACAGGAAAATTCCATTGGCTTAATTCCGACATCGCATAGGTAGCAGTGAGCGCTGGTATTACAGAAGTGGAAGTGGAGCTTGTGAAATCAGCGTATATTTTTAAAAATTCCTTTTCAGTACTTTGTGAGGCCTCAAAGTGCCTCTTGAGTTTATTTTTATTATGGTAGTGTACCCAGAGTTATATATATATCTTGAAATAATTTCAGTTAGGTGACATTTTATATCATGCTGCACTGAGCACATTGGAGAGGTATGCTTTTTTGAAAAATTCAATTAAAGGTGTTAGAGCTATAATTTTTAAAATATTTGATGATTTTCATTCTAATTTTTTTTTTTAAGATTTATTTATTTATTTGAAAGGCAGAGTTACAGAGAGGCAGAGAAAGAGAGGTCTTCCATCTGCTGGTTCACTCCCCAAATGGCCACACAGCCGGAGCTGTGCCAATCTGAAGCCAGGAGCCAGGAGCTTCTTCCCAGTCTCCCATGTGGGTGCAGGGGTCCATGGACTTGGGCCATCTTCTACTGCTTTCCCAGGCCATAGCAGAGAGCTATATAGGAAGTGGAGCAGCTGAGACTCGAACCGGCGCCCATATGGGATGTTGGCACTGCAGGCGGCAGCTTTACCCACTATGCCACAGCACTGGCCCCAATATATATGTGACAGTTTATATCATGTTGTACTGAGCACATTGGAGAGGTGTGCTTTTTTTTTTTTTTAATTCAGTTAAAGGTGTTAGAACTATAATTTTAAAAATACTTTATGATTTTCATTCTTTGTTAAAAAATTCATTTATTTATTTTATTATATAAGAGATCTTCTGTTTGCTGGTTCACTCCCGAAATACTTGGGAGCCGGGTTCTTATCCAGGTGTCCCGTGTGGGCGGAAGTGACCCAGCTCTCTGAGCCATCACTGCTGCCTCTCAGGATGTGCGTTTGTAGCAAGTTGGGCTCAGAACATGACCCAGGGCTTTGATATGGCTTGTGGACGTCTCACAGTATCTTTTTTTTTTTTTTTTTTTTGACAGGCAGAGTGGACAGTGAGAGAGAGACAGAGAGAAAGGTCTTCCTTTTGCCGTTGGTTCACCCTCCAATGGCCGCCGCGGTAGGCGCGCTGCGGCCGGCGCACCGCACTGTTCCGATGGCAGGAGCCAGGTGCTTCTCCTGGTCTCCCATGGGGTGCAGGGCCCAAGCACTTGGGCCATCCTCCACTGCACTCCCTGGCCACAGCAGAGAGCTGGCCTGGAAGAGGGGCAACCGGGACAGGATCGGTGCCCTGACCGGGACTAGAACCCGGTGTGCCGGCGCCGCAAGGCGGAGGATTAGCCTAGTGAGCCACGGCGCCGGCCGTCTCACAGTATCTTACCTCCTGTGCTGTGTGCCTGCTCCCATTTCCACCCTGACTCATTTTATTTATTTGAAAGGGAGAGAAAGGAGAGAGAGAGACATCTCCTATCTGCTGGTCCATTCCCCAAACACCCAGCAGCAGCCGGGGCTGAGCCAGGGAGTTGCACGCACAGTCCGGTGTCCCGTGTGGGAGAGACCTGAGTACTAAGGCCAGCACCTGCTGCCTTCCAGGGTGCACGTTAGCAGAACGTAAAGCCGGCAGTGGAGCTGAGAATTGAACTCGGACACTCTGAAACGGAGTGGGAATGTCCCTTGTGGGCTCCTAACTGCTAGACTGCATGATTGCTTTCTTTGTTTGAAAGAGTTACAGAGAGAAAGGGAGAGCAAGCGCCCAAGCACTTGGGCCATCTTCTGCTGCTTTTCCCAGGCCATAAGAGGGAGCAGGATCAGGAGTGGAGGGGCCGACGATGTGGCCTAGGTGGGATCTGCCTCATTCCCCGACCCTTGCAGTTCCAGTCTCCTTCCTGCCTTGCCATGCAGCACCACCGATGACCTGAGTGTTTCCAGAACTGACCGGTCATGCTGGTGGTGATGTCTTGTTACCAGCATGCCTCACTCCTTTTCCATGTCTCCCCTGCATGCGACTTCCTCAGTGTTCTGCATCACGGGTCCTGCTGCTGCAACCTGTGTCATTCTTCCTCCCGTTAGCCTGCCTACTTGGCCGCGTTACCACAGGACACGCCGATTAGCTGATACCGTCTTCCCGCTGAAATGTACTCTCCAGGTGGGTAGGAACTTTGTTTCTTGTTCATCCCTTCATTCCCAGAAGCGACGCCCTATGAGTATCAAGAGGCAGTAAGCAGGGCCTGTGCCATGGCATAGTGGGTAAGCCCTGCCTGCAGCTCCAGCATCCCATATGGTTACCAGTTCAAGTCCCAGCTGCTCCACTTCTGATCCAGCTCTCTGCTATAGCCTGGGATAGCAGTAGAAGATGGCCCAATCCTTGGGCCCCTGTGTTTTCCTGCAAGACCTGGAGGAGACTCCTGGCTCTTGGCTTCCAAATGGCATAGCTCTGGCCGTTGTGGCTATCTGGGGAGTATACCAGCAGATGGAAGAAGTCTCTCTGCCTCTGCCTCTCTGTAACTGCCTTTCAAATAAATAAATAAACCTTAAAAAAAAAAAAAAACATCAATAAGCTGGGTGAGGAGCAGACTCTTCCAGCTTTCCTCACTGTGTTAACATGACAAGTCGGATTTTTTTTTAATTAATTAATTAATTAATTAATTTGAAAGAGAGATTTTCCAATTTGCTTGTTCACTTCCCAAGTGACCACAACTGCCAAGGATGAACGAAGCCGAAGCCAGGAGACAGGAGCTTCCTCTGGGTCTCCCACATGGGTGCAGGGGCCCTCACACTTGGTCCATCTTCCGCTGCTTTCCCAGGCCATTAGCAGGGAGCTGGATCAGAAGTGGAGCAGCTGGGACTTCAACCATTGCCCATGTGGGATGCAGGTTATCCTCTGTGGCATAAGGCTGGCCCCTGTCAATTATTTTTGCATTGCAGTTTTCTCCTTTACTCACAAAGTTTAACTTTTGCTCGGTGTAGTTGTGAAGATTAATGGGCAAAGGATGGAACTGTCATTTCTGAGCACCTGCTGGGTATACATCGCTGCAGTACTTTGTTCCTGCTATCTAACCCTCCTGTCAGCCCGATAAAGTCAGTGTTTGTATTCTCATTTTTTCAGATTCAGAAACAGGCTCCATGAACTTACTAGTCCAATGGGATAAAATTGTGTAGTAAGAAAGATACAGGGGCCGAAGTGGTGCAGTGGTTAAGCCACTGCCTATGACACCAGCATCCCATATCGGAGTACCAGTTTGAGTCCCAGGTGCTCTGCTTCTGATCCAGCTCCCTGCTAATACACCTGGGAAAAAAGCAGCAGAGGATGGCCCATGTGCTTGGGTCCCTGCCACCCATGTGGGAGAAAGGAGTTCCTGGCTCCTGGCTTCAGTCTGGCCCAGCCATTTGATGAGTGAACGACCAGAAGGAAATTCTCCCTCTCTATCACTTGGTCTTTCAAATACAAGAATTGTTAAAAAAATATAAAGTACCTCAATCATTTATACTTACTACATGTTAAAGTGATAATTCTTCGAATATTATATATTATATATAAGATATAGTATTCAAATTAGTTATCTTTTCTTTTTTACTTTGAATGTGGCCACTCTAAACATAGAATTACATGTGTAGCTCACGTTTTTTTTGTTTGTTTGTTTTTTTAATATTTATTTATTTATTTGGCAGAGTTACAGAGAAGTAGAGGCAGAAAGAGAATCTTCCATCTGCTGGTTCACTCCCCAAATGGCTGCAATGGCCAGGGCTGGCCAAAGCCAGGAGCCAGGAGCTTCTTCCAGGTCTCCAACGTGGGTACAGGGACCCAAGGACTTAGGCCATCTTCTTCTGCTTTCTCAGACCTTAAGCAAGGAGCTGGGTCAGAAGTGGAGCAGCTGGGACTGGAACCACTACCCATTTGGGATGCTGGCACTGTGGGTGGTGGATTTATCTGTAGCACCGGCCCCAACTCACATATTTTTATTTTGACAGCACTGCTATGTCTGAAAGAATGAAAGAGAATCCGTGAATTCAAGGAAGAAATTTCACAGACAAATGGTTCTGCTTATGATAATCAGTTTATTGAATGCAGGTTTGCATTATGTTTTACTCCAGTATCCTATTGCTATACTTTTTTAAAAAATTAATTAATTAGGCCGGCGCCGCGGCTCACTAGGCTAATCCTCCGCCTTGCGGCGCCGGCACACCGGGTTCTAGTCCCGGTCGGGGCACCAGATTCTGTCCCGGTTGCCCCTCTTCCAGTCCAGCTCTCTGCTGTGGCCAGGGAGTGCAGTGGAGGATGGCCCAAGTGCTTGGGCCCTGCACCCGCATGGGAGACCAGGAGAAGCACCTGGCTCCTGCCATCGGATCAGCGTGGTGCGCTGGTCGCAGTGCGCCTACCGCAGCGGCCATTGGAGGGTGAACCAACGGCAAAGGAAGACCTTTCTCTCTGTCTCTCTCTCTCTCTCACTTTCCACTCTGCCTGTCAAAAAAAAAAAAAAAAAAAAAAAAATCCAAAAAAAAAAATTAATTAATTAATTAATTTGACAGAGTTAGAGAGAGACAGACAGAGAGAAAGGTCTTCCTTCCATTGGTTCACCCCCCAAATGGCCGCTACGGCCAGAGCTACGCCGATCTGAAGCCAGGAACCAAATGCTTCCTCCTGGTCTCCCTTGTGGGTGCAGTGTCTAAGGACTTGGGCCATCTTCCACTGCCTTCCTGAGCCACAGCAGAGCTGGACTGGAAGAAGAGCAGCCGGGACTAGAACCCGGCACCCATAAGGGATGCTGGCGCTGCAGGCGGAGGATTAACCAAGTGAGCCACGGCGCCGGCCCCTCTATTGCTATTCTTTAAAATGCCTGGAAATGTGTAATGTGTTCTTTGCAGAGTTGCAGGTGAAGTCTCCGTCTTTGGGTTTAAGGTAAAAACAAAGCAGTAGTCAGCCTTTCCTAACAGGAGAAGTCTCCTGAATCCAGGAGCGCAACTCATTTTTTCCTAATTAAAAAAGACAAATTTGTATTTCTTTAAGAGATGGGGGTGGCCGGCGCCACGGCTCACTAGGCTAATCCTCCGCCTTGCGGTGCTGGCACACCGGGTTCTAGTCCCGGTTGGGGCGCCGGATTCTGTCCCGGTTGCCCCTCTTCCAGGCCAGCCCTCTGCTGTGGCCTGGGAGTGCAGTGGAGGATGGCCCAAGTGCTTGGGCCCTGCACCCCATGGGAGACCAGGAGAAGCACCTGGCTCCTGCCATTGGATCAGCGTGGTGCGCCAGCCGCAGCGCGCTGGCCGAGGCGGCCATTGGAGGGTGAACCAATGGCAAAAAGGAAGACCTTTCTCTCTCTCTCTCTCTCTCTCATTGTCCACTCTGCCTGTCAAAAAAAAAAGAGAGAGAGAGAGAGAGAGAGAGACGGGGGCTGAGGGATTGGGGGAAGAGAGAGTGAAAGTCCCTCCACTTGCTGGCTCACTCTGCACATGTGGGCAGTGGCTGACATTGGCCTGGGCTGAAGACAGGAGTGGAAATTCAACCCAGGTCTCCCACATGCATGGGGGACCCCAATTAAGTCATCGCCTGCGCCTCCCCGAGTCTGCTGGAGTCTGGGGCCAGGGCTGAGGACTGTGGATGTGAGCATCTTACCCATGAGGCTGAACACCTGCTGCAATGGTGTCTCCTAAACATAATTCGATTACCCAGACTCACGGTTTTTAGTGGGATCGTCTGACACGTGTATTCAGTGAGTGGCGGTCCAATCAGCTTTTAGCATTTCTTAAACATTTAAAAAAAAAGATTTTTGAAGATTTGTTTATTTATTTGAAAGAGAGAGAGATGTGGTTCACCCACTGTGCTGTGGAATACTAGAACTAATTCCGTCTGTTTATCTGTATTTTTGTCCCCCTTATCCCTCTGTCCCCTTCCCTTCTCCTCAAGCTTTGGTAATCGGTATTCTACATCCAGATCGATTTAAAATTTTTATTTATTTGAAAGGCTGAGAGAGATAGAGCGATGCCTTCCGTTTGCTTCACTCCCCACCTGGCTGCCACAGGGCTGGGCCAGGCTGAAGCCAGGAGGCAAGAACTCCATCCAGTTTCTCCTGTGGCTACAGAGACCCAAGTGTTTAAGCCATCACCTGCTGCCTCCCAAGGGGCGCTTTAGCTGGAAGCTGGAATTAGGAGTGCAGCTGGGACTCGAACCCAGGCCCTATTAATACAGGACTGGGTGTCCCACATGCACCGAATGCCCATCGCTCTCCTTTTTAGCTTCCACATCCAAGAGAGAACATGCAGTATTTATCTTTTCGAATCTGACTTATTTCCCTTAACATGTCTTCCAGTTCCATCCATTTTGCTAAAAATAATAGGATTTTACATGTTTAAAACCTACTCTATTTTGTATATATGCCACATTTTCTTTGTCCATTCACCTGCTGGTGGCAAACCAGGTTGATTGCCTACCTTGGCTGTTGTGAATAGCACACCAAGTTACATGGGTGGGTGTGCTGGTATCTGCTGCTCCCTGTTTCCTTTGGAAGAGTGGTGGAGGGGTCCTATAGTAGGTCTATTTTTAGGTTTTTGAGGCCCCTACACAATGTCCTCCCTACTGGCTGCACTAATTTAGATTCCCACCCATAGTGTATCAGAGTTACTTTTTTTTTGACAGGCAGAGTGGATAGTGAGAGAGAGAGAAAGGTCTTCCTTTTTGCCATTGGTTCACCCTCCAATGGCCGCTGCGGCCGGCGTATCTCGCTGATCCGAAGCCAGGAGCCAGGAGCTTCTTCTGGGTCTCCCATGCAGGTGCAGGGGCCCAAGGACTTGGGGCCATCCTCACTGTCTTCCCTGGCCATAGAGAGCTGGATCAGAAGTGGATCAGCCAGGTCTCACACCGGTGCCCATATGGGATGTGGGTGCTTCAGGCCAGGGCATTAACCCACTGCACCACAGCTCGGGCCCTAGAGTTACTTTTAAAATTAAGAGTGGGAATGGGAGAAGGCGGCGGATGAAGGGTTGGAGCGTGGGCAGGAGGGAGGATAGTGCGGGAAGTATCACTATGTTTCTAAATCTATATGAAATGCATGAGACTTGTATACCTTAAATAATATTTTCAAATTCCTTTTCCCCGTGTCAGCATTTGTTGTTTTTTTGACTTTTGGTAACAAATTTCTTAATACGTACTGAATCAGGAATTTTAAGGAGAATAAAGGGAAGCTTGATAGTATCTCTGGACATTTTCGGACCCAAGGATCCAGTTACCGAGTAGCCACAAAATAAACAATTTAAAAGTCACTAAGTGTATTCCTTAATGCTCTTATCTATGCTATTGTTATGGGACAAGTTATCATTATCTGGATTCTTTGTCTCACATGGAAGAAGAATTTCCAAGCAGAGAGATTTAAAAGGTAAGATTTAGACTGAAAGACCTGCAGCCAGAGCAGCATGGGTGGGGGGCTTCCAAGAGAGCAAAATCCACCCCCCCAAAGTGGTCCCTGGCAGTTTTTAAGCACAGTTTTGTTTGACATTCAGGTAAGAGACAGGAACACCTGGAACTTGAACTGGCGTCCATAGGGATGCTGGTGCTGCTAGCAGAGACTTGACCTATGCCACAATGCTGGCTCCTATTTTTTAAAGATGTTTAGCATACATATAATATATTTTTCACTGAAAGATGGGCAGATGGAGAGAGAGCATTGATTTGCTGGATCACTCCCCAAATACCCACAGTAGCCGCGGTGGGGGCGGGCACAGGCTGAAGCCAGGAGCCCAGAACATGGTTTGGGTGTGCCATGTGGTGGCAAGGACTCCAGCACTTGTGTCATCTGCTGCGTCCCAGGATGGGCAGGAAGAACCTGGGTCAGAAGAATGGCAGGGGAGACGTAGCTGGCCCCAGGGGCCAGTAAACTGCAGTGCCAAATGCGTGCTCTTTATTATCCTGAAATGGTTTTCTTTCATTGAGCTGTTTTAGCCATGTGTAAGTGTGGCACATTGTTGTGGGAGTCCCACCCAGCACCTTCCCTGTGCAGAACTTCTAAGAAGACTTTTGTTTTTAATTGTGAGATATGCGTAACAAAATCAGCCATCCTATTTTAAAGGGTCCCTTTCTGCAGGGTGAAGTGAATTCCCGCTGTGTAGCTGTGTAAACAGTCTCCCTGAACCCCCTCAGACAAGATGGGAAACCCCTCCCCACCGCCAACAGCTGCTCACTTCCTCCTCTCCCTAGCCCTTGGAAACCAGCATTCCAGCGCCGCCCTGTCAGGACTCTCTGCTCTGGCTGGACTCACCCCCCGCCCCCACCCCTGTCTGTTACTGGTGTCATTCACCTAGTGTCACGGTAACTCCAGCTGCAGCATGACTCAGCATTTTCTCCCCCACCTCCACCGGGCAGACATAACCACATTTTGTTTATCCACTCATTTGCTGATGGTCCCTTGGATTGGATTGCCCTCACCTCTTGGGCCATTGTGAATAAAGCTGTGATAAATATAGGTGTGCAGGTATCCGTTCAGAGTCCCTGCTTTTAAGTTCTTTTGGGTAAATGCCAGATCAGAAGTCGAATTGCCGGATCACATGCTAATTCTATTTTTGTGTGAGGAATGGCTGTAATGTCCACAGTGGCTGTATCCCGTTACGTTCTTGCCAGCAAGGCACAAGGGCTCTGATTTCTCCACAGCCTCAATGACACTGGTGGTTTGTGTGTGTGTGTGTGTGTGTGAGAGAGAGAGAGAGAGAGAGAGAGAATAATAACCTAATGAGTGTGAAGTCGTGTCTCAATTTTTTTTTTTTTTAAAGATTTATTTATTTGAAAGAGTTACAGTGGCAGAGAGAAAGAGAGAGGTCTTCCATCCACTGGTCCACTCCCCAGATGGCTGCAGTGGCCAGAGCAGGGCCAATCCGAAGCCAGGAGCTTCCTCCAGGTCTCCCGTGCAGGTGCATGATCCAGATGTGTAAAATAGGAATGTACAGGATTCATACATAGCCCTGAGCATGAATTTACAGAACCACAGTATACCTCATCTCCAGGCAGACTGGAGACCACCGGGCACAAATAGCCTCTCCCCCCCCCCCCTTTTTTTTTTTTTAAAAGACTTATTTATTTGAAAGAGTTAGAGAAGGAGAGGCAGAGAGAGAGAGCGAGTGAGGTCTTCCATCTGCTGGTTCACTCCCCAGTTGGACTCAATGGCCAGAGCTTCGGAGATCTGAAGCCAGGAGCTTCTTCTGGGTCTCTTATGTGGGTGCGGGGACCCAAGGACTTGGGCCATCTTCTACTGTTTTCTCAGGCCGTAGGAGAGAGCTGGATTGGAAGTGGAGCAGGAGGGTCTTGAACTGGCGCCCACATGGGATGCTGGCACTGCAGACAGCAGCTTTACCTGCTATGCCACAGTGCCGGCCCCTTCCATTTTAAATAGTTGCTTCAAGATGTACAGAAATGAGAGGACCCTAGCGTCTTAGATCACAGAAGACATGGGTGCTGTGCTGCACCAGACAGTGTTATCTGGGTTTAGCCATCTGTCATCCAGCTATGACATGTGGTTTCCTGAAGCTCTGGTTCCCCGAGCGTGGGGCCAAGATGAACGCATTCTTTCTGTTGTCCCGCAGGCCTTGTGCCCCACCGTGCCCCTATGTTCAAAAACAGTGGGGCTGGCACTGTGGCATAGTGGGCTAAACCTCTGCCTGCAGTGCCTGCATCCCATATGGGCACCGGTTTGTGTCCTGGCTGCTTATGGCCTGGGAAAGCAGTGGAAAGTGACCCAAGTGCTTGGGTCCCTGTTCCCGCATGGGAGACCCAGAAGAAGCTCTTGGCTCTTGGCTTTGGCTTCACACAGTCCCAGCCATTGCTGCCATTTGGGAGGTGAACCAGAGGATAGAAGACCGACTTCTCTGTTGCCCCCCCCACCTCTGCCTCTCAAATAAAAAAATTTTTTTTTTCTTCTTTGACAAGCAGAGTGGATAGTGAGAGAGAGAGACAGAGAGAAAGGTCTTCCTTTTTGCCGTTGGTTCACCCTCCAATGGCCGCTGCGGCCGGTGCATTGCACTGATCCGAAGCCCGGAGCCAGGTGCTTCTCCTGGTCTCCCATGCGGGTGCAGGGCCCAAGCACTTGGGCCATCCTCCTCTGCCTTCCCGGGCCATAGCAGAGAGCTGGACTGGAAGAGGGGCAACCGGGATAGAATCCGGCGCCCCAACCGGGACTAGAACCCCATGTGCTGGCGCTGCAAGGCGGAGGATTAGCCTGTTGAGCCACGGCGCCGGCCATAAATAAAAATCTAAAAAAAAAAAAAAAAAAAGTACTACAAACACAGAGTAACTTATTCCATCTCTCACAGAACCTGCAGTCCAACCCCACCAAACCTGGAACTTGTTGAACGTACTCCCAACTTTAAAAATGAACCATTTTTGAAACTAAAGAGCAAAACCATATTTTCAAGGGCAAAAATGAAAGAAAAATATAGTTGGCTGGCGCCGTGGCACCAGCACACCGGGTCGGGGTGCCGGATTCTGTCCCGGTTGCCCCTCTTCCAGGCCAGCTCTCTGCTGTGGCCCTGGAGTGCAGTGGAGGATGGCCCAGGTCCTTGGGCCCTGCACCCCATGGGAGACCAGGAGAAGCACCTGGCTCCTGGCTTCGGATCAGCGCGATGCGCCAGCCGCAGTGGCCATTGGAGGGTGAACCAACGGCAAAGGAAGACCTTTCTCTCTGTCTCTCACTGTTCACTCTGCCTGTCAAAAATATAAAAAAAGTAGCAAAACAGATAAAGGGATGAGTGCAAAAAAACATACATGCACACACACACAAGTTCATGGTCCCACTCGTACCCTACAGAGGACAGCACCACCACGGCCATGGTCAGCTTCCTTCTGGGTCATCAGTGCCCACCCTCAGTGATCCTGCCTGCTGGTATCTATGCCTTTGTACAGTTCTGTCCCACACTGTGCCTGTGTCCCCTGTGTCATGAACAGGATGTGGTAGAAGCGATGGCACAGTCACTTCTGCCCTAGGTTATAAAAGACACTGTGGGGGCTGGTGCTGTGGTGCAGCATGCTAAAGCCCTGGGCTGCAGTGCTGGCATCCCATATGGGCACCAGTTCGTGTCCTGGGTGCTCCTGTCTGATCCAGCTCTCTGCTGTGGCCTGGGAAGGCAGTAGAAGATGGCCCAAGTCCTTGAGCCCCTGCACCCGCGTGGGAGACCTGGAGGAAACTCCTGGCTCCTGGCTTTGGATTGGCGCAGCTTCGGCCATTGCAGCCAATTAGAGAGTGAACCAGTGGATGCAAGACTCTCTCTCCCTCTCTTTCCTCTTTCTCTTTTTCTCTTTCTCTGTGTAACTCTGACTTTCAAATAATTAAATAAATCTTTAAAAAAAAAAAAAAAGGCACTGTGGCTTCTGTTTATCTTGCATCGCTTGCCGGGAGGGAAGCAAGCTACCATCTTGAGATGCCCTACATGGCAGGGAGTTGAACCCGTGCCAACAGCCGTGCAAGGGAGGGAGCCATCCTGGGTGCTGTCCTGTGGCCCAGCTGAGAGCTATGCTCATGGGCAGATTGGCTGGAACTGCCCAGCCAGGCTGCTCCTGACCCTCCGAGATGGTAAGAGAGAATCAGTATTTGTGGTTTTTCAGCACTAAGTTATGAGTAATTTGTTGGGCAGCAATATGTGACAAGTGAAAACACATCTGGAGAATGCGTGACTCCATTCTCTAAGAATTGAATGGGGGAGGAACAGTTTTCAGTTTTTTCGTGTGTGCAGTTTGTAGACACCCTGAAATTAAAAAATTTGAAAGCAGGCCGGCGCCGCGGCTCAATAGGCTAATCCTCCGCCTTGCGGCGCTGGCACACCGGGTTCTAGTCCCGGTCGGGGCACCGATCCTGTCCCGGTTGCCCCTCTTCCAGGCCAGCTCTCTGCTGTGGCCAGGGAGTGCAGTGGAGGATGGCCCAAGTGCTTGGTCCCTGCACCTGCATGGGAGACCAGGAGAAGCACCTGGCTCCTGCCATCGGATCAGCGCGGTGCGCAGGCCGCAGTGCGCCTACCGCGGCAGCCATTGGAGGGTGAACCCATGGCAAAAAGGAAGACCTTTCTCTCTGTCTCTCTCTCACTGTCCACTCTGCCTGTCAAAAAAAAAAAAAAAAATTGAAAGCAGATACACACATACACACACACAGCTCCTATCCATTGGTTCATCCAAATACCCACAATCCCTAGGGTTGAGCCAGGGCCAAATATGGGAGCTGAGGACTCAATCTAGGCCTCCCATGTAGATAGCCAATTCCTTGAGCTGGAGTCAAGAGCACAAACCTCTACAACTCTGAAACTGGACATCAACACATCTGTAGGGCGCTGGCTACAGGACGAACACATGTGACCTAAAACGAAGAGACCTAGCAGGAGAACAGCTTCTCTTTCCTCTGGAACCTCCTGTCAGGGTCACTTCTCCTCTCGTGCTGATGTACTCACTCATGGGTAGCAGCTCTGGGGTCTTCTGCACCATGATGACAATGTGCCATGTCCCCAGCCAGCTGTTTCTTCCATTCCTCCATCTGCGGTCATTTTGAACTTCACGTCCTGTGTTCTCAGTTGAATTTATTTGTTTCAATGTCATGTTTTTTGGCCAGTTTTTTTTTTTTTCTTCTTTTTTGTCGAATGGCTTGATGCACTAGGGAGTCTGACAATAGCCACCTTTCAACTCCTACCCATCTCACTTCCTTTGCCCTGCATCCGGACAGATGATAGGAAAGCCCAGGCAGGGGCCCGGGAGAGAAGGTAAAGCCGCACACAGGTCCTGGCATGCATGGTGCAGCCCTCACTTCCACCCACTCCTTTACCACAGTAATCTCCCAAGTGGAGCCAGTTTCTCTTCTCTGCTCTCAATCCATTTTTGGACTTGTGTGGGAGCCACCCCTGTCCTCCCCAGAAAGCCTTTCTGTGTGAGTACATAATAAACCGGCCCTCTCTTCATGCATGGGGTGGGGTTTGTCATCCGTTTTGACAAACCAGTTCGTGGGTGGGCAATTTGTCTCTCAGGCTCAGGATAATGTCAAAGGCAGACACCGCCAGACCTTACTGAAAGCAGTTTGGAGCCTGGCGCGTGGCTCGGTGTTAAGCTATCTGTGATGCAGGCATCCCATATGAGTGCCATTTGGAGTCCCGGCTGCTCCACTTCCGATCCAGCTCCTCGCTAAACGTGCCTGGGGAAGCAGCAGAGGATGGCCCAGGTGCTTGGGGTGCTGCCGACCATGGAGACCTGGGTGGATTGCCAGGTACCCGTGGTTGTCTCTGTCTCTCTGTTAACTCTGTCTTTCAGATAAATACCTTTAAAAAACAAAAAGCAGTGTACACATTTTTTATTTGAAAGGCGGAAGGCAGAGTTACAGAGAGAGAGAGTGTGCCCTTGCATCTGCTGATTCACTCCCCAAATGGCTGCAGCAGCTGGAGCTGGGCCGATCTGAAGCCCGGGCCCAGCCTCCGCCAGGTCTCCCCTGTGGGTGCAGGGGCCCAAGCACTGGGCCACCATCTGCTGCTGGCTCCGCAGGATCAATGTCATCAGGCCAGCTGGGTCGCTGGCTCCCAATGACCGGTTAAGATTCTGCCCCTCTGCCTGAGACCTAGAGCCAGAGGCTTTATGCTGAGGTCCTTGAGAGAGACCCTTCGGGGCTTAGTTTTATTTTTATTTATTTTATTATTTTTTTATTTGACAGGTAGAGTTATAGACAGAGAGAAAGGTCTTCCTTCCGTTAGTTCACCCCCCAAATGGCTGCTATAGCTTGCGCTGCGCCTATCCAAGGCCAGAGCCAGGTGCTTCTCCTGGTCTCCCATGCAGGTGCAGGGCCCAAGCACTTGGGCCATCCTCCACTGCCCTCCCGGGCCACAGCAGAGAGCTGGACTGGAAGAGGAGCAACCGGAACTAGAACCCGGTGCCCATATGGGATGCTGGCGCTGCAGGCAGAGGATTAACCAAGTGAGCCATGGCGCCGGCCCCAAGGGGCATAGTTTTCTTGTAACATGCAGTTTGCAGGAAGTTGTGGAAGACTCCTCCACATGGATTCCAAAAATTTTTGCACTGATAAATAATCATAAACTAATCTCTGGAATCCATTTGGAGAGCTTTTTGCACGGTTATGGATCTCCATAGTGTTCAAGGGATGGATTCAGAACTGTTAGATCCTTTTTAGTAAGTGCTCTGCGGGGTTCGTCTTCAGGTGTGGCGGATCTCACAGTCAACTTTCCTGGCAGCATGAGCTTTCCCAGGCAGGCATCTTAGGGGGGAAAGGGCTCCCCGGGCAGGGCAGGTGCCATGGTTGAGACAAGGCTCCGAGGGGGCTGGAAGTGCAGAGGTTCGGATGTCACAGGGAGGCAGGAAGCCGGCACCGGTCCGTCCGCGTGTGGTTGCCGGCTCTGCATGAATTACATAACAGCCACCAACTGTCTTTGAGAGAAGTGATGAGATTGGTCACTGGCCGGGATGCATCTGTTGCTTGCAGCCTGGAGAGCTGACAGCCCAGTTTGTACTGGAGGTGGTCACTCAATACCCTGGTGAGCTGACATTGGAATCGTGGCCTTGGACTGCTGTTACTTCAACCATGTGACTAAAATTCGTGCATAGCAGAATGTACGAAGCAAACGGCTGCCTCTGGAGTTCAGCACTGGTCCATTTCGCGGGAATTTAAATGGGGCAAATTTAGAACGATGGGAAAAAGTATTTGAAAGTTGTGTGTCATGCCCAAAGTGTGAAATCAGGAAATTATCGCAGTGTTTTTGAAAAAGATTATGAACGATCACAGATTTTCAAAATATTCTTGAGGGTAAATTGAGGGCAGTGCTATTACTATACATAGTTTCCTTTCAGAAGCACACACATTTTAACTGCACTACTTGTCACTCTCATAGACTGTCATATGCTTGGAGACTTCTCTGAATGACCTGCTGACTTGTGCTGCAAGTATTTTAGTGTTAAAAGTCTGTCTTTTTTCTTAACCAACTAACTCGGGTATTCATTGAGTATTAATGCTGGGCCTAAAAACTGATAACTCGGGAGCACAATTTGGATTTTTAATAGAATTGGATGCACTGTGCAGTTCAGCTGGTAGAGAACAGCCTGTAAAATGCTAAGGAAAAACAGAACAGCATTTAAATTTCTGTTCATCCTAAGACGGCACTGTCTCTACACTCACTCCGATGGACAAGTTAACACTCTATTATTACCAGTGATCTTGCCAAGTCTGCACTTCCACGTCCTCAGTATGTGGATTTTGGTGCATCCTGGTGTTAAAAAAATCCATCTATAAAATAAATTTTAAAATTAAATTTTTTTAGCTTCCAACGTTTTCACAAAACTTCTGTAAAGACATCCGCGGGACAGCTTGGGAACTGCGCCTGCGGACTTGCTGCTCGGCGGCTCTCCCAGGACCACCGTCCAGCTCACTAGCTGTGACCTGGTATTACCTGCAGCGGTTTGTTCTTACGCCGGGGCTGCACTGCAAACACACACACACACACACACAAAGAGATACACGCGCAAAGATGGTAAACTGTGAGTAAGGGCGGATTGTAGGGGAGGCCTTTCCGCGTGTTGCCGGAATCCCGCACGTGTTAGACTTGAAATTTTCCGTAACAGAGCTGACATTATCTTAACGAAAAGACGTTATGCGTGACCACACGCTGTAAGTAGCCGCGTCACGAGCCGCCATTGCCGGCCACCCAGGGGCGCGGACTCCAGCTCGCCTCCCCCACGGCGGCCTGGGACGCTTTAGCTTTAAGGCTGGTAGGCGGGCGCGGGCACAAACGCTGGCGAGGCAAGTGCTGATTGGAGGGGCTTGTGGTCAATCAAGTCCAGAGCGCAGTTACCCCGCCCAGGAGCTCTGCCGAGGAAGCAGGAATTTAAAGGGGCCCTCCGGTGTCTGTCACGCCCTCTGCCTTTAAGGCCGGCCATCTGAGAGGGGTGAGGCCCTGTGTAACAGTCGTTCTCTCCTTTCAGTCGTGTCTGTGTTATTCGTTGACAACTTTCGTGTGTGGCACGGATGGTTCAGGATTACGGCCGCCTGGTTTGCTTGTTGAGGTTTGCCTGGGGGCGACCTCTGGCTCGCTCTGGCCCGCGGAGAAACGCCTGACGCGCCCCCTGTCGGCCCGGCGGACGCAGCGCAGCCCCGCCGCCCGCCGGGGCGAGGCTCCCGCCGCGGAGCCTGATGGGAAACGGCGCCTTGGGGGCTCGCGACGCGCGCTGCGCGGGAACCGGGGAGGCGGTGCTCCTGCGCACGCGCGGCCTGGTTTTGGCGCGCCAGGCGTGGGGCGCGGTCGGCTCGGACGGAGAGCTGGGCCTGGGGGGCTGCGGGGCGGGGGTCCTGCAGCCCAGCTTTCGGGCAGTCAGGCCGAGGGCGTGAGGCGCCGTCCCGCTCCGAGGGCGTGCGCGCCCTGGTGGCGGCCGCGGGGAAGGCGCGCCTGCGCCCCAAAGCCGGTGTGTGCGCGCCCTGGTTGTGTCGTCACGCCCGCGGCCGTGGCGGCCGGTGGAGACGATAACGCAGGCCCCCGTTTTTACCTCGGGGCTCTCGGGGTTCCAAACTTTGGGGTCCCCTCAGATGGCCAGTGCCCGTTCGCCCTGGGTTCAGGACGTCAGCTCTCTAGGCACCGGGAGTGACCAAGGGGAGCCGGGCTGAGGAGGGGACCAGGAGGCCCACCTGGAGGAGGAAGACCGCCAGGGCTTAGCGCACAGGCCGGTAGCAGCCCCTTGGATGCGCGTGGCTGCCGGAGCCAGGGGGCCAGCGCTGGGCTGCAGCAGCGGGGTGACCGCCTCTTGGCCTCGGCCCCTGGGGCTCCTTGCTGTTCGCAGATCTCCTGGAAGCCGTCCCGTGGGTGGCTCTGAGAGACGGCCTGCTTCCTCCAGGCTGATTGTGTGGCTTCGGAAAGCCGGGTGCAGCAGAGAGCTTCCTGGATCCCCTGTTTCTGCCCGACCTGACGGGTGACCGTCCAGGGCACCCCAGTCACTAGGGCCCCGCCAGGAGCCGGCAAAGACAGCAGCTGCCAGGGGGCTTTATTTATTTATTTAGAGAGGTAGAATTACAGGCAGTGAGAGGGGTCCTCCACCAGGCCATAGCAGAGAGCTGGATCAGAAGACTGGAACCGGCGCCCACATGGGATGCAGGCACTGCAGGTGGAGGATTAACCCACTGTGCCACGGCGCCGGCCCCGCTTCCCAGCTCTCTAGATGGTGCTTCAAGAGCAGAGGAAAATGACTAGCTCGCAGGTGACTTGTGTTTGTTTTTTTAATTTGAGAAAGAGTCAAGACAAACCATCTGCTGGTTCGCTCCCCATTTAGTTGCCCGTAATGGCTAGCAGGGCACCAGGTTGAAGTAGAGAGTTGGGAACTTAGTACAGATCTCTCACAAGTACTTGAGCCATCCTTGCTGCCTCCTGACGTCTGCATTAGCAGGAAGCTGGAGTCCGGCGCCAGGGCTGGAGCTGGGTATTGAACCCAGGTACCGCAATGTGGGACACGGACAACTTAACCCTAGGTAAATGCTTGTCCCAAACTATCCATTCTTCTTCTTCTTCTTTTTTTTTTTTTTTTGACAGGCAGACAGAGTGGACAGTGAGAGAGACAAGTCTTCCTTTGCCGTTGGTTCACCCTCCAATGGCTGCTGCAGCTGGCGCATCTCGCTGATCCGAAGCCAGGAGCCAGGTGCTTCTGGTCTCACATGCGGGTGCAGGACCCAAGCACTTGGGCCAACCTCCACTGCCTTCCCGGGCCACAGCAGAGAGCTGGCCTGGAAGAGGGGCAACCGGGACAGGATCGGTGCCCCGACCGGGACTAGAACCCGGTGTGCCGGCGCCGCAAGGTGGAGGATTAGCCTGTTAAACCACGGCGCAGGCCCGTTTTTGATTTTTAAAAGAAACATTTAAGTATTTGAAAGGCAGAGTTAGAGAGAGAGAGGTCTCCCATCCGCTGGTTCACTCCCCAGATGGCTGCAATGGCCAGAGCTGCGCCAATATGAAGCCAGGAGCTTCTTCCGGGTCACCGACGTGGGTGCAGGGGCCCAAGCACTTGAGCCATCTTCCGCTGCTTCCCCGGCACATTAGCAGGGAGCTGGATCGGAAGTGGAGCAGTAATTACTTTTTATTTATTTGAGAAACAGAGAGAGATTTGTCCATGGATACACTCCGAGATGCCCACAACAGCTAAGCCTGGGCTCAGCGAGGCCAAAGCCAGGGGCCCAGCACTCAGTGTGGGTCTCCCATGTAGGTGTCCGGGACCCAAGCACTTTAGCTGTTACCTGCTACCGCCAGGCCTCTCCGTTAGTTCCTGTAGAGTGTTCTCACCAGCCAGGCTGTCGCCCGAGTGCACACATCCTCGCTGCTGCTCTGTATCAGCTCCCGCGCACCAGTGCAGTGATCCGGGCTTGTGTCTTTCAGGTGGTTAATACACAAATCCCAAGTGCATGGCCTGATAAATTCTTCCTGGATAGCTACCACCGAGGTCAAGATAAGGGACATTTTCCACGTATCTCCAAGACTGCACTTGCTCACTCATACCTGAGGGTAAGCATTATTTTGATCTCTGTCATCATATATTAGCTTTGTTGTGTTTTAAACTTCATATAAACAGAATCATGCCACACACACACACACACACACATTCCTTTGTGTCTGGCTTCTTTTTTTCAACATTACATCCATCATATCATCTGTGTTCACATGTAGCAATAGTGTGCTTCTTTCCAGCTCTGTGAATATTGTGCATTCTGCTATCAATGTATGTAGAGCTGTTTCTCCTTTTTAAAATTTTTTATTTATTTTTTGACAGGTACATTTACAGACAGTGAGAGAGAAAGACAGAGAGGTTTTCCTTCCGTTGGTTCACTCCCCCAAATGGCTGCTATGGCCGGTGTGCTGCGGCTGGCGCACCGCTCTGATCCAAAGCCAGGAGCCAGGCGCTTCCTTCTGGTCTCCATGTGGGTGCAGGGGCCAAAGCACCTGGGCCATCCTCCACTGCACTCCCAGGCCACAGCAGAGAGCTGGACTGGAAGAGGAGCAGCTGGGACTAGAACCGGCGCCCATATGGGATGCCATTGCTGCAGGCAGAGGATTAACCAAGTGAGCCATGGTGCCAGCCCCTGCTTCTCCTTTTAAAAAAATTTTTGGCCGGCGCCGCGGCTCACTAGGCTAATCCTCCGCCTTGTGGCGCCGGCACACCGGGTTCTAGTCCCAGTCGGGGCACCGATCCTGTCCCGGTTGCCCCTCTTCCAGGCCAGCTCTCTGCTGTGGCCAGGGAGTGCAGTGGAGGATGGCCCAAGTCCTTGGGCCCTGCACCCCATGGGAGACCAGGAGAAGCACCTGGCTCCTGCCATCGGATCAGCGCGGTGCGCCGGCCGCAGCGCGCTACCGCGGCAGCCATTGGAGGGTGAACCAACGGCAAAAGGAAGACCTTTCTCTCTGTCTCTCTCTCTCACTGTCCACTCTGCCTGTCAAAAATAAAAAAAAAATAAAAAAAAAATTTTATTTATTTTTATGTGAAAGGTGGAGTTAGAGAGGGAGACAAAGAGAAGTCTTCACATCCACTGGTTCATCTCCCCAAATGGTTGTGACTGCCAGAGCTGGGCCAGTGTGAAGCCAGGAGCCAAGAGCTTCTTCCAGGTCTCCTATGTGGGTGCAGGGGCCCCAGGACTTGGGCCATCTTCTGCTTTCCCAGCCATAGCAGAGAGCTGGATCAGAAGTGGAGCAGCTGGTCTCAAACCAGTGCCCATATGGGATGCTGGCACTGCAGGCAGCGGCTTTCACAGTGCCGGCCCATGAGCTCTTTCTGTTTTTTTTTTTGTGCATGCTTTTTGGTGTACGTGGCCCTCGATTCTAAGAGATACAACCCCAGGAATGCAACTGATGGGTCATAGCACATAGGTTTATTTTTAATTTTTAAACTTATTTCCAGGGCCGGTGCTATGGCACACTATATGAGAGTACCCGTTCGAGTCCTGGATGCTTCACTTCTATCCAGCTCTCTGGTAATGTGCCTGGGAAAGCAGCGTAAGATGGCCCAAGTACCTGGGCCCATGCCACCTGGGTGGGAGACCCGGATGGAGTTTTGAGCTCCTAGCTTCGGCCTGGCCCAGCCTCATCTGTTGAGGCCACTGGGGGAATGAATCATTGGATAGAAGATCATCTCTCTCTCTCTCCCCAACCCTCTCTCTGTCACTCTGCCTTTCAAGTAAATAAAAATAAAAATCTTTAGAGAAAATTGTTTTCATTTTATTTGAAAGGCAGAGAGACAGAACTTCCATTCACTCGTTTACTCCCCAAATGCCCACAACAGCCAGGGCTAGGCTAGGCTGAAACCGAAACCCAGAGCTCCACCTGGGTGTCTCCTGTGGGCGTCAGGGACCCAAGTACTGGCACTGTCATTTGCTGCTTCCTGGTGTGCACATTAGCAAGAAACTGGATTGGAACTGGAGTGGCCGGGACTTGGGCCAGGCCATTTGAATATGGGGCATGTGTGTTACATACCTACCCCGCAATTACTTTGATAGATTCTTCAAAGTAGAATCCTCCTGTGGAGGAGGGCCTGTCACATCACAGCCCAGTTGACACTTGGTATTGCTAGTGGTGTTTTATGTTTCTGCTTTTTATTTATTTATTTTTAAAGATTTATTTATTTAAGGGCCAGTGCTAGTGGCATAGAGGGTAAAGCTGCCGTCTGTAGTGCCAGCATCCCATATGGGCACCGGGTTAAGTCCTGGCTGCTCCACTTCTGATCCAGCTTTCTACTTATGGACTGGAAAAACAGTGGAAGATGGCCCAAGGCTTTGGGCTCCTGCACCTACTTGGGAGACTCAGAAGAAGCTCCTAGCTCCTGGCTTTGGATCGGCGCAGCTCTGGCCATTACGTCCAACTGGGGAGTGAACCAGCAGATGGAAGACTTCTCTCTCTCTCTCTCTCTCTCTGCCTCTGCCTTTCTGTAACTCTGCCTTTCAAATAAATAAATAAATCTTAAAAAAAAAAAAAAAGATTTATTTGAAAGGCAAAGTGACAGAGGAAGAGAGACAGAGACAGAAAGAGGTGTTTTTTTTTTTTTTTTTTTTTTTTTGACAGGCAGAATGGACAGTGAGAGAGAGACAGAGAGAAAGGTCTTCCTTTTTGCCGTTGATTCACCCTCCAATGGCTGCTGCGGCCGGTGCATCTCGCTGATCCGAAGCCAGGAGCCAGGTGCTTCTCCTGGTCTCCCATGCAGGTGCAGGGCCCAAGCACTTGGGCCATCCTCCACTGCCTTCCCGGGCCACAGCAGAGAGCTGGCCTGGAAGAGGGGCAACCGGGACAGAATCGGTGCCCCGACCAGGACTAGAACCCGGTGTGCCGGTGCCGCAAGGCAGAGGATTAGCCTGCTAAGCCACGGCGCCGGCCGGCGTGTTTTGGTTTTTTTAAATAAACTTTTAATTCCATTTTCTGTGCTTTTTTTTTTTTTTTTTTTTTAAATGTGTGTGTGTTTGGAAGGCAGAGCGGCAGAGAGAGGAGAGACAGAAAGGGTGAGATCCTCCAGCCAATGGTTCACTCTCCAAATGGTCACAAAAGCCAGGGTTGGGCCAGGCTGAAGCCAGGAGCTCGGTTCTCCCACATGGGTCTCCCTCGCGGGTGGCAGGGGCCCAAGGACTTGGGCCATCATCTGTTGCCTTCCCAGGTGCATTAGTAGGAATCTGGATCAGAAGCAGAGCAGCCAGGAATCAAACCAGCACTACGCTGGTGTTGTAAGCTGCAGCTTAACCCACTGTGCCACAACACCAACTCTTGTTTTTGTTTTTTAGGTATTAGGTGGGTGAATATAGTGGTGTCTCATTATGGTTTTATTTATTTTTTTAATTTTCAAAATTTATTTGAAAGAGTAATGCAGAGAGGGAGAGAAAGATCGTCCATCTGCTGGTTTACTCCCCAGTTAACTGCAATTGCTGGGGCTGGGCTAGGCCAAAACCAGGAGCCAGGAACTCCATCCAGTTCTCCCACGTGAGTGGCAGGGGCCCAAGCACTTGGGCCATCTTCTTCTTCTTTTTTTTTTTTAAAGATTTGTTTATTTATTTGAAAGTCAGAGTTACACAGAGAGAGAAGGAGGGGAGGGAGGGGGGAGGTAGAGGTCTTCCATCTGCTGGTTCACTCCCCAGATGACTGCAACGGACGGAGCTGTGCCAATCTGAAGCCAGGAGCCAGGCAGGAGCTTCTTCCAGGTCTCCCTTGTGGGTGCAGGGGCCTAAGGACTTGGGCCATCTGCTGCTGCTTTCCCAGGCCATATCAGAGAGCTGGATCAGAAGTGGAGCGGGCCGGCGCCGTGGCTCACTTGGCTAATCCTCTGCCTGTGGTGCCAGCACCCTGGGGTTCTAGTCCTGGTTGGGACGCTGGGTACTAGTCCTGGTTGCCCCTCTTCCAGTCCAGCTCTCTGCTGCGGCCCGGGAAGGCAGCGGAGGATGGCCCAAGTGCTTGGGTCCCTGCACCCGCATGGGAGACTGGGAGGAAGTACCCAACTCCGGCTCCCAGCTTCGGATCGGAGCAGCGCTGGCCATTAGGGGAGTGAACCAACGGAAGGAAGGCCTTTCTCTCTGTCTCTCTCTCACTGTCTATAACTCTACCTGTCAAAAAAAAAAAAGGTGGAGCAGCTGGGACTTGAACCGGCGCCCATATGGGATACCAGCACTGCAGGCGGTGGCTTTACCTGCTACGTCACAGCGCCGGCCCCCCTTGTGGATTTTTAATTTGCATTTTTCTAATGGCTGATCATGTTGAGCATCTTAGATTTTCCTTTTTTTTTTTTTTTTTTTTTTGACAGGCAGAGTGGATAGTGAGAGAGAGAGACAGAGAGAAAGGTCTTCCTTTTTGCCGTTGGTTCACCCTCCAATGGCCGCTGCAGCTGGCGCATCTCGCTGATCCGAAGCCAGGAGCCAGGCGCCTCTCCCGGTCTCCCATGCAGGTGCAGGGCCCAAGCACTTGGGCCATCCTCCACTGCACTCCTGGGCCATAGCAGAGAGCTGGCCTGGAAGAGGGGCAACCGGGACAGAATCGGTGCCCCGACCAGGACTAGAACCCGGTGTGCCGGCGCCGCAAGGCGGAGGATTAGCCTATTTAGCCGCGGCGCCGGCCTAGGTTTTTTTTTTTTTTCTTTTAAGATTTATTTTCTTGAAAGAGTTAGAGAGAGAGGGATACACACACACACACACACATACACATAGATCCTCTGTTTCTGGTTCACTCCCCAAATGGCCACAATGACCAGAGTTGGGCTGATCCGAAGCCAGGAGCCAGGATCTTCCTCCAGGTCTCCCACGTGGGTGCAGGGGCCCAAGCACTTGGGCCATCTTCCACTGCTTTCCCAGGCCATAGCAGAGAGCTGGATTGGAAGCGGAGCAGCAAAAACTCCAGCTGGCACCCAACACCGCATGGGATGCTGGTGTTGCAGGCAGTGACTTTACCCACTATGCCACAGTGCTAGTTCCTCCCTTATCATCTTTTAAAAAATTTTTTTGCCAGGCAGAGTTAGACAGTGAGAGAGAGAGAGACACAAAGAGAGGGTTAGACAGTGAGAGAGAGACAGAGAGAAAGGTCTTCCTTCTGTTGGTTCACTCTCCTAATGGCCGCCACGGCCGGCGCTGCGCTGATCTGAAGCCAGGAATCAGGTGCTTCTTCCTGGTCTCCCATGCGGGTGCAGGGCCCAAGCACTTGGGCCATCCTCCACTGCCCTCCCGGGCCACAGCAGAGAGCTGGCCTGGAAGAGGGGCAACCGGGACAGAATCTGGCGCCCCGACTGGGACTAGAACCTGGGGTGCCGGCTCCTCAGGCGGAGGATTAGCCAAATGAGTCACGGCGCCGGCCCCCTTATCAGTTTTTAAAAAGATTTATTTTATTCACTTGAAAGGCAAAGTTAGAGAGAGAGAGAGAGAAAGAGAGGTTCCATCTGCTAGTTCCCTTCTCATGTTCAGTCCCCTGGCACTGGCCAGGGCTGGGCCAGGCCAAAGCCAAGAGTCTGGAACTCCATCAGGGTCTCCCATGTGGGTGGCAGGGGCCTAAGCAGTTGGGCCACCATCACTGCTTTCTCAGACAGCTGGACTGGAAGTGGAGCAGCTGGGATGTGACCCAGCACTCATGTGGGATGCTGGCATTGCAGGTGGTGGCTGAACTTGCTGTCCCACAACGCTGGCCCCTCTGTATTGTTTCTTTACGTTCAGAGCCTGCCAGCTCCTCCTTCTGCATTTGAATGAAGTATAGTTTATTAATATTTTCTTTAACGGTTAGTATATTTTGTGCCCTGTTTAGAAACATATTTGCCTATACCAAGGATGTAAAGGAATTGTCTTACGTTTTCTTCTTTGTTTGAAAGGCAGAGTTACAGAGAGTGTAGAAGAGACAGAGATTTTCCATCTGCTGGTTCATTCCCCAAAAGACTGCAACAGCCAGGGCAGCCTAGGCCTAAGCCAGGAGCCAGGACCTCCATCCGGGTCTCACATGTGGGTCTCAGGAACCTATGTGCTTGGGCCATTATCTGCTGTCTTCGCAGGCACATTAGCAGGAAGCTGGATCATAACCAGAGTAGGACTTGAACAGGGCACTCTGATACCAGGCAGTCTGATACAGATGCAGGTATATTAGGCGTGGCTTAACCCACAATGCCTACCCCTCATTTTCTTTTTTAGATTTTTATTTATTTGAAAGACAGTTCCAGAGAGAGGCAGAGACAGAGAGAGAGAGGTCTTCCATCTGCTGGTTCACTCTACAGATGGCTGCAATGGCCGGAGCTGTGCCGATCTGAAGCCAGGAGCCAGGAGCTTCTTCCAGGTATCCCACATGGGTGCAGGGGCCCAAGGACTTGGGCCATCTTCTACTGCTTTCCCAGGCCATAGCGAGAGCTGGATCGTAAGTGGAGCAGCCAGACTAGAACTGGAGCCCATATGGAATGCCAGGACTCAGGCCAGGGCTTTAACCTGCTATGCCACATCACCGGCCCCACCCCTCATTTTCTTAGAAAATCTTGAATTGTTTTAGTCCATTTAAAATTATTTACCCACACATTTTTAAAAAAATGTATTTAGTTATTTGAAAAGCAGTGGAAGATCTTCCATCCAGTGGTTCACTCCCTCAATGGCTGCAACAGCTGGGGTTGGGCCAGGCTAGGCTGAAACCAGGAGCCAGGAACTTCCTCCTGGACTCCTACATGGTGGCCAGGGCCCAGGTACTGTTGCCATCTTCCTATGCCTTGAGAGGCATATTAGCAAGAAGTTGGATCAAAAGCAGAGTAGCTGACACTTGAACCAGGCCTCTCCTAGGGGATGGTGGCATTGCAAGAAGTGATCACACCAGCTGTGCCACACCAGCTCTTGCAGTTCCATTTATTGAAAAGACCTTCCATTCCCAACAGAATTGCAGTGCTGTTTTGATTGAGAAGCAGGTAGCCATTTATATGAATCTCTCTCTCTTTTTTTTTTTTTTGACAGGCAGAGTGGACAGTGAGAGAGAGAGACAGAGAGAAAGTGATATCGGACAAGACCCCCTAAAATTCACACTAAAACGTGGCCCCTTAAAATTCCATAGAAATGCTAGCCAGGGTGCCATATGTGCTACCAGAATTTGGGGTGCCTTACAATTTCACCACAGGCTTATTACTAAATCCCTGATATTAATAAGCCCAAGAGGGTTCTTGCCTAATATTTAGAGAAGAATTCTAAATACCGGCACAGATAAACGAGGCAGCATGGTACATTTTAAGCTTTTATTTAGTAGGAAAGATGCATAGGAGAGTAAGAGCTTTATTTAAGAAAAAGAGGTAATTAGGGGTTCATACCGAGCACCAGGAACCAGCCACGTGGAAGTGCATCTAGGCCAGGAAGCCCAGAGCACATGGCCCGAAGGCCATGCGCCCTGGAGGTGTGGGGCTACAGCAAGCCCCTTCCTAGCAAGACACCAGGGAAAAAGAGCAGGCTGGGCACACTGTGCCCCAGGCTTTTAACCCACTCCAAAGGGGAGTGGTCAATTAACCTGATTGGCTGGTGGGCACCCCATACGGCCAGGTAGGGGAATGAGGCCACACAAGGGCGTGGCCAAGGCATCAGGTAGGAGCATGAGGTCACACAGGGGCATGGTCTTCCAGTTCACAAATCCGATCAACTCCAACCTGTATGCCTGCCTACTTCAAAAGGTCTTCCTTTGCCGTTGGTTCACCCTCCAATGGCCGCTGCTGTTGGCGCGCTGCGGCTGGCGCACCGCGCTGATCCGATGGCAGGAGCCAGGTGCTTCTCCTGGTCTCCCATGGGGTGCAGGGCCCAAGCACTTGGGCCATCCTCCACTGCACTCCCTGGCCACAGCAGAGAGCTGGCCTGGAAGAGGGGCAGCCGGGACAGAACCGGCGCCCCGACCGGGACTAGAACCCGGTGTGCCGGCGCCGCAAGGCGGAGGATTAGCCTAGTGAGCTGCGGCGCTGGCTATCTTTTTGGATCCTCAGTTTTATTGCAGTTTTCCCTTTGGCTTCCTGTTAATGCCACGGAGTCTTGGTTCCCCTAGCTTTAGAAAGTGTTTCTGTGTGGGAATGTAAATTCCCCACCTTTGTTCTTCAAGACTGGGTGGCCGCTCTCAGTCCTTTGTATTGTGGTGTAAATTTTGGCATCATCTTCCTTCCCCCAACCTCCAACCTGCTAGAATTTGATATTGAATTAAATCTCTGGATTGATTTGGTAGAAAAGTCATATTAACTAGTCCCAGTTGGGGTACCGGTCTGTCCCAGTTGCTCCTCTTCCAGTCCAGCTCTCTGCTGTGGCCTGGGAAGGCAGTGGAAGATGGCCCAAGTGCTTGGGCCCTGCACTGGCTTGGGAGATCCGAAGGAAGCACCTGGCTCCTGGCTTCAGATCAGCGCAGTGCACCAGCCGTAGCAACCATTTGGGGGGTGAACCAGTGGAAGGCAGACCTTTCTCTCTGTCTCTCTCTCTCACTGTCTAACTCTGCCTGTCAAAAAAAAAAAAAAAGTCATATTAATACTACCTCTCTGTGGCCTGGCGCTGTGGTGTAGCAGGTAAAGCTGCCACCTGCAGTGCCAGCATCCAATATGGACACCAATTCGAGTTCTGGCTGCTCTACTTCTGATCCAGCTCTCTGCTGTGGCCTGGAGGGCAGTGGAGGATGACCCAAGTCCTTGGGCCCCTGAACCCACTTACTTGGGAGACCTGGAAGAAGCTCCTCACTCCTGGCTTCTGATTGGTGCAGCTCTGGCTGTTGCAGCCATCTGGGGAGTGAACCAGTGGATGGAAGACCTCTCTCTGCCTGTCTGTAATTCTTGCCTTTCAAACGAATAAACAAATCTTAAAAAAAAAAAAAAAAAAAAATCTACCTCTCTGAACTTATAAACGTGGTATTTTTGTTAATTATGTCTAGTTTTTTTCAGCCATGTTTCATGATTTTCTGCCTGGGTTTTTTATACTTACTTTGATAGTTTTTTTCCCTAGATATTTGGAAATTTTTCATCCTATTTGGTTGTTGCTGGTATATAGACATAGAGTTGGATTTTGTATATTGAACTTGTATCCAGTGACCTTGCTGTTTATTAATTTTAATACTGTATATGTGAATTACTTTAGATTTTTTTTTACCTATACAACAGTGTTATATGGAATTTGTTTCCTATTTAAATTTTAAGATTTTGGCCGGCGCCGCGGCTCACTAGGCTAATCCTTTGCCTTGCGGCGCCGGCACACCGGGTTCTAGTCCCGGTCGGGGCACCGATCCTGTCCTGGTTGCCCCTCTTCCAGGCCAGCTCTCTGCTGTGGCCAGGGAGTGCAGTGGAGGATGGCCCAAGTGCTTGGGCCCTGCACCTGCATGGGAGACCAGGAGAAGCACCTGGCTTCTGCCATCGGAACAGCGTGGTGCGCCGGCCGCAGCGCGCCTACCGCGGCGGCCATTGGAGGGTGAACCAACGGCAAAAGGAAGATCTTTCTCTCTGTCTCTCTCTCACTGTCCACTCTGCCTGTAAAAAAACAAACAAACAAACAAACAAAAAAAATTTTTTTTAAGATTTTATTTATTTGAAAGACAGAGTTACAGATAGAGGTAGAGACAGAGAGAGGTCTTCCATCCACTGGTTCACTCCCTAGATGGCTGCAACGGCTGGAGCTGTGCCGATCCGAAGCTGGGAGCCAGGAGCTTCTTCCAGGTCTCCCCCGTGAGTGCAGGGGGCCAAGGACTTAGGCCATCTTCTGCTATCCCAGGCCAGAGCAGAGAGCTGGATCAGAAGAGGAATAGCCAGGACTCGAACTGGCGCCCGTATGGGATGCTGGCGTTCCAGGCCAGGGCTTTAACCCACTGCACCATAGTGCCGGCTCCTCCTATTTAAATCTTTTAAGAAAAAATTTAGTTTTTTGAAAGACAGAGAAACAGAGTTTGTTCATCTGCTAGTTTATTCCCAGATGCCTGCAACAGTCAGGAGTTGGCTAAGCTGAAGCCAGGAGTCCGAATGCAACTCAACCTGGGGGTCCACATGCACGGCAGGAACTCTGGCACCTGAGCGGCCAGCCAGAGTGCACATTGGCAGAGGAAGGCAGAGGGGCCAGGACTGGAACCTGGCACTCCAATGGGAAATACGGACACCCCAAGCAACATATTATTATGTTTTTTAAAAACTTTTATTTACTTATTTGAAAGGCAGGTAACAAAGACAGAGAAGGAGAGATAGTGCTCCCCAAATGGCTGTAGCAAGTCAGGAGCCAGGAACTCCATCTAGATCTCCCACATGGGTGGCAGGGCCCCAAACACCTGGGCCATCTTCTGCCACCTTCCCAGGCAAATTAGCAGGGAGTTACATTGGAAGTGGAGCAGCCAGGACTTGAACTGACACCTATTTGGGATGTTGGCATTAGCAGGTGGTGGCTTAATCTGCTGTGCCACTACTTTTTTTTTTTTTTTTTTTTTTTAAAGATTGATTGATGGGGCTGGCGCTGTGGCACAGTGGGTTAAAACCCTGGCCTGAAGCTCCAGCATCCCATATGGGCACCGGTTCTACTCGCGGCTGCTCCACTTACAATCCAGCTCTCTACTAAGGCCTGGGAAAGCAGTGGAAGACGGCTCAAGTCCTTGGGCCCCTGCACCCATGTTGGAGAGCCAGATGAAGCTCCTGGCTACTGGCTTCGGATTGGTCCAGCTCTGGACATCCTGGCCATTTGAGGAGTGAGCCAGTGGATACGAGATTCAGTCTCTCTCTCTCTTTCTCTCTCTTTCTCTCTGTAATTCTGTCTCTCAGATAAATTAAAAAAAATTTTTTTTTAAAAAGTCATCAGTGAATTTATATAGAGTCTGAATTTCTTTACAAAAATATTTCAAACTATAGACTTTCCTCATCTTAGGGAAATTACACTTTAGAAAATGACGTGAGCTGTTTCTTCATGATTTGCTGTTTGTCACTCCCAGGTAGGTGGCAAGTGGTGTTTATTCCGGGGGCAAAGCTACAATGCACACCGAGTGGCCTCACTTTGCTCCAGGGGGCAGAGAGAGCCAGAGATCCGCATCTCGGCGGGAACTGGAAGCCTTCACTCCGAGGCCCCTCAGCCTTTTAGTCCGCAGAGGCCGGCAGTGACCTCTAGTGGCGAAGCTGCCGATTGCCTTTTCCTTCGGAGTCACGACACACACCTGACTGAACTTTGGCCTTCTGTCTCATAGCTTGCTACGGGCTTCTCCTTTCCTTCCTACCTCTGACTGCTTGGGTACCCCGGGGTGCAACCCTTGGTCCTCGTTCTCTCTCTGTCTGAAGCCCCTCCCCCTGGCAGGGTGGTCTCCTCACTACTCTGGGGCCTGCCCATCCCTGGTAGTCTCCATCACAGGTCTCTCTCTGCACTTGGGGTGCACGTGTCTGCGTGTCCACTCTGCATCTCGCTTGGGTGTTTAACAGGCCCAAGTTCATCACGGCTAAGGTCTCCTGGCCTGTCTGTGCTGGCATGGTCTGATGGCACACCCCTTGGAGTCACCTTTGATCTGTTTTCTCTGATGCACCGAATCGTACTTGTCGGCAGGAAGCCTGGGCCCTGCGTCATCTCATGGCATGTGTTGCTTGCATTGCAGCAAGCCACAGAGCAGGTCTCGCTGCTGCGCCCCGGCTCAGGCTTAGCATGCACAGTGCCCTTGGCGGACGTGAGTCAGGTCACTCTGGTCACGACTCTGTTTAGCAGTATACTTTCCTCTGAGTTCAAGCCAGGGTTCTTTTTTTTTTTTTTTTTTTTTTTTTTTTTAAATATTTTTCATTTATTTGGGAGAGTTACAGAGAGAGAAAAGGAGAGATAGAGAGGGAGATCTTCCATCCATTGGTTCACTCCCCAAATGTCCACAATGGCTGGGGCTGGGCCAGGCTGAAACCAGAAGCCAGGAGCTTCATCCGTGTCTCCCACTTGGGTGAAAGGGCTCAAGCATTTGGGCCATCTTCTCTTTTCCCAGGTGCATTTGCAGGGAGCTGGGTTGGAAGTGGAACAGTTGGAACTTGAACCAGCCCATAGGGGATGCCAGTGCCGCAGATGGTGGCTTAACCCACAGCACCACAGCGCTGGCCCTGACCCAAGACTTTTGACTTCATCTGCCTCCCCGGCTCTTGCACTTCTTGCTGTTCTAGAAACATACCAGGTACAAGGTCACCTTTGTTCTTGTGACAAATGTGCCTGGTCCTGGGGTGCATGTTTCCCCCAGAGCTCACCTGCCCTTCTCAGGACCATGTGTGGTGTCTACCCCCTCCCGCCTTTCTCTTGCTCCCCTGTGTATTTTTATTTATTTATTTCTTAAATAATTATTTTATTTATTTGAAAGAGTTACATAGAGAGAGGAGGAGAAGCAGAGAGAGAGAGAGAGAGAGAGGTCTTCCATTCCACTGGTTCACTCCCCAAATGACTGCATTAGCTAGAGCTGAGCTGATCTGAAGCCAGGAGCCAGGAGCTTCTTCCAGGTCTCCTACACAGGTGGCAGGGGCCCAAGGACTTGGTCCATCCTCTACTACTTTCCCAGGCCACAGCAGAGAGCTGGATTGGAAGAGGAGCAGCTGGGACTCAAACCATATGGGATGCCAGCACTGCAGGCTGGGGCTTTAACCCGCTGTGCCACAGCACCACCCCCCAACCGTGTGTATTTTTAATATAATGCTTCTCTTCCAACAACATACTCTGCAGTTATGTTAACTGTTTATTGTCCATTTGCCCTCTTGAGTGAATTAATCCTCTTGCAGACTGGGGCTGGGTGAGGACAGTGTTTTGTCACTGTTCTCTCCCACATGTCTAGGACTTGGCATTCGGAAGTCAGTAATGAATTAATTTTTATTGCTGTTTAGTTTTAGGTATCTGCTTTTTAAGTCCCATGTATCTCAATTTTTAAATCCAGCCAGAAGACTTTCCACCTTTTTGTTAACAGACTTAGTACGTTATTGCTTGTGTCCTTGTTTTGTGTTTTATGCTCAATTCAAGTACATTTTTATATAGTGTGTCTTTTTAACAAATAGATAACCTCACTCATAATAATGTAGATTTCACTTAGTAAGTTGGTCACCTTGTGCCTTACTACCTGAAACTGTGGAGTGGGTATGTGTCCTAAGTTAAGCTGCCGGTTAGGCTGCCTGCATTCCATGTCTAGCATGCCTGGGTTTTATTCCTGGCTCCGGCTTGCGATTCCACGCTTGCTGCCAATGCAGACCCTTTGAGGTAGCAGTGAGATGACTCAGGTAGGTAGATTGCTGCTACCTGCATGGGAGACCTGGGTTGAGTTCCTGGCTCCTGGCTTTGACCTTAGTCCCAGCTGTTGCAGGCATTTGTGGAGGGAACCATTGGATAGAATCTGTTTCTGTCTGTGCCTCTTGAATACTTTTAAGATTAATTTATTAATTTGAAAGGCAGAGTTACAGAGTGAGAGAGAGAGAGGCAAGGAGAGAGTGAGAGAGAATCTTCCAGCCACTGGTTTATTCCCCAAATGGCTTCAGGCTGGGGCTGGGCCAGGCCAAAGCCAAGAGCCTGGAATTCCATCTGGGTCTCCTGAGTGGATGGCAGAGTTCTGAGTACTCAGACCATCTTCTGCTGCTTCTCAAGCACATTAGCAGGGAGCTGGATTGGAAGTGGAGCAGCTGGGACTTGAACATGCTCTCTGGAAACACTGGCATCTCAGGCAGTGGCAATATTCTGTGTCACATTGCCAGTCCTGTTGAATACATTTAAAAAAAAAAATTGATGTTTAGGCCGGCGCCGTGGCTCAACAGGCTAATCCTCTGCCTTGCGGCGCCGGCACACCAGGTTCTAGTCCCGGTCGGGGCACCGGATTCTGTCCTGGTTGCTCCTCTTCCAGGCCAGCTCTCTGCTGTGGCCCAGGAGTGCAGTGGAGGATGGCCCAAGTGCTTGGGCCCTGCACCTGCATGGGAGACCAGGATAAGCACCTGGCTCCTGGCTTTGGATCAGCGCGATGCGCCAGCCGTACAGCCGTAGCGGCCATTGGAGGGTGAACCAACGGCAAAAGGAAGACCTTTCTCTTTGACTCTCTCTCTCTCACTATCCACCCTGCCTTTCCAAAAAAAAAAAAAAAAGATGTTTAAAAAAATTGAAGTTCTGACTTTATCAGTATATTAAAACACTGTAAGTATAGATGTTTGAATGTTTCTGGACCTTTCCTTTCTACTGGTATATTTCCTTTTTTTTAAAAAAAAAAAAACAACTTTTCTTTTGGGGCTGGTACTGTGGTGTAGCGGGTTAAGCCACTGTCTGCAGTGCTGGCAGCCCGTATGGGCACTGGTGCTCCATTTCCCTGCTAACGCACCTGGGAAAGCAGTAGAAGGTGGCCCAAGTGCTTGGGTCCCTGCACCTACGTGGGAGATCCAGAAGAAGCTTCTGGCTCCTGGCTTCAGCTGACCTAGCCCTGACCGTTGCGGCCATCTGAGGAGTGAACCAGTGGATGGAAGCACGTTCTCTCTCTCTCTCTCTCTGTAACTTTGCCTTTCAAATAAGTAAAAATAAATCTTACAAGAAAAAAAAAAACTTTTTTTTTTTAATTTGAAAAGCAGTAACGGGAGAGAGAGAGAGAGAGAGAGAGAAATCTTATATCTGCTGGTTCATTCCCCAAATGCCTGCGACAGCTGGTGTGGGGCCCGGCGCTGAAGCCAGGAGCCCAGAACTTGATCCAAGTCTTCCACAGGAGTGGTAGGGACCTGCTGGCTGCAGGGTGGGTGTTAGCAGGAAGGTGGAATTGCACGTTTGGCTGGGACTTGAATCCTGCAAGCATCTACGTAGTATCCTTATGCCATCCCAACCCAAATGCTCAGCCCTGCCCGAGAACTTATTATAATTTATACTGTTAGTTCTTTTTCATAATTTTTGCCTTGTCGTGTTCAGGTTTCTTGTTACTTGACTTTGCTCTGTTAGTTTTGTATTCCTCTGGACAGTCTCCCACCTCTGGTTCTTTTTTTTTTTTTTTTTTTTTTTTGACAGGCAGAGTGGACAGTGAGAGAGAGAGACAGAGAGAAAGGTCTTCCTTTACTGTTGGTTCACCCCCCAATGGCCGCTGTGGCTGGCGCACTGCACAGATCTGAAGCCAGGAGCCAGGTGCTTCTCCTGGTCTCCCATGGGGTGCAGGGCCCAAGCACTTGGGCCATCCTCCACTGCCTTCCCGGGCCACAGCAGAGAGCTGGCCTGGAAGAGGGGCAACCGGGACAGAATCCGGCTCCCCGACTGGGACTAGAACCCGGGGTGCCGGCGCCGCAGGCAGAGGATTAGCCTAGTGAGCCGCGGTGCTGGCCCCCACCTCTGGTTCTTGCACTGAGCTTGCCTCTTCTCCACGTGAGTGGGTGCTCTTCTGCCCCTAGCATAGTGATGGCCGCTCTTGCTCCCGCAGCCTCTCCTAGGTGGCCGTGGAGGCGTCGCTCCCCTCACCTGAGCCTGCACCCCTTCGTCTGGCTCATTTGCTGGTACTGTGCACTGCTGGCTGTGCCCCTGCCGGAGGCTGGTGGTTGCCAAGCCCTCTCTGACGACTCTTGTGAAAACTCTGCCCTGTCCAGACCGCACGTCTACAACAAGAGCTGCTGCTTTTCCCCTCCTCCCCTGGGACTTGTCAGGCCGCTGCCTCTGCCTCCCCAGCACTGCCCCTGCAGATCTGTTTCAGGAAAGCGTTTTATGAGAACTGGCCACCCAAGGCGGAAGGAGCAGGAAGTGAGGGAGACGAGGAAAGAGGTTTATGCGAGGTGTAGGTTACGGGACCATGATCTCAGATGGCTGTGGGACAGTGGATCTCTGTGCCCTGCCCGCCTGCGTGGTGAGGTAGACACGGGGAGCCCTAGGCTTTCTCGAGAAACATCAGCATTGCAGGAGTGGGCCTTTGGCCTAGTGGCGACGTCACCAGTGGAGATGCTCGTGTCCCAGATCCTGGCTCTGATCCTGATTCTAGCTTCCTGCCAGTTCACATCTCAGGAGGCAGCCGTGATGGCTTACCATGTGGGGTGACCCAGATTGAGACTCCTAGCTCCGGCCTGTCCCCGTGCTGGCTGTTGCGGCCATCTGGGGAGTGAACCAGTGGATGCAAGACCTCTCTCTCTGCCTCTACCTCCCTTTGTAACTCTGACATTCAAAAATAAATAAATAAATAAATTAGTTAATACTAATGAGAAGAAATGTTCAAATATTTAGTGGCAAAGACAACAGCAGGAGAGGCGAGCGTTGTGGCTTGGCAGGTCAGTCCTCTGGTGGCATCCCATGTCAGAGTGCCAGTTTGAGGCCCAGCTGCTCCGCTGCTGTTCCAGCTTCTTGCTAATGCACCTGGGAAGGCTGAGGAGGATGGCCCAAGTGCGTGGGTGCATGTCACCCACGTGGGAGACCAGGGTGGAGCTCTAGGCTCTCGACTTCTGCCTGGCCCAGCCCTGGCTGTTGCGTCATTTGAGGAGTGAACCAGCAGATGGAAGATCTCTCTTTCTGTCTCTCCCCAACCCCTTGCTCTGCCTTTCAAATAAATAAATAAATAGATAGATAGATAAATCAATAAATATTAAGAAAAGACAACAGGAATTTGTTACTTAGTTTTTGTAGGTCAGAATTGTTGTTTTTCTAGAAATCATTAATTTATTTGAAAAGCAGAGACTCCCATCTGCTGGTTAATTCCTCCAGTGCCCACAATGGCTGGAGCTGGGCCAGGCCAAAGTCAGCACTCAAAAATGCAATCCAGGTCTCCCACAGGGGTGGCAGGGACCTAAGTACTTTACTGCAGGGTGGGACTTCCGTATTCTAACTGCCTGCATGGTCACTGGTGGCTCAGGGTTGTTCTGGCTGGGGTGTCATGGGCTGCGGCCTGTAGGCCTGACTGGGGTGGGAGGATTGGCTTCTGGGATGGGTCGCTCCCATGGCTGGCAAGTTAGTCCTGCTATTTGGCAGGAGGCCTTACTTTCTGGCCATGGGGACTTCTCCACAGGGCACCCGATTGTCTGTTACATTGCAGGTAGCTTTCCCCAGACAGAGTGATCCAGGGAGGAGCAAGATGGGGCAGACACCATCCCATGTCAGAGTACTGGGGTTTGAGTCCCAGCTTCTTGCTGATGCATGCCCTTGGAGGTGGTGGGTGATGACCCAAGTATTTGGCTCTCTGGCAACCCACATGGGAGACCTGGATTGAGTTCCAGGATCCTGGCTTTGGCCTAGCTCAGCCCTGCTGCTGGCTCAGCCCTGGCTGATGTGCATCTGGGGAGTGAACTTGCATTTCTAACAGGTTGGGTGATATTGATGGTGTCGGTCCAAGGACCCCATTTGGAGAACACTGCCCCGGGAGAGCCAACGAAAAACTTGGAATATGAGAAGGAAATACAGCATATTTACACGCAGGTATCTGTATAAAAATAATGATATTTCATGTACATATAGACATATAAATAGCTATGTTAGGTGAATGCTGAAATTTAAAGGGTAAGTGATCTAATATTTTGGAACCCTAGGCTGTAGGTATATATTCCCCAATTTTTTCAGTATTGCTCTGTGTCTTGAGGCTTTATCTTTTCTTTTTTTCTTAAGATTTTATTTATTTATTTGAGAGGTAGAGTTAGAGAGAGGGCAAGACAGAGAGAAAGGTCTTCTATATGCTGGTTCACTCCCCAAATGGCCTTGATGACTGGAGCTGGGCAGATCTGAAGCCAGGAGGTAGGAGTTACTTTTGGGTCTGCCACATGGGTGCTGGAGCCCAAGCACTTGGGCCATCTTCCACTGCTTTCTCAGGCCATAACAGAGAGCTGGATCAGAAGAGGGGCAGCTGGGACATGAACCAGTGCCCATGCAGGCTCTGCAGGTGGAAGCTTAGCCTGCTGTACCACAGCACTGGCCCTGACTCTTTATCTTAGTACATCTCATGGCCCAAGTCCTTGGGCCCTTGTACCTGCATGGGAGACCCAGAGGAAGCTCCTGGCTCCTGGCTTCGGATTGGCACAGCTCCAGCCATTGCAGCCAATTGGGGAGTAAACCAGTGGGTGGAAGACCTTTCTCTCTCTGCCTCTCTCTCTCTGCCTCTCCTTCTCTCTCTGTGTAACTCTGACTTTCAAATAAATAAATAAATCTTTTAAAAAAATGCATCTCAAAGCCTATGCTCCTATGATAGAGTTCCGTTAACTTACCAGGTAATTTTTTATGCCTCTACATTTATATAGTTTGTTATATAGTTGCTCATATTTAGAAAGCATAGAGAGTTATGTATCAAGACTCAAAGCTTTCCTTCTCGATGAAGCTCCACCTGATAACACCAAGTACAACTTTCTCTTTGCAGCTCCCTGTCTACCTTCCAGAGGCTTCTCGCATTGCTTCTATGATTCTTGGTGTAGATATTAATGTTTAGGTGTGTCCCTGGTCTGGTCATCCTTGAAAGCAGGATTACTCTTTTTTAAAAGATCGATTTATTTGAAAGGCAGAGGGACAGAGAGTGGATTAGGGGTTGGTGGGGAGACAGAAATCTTCCATCTACTGGTTCAATGCCCAAGTGGCTGCAATAGCCAGGCTGAGGCCAGGAGCCAGGAGCTCTGCCCATGTCTCCCACTTGGGTGGCAGGGACCCAACTACTTGGGCCATTTTCCTCTGTCTTCCCAGGTGCATTAGCAGGAAGCTGGATTGGAAGCAGAGCAGCTGGAGCTTGAACCGGCACTCCGATCATGGGATGCTGGTATCACAAGTGGTGGCTTAACCTGTTGCACCCCAACACTGGCCATGAGATTTGTCTTTTACTCACCTGTAGAAACTGGACTAGTTCCTGGCGCAGTGGCAGGACCTCATACAGTCTGTGTGAATGGAGAGATTAATATCCTGGCAGAGACCTTGCACCCGGTTTCTCATTTTCCCACAACAAGGAACACTAATTCTCTCTTCAGCCACAACACTTGAACACAACAACACATCACGCACTCTCCACTCTGGTTGCTGTTGCTATGTTGTGGGAGTCACTGGCTGTGGGCTTCACCCAGGGGGAGGAGCAGGGCTGTGTGGGGGAGTGATGCTAGAGAGCTACAGCCACCTTGTCTCAGTGGGTAAGCACGGTGGTACCTGCCCCTGCACAAAGCCATCGTTCCTTTGTAGCTGCTGCTCCAGGGCACTGCTTTGCAGAGAGGGTCAGAGCCGACTGACCCCTTGTGGATGTGAGCTCTTTAAAGAGCACCTGTGTTCCTTTCTCCCCAGGGAAGTGTTCCAGTGATTATTTCTGTGTGGCTGCGTTTCTGTCCTCAAGAGGACCTGCGCCTCAGGCTGTGGGCCCCACGTCTGCTCATTTCTGTTCACAGGGCGTTGCGTTACCAAAACCAGAGGTGGTTCCCAAGTTGGAGCCAGGAGAGGAGCCGTGGATATTAGAGGACGAGTCCCCAGGCCAGAGCCACCCAGGTGAATCCGTCAGTGTAGGGAAGCTGTGGCTAGGGGGACACTGGGTCTCAGGCAGGGAGTTCCCGTAATTCCAGCTTTGAGGTTTTCCAGGAATCTTTCTTTAGAGTTACCAGAACTTCGGAAGTGGCAGAGTAATCGGCCTGCAGGCCCTGGATGCCTGTCCCCACCTGACAGTAAATTCAGTCCTTGCTTGTCTCATTTAGACAGACTACTTTTTAAAAAAGATCTGTTTATTTACTTGAAAGGCAGAGTTAGAGAGAGGAGAGGCAGAGAAATCTTGCAACCACTGGTTCATTCTCCAGTGGCTGCAGCAGCTGGGGCTGGGCCAGGTAGAAGCAAGAAGCCAGGAGCTTCATCTGGGTCTTCCACGTGGGTGCAGGGGCCCTAGCACATGGGTCATCTTCCACTGCTTTCTGGATACATTAGGGAGCTGGACTGGAAGCAGAGCAGCTGGGACTCGAGCTGGGGCCCAAATGGAATGCCAGCATCGCAGCCGGTGGCGTAACCCACTGAGCCACACAGGCTGCCCCCCCCCCCCCCCCCTCAGCATCTATTTATTTGAAAGGCAGAGTTACACTCCCCCAAATGGCCGCAATGACTGGGGCTGGGCCAAGCCAGGAGCCTGAACTCCCTGGGTCTCTCACATAGGTAGCAGGGGCCCAAGGACTTAGGCCATCTTCCACTGTTTTCTTAGGCACATTAGCAGGGAGCTGGGTCAGAAGCTGAGCACCCATCCGGGATCTGAACTGGCACTCACGTGGGAGGCCAGCGTTATGGCTGGCGCTCCAACCCACTGCACCAAATGCAGGCCCCTACACCTTTTTCCTTAAATTGATTAGTTGTTTTTCTTTTTGTCATGTATTAACCTAGCAAGTATTTGGCACCTACTGTATGCCAGCTCTGCTGTGTGGTGGGGATACAGCTGTAAGGATACAGGGACTGTCCTAGTGGTAGGAGAGCCTGAGCCATGTAGGGTTTGTGACAGCGTGATCAGGGAAGGTGTCCTGCTGCGTCGCTCTTGGTGCTGGACGCAGAGTTGGAGAAAGTGAGACTGCGGCTTCTGAATATTCTGGCCAGATGGCGTACGCTGCAGATGAACCTGAGGCTGGAGTGTTCAGGGTGTGCAGTGGTGAGCCAGGCTGGGAGAGGTCAGGGCATGACAGGGAACATGCGAGAGCTGTGGTCAGAGACAGCTGCAGTGGTTACTGTAAGCTCAGTAATCTTATTCCAACTGAGATGGAGCCCTTAGCAGGTTATTTACTTACTTATTTATTTGAAAAGCAGAGGGAGACAGATTTTTCCACCCACTGGTTCATACTCCAAATGGCTGTAACAGCTAGGACTGGGTGTGGGTGGCAGGGACCCAGGCACCTGGGCCATCCATCATCTGTCTCCCAGAGTGCTCACTAATAGGAAGATGGAATTGGACATAAAGCTGGAACTCAAACCCAAGCCCCATGCTATGGAGTGTGGGCATCCCAGTGGTGTAACCATCGTGCCAGATGCCTGCCCCCAACTGGCAGGGTTGGACAAAGCAGCACGTGTTCTTCCTGTCTTACCTCTGGCTGCTGTCTGGTGAGATGCTGGCAAAGGGATGGAGTAGGTAAGAGGGCGGTTAGCAGTAGTCAGTGTGAAGACCAGGGCTCCCATGGCAGCAGCTACTTGAGTCATGGCTGCCGCCTCCCAGGGTGTGCATCAGCAGGAGGCTGGAGTCAGCAGCAGAACTGGGATGTGAACCCAGGTGCTCCTATATGAGACCCAGGCACCTTACCTGGTATCTTTCTTTTTTTCTTTAAAGATTTATTTATTTGAAAGTCAGAGTTACATAGAGAGAGGACAGGCAGAGACAGAGAGAGACAGAGACAGAGACAGAGAGAAAGAGAGGTCTTCCATCCACTGGTTCACTCCCCAAATGGCCACAATGGCCAGAGTTGGGCCGATCCAAAGCCAGGAGCCAGAAACTTCTTCCAGGTCTCTCACATGGTTGCAGGGGCCCAAGGTTTTGAGCCATATTCTGCTGCTTTCCCAGGCACATTAGGAGAGAGCTGGATCGGAAGTGGAGCAGCCGGGACTCGAACCAGTGCCCATATGGGATGCCAGCACTGCAGGTGGTGGCATTACCTGCTATGCCACAGCGCCAGCCCCTCCATGAACTCTTTACACAGTTTCCCCTAATGGCAACATCTTGCCAAAAGTATAGTACAGCATCAGCCAGGGCAATGACACTGGGCCAGGCTGAACTAGGAGATGGGAACTCGATTCCACCTCTCATGTGGGTGGCAGGGACCAATGAGCTGAGCTGTCACCTGCTGTGTCCTAGAATGTGCGTTAGTAAGAAGCTGGCATGGAAGGCAGAGATGGGATTCATAGCCAGGAATTCCTCTGTGGGATGTGGGTGTCCCAAGTGATGAGAGCGAGCAAGCTAGCAAACACTTCCTTTCTCTGGCTCACTCCCCAAATAGCCACAACGGCAGGGGCTGGGCCAGGCCAAAGTTTGAGCTTCCCATGTGGGTGGCAGAGGCTCAAGCACTTGGGCCACCTTCCGCTGCTGTCCCAGGCCATTAGCAGGGAGCTGGATTGGAAGTGGAGCAGCTGGGACTCAAACCAGCGCTGCATATGGGTCCTGGTGTTGTGCTGCTGTGCCACAATGCCTGTCCCAGTAATTGTATATGATGGGTACTATGCCAGTGATCCCTCTGTAATCTGTCACACGAGGTCATGTGTGGGATTCTCTACTTCTGGCAACATGTTGGCCTTCAAAAATGTTTTTTTGGAGGATTTTTGGATTAGGAATGTTCAGCCTATACAAGGCTTATCTCTGTCTCATATGGGAGAAAAACTGTGGAGCCTGAGATAGTAAATGAAGTGTTATGGGTCATTGTTTTTTTTTTTTTTTTTTTTTTAAGATTTATTTTATCTGAAGGAGTTAGAGAGGTAGAGACAGAGAGAGAGAGGTCTTCCATCCACTGGTTCACTCTCCAGATGGCCACAATGGCCACAGCTGAGCTGATCCAAAGCCAGGAGCCAGGAGCTTCTTCAGGGTCTCCCATGCGGGTGTAGGGGCCCAAGGACTTGGGCCGTTTTTTATGCTTTCTCAGGCCATAGCAGAAAGCTGGATTGGAAGTGGAACAGCTGGGACTTGAACTGGCACTCATATGGGATGCGGGCACTGCAGGTGGTAGCTTTACCCGCTAGGCCACAGCACCGGCCCTACGAAAAATCTTAAAGCAATGTACTAACGAATTCAGTTTTTAGAGTTCTGTGAATCGTATAACTTCAGCAATATTCCTAATGTGTGTGTGTATATATATAGGTATATATTTAAGATTTATTTATTTATTTGAAAGAGTGAGATAGAGTACTTCATCCACTTGTTCACTCCCCAAATGGCCGCAGCAGCCAGAGCTGGGTCAGGCTGAAGCCAGGAGCCAGGTGCTTCTTCCAGGTCTCCCACATGGTGTGGGCGCCCAAGGACTTGGGCCATGTTCTGCTGCTTTCCCAGACAGCTTGGCAGGAAGCTGGATCAGAAGTGGAGCAGCAGGCATTGGAAGTGGCACCCATATGGGGTGCTAGCGTTGCAGGTGGTGGCTTTACTTGCTACACCACAATGCTGGTCCCTTACTTGGATTTTGACATCTACCTAAGGCCTGAAATTTTACTTAGGGCATAATTTCTTCTTTTTAGTCTATATCCTAGGAAATCTACTCCTTTGCTTTTGTAGTTCATAATTGAGGATATAGTGTCACAAAATTTACTTCTAACAATGTCTTACTTCTAGAATTTCTTGGTGACCAGCATATGATCTAATGATGAAAATGTTGTCAGATGACCTGATTCCTATCTTCAATATGTTGCTTAGCTTTTTTACTTTAGTTTTCTTATGTCTTCCTTTTGGACAATGGTGATACCTATTTTACATGTTTATTGGAAATTATTAGATTATGTCTAAAATATTTAGAAACCCATCTGGCATAGCATAAATATGACTGAGGAGCAGGCATCTGGTATCCCGCGTCAGAATGCCTGGCTGGAGTCCTGGCTTCTGGTCTGGCTTCCTGCTACTCCTGGAAGCAGTAGACAATGTCTCAAATGCTTGGGTCACTGCCACTTAATGGGAGACCTGGACTGGACTCAGGCTCCAGACTTTGGGGAGGGAATCAGTGGGTGGAAGATTCTCTGCTTTCAAATAAAAAGAATAAATACCATTAAATTTTAGATATCATTAATAGTGCATCAAATTTAGCAAATTTTCCCTCAGTATTATTTTAGAATAAAATATTGTTTTCTGTAGTATCCCACTTGAGAGTTATCTTTGCTTATTTTTATCTCTTCCACCTGTCCTAAGTTGAAGAGGTACCTTGCCTTATTCAGTAGTTTGCTTTATGTCACTAAGGTAGCAGTTGATTTTGTATTTAGATGTGTAACAATATGACTTGTCTTCTTAACTGATTTTGCTATTTATCATTATATGATATCTGGTTCTTTCATGTCATAAAGTTGAGGATTAAGCCTGAGATTCCATTGTAATACCAATAGGGCTTTTGCCTGAAATACTTTGCCCATTTCTTTGCTTTTCTTCACCTTTTTTTAAAAATTTTGTTTATATTCATCTTATTTGCAAGGCAGAAAGAGAGAGGAAGAGAAAGACATGGAGAAACAGAGAAGAGATCTTCCATTTGATGGTTTGTTCTCCAGTAAACAGCCAGGGCTGGGCCCAGCTGAAGCTAAGAGCCAGGAACTCCATCCAGGTATCCCATGTGGGTAGCAGGGACCCAAGTACTTGGGCCATCTTCCACTGCTTTCCCGGGCATGTTAGCAGGGAGTGGGCTCAGACACAGACTAGCTGGGACTTGAACTGGTGCTCTGATAGGGGATGCTGGCATTGCAGGCAGCAGGTTAACTGTGGTACCACCACAGCAGCCTCTGTTTTCCCTTTCCCTTGCTGGTGGACACTCAGGTTGTGTCCATTCTGAAGGTTATGGCTATTAAGAGTAAACCATGAGCCCTTCTGTAAGGGCTATGGATGGAAGTGTTTCCCCTACTCGAGTACACACTGTGGAGTGGGTTTGCCATGCTGTGAGCTAAGTGTCTCACTTTGTAAGGACAGCCACATTGTTTTCCAAATGGCTTACCATTGTTCCTTCTGTGTGCATTTCCACACACAAGTCCCTCTTTTTTAAAGTTACTCTTTTCCTCCAACTTCCTTCCCACAAGCAGTGAAATGTTCCCTAAGCACACAGATCATATCAACTGAATTAAGGAAGATAATATGAGACGGGAGTTACGGCACAGATGGTTAAACCGCTACGTTTAGAGTCCTAGCTGCTTTGGTTCCCATCCAGCTCTCTGCTAATGCACCTGGGAAAGCAGTGGAAGTTGTCCTGGGTACTCAGGCCCACTCTACCCATGTGAGAGACCCAGATGGAGTTCCAGGCTCCTGGCTTTGGCCTGGCCCAGCCCTGGCTGTTGTAGCCATTTGGGGAGTGAACCAGTGACTGGAAGATATATCTCTCCCTCTCTGCCTTTCAAATAAAAATGAATCTTTTAAAATATAAATTTAAAGAAAGGAAGATAATGCCTAAAAGAGAACAGCAATAGCTAGTTAAAATAGTTAAAACATTGACAACTCAGGGCTGGTGATAAGTGTGCTGGTTCAAGCCCCAGCTGCTCCACTTCTGACCCAGCTCCCTGCTAATGGCCTGGGAAAAGCAGTGGAAGATGGCCCAAGTGTGGGTGGGCCCCACACCCACGTGGAAGACCTGGATGAAGCTCCTTGCTTTGGTCTGGCCCAGCCCTGGTCATTGCGGCCACCTGGGGAGTGACTGGAAAGACTCTCTCAGCAGACGGGAGACTTGTCTCGGCCTCTGCCTCTCTGTAACTCCGCCTTTCAAACAAACAAACAAATCTTAAAACAAAAATGTGATGACTCAAAATTACATATAAAAGGAAATCTGGAAAAACAGTTTTATGTCTGGGACTGACTTCAGCCCTATGCCGTGGCCTTTGTGTCCATGGGTTCTTTATACTTGACATGGCTCCCAATTCCAGTTAGATCACGTTAATCAATTCGAAGGCCGGTGTGACAGGGAAGTCAAAGCCATCACCTCTTCAGAGGGTGGCTGGAATCTGAGACCTCATCCACAAAGCACTTGTGGTGCTGCCTGAACAAAGGCTACTCTGCAGAGCCCAAGGGCAGGTGCTAAGCCACCACCCAGAATCATTCCCCCACAGACTGTTCAGGGCTACAGCCAGTCCAGGAGTCTCTCTCGAAGGAAAGCCGATGTGTGTCACTCACCCTCCTTCATTCCTTTTTCTGGGAGTAACTGCTTCCCTTGAGTTGGTGACCTGGTACGTCCTTAGCGCTAAGTGCTTCAGATCACCCTTAGTCTGGGGATCCGCTACAACTCCACCTTCCTAGCTAGTAAATATGTGCCTATCTGGTTCTTTTAAAATATGGGGGCTAGTTATGGGAGAGAACTGGGGTTCTTTAAGCAGCATTGCATGCGCAATCATGAGTTGCAACTAGGAGCCCACTGAATGGTAACTTCCTATGTAGTTACATGCTGGCAATCAGTCTCCTGCTGTTGCACAGACTTCCTGTGTTAACTCCCAAGCGCCAAATGCCTTACTGTGGGGGGCCTATAGCCACACCAATGCCATCCACACCCCTAGGGAAGTGAGTGATAGGGCACATGTTTTCAGTCCTCTTCTCAATATATTCTCCAAATGTGGCTAAAACATCTGTGTAGCTACTTTCATGTGGCATATTAGTAAGCAAATGCAAAAATAACAGAAAGAAATTAGTTGTCTATAGTGAGGTCAAAGGAGTGGGTAAAACAAATGACGTTTTTAGGGCACTTACGTGAGACATTAAAGCTCAGAAAGAAAAATGCCGGACTCCTTTGTTTTGCTCAGGGCATGGGGTGGTGAAATAAATTAAGACAACCGGATGCGGAAGTGCTGGGAGGGGCATTAAATATATTTAAATAAAATCAACTTCATTTGCCATGTTTCAGCATGGTGTGTGTGGGGAGCATGTATGAGGTGGGGAGATCTAGAAAATTTCCCAATAAACTAGCTTGTACCCATGAAAAGGAACTACCTGTTTCTGAACAGCTGCCTGGGGGAAGGGCACTCGATGTCCCACTAAAAGTCGTGTGCAGAGGTGGCCTTTTCCACCTCCTTGCTGTGTGGCTACAGACCGCGGTGCAGTATTGCAATCAACAAGAGATGTCCACAGCCTCTGCAGCTTTCTCCCATACATCCTAGGCCAAAACCGGACAAACCAGATGTTGTCTCAGAAAACACCAAGAACACAAGGCACCCGATTTGAGGAGAAATCAGATTGCAACTTCTCAGGTAACGTGGATAAGGGCAGACATGCCCTGCTTGGACAGATACCAAGTTCTCGTTGTTGGCAACACTGGGCAGAACATACGGTTCCAAACAGACTGAATTGTAAGGTCACTCTACCTATCTGAGGATCCAGGGTGATCCACAGGTGTGCAGCGTAATAAAGTGCCTGGAACTTAGAACAATGAGTGAGTGAATGAAGGAACGGTTTTGTTTCCGTGAAGGAACTTCTCTGAGCGACCCTTCCTCCCTCTCTCTCCTCTGGAATACGAGGAAGAGTGAGGTGAAGAACACAGTCCCTCCGGTCCGCGGCGCCAGCTCCTGTCCTCAGCGGGGCTCTTTCCTGTGCACCCGCTGGTGGATGTGCAGGTTGGAGCTCTGGCTGAAGCCCTTGCCGCACTCCCCGCACTCATAGGGCTTCTCGCCGGTGTGCACCCGCTGGTGGATGAGCAGCTTGGAGCTCTGGCTGAAGCCCTTGCCGCACTTGCCGCAGTGGTAGGGCTTCTCGCCGGTGTGCACCCGCAGGTGGATGCGCAGGTCCGAGCTCTGGCTGAAGCCCTTGCCGCACTCGTAGCACTGGTAGGGCTTCTCGCCGGTGTGGACGCAGCGGTGGATGTGCAGGTTGGAGCTCTGGCTGAAGCCCTTGCCACACTCGGCGCACTTGTAGGGCCTCTCCCCAGTGTGCACCCGCTGGTGGATGTGCAGGTTGGAGCGCTGGCTGAAGCTCATGCCGCACTCCCCGCACTCGTAGGGCTTCTCCCCGGTGTGCACCCGCTGGTGGATGAGCAGCTTGGAGCTCTGGCTGAAGCCCTTGGCGCACCTGTCGCACTTGTAGGGCTTCTCGCCGGTGTGCACCGCGTGGTGGACGAGCAGGCTGGAGCTCCTGGTGAAGCCCTTGCCGCACTGCTCACACCTGTAGGGTTTCTCTTCTGTGTGCACGGCCTGGTGGACGAGCAGGCTGGAGCTCCTGGTGAAGCCCTTGCCACACTGCTCACACCTGTAGGGTTTCTCTTGTGCGTGGCCTCGCTGGTGGAGCAGCAGCTCTGAGTTCTGACTGAAGTCCTCACCACACCGACCACATCTGAACAGCTTTGCCGCCGCCAAGTGGATTTTCTCACGCGGATGGCCGTTGGGGCCGGGGTGGAGTGCTTTCCCACGGCTGCCACGGGCACAGGGTTGCTCCTCCGTGGGAAACTTCTGCTGGCTACAGCTGACTGACCGTGACTTCCATTCGGGAAGGTCCCGGCGGTTATATTCCGAGGGACCCAAAGGTTCTTTCGGCTGGCCGCTGTGGCAGGTCACCTCACCCCGGAACAAGGGCGAGCCCAGCTCTGTGACATCAGACCCAAGTCTGATGTGAAGGTTCTCTGGACAGCGCTCCGTGGGAGGACGTCCCCCCCTTGCCGCTGTCCTCTCGGGGCTCTCCTCAGTCACTGCGTGGCTGCCTGTTCCCTGGGGCTCGTCCTGGCAGAGGTGCGCTGCAGGGTCCCCTGTGGCCATTTGGCTCCCCACTTTCAAGGCCAGGTGGTTTTCCTTCTCCACCTTTCTGAAGCCATCAGTGTGATGGGTCACCACACCGCTCCTGCTGCTGGAAATATTTCTCCGTTTCCCACATGGGGGCGAGGTCTGGTTCAGGGTCCTTAGGCACTTCCCCTTGAAAAGTCACAGTATGATCTTGACGCCGACTTCCGGTCCCGGGTGTCTCTTCCTTTCTTTGGAGGATGCTCCAGAGGACTGTCACTCAAGTCTCCTAGGGAACAGAGAATTCAGTGATCAAAGAGTTCAAGGTTTCAGAACTGGAGTGCTCGAGGCCTGAGGACTTGCACCTAGGAGAAAGGTCAGCTTGTCACAGGCTTAACGCCAGGGGGAGGGAAGACCTTAGGTGTGGCAGAGAAATTCTCTTCGCTTTGAAGCACCGCCAAAGGGTCCCTTCGCGGCTCCTGCAGAAGAGGCTGTGAATCGTTTATCCTCACCACAAACATTTCATTTCACTTTGCACTGAATTGGTAGTCCAACTGCCTAGGTGTTGGGGACACAAGGAAGAAAACGGAAACCCTATTGCTGCACAAGCTGCACCTCCTGGGAAGGAGAAACACAGCAAGCACGATACACCCAGGTGACAACGCGGGTGACAACGCAGGGGGTGTCCCTTTCCGAGTGGCTGGGAAGCAGCGTTGTGTCGGCCTGCCAGGAGTTTTGGATTTTGGAGCATCTGCATAGACGTTGCCAGCTGAACACCCCAACCCAAATGACACCAAACGTGAAAACTTTGAGTCCATGAAGTTTCAGGTTTCGGAGCATTTTGGATTTAGGCACGTCAGTCCATGTACGGTACAACACAATACAGGAGATACAAGCATGAGAAACCACGCGAGCCCAGAGCAGGGGCACTCAGCTCAAGCCTGAGGGCCCTGGGAAGATTTCTGGGACAAACTGACAGGACAAAAAAAAAAATACAGACGTGTTCAGGAAATACAAGCAGCTGCTTGAGGAGCTTAAAAGGTTGCCGTGGTAGAAAGGGAGGCGGAGGCAAGAACCAGAGCAGAGGGTTTGGGGTCTACTACAGAGGGCTACACTGTAGGGGGGACTAAACATTTGTAAATGTAAATTCAAAGGGAATTCTAAAACTTTGATGACAAATACCAGTGGAATGCAAACCCTGGGTGGAGACAGATGTGACAACAAATCGGGAGAAGGAACGATGACAGCTGTGCAGAGAAATGGGAGATCTGCTCTCTATCTTGGATGACCACAAAGCTAGAGGCAGCAAGGGGAAGCGGGCGCCACGCGTGCTGCTGGTTCCCTGCCTGAGTGGGTGCCATGGTGGCGTGTCCCAGCACGGGAAATGCAAGCGCGGAAGGCTGAGTGAGGAGAGGACACAGATGACAAACCCAAACCTGACTCGTCTCACCCGTGGTGCTGGGGGCCCCTTCCTCTGGCACTGTCCGCCCAGCAGCGAGGGCAGAGTGTGCTAGGGGACAGAGTTTACTGCTGTGTATGCTGGTCAGAACAGGAGGGGACTCCTCATAACACAATGAAATGGCAAAAAAGAAGTCCCTATTAGTCTTGAAGATCAGACAGGCTTGCCGTCACCAGGGGACCAGAGGAGAAACTGGAAAACAACGCACGGCTCACGTCGTGTACAGGATAAGCCTTCAGCGAGGGGGAGGGGTCTTCTCACCAAGTCCCAGAAATTCAGATTCCAGATTCAGACTCAGCAATCATAGGCAGCTTCAGCCAAGAAACGGTGTTCGCGGCAGGATGCCTAATGGCTGGGCTAGAGGCTGGCCTTAGCAAAACTAGCTGTGCGACAAAAACCACAAACTAAAATCCTGGGTGGCTACCAGCAGTGGCCCAGGAGAAGGCCTCCAGAACAAAATAAATAATCTGCCAGAAAAGGAATAATTTGGGGTGAGGTGGACGTAAATGCTGGACCTACAGAGAAAACAATCAACCCACACACCTCCAGGACAGAGCCTGAGGGTGTCCTGAACAGGGCCGCGCTGGCTCAGAGCTGGGGCCAGGGTGGCAGGCATGCTCTTTGCAGTCAGCTGACACTGACTTAAGCAGCAGCCTGCACAGCGCCATCAGGTCGAGTGATTTTTTCCCTTTAATTTTTATTTACTTATTTGAGAGGCAGAGAGACAAGGATCGCTCCCATTCTGCTGGTCCACACCCCAAATGCCTATGACAGCTGGGGCTGGACCGGGGCCAGCAACTCAAGCCAGGTCTCCGACACGGGAGGCAGGGACCCCGTCGCCTGAGCCATCAGCTGCTCCTCCAAGGGTCTGCGTTAGCAGGCAGCTGGAGTCAGGAGCCAGAGTCGGTTATGGAACCGAAGGCCCTGTGACGTGGGAGGCCGGTTCCCAACCAGTGTGTTAACTGCTAGGCTGCATGTGTGCCCCCATCAGATGGACTCTGGTTCCCTCCTCAAGTGGAACACACATGCATTGTGGTGGGCTGGGCAGCAGCTGAAGATACCTGCTCCAGTATGGCTGGCAACACATGACCTCTGAAAAAATCACGTGAGCATTCCAAATATGTCCAGCAGATAGGCGGACACCTACCAAGCACAAACTGAAGAAACACAGCGCATGGAGGAGATGGCATTTAAAAGGTACATCTTTCAGAGCCAGAGAAATCAGAGCGCCTGTCACTTTTAAACACCATCTAATAAACTACCAACACGGCAAGGAGCAGTCATCACACTGCTTCGAAGCTGGGAAAGTGACTGAACGCCCACTGTGCCAACTGAAGCGCTGAAGCTTCGGTGCCCGACCACACACGGAAAGAACGATCAGGACTCCAGTCTCACACGCAAGGAAACCCAGGTAGAAGGTCAGGCAGCTGGTCTCAAAGCTCAGCGCTGCGCTTATTCTAAGGCCTCCAAGCTAAATGGGTTGCATAGCCAAAGGAAACATGGTGAGACTAGAAGACGGAAAGGTTCTCCTAGAATGAAGAGTAACAGGACGGGAAAATGGAAAGATAAAACCAACCGGGGCTGGCACTGTGGCACAGTGGGCTAAGCCACTGCCCGCAGTGCCGGGATCTGCTGGTTTGTGTCCTGGCTGCTCCTCCTCTTCCTCTTCGTCCTTTTCCTCCTCCTCCTCTTCTTTTTTAAATATTTATTTATTTGAAAGTCAGAGATACACAGAGAAAGAAGGAGAGGCAGAGAGAGAGAGGTCTTCCATCCACTGGTTCACTCCCCAGTTGGCTGCAATGGCCGGAGTTGCGCCGATCTGAAGCCAGGAGCCAGGAGCTTCTTCTGGGTCTCCCATGTGGGGGCAGGGGCCCAAGCACTGGGGCCATCTTTCCCAGGCCACAGCATACAGCTCTACTGGAAATGGAGCAGCGGGATTTGAACCAGCCCCCATACGGATGCCGGCACTTCAGGCAGTGGCTTCATCCGCCATGCCACAGTGCCAGCCCCTGCTAATGGCCTGGGAAAAGCAGTGGAAGATGGCCCAAGAACCTAGATCCCTGCCACCCATGTGGCAGGCTGTTGTGGCCAACTGGGTAGTCAGCCAGTGGACAGAAGATTCTCTCTCTCTCCTGCTCTCTGTAACACTGACTTTCAAATAAGTAAATAAATCTTAAAAAAAAAAAAAAAAAGCAAAAGCCCATCTTGAAGGAGCTTTTCACCCCTCACACTTTTTTGGGTAAGAAAGGATTCAACAGCTGAGGCACTCAGGAATGTAAAGCAGCACAAAATTTTTTAAATAAAAAAAAAAAAAGAAGAAGAAATAGCAGTAAGGGGCTGATGTTGTGGTATGGCAGCTAAAGGTGCCACCTGCAATGCTGGCTCCAGTTCCAATCCAGCTCCGTGCTAATGGCCTAGGAAAGGCTGTGGAGGACGGCCCAAGGACTCGGGCTCCTGCTACCCCTGTGGGAGACCTGGATGAAGCTCCTGGCACCTGTGTGGCTCAGCCCTGGCTGCTGTGGCCATCTTGGGAGTGAACCACCAGATGAAGGTTTCTCCCTCTGTACCTCTTTCAAATAAAGAAATCTTTTTTAAAAAATATTTTATTTATTTATTTGAGAGGTAGAGTTAAAGAGGGAGAGACAGAGAGAGAGGTCTTCCCTCCACTAGTTCACTCCCCAAATGGCTGCAACGGATGGAGCTGTGCCGATCCGAAACCAGGAGCCAGGTGCTTCTTCCAGGTCTCCCACGTGGGTGCGGGGGCCCAAGGACTTGGGCCATCCTCCACTGCCCTCCCGGGCCACAGCAGAGAGCTGGATCGGAAGAGGAGCAGCTGGGACTAGAACTGGCACCCAAATGGGATGCTGGCGCCACAGGTGGAGGATTAGCCTATTGCACCATGGCGCTGGCCCCAAGAAATAAAACAAAAACAAACAAACAAACAAACAAACAAAAACTAGCAATAAGCAAAGAAGTTAATACAGTTATATAATTAAGCTGATACATAAAGGGAAAGTAATTTAGTATAGAATGAAATACTGGCTTCAGGAGGGGAGAACTGCCATCACAGCATACTGCCAGACTGCACAATGAACGGTAACTCCAAAGTCAAGCAGCAAAAGCACTCATCGTTGATAAGATTGACAGATTGGGGGAGGATGGACACACTGGGGGAGGGAATGTGAAACGGCTGTTACCCTCCTCAAGGATATGGGGAAGTTAACAGAAAATATCCATGGCCGGCGCCATGGCTCAACAGGCTAATCCTCCGCGTTGCAGCACCAGCACACCCGGTCGGGGTGCCGGATTCTGTCCCGGTTATCCCTCTTCCAGTCCAGCTCTCTGCTGTGGCCCAGGAAGGCAGTGGAGGATGGCCCAAGTGCTTGGGCCCTGCACCCCATGGGAGACCAGGAGAAGCACCTGGCTCCTGCCTTTGGATCAGCGTGGTGCGCCGGCTGCAGCGCGCCGGCCACGGCAGCCATTGGAGGGTGAACCAACGGCAAAGGAAGACCTATCTCTCTGTATCTCTCTCTCACTGTCCACTCTGCCTGTCCAAAAAAAAAAAAAAAAAAAAAAAATCCAACATTGGTAAGGTGAGAAAGAGCAGTATATCATACACTCAAAATGACACTGGGGCCAGCGCTGTGGTGTAGCAGGTAAGCCGCCTTCTGTGGTGTGGGCAACCCATGTGGGCGCCGGTTCAAGTGAACCAGCAGATGGAAGACCTCTCTCTCTTCTCTGTGTAACTCTTTCAAATAAATAAATAAATCTTTTTAAAAAATAAAATGGGGCTTTTGGAAAGTGATGAAGGTCAGATCCATTCGGATGGGGCCCTCACTGAATCTTGCTGGCTTTTTTTTTTTTTTCCCAGATTTATTTATTTACTTGAAAGGCAGTCACACAGAGAGGCAGAGGCGGGGTGGGGTGGGGGGGAAGAGGTCTTCATCCATTGATTACTCCCCAATTGGCCGCAACAGCTGGAGCTGTGTGGATCCGAAGCCAGGAGCCAGGAGCTTCTTCCAGGTCTCCCACGTGGGTGCAGGGGCCCAAGGACTTAGACCATCTTCTACTGCTCTCCCAGGCCACAGCAGAGAGCTATATTGGAAGAGGAGCAGCAGGGACTCGAACCAGTGCCTGTACAGGATGCCGGCGCCACAGAAGGCGGTTTTATCTGCTACGCCGCAGCACCAGCCCCCAAAGGCCCGACTTCCACACACTGTAATTTGATTAGGTTTCCAACCTCAAAGTGCGTGACAGAGACTTAGGGGAGGAGTGAATGTTGTTGCAGTGCTAGCCGCGCCCCTTAGGATGCCCACATTCTTGTATGAAGTGTCTGGGCTGGAGTTCCGGCTCCACTTCCAACTCCAGCTTCCTGATAGTACAACGCCATGAGAGGCAGCAGGTGACGGCTCCAGTCGTTAGGCCCCTGCCACCGACATGACAGGCCCAGGTGGAGTTCCTGGCTCCTGGCTGGCCCAGCCCCAGCCACGGCAGGCACATGTAAGCGGACCACCGGATGAAAGCTTTCTCTGCGTCTGCCTGTACCTGTCTTTCAAGGGTTTGCGAGCGATGCAGCCCTGAGACACCATTTGCCACCTGTCACACTGAAGACACACTGCTGGAGTGCATACTGGCGTCACCCACCGTGAAGCTCGGACACTTCCTGCGAGCCCCCAGCACTCCAGTGTGGAGGCTCTCCTCAGAGTTCCAGGCACAGCGGTGAAGTGACGCCTGTATGACCTTACGCATTGCAGTAGGGCGGGAAAGGCCGATGACCGGGTCCTGGGGGGACAGGAGTTGCGACGTGAAAGAAAGGTTTCCTGGTCAGCTTTTCTATGCTTTTTAAAACCATGTGAATGCATTCAGTCTTAAAAAAGAGAAAATAGGGTGGCTGGTGCTGTGGTGCAGTAGGTTAATCCTCCGCCTGTGGTACCAGCATCCCATATGGGCACCGGTTCTAGTCCCAGCTGCTCCTCTTCCAGTCCAGCTCTCTGCTATGGCCTGGAATAGCAGTGGAAGATGGCCCAAGTCCTTGGGCCCCTGCAACCACGTGGGAGATCTGGAAGAAGCTTCTGGCTCCTGGCTTCGGATTGGTGCAGCTCTGGCTGTTGCAGCCATCTGGGGAGTGAACCAGAAGAAAGAAGAGCTCTCTCTGTCTTTCCCTCTCTCTGTAATTCTACCTCTCAAATAAATAAATAAAACCTGTAAAAAAAGAGAAAACAAGTAGCTGTCCAGGGCATATTAAAACTATGGAGGAAAACTCAGTAAGGAACAGGTGGAAGATCAAGACCCCCACGGGAGACCCAGGCTGAGTCCCCGGCCCCAGCTCAGCCTGGCCTGGCCTGCAACGCTGTGGGCATCTGAGGAGTGAACCAGCTGATGGCAGCTCTGTCTCTGGTTTTTATATTAAAACAAAACAAACAAAAAAAAACCCCAGTGCCTTTGCGCAACCTTATGGCCTGCAGAGCAGGCAGAACATTTTTAGATTTGAATGGCACAGTTACACAGGAGAGGAGGATGGACATGGACATGGACACGAACACACACACATACACACACACACATCTCCTATCTGTTGGTTCACACTCCAAATGAACACAACAGCCAGAGCTGGGCTAAAGAAGAAGCCAGGAGCTTCTTCCGGGCCTCCCACGCGGGTGCAGGGGCTCAACAATTGGGCCATCTTGCACTGCTTTCCCAGATGTGTTAACAAGGAGCCGGATGGGAAGTGAACAGCTAGGACTTGAACTGGCACTCATATGGGATGCCAACACTGCAAGTGGAGGCTTTACCTTCTATGCCACAATGCCAGCCCCTAGAACAGTTTTTTGTTTTTTAAAGATTTATTTATTTATTTGAAAGGCAGAGTTATAGAGAGGCAGAGGCAGAGAGAGAGAGAGAGAGAGAGAGGTCTTCTATCTGCTGGTTCACTCCCCAAATGGCCCCAATGACCAGAGCTGGGCCAATCAGAAGCCAAGAACTAGGAGCCAGGAGCCAGGAGCTTCCTCCGGGTCTCCCACGCTGGTTCAGGGCCCTAAGGACTTGGGCCATCTCTACTGCTTTCTCAGGCCATAGCAGAGAGCTGGATCGGAAGCGGAGCTGCTGGGTCTGGAACCAATGCCCATATGGGAATCTGGCGCTGCAGGCTGTGGCTTTACCTGCTGTGCCACAGCACTGGTCCCCCGGGAACAGTATTTGTCTTGTGATACAATTTGCTTTACCTAAGCAAATGTATAACTTTTTTTAAAACCTACATTTTTTGGGGGGATTAAGATTTATTATTTCTTTATTTGAAAGTCAAGAGTTACACAGAAAAAGGAGAGAGAATCTCCCATCTTCTGCTTCACTTCACAGATGGCCACTATGGCCAGGGCTGAGCCAGACCAAAGCCAGGAGCCAAGAGCTTCATCTGGTCTCCCACGTGGGTGGCAGGGATCCAGGGACTTCTGCTGCTGCTTTCTCAGGCCATAGCAGAGAGCTGGATTGGAAGTGGAGCAGCGGGGACTTGAACTGGAGCCTATATGGGATGCCGGCACCGCAGGCAAAGGCTTAACCTGCTGCGCCACAGATCTGGTCCCACGTATTCCTTTCTTTACAAATATTGTAAGCAATTGTAAGTTTAAAAAAAATGAAAAATGACAAAAGAAAAACAGTGCAACTTGGAGCAGTTAAATCATGTAGTGGGTTTGAAATTACTGAAACAATCAAAGGATAGTGCTACAGCATTCCTTATCATATATTATCTGGGAATGGCTAGAGCTGCAGAAATTAGATACCTGAAAATCAAAGCGAAGGAATTTTATTATTGGCAGACTTTTAAAAGTCATCCTAAAATTTTGTTGGTTAGCTTTATTTTTTAATATGCTTTTCTCTTTCTGTAACTCTTTCAAATAAATATTTTTTAAAAATTGGGGCTGGCACCATGGTGCAGTGGGTTAATCCTCCGCCTGCAGCGGCTGCACCCCATATGGGCGCTGGTTTGAGACCTGGCGCTCCACTTCCAATCCAGCGCTCTGCTATGGCCTGGGAAGGCAGTGGAAGATGGCCCAAGCACCTGGGCCCCTCCACCCGCTTGGGGGACCTGGAGGAAGCTCCTGGCTCCTGACTTCAGATCGGCTCAGCTCCAGCCGTTGCGGCCATTTGGGGAGTGAACCAGTGGATGGAGGATCTCTCTCCGTCTCTCCCTCTCAGTGTCTGTAACTCTGCCTGTCAAGTAAATAAATAAAATTAAAAAAAAAAAACAAAAAAAACAAAAAAATCCCACCTCATTCCTGATTATTTAATTTTACTAAAGGAGAAATTTATCCCTTTTGCCAGCAGAGAGAGTGATGGTAAGATAAAAGGTTAGAGATAGGCGTTCTGGTGCACCTAGCTAAGCTGCTACCTGCAAAGCCGGCGTCCTATATTGGAGTGCCAGTTTGAGTCCTGATCACTCTACTTCCTATCCAGCTCACTGCTCATGTGCCTGGGAAGACAGCTCGAGTGATGGCCCAAGTGCTTGGGCTCCTGCCACCTGTGAGGGAGAACCCGGATGGAGTTCCTGGTTCTTAGCCTCAGGCTAACCCAGCCCTGGCTGCTGTAGGCATTTGGGGAGTAAACCAGCAAATGGCTCTCTCTCTCTCTCTCTCTCTCTCTCTCTCTCTCTCTGTCAATTCTACCTTTCAAATAAGTAAACAAAATCTTTTAAGAACAAAAATTGTTAATGAGTAATATAAAATGTGTTATACCAATTACGTATGTCCACACCTTGATGAACGGGAACAGAGATTGGAGCATAACAGATGAGTGACTCCGGACAGGTGCAGTGGCACAGCAGGTAAAGCCACCGCCTGCAGTGCCGGCATCCCATATGGGCACAGGTTCGACTCCCGGCTGCTCCACTTCTGATCCAGCTCTCTGCTATGGCCTGGGAAAGCAGTGGAAGGTGGCCCAAGTCCTTGGGCCCCTGCACCCACATGGGAGACCTGGAAGAAGCTCCTGGCTCCTGGCTTCAGATTGGCGCAGCTCCAGCCATTGTGGCCAATTGGGAAGTGAACCAGCAGATGGAAGACCCCTCTCTCTCTCTGTGTGTCTCTGCCTCTCCTTTCTCTGTGTAACTCTGCCTTTCAAATAAATAAATCTTTAAAAAATAAATGAAGATGAGTGACTCCTCTCACCTATGGAACAGACCCTTGCATCCGGTAGGGAGGGACCCACTTCATGATGAATCTCTGACTATCAAGATAACAATAGTGGGCTCCGAGGAGACGGCTAGGAACCCTAATTCCTAAAAGTCACCGCAGACAATCTGATGCACTGCCTGGCTGAGGGGCATTTTATAGAGTGATTTTTTAAAAAAAATCACCGTGCTTCCATTTTGCACCTTTTCTCATGATTTTAACACTTCCGTGGCTAACAAATGATGACCATGAGCACGCAGTGTTTCTGGACCTGTCACCCACTCAGCAAGAGGGCCAGCTCTGTGATCCGGAGACCACTGAGCGCTAGACGGAGCCCGGGACAGCTGGCAGTGTCTGGCAAGCTCTACTGGAAGGGACCAGAGAGGGACGCCCCAGGAAATCTTTGGCCAGAAGAGTGGAGCCTGGTGCTCTTAAGGAGTGGTCCAGGCTCACGGAGTCACTCATGTGTACCTCAAAATCAGCAGACACCCGTGCTGAGCCCGGTGAGACCACCTGCAGATTCCGCCCCCCCCCCCCCCCCATATCAACCGGTTCCTAAAAACCCGTCTACACAATGCCTTATATCGCGCACTGAAATCCAACCACAGAGCAGACAGCAACCCACCATCTAGACATGGAGACAGAAACCCCAGCTCACCTGGGCCTCTCAGGGATGGGCAGGTTCCTGGAGCGAGGGGGGGGGGGAGGGAGGGAGAGAGAGGGAGGGAGAGAGAGAGGGAGGGAGGGAGAGAGAGATAGAGGGAGGGAGAGAGAGGAGAGAGGGAGGGAGGGAGAGAGAGGAGAGAGAGAGGGAGGGAGGGAGAGATAGAGGGAGGGAGAGAGAGAGAGGGAGGGAGGGAGAGAGAGATAGAGGGAGGGAGAGAGAGAGAGGAGGGAGGGAGGGAGGGGGAGAGAGAGGAGAGAGGGAGGGAGGGAGAGAGAGAGAGAGGGAGGGAGGGAGAGAGAGAGAGGGAGGGAGAGAGAGAGAGGAGAGAGGGAGGGAGGGAAAGGGAGAGATAGAGGGAGGGAAAGAGACAGGGAGAGAGGGAGAGAGAGGGAGAGAGAGGAGAGAGATAGAGGGAGGGAGAGAGAGATGGAGGGAAAGAGAGGGAGGGAGGGAGGGAGGAAGAGAGGGAGAGAGAGAGGGAGGGAGGGAGAGAGGAGAGAGGCTGCCAGCAGCTCCCCGAAGCGCCCACGTCCTCCCTCGGACGGGGCCCGTTCTGCGCGAAGGCTCCAGTCAGGGCAGGGGCTCTCGGGGCACACTGTCCATCTGGACAGCTTCTAGCTGCCCCAGGCTTCCGGGGAGCGGGACCTGGGTCCCTCGCAGAAGGCCCCTCTCCGTGGCCTAACGTCCACTGGAAACCTCCCTTGCAGTTAAGGCCCGTTCCTGGCTTGCAAAAAAAAGGCTGGCGTGGCCGTGTGCGGGGGCCAGGCCAGGGCTCGGCCCGGCGAGGAGCCGCGGCCCAGGAAGCGGCAAGGGGTCACCCCAACACTGGGCGGCCCCGCGCCACACGTGCGGCTCCCGCCAAGGCCCAGCGACTCCCCGCGCGGGACCTCCCCCACACAGTGCGACCCCCGCGCGGGGCACGGCTCGTCTCACCTCCCACGTGCAAGCCCACAGCGGCAAGCGCAGCACTCGGGATCTCACCCGCGCCCACGCGGAGGGGCCCGAACTACAAGCCCCAGCATGCCGCGCGCGCGGCCACGCCCACTTCCGGCGTCCGGCCGGCGTCTCACTTCCGGGCGCCGGGCGCCGGGCTGCGCGGGGCGCTGCTCTGAGGGCGGGCTTGTGGGCAACGCGGCCCGGCCGGTGATGCCCCCGAGGCCTTGCTGTTGTTACAAACGTGATGGGAACTGTGTTAGCAGTAGCTGTTAAGGTACCGTTTTCCTGTCGCTGTTACTCCTGTGGAGAGAGGACAAGGATTCGGCCGTAGCTCGGCCGTTCGCGAACATTCTGAAGCGAGCGCCCCTCGGCGCCCTCTGTGTGGGTTCCGACGTCCGCTCTGCGGCAGACAGCACCCAGGGCCCGGTCCCAGGAGCGATCTGGTGTGGGAAACAATCTAGAAAGGCAGGTGACCAGCGTGTCGCCTGTTAGGGACAGCAGCTCGGTGGGGCGCTCGTGTGGGTCGGTGAGCTTTGCAGTTCTGAGTTGGGTGCTGGCACGCGGCACTCCGCACCCTGTGGGGCATTCGGAAACGGAGCCCTCGGGGTGTGTGCGGCTGCAGTTTGCCTTTTTACTTTTTTGGAAGATTTATTTTATTTATTGGAAAGGCAGATGGGCAGAGATAAAGGTAGAGAGAGAGAGAAAGAGGAGAGAGGGAGGAGAGGACTTCCATCCGCTGGTTCACTCCCCAGATGGCCGCAAGGGCTGGAGCTGGGCTGATCAGGAGCTTCTTCCAGGTCTCCCACACGGGTGCAGGGGTCAAGGACTTGGGCCATCTTCTGCTGCTTTCTCAGGCCACAGCAGAGAGCTGGATCGGAAGTGGAGCAGCCGGGACTGGAACCAGTGCCCACATGGGATGCCAGTATTACAGGTAGTGGCTTTACCCGCTACGCCACAGCACCGGCCCCGACATTGGGTATGTTTCTGCAGAGTTACAGAGAAAGGGAGGTGGTCCATTTGCTGGGTCACTCCCCAAATGGCCATAATGGCCAGGTCTGGACCAGGCCAAAGCCAGGAGCTAGGAGCTCCATCCAGGTCTTCCACGTAGCTGCAGGAGCCCAAGCACTTGGGCCACCTCCCGCTGCTTTCCCAGGCGCATTAGCAGGGAGCTGGACTGGAAGGGAGCAGCCGAGACACCAAAGCGGGATGCAGGTGCCGCAGGGGGCGGCTTTACTGGCTCCACCCCAGCACCGGCCCCTTTCTGAAGGCTTTTCAGAAGTGAAAGCTCTAAAATGGGGTGACAGTGCCTCCTCCTTACATGAAATAAACAGTCTCTTCCTGCACATCCGATGGGCTACATTGTTCCAGGGCCCTTCCCCGGTGTGAGCAATCAGCCCTTCTCAAAGCAGAGCCAAGAAAAGCCTCCCCCTCTTAAGCAGGTGAGTGAGGCCAGGTCTCTCCCCCGCTCCCCGTTTACCATCTTTTTTTTTTTTTTTTTTGACAGGCAGAGTGGACAGTGAGAGAGAGAGAGAGACAGAGAGAAAGGTCTTCCTTTGCCGTTGGTTCACCCTCCAATGGCCGCCGCGGTAGCGCGCTGCGGCCGGCGCACCGCGCTGTTCCGATGGCAGGAGCCAGGTGCCCATCCTGGTCTCCCATGGGGTGCAGAGCCCAAACACTTGGGCCATCCTCCACTGCACTCCCTGGCCACAGCAGAGAGCTGGCCTGGAAGAGGGGCAACCGGGACAGGATCGGTGCCCCGGCCGGGACTAGAACCCGGTGTGCCGGCGCCGCAAGGCGGAGGATTAGCCTGTTGAGCCACGGCGCCGGACCCCGTTTACCATCTGACCACATCTCGCCCCCACCGGTTTGGGAGAGCTGGAGGAAGCTCCTGGCTCTTGGCTTCGGATTGGCACAGCTCCAGCCGTTGCAGCCAGTTGGGGAGTGAACCAGCTGATGGAAGACCTCTCTCTCTGCCTCTCCTCTCTCTTCCTAACTCTGACTTTCAAGTAAATAAATGAATCTTAGAAAAAATTATCATTGAAAAAAAATACCCAGTGTCATAATTCCTAAATGACTAAATCCTTAAATTTAACCCTAAATCCTTAAATTAGGACTAAATCCTAAATGGATTCAAATCCGGTTTCTTCTTTCTCTCTCTCTCTTTCGTAGATTTAGTTATTTATTTGAAAGAGTTACAGAGAGAGAGGGCAAGACAGAGCCATCTGCTGCTGGCTCACTCCCCAGATGACTGCATTTAAATATTTATTAGATAGGCAGAGCAACAAAGAGAGAGGGAGAAAGGGAGAGAGAGACAGAGGAAGAGATCTGTCTGCTGGTTTATTCCCTACATGGCTGCAACAGCTGGGTGTAGGCCAGGCTGAAGTCAAGAGCCAGGAATTCCCTTCTGGCCGCTCAGATGCGTGGCAGGGGCCCAGCCACTTGGGTCATCCTATGCTGCTTTTCCAGGCCTATTAGCAGGGAGCTGGATTGTAAATGGAGCAGCCAGGACCCAAACTGGTGCCCATATGGAAAGAGTGAAAGCTTTTAGTAAAATCCAACAACTATTTATAGTAACTACTCAGTGAACTGTGACTAGAAAGGGACATCCTCAAATCTACATCATATTTCATGTTAAAAGACTAAATGCTTGGGGCCCGCGCTGTAGCATAGTGGGTAAAGCCATTGCATGCGGTGTCGGCATCCCACATGGGCGCCGGTTTGAGTCCCCACTGCTCCACTTCTGTCCAGCTCTACACCCACGTGGGAGACGCAAAGGAAGTTCCTGGCTCCTAGCTTTGGATGGGTGCAGCTCCAGCTGTTGTGGCCAATTAAGGAGTGAAACAGCAGATGGAAGAATCTCTCTCTCTCTCTCTCTCTGCCTCTCCTCTCTGTGTATAACTCTTTCAAATAAATAAATAAATCTTTTTTAAAATAATGAGACTAAATGCTGTCCCTCTAAATAGGTAACAAAGCAAGAATGTCTGCTTTCACCATTTCTTTTTTTCTTTTTTTTTTTTTTTGACAGGCAGAGTGGACAGTGAGAGAGAGAGACAGAGAGAAAGGTCTTCCTTTTTGCCGTTGGTTCACCCTCCAATGGCCGCTGCGGCCGGCACATCGTGCTGATCCGAAGCCAGGAGCCAGGTGCTTCTCCTAGTCTCCCGTGCGGGTGCAGGGCCCAAGCACTTGGGCCATCCTCCACTGCACTCCCGGGCCACAGCAGAGAGCTGGCCTGGAAGAGGAGCAACCGGGATAGAATCCGGCGCCCCAACCGGGACTAGAACCCAGTGTGCCGGCGCCACAAGGACGAGGATTAGCCTGTTAAGCTACGGCACTGGCTGCTTTCACCATTTCTTAAAAGATTTATTTATTTGAAAGAGGGACAGAGAATCGAGAGGGAGAGAGAGAGAGAGATATTCATCTGCTGGTTCACTCCCCGAATGGCTACAATAAGCCAGGGCTGGGCCAGCCAAAGCCAGAAGCCAGGAGCTCCACCTGGGTCTCCACCTGGGTTTCCACCTGGGACTCCACCTGGGACCCAGATACTTGAGCCGTCATCTGAGGCAGTCCCAGGTACAACCACAGGAACCGGGATAGGAAGTGGGCCCAGTACTCCAGTATGGGATGTCAACATAGTCTTGGAAGTTCTAGACAGCAGGCAAGGAAAAAATAAGGATTGGGAAGAAGGAAATAAAACCGTCCCTGTAAATGACATAGTTGTCCATGGAAGATGTCAAGGAAGGGTTCTGGGCCGGCGCTGTGGCTCACTTTGCTAATCCTCCACCTGCGGCCCCGGCATCCCATATGGGTGCTGGGTTCTAGTTCCAGTTGCTCCTCTTCCAGTCCAGCTCTCTGCTGTGGCCCGGGAAGGCAGTGGAGGATGGCCCAAGTGCTTGGACACCTGTACCCTCATGGGAGGCCAGGAAGAAGCACCTGTCTACTGGCTTCAGATTGGCGTAGCTCCGGCTATAGTGGCCATTTGGGGAGTGAACCAACAGAAGGAAGACCTTTTTCTCTGTCTCTCCCTCTCACTGTCTGTAACTCTACCTCTCAAATAAATAAATAAAAAATCTTAAAAAAAAATAAAATAAAGGAAGGTTCCTGGGTCAAATATCAACACACGGATACCAGTGGCTTTTCCATATACCTGACAACAAATATCAGAATTTGAAGTTAAAATTACAGTACCATTTACAATCAGTACTGCAGAAATTTACAAAATGTAGTCTGTCTGAAAATGACAGAATTGGGACTGGCGCTGTGGCATAGTGGGCTAAGTCTCCAGCCATGGTGCCGGCATCCCATATGGACACTGGTTCGAGTCCTGGCTGCTGCACTTCCAATCCAGTTTCCTGTTGATAGCCTGGGAAAGCAGTAGAGGATGACTCAAGTCCCTGGACCCCTGGACCCATGTGGGAGACCTGGAAGAAGCTCCTCACTCCTGGCTTCAGATTGGTCCAGCTCCCACCATTGGGTCCATTTAGGGAGTGAACCAGCAAATGGAAGACCTCTCTCTCTGTCTCTCCCTTTCTCTGTTTGTAACTCTGCCACTCAAATAAATAAATAAATCTTTTTTAAAAAAGAAAATGACAGAATTTAGTTATAAAATGTCACTCATGGGAGAAGAGGAGGAAAGAAAATGAGTGACCTCCTTGGATTTTTTTTCTAACTTCCTGTGCATTAAGGTTTTTTAAATATGAAAAAGATCCCTGCACTCCCACGTCTCTTGCTGCACTGTTGCACAACACGCAGACTATGAAGCCACATGGATGAAAGCGCGTGGCTTAGACACACAATGGAATGTATTCCACCACAGAACCAGATGAAATCCTGACATCTGCAGCAAAGTAGGTAGGATTGGAAGTCATTGTGTTAAGACGGCCACAGATACCCAGATATGTGTGTGGAAGTTGACAGGAAGTTGGGGTGCTGTGTTTGATGCTGCTGCTCAGATGGCAGCAGGGTCATCTGACTCCCACATTGAGTGCCTGGGTTCGAGTCCTGGTTCTGCCTAGGTTGAAGTCCTGGCTCTGCTCCCAGTCCAACTTCTGCTAATGTGCGCTGTGGGAAGCAGCAGGTGGTGGCTCAAGTGCTTGGATCCTTGCTGCCCACAGGGGAGACCTGGGATGAAAATGGATTCCTGGGCCGGCACCGTGGCTCAACAGGCTAATCCTCTGCCTTGCGGCGCCGGCACACTGGGTTCTAGTCCCGGTCGGGGCGCCGGATTCTGTCCTGGTTGCCCCTCTTCCAGGCCAGCTCTCTGCTGTGGCCAGGGAGTGCAGTGGAGGATAGCCCAAGTGCTTGGGCCCTGCACCCGCACGGGAGACTAGGAGAAGCACCTGGCTCCTGCCATCGGATCAGTGCGGTGCGCCAGCTGCAGCGTGCTGGCCACGGCAGCCATTGGAGGGTGAACCAACGGCAAAGGAAGACCTTTCTCTCTTGTCTCTCTCTATCTCACTGTCCACTCTGCCTGTCAAAAAAAAAGAAAAAGAAAAAAGAAAATGGATTCCTGACTTCTAGCTTCTGCCTGGTCCAGATTTAGCTGTTGCAGGTATTTGAGGAATGTAATTCTCTCTCTCTCCCCCTCTCCCCCTTTCAAATACAGTGACCATAAATAATTTTTTTACAAGTTTGCAAAAGTCCATCTGAACTTAGAATAGTGATTTCTAGAAACTGGGGAGGGTGAGGAGACATGAGGACAGGCTGGATGACCGCAAATAAAACAGGCAGAAGTAGTAGGTTCCAGCAGAGGGGGCAACCGCAATTCCTGGTAACGTATTGTATGCTACAGGAGCTGGAGAGAGGAGCTGGTAGGCTCACGGGGAGATGAGGATGCTGACTGCCTGATTTGATCAATGTATACACTATGCACCTGTTAAAATACTGCACTGTGCCCCATACATGAGAACAAGTGTTGCCTGCTAATGAAAAAAAAAAAAAAAAAAACTAAAGAACATTTAAAAATAAAGAAAAAATGTGAACTGAAAAAATTGAGGGGTGGTAACGCAATGTACCACAGGCGAAATGGAAGTGTGACTACAGATAGAGCAGCGTGCAAAGATGCTGTGAGGAAGTGCCACCTGTACGCGTGCATGTAGTCCGTGGGAATGGGTATGGGCTATGTCCATGGCAGGTTCAGCAGAACGCCATTCAGCACACATCACAGCTCCGTAGAAAGTGAGGAACCGTGATCTTTGTGCTAGCACTCTTGGCCGCTTGGGGAAGGAACCAGTGGATAGAAAATCTCCTGCGGCCGGCACTGTGGTGTAATGGGTAAAGCTGCCACCTGCAGCACTGGCATCCCATTTGGGCACCGGCTCGAGTCCCAGCTGCTCTGCTTCTGATCCAGCTCTCTGCTGTGGCCTGGGAGAGCAGTCTTGGGCCCCTGTACCTGTTTAGGAGACCTGGAAGAGGCTCCTGGCTCCTGGCTTTGGATCGGTGCAGCTCTGACCATTGTGGCCATTTGGGGGGTGAACCAGTGGATGGAAGACCTCTCACTCTCTGCCTCTCTGCCTTTCAAATAAATAAAATAAATCTTATTAAAAAGTAAAGTTGAGCTGCTGAATATTCGTTCACTGAAATATTTTGACTTAGATGTGCCTGCATTTGTATTAAAAATCCACACGCAAATGACAATGGGAAAACTGCAAATACCTGATTTCTGCCCCCCATTTTTCCCCTTGAAATTGTATACTTAGGTGGCCGGTGCTGTGGCGTAGTGGGTAAGACTGCCACCTGCAGTACTGGCATCCCATATGGGCACAGGTTCGAGTCCCAGATGCTCCACTTTCAATCCAGCTCTCTGCTATGGCCTGGCAAAGTAGAAGATGGCCTAAGTACTTGGACCCCTGCACCCATGTAGGAGACCCAGAAGAAACTCCTGGCTCCTGGCTTCAGATTGGCACAGCTCCGGCTGTTCTGGCCATTTGGAGAGTGAACCAGTGGATTCTCTCTTTCTCTGCCTCTGCTCCTCTCCCTCTCTAACTCTGCCTTTCAAATAAATAAATAAATCTTTTTTTTTTTTTTTTTTTTTTTACAGGCAGAGTGGACAGTGAGAGAGAGAGACAGAGAGAAAGGTCTTCCTTTTTGCCATTGGTTCACCCTCCAATGGCCGCCGCGGTAGGCGCGCTGCGGCCGGCGCACCACGCTGATCTGATGGCAGGAGCCAGGTGCTTCTCCTGGTCTCCCATGGGGTGCAGGGCCCAAGCACTTGGGCCATCCTCCACTGCACTCCCTGGCCACAGCAGAGAGCTGGCCTGGAAGAGGGGCAACCGGGACAGGATCGGTGCCCCGACCGGGACTAGAACCCGGTGTGCCAGCACCGCATAGCGGAGGATTAGCCTAGTGAGCCGCGGCACTGGCCAATAAATAAATCTTTTAAAAAAATTGTATACCTAGGAAACTGACTAGAACCTGGTGTGCCGGCGCCGCAGGCAGAGGATTAGCCTATTGAGCCACGGCGCTGGCCCGATATGGCGTATTAACATTTAAAAATATTGAACTATGGGGCTGGCACTGTGGCTTAGTGTGTAAGGCTCCCATATGGGTGCCGATTCTAGCCCTGGCTGCTCCGCTTCCAATCCAGCGCCCTGCTAATGCACCTGGGAAAGCAGTGGAAGATGGCCCAAGTGCTTAAGCCCCTGCACCCATGTGGGAGACCAGGTGAAACTCCTGGCTCCTGGCTTTGGACTGGCCCAGCTCTGGCTATTGCAACCATTTGGTTGAACCAACGGATGGAAGATCTCTGTCTTTCTCTCTCTCTCTGTCACTCTGTAACCATGCATTTCAAATAAATGAATAATTTAAAAAAATATATTGAACTGTACTTGAATGCATGGAGTAAATTCCACTTGGTAATGATGTATGATCCTATTTTTTAAAAAAAGGATTTATTTATTTGAAAGGCACAGTTATAAAGAGGGAGGAGACAAAGAGATTGATCTATCATCCATTTGCTGGTTCACTCCCCCAAATGGCCAAACATGTCCAAGGTGAGGCCAGGCCGAAGGCAGGAGCCTCAAGCTCCATTGGAGTCTCCCACATGGGTGTGGGGAACCAAGTCCTTGGGCTATCATACATTACTTTACCAGGTGCCTTAGTGGGAAGCTGGGTTGTAAGTGGGGCAGCTGGGACTTGAATTGGCACCAATATGGAATACTAGCATTGCTCGTGGCAGCTTAACCAGCTGTACCATGGTACTGGTCCCATAGTCCTTTTTTCAACTTTACTGAATTTGATTTGGTAGTATTTTATTGAGGAGTTTTACATTTCAATTTACTAGAAATATTAGTAGGGTTTGTTTGTTTTGTTTTGCTCCTTTTTTTGCGTTAGCATTGTCTTTGATTTTTGGTATCAGGTAATACTGGCCTCACAATGAGTTAAGAAGTATTTCCTCCTCTTTTACTTTTTGAAGGAGATCGTGTAAAATTTATGTTAAATCTGCTTTAACTGGTAGAGGGGCCAGTGCTGTGGCATAGCGGGTAAAGCCGCTGCCTGCAGGGCCAGCATCCCATATGGGCGCCGGTTTGAGTCCTGGCTGTTCCTCTTCCAATCCAGCTCTCTGCTATGGCCTGGGAGAGCAGCAGAAGATGGCCCAATGGCCGTTGTGGCCATTTGGGGAGTGAACCAATGGAAGGAAGACCTTTCTTTTTCTTCCTCTCACTGTCTGTAACTCTACCTCTCAAATAAATAAATAAAATGTTAAAAAAATATTTGGTAGAACTCTCCAGTGAAATAATCTGACCTTGTAAATTTCTTTTTATTTTTCAATTTAATTAAAAATTAAAATTGTTACAGTACTATTCAGATTTTATCATTGCTTCTAAGTTGTTAAATTTATAAATTTATGAATCTAGACTTGTTTATAATATTCCCCCCCTTTTTTTTTAATTTGACAGGTAGAGTTATATACAGTGAGAGAAGAGACAGAGAAAAAGGTCTTCTTTCTGTTGGTTCACTCCCCAAATGGCCGCTATGGCCAGCATTGTGCTGATCCAAAGCCAGGAGCCAGGTGCTTCTCCTGGTCTCCCATGGGGTGCAGGGCCCAAGGACCTGGGCCATCCTCCACTGCCCTCCCAGGCCACAGCAGAGAGCTGGACTGGAAGAGGAGCAACTGGGAGTAGAACCCAGCCCATATGGGATGCTGGCACCACAGGCGGAGGATTAACCAAGTGAGCCATAGCGCCGCCCTCCCCTCCCCCAATCTTTTACTGGCTTTAAGCTTTGTGGTGATACATATACCCAGTTTTGTTCTGAACTTGGTAATTTAATTTAATTAATTTATTTATTTTGACAGGCAGAGTGGATAGTGAGAGAGAGAGACAGAGAGAAAGGTCTTCCTTTTTGCCGTTGGTTCACCCTCCAATGGCTGCTGTGGCCGGCGCATCTCGCTGATCCGAAGCCAGGAGCCAGGTGCTTCTTCTGGTCTCCCATGCGGGTGCAGGGCCCAAGGACTTGGGCCATCCTCCACTGCCTTCCCGGGCCATAGCAGAGAGCTGGCCTGGAAGAGGGGCAACTGGGATAGAATCCGGCGCCCCAACCGGGACTAGAACCCGGTGTGCCGGTGCCGCAAGGCGGAGGATTAGCCTGTTAAGCCATGGCGCCGGCCGGTAATTTTATTTTATTTTTTAAGATTTATTTATTTAGTTGAAGTGCAGAAATAGAAGGAGAGAGAGAGCACACGCACACACTTCCATCACTGGTTTACTCCCCAAATGGCCGAAGCCAGGAGCCAGGAGCATCAGCAGGGAGCTGGATTGGAAGTGGAGCAGCTGGGATTGAACCAGCACCCTTATGGCATGCTGGCACTGCAGACATAGGTTTAACCTTCCACACCACAGCACCGGCCCCTACATTGGTAATTTTTGTCTTCTTTCTCTTTAAAAAATTGCTGATATTGGATGTGGGCATCGCAAGTGTGGCTTGATGACTACACTGCAATGTCCACCCTCTCGCAATTTCTTTGGATGCATTTTGCTCTTCTTTTTTAGTTTCCTATATAGGATCATAGATTCTTGATTTGAGACTTTTCTTTCTAATATAAGCATTCTCCCGTCCCACCCAACCCCTAGCGGCCACCTTTCCACTGTGGCTTCTTGAGTTTGACAACTATCAGTACCTCACATAAGTGGATCATACAGAATTTCTCTCTCTCTCTCTCTCTCTTTTTTTAAAGATTTATTTATTTATTTGAATATCAGAATTACAGAGAGGGAAGGAAGGAGGGAACAAAGGAGGGAGGGAGAGAAAGAGAGAGAAATCTTGTATTTGTTGGTTTACTCTCCAGGTAGCTGCAATGGCCAGGGCTGGGCCAGGACAAAGCCAGGATCCAGGAACTTCATCCAGGTCTCACATGTGGGTGACAGGTGCTCAAACCCTTGGTCCATCTCTGCTGCTTTTCCCAGGCCATTAGCAGGGAGCTGGATCAGAAGCGGAGCAGCTGGGACATGAAGCAGGGCCCGTGTATGTGATGCTGGTGTCCCAAGCGACGGCTTTACCTGCCATGCCATGATGCTGGCCCCAGGATTTGTCTTTGTGTGACTGGCTTGTTTCACAAGGTTCATCCATGTAGTAGAATTTCCATCCTTTTTAAGGCTGAGTAAATAATGCATTACATGTATATATCACATTTTACTATCCATTCATTCCTGGATAGACACTTGGTTGCTTCCATGTTCTGACTGTGGATAATGTGACTTATGAAGATGGATGTACAATTCAGGTATTGTCCTTACATTTCCTTTAAAACTTCTTCTGACACAACCTGCCACCCACATGGGATGCCGGCATCACAAGCAGCAGAGCCTAACCCACAACACCTGCCCCAGGAATCTACTTTTAAAGAGCGTTTCTTGGTGTCTGCACTGTGGTGTAGCGGGTAAAGCTGCCACTTGCAGTGCTGGCATCCCATATGGGAGCCAGTTCAAGTCCTGGCTGCTCCATTTCCTACCCAGCTCTTTGCTGTGGCCTGGGAAAGCAGTAGAAATATGGCCCAGGTCCTTGGACCCCTGCACCCATGTGGGAAGACCTGGAGGAAGCTCCTGGCTCCTGGCTTTGGATTAGCACAACTACGGCCATTACGGCCAATTGGGGAGTGACCCAGCAGATGGAAGACCTCTCTCTCTCTCTCTGCCTTTCCTCTCTGTGTAACTCTGACTTTCAAATAAATAAATTTAAAAAAAAATTTTTTTTTAATTTTTGACAGGCAGAGTGGACAGTGAGAGAGAGAGAGACAGAGAGAAAGGTCTTCCTTTTTGCCATTGGTTCACCCTCCAATGGCCGCCGCGGTAGGCGCGCTGCGGCCGGCGCACCACGCTGATCTGATGGCAGGAGCCAGGTGCTTCTCCTGGTCTCCCATGGGGTGCAGGGCCCAAGCACTTGGGCCATCCTCCACTGCACTCCCTGGCCACAGCAGAGAGCTGGCCTGGAAGAGGGATAACCGGGACAGGATCGGTGCCCCGACTGGGACTAGAACCCGGTGTGCCGGCGCCGCAAGGCAGAGGAGCAAATAAATAAATTTTTTTAAAAAATAATTTCTTTCCTTTTTTTTCTTTTTCTTTTTTAGATTTTATTTATTTGAGAGGCAGAGTTATAGTGAGATGAAGAGACAGAGATAAAGGTCTTCCTTCCCTTGGTTCACTCCCCAAATGGCTGCAACGACTGGAGCTGGGCTGATCCGAACTCAGGAGCCAGGAGCTTCCTCCGGGTCTCCCACGCAGGTGCAGGGGCCTAAGCACTTGGGCCATCTCTACTGCTTTCCTAGGCCACAGCAGAGAGCTAGATCGGAAGTGCAGCAGCCGGCACTTGAACCGGCGCCCATATGGGATGCGGGCGCTGCAGGCAGAGGATTAACTTACTGTGCCACAGCACTGGCCCCAGAGCATTTCAAAATGGAATTTGGGAGGCCATTAAGAGACCAGTGGTTACACATATGACAGGCTGTTGCCTGAGCAAATGATCTCAAACCAGGCAACTCTTACTGGAGGTCGCAGCCACAATTGTCACAGATGTCAAAAACTTACACCCAGAGATGAAGCCTAGGGATTTGCAGCCTAGGAGTCAAGTGGCCTCTTGGCACCAGTCACCTTTTTGCATAATTTGTGAAATTTCCTTTGTCCTCAGCTTCTTCCCTTCAAAAGCCTGGCTCAGTCTGAGTTTCTTCAGACTCATTCAGAGCTTCCTGAATCTGTGTTTTCCCAAATTGCAGTTTCCAGACCTCAAATGAAGTTCTTTGGCTTTGCTGCTTTCTGAGTTGGAAATTGACAGTATTTTTTTTAAAAGATTTATTTTATTTATTTGAAAGACAGAGTTTTACAGGGAGGTAGAGACAGAGAGAGAGAAGTCTTTCATCTACTGGCTCACTCCCTAATTGGCCCCAACAACCAGAGCTGCGCTGATCCAAAGCCAGGAGCTAGGAGCCAGGAGCTTCTTCCGGGTCTCCCACACAGGTGCAGGGGCCCAAGGACTCGGGCCATCTTCTACTGCTTTCCCAGGCCACAGCAGAGAGCTGGATCAGAAGAGGAGCAGCCAGGACTAGAACCCATGCCCATATGGGAATGCCGGTGCTTCAGGCCAGGGCTTTAACCCACTGCGCCACAGCACCGGCCCCCAGATTGGCAGTAGTCTGATGGCTTCTTATCTCATCAAAAACAAGAGCCAGTAATTTGGACCAGTGTTGTAGCACAGTGGGTTAAGCTGCTGTCTGAGATGCAGGCATCCCATAGGGAGCTGGTTCTTGTCCCGGCTGCTCCACTTCCAATCCAGTGCCCTGCTAATGCGCCTGGAAAAGCAGAGGAAGATGGTCACAGTGTTTGGGCTTCTGCTACCCCTGTGGGAGACAAGGATGAAGTTCCTGGCTTTGGCCTGGCCTCGCCGTAGCTGTTGTGGAGATGTAGGAAGTGAAGCAGTGGATGGAAGCTCACTCTCCCTCTCTGTAACTCTGCCTTTCAAATAAATCTTAAATAGGAGGCAGTATTCTTCCACTGCACTAAAAGTGATTGGACCTTTTATGTCTTCAATGTCTTTACCACATTTACCTTTCTCAAATAAACCAAACATGCTGTCTGTAGGGGCTTTTGTTTAATGTTTCCCTTCCTAGTTACCCCACTTTATTTTTTTAAGATTTATTTATTTATTTGAAAGAGAGAGAGGGAGAGAGAGAGAGAGGTCTTCCATCTGCTGGTTCACTCCCCAGAAGGCTGCAATGGCCAGGACTGGGCTGATCCAAAGCCAGGAGCCAGGAGCTTCTTCCAGGTCTCCCACACAGGTACAGGGGCCCAAGGACTTGGGCCATCTTCTACTGCTTTCCCAGGCCATAGCAGAGAGCTCAATTGGAACTGGAGCAGCTGGGACTTGAACCAGCACCCATATGGGATGCTGGTACTGTAGGCGGTGCTAGCCCTGAGAGGAGCTTTTTTTTTTTTTTTTTTTTTAATACACCTGGGCAGGCCAGGTGGGCGGCTCAGCTGAGAGGCAGAGGGCTAGAGGTCTGACTGTGCAAACTGTTTGGACTCCCTAGGTTTTGTTTTGTTTTTTGGACAGGCAGAGTGGACAGTGAGAGAGAGACAGAAAGAAAGGTCTTCCTTCCGTTGGTTCACCACCCCCAATGGCCACTGCGGCCGGCGCACCAAGCCAGGAGCCAGGACCTGGGCCATCCTCCACTGCACTCCCGGGCCACAGCACAGAGCTGGACTGGAAGAGGAGCAACCGGGACAGAATCCAGCGCCCCAACCGGGACTAGAACCCGGTGTGCTGGTGCCGCAGGCGGAGGATTAGCCTAGTGAGCCGCGGCGCCGGCCAGAGAGGAGCGTCTTAACAGAAGAGCTGTTACTCTGGCTCACAGTTTGGCGGTTCACAGTTCAAGGGCAGCCCCATTGGTCTGCCATCGAGTTGGAGCTGGCGATGGCGGAGCATGCGTGGAGGAGGGAAGCTGACGCAGGGAGCAGACTTTGCTTACAGAACCCCCAGGGGCCCGAGAGCCCCTGCTAGGCCCACCTCCCAGATGCCACAGTTATCAGATCAAGTCTCCACCCTTAAGCCATCCACTGTTAAGCTAAGACTTCTGGGATTTGAACACCTGCATACATTTGGGGAGCCCCATCCTGCCCAACCCATAATATTCTCCTTGCTTCCCCCAAACCCCTGTCCCTGTCACAGGCAACATACAATCATTCCATCCCCAAGGGTGCCAACATCTTTTTTTTTTTAAAGATTTATTTATTTACTTGAAAGAGTTACACAGAGAGGAGAGGCAGAGAGGAGAGGGAGAGGTCTTCCATCCGCTGGTTCACTCCCCAGATGGCCACAACAGCCAGAGCTGTGTCGATCCGAAGCCAGGAGCCAGGAGCTTCTTCCAGGCCTCCCACACAGGTGCAGGGGCCCAAGGACTTGGGCCATCTTCTACTGCTTTCCCAGGCCACAGCAGGGAACTGGATTGGAAGTGGAGTAGCTGGGACTCGAACTGACGCCCATATGGGATGCCAGTGTTGCAGGCGGCGGCTTTACCCACTATGCCACCGCGCCGGCCCCAAGGGTGCCAACATCTCAACTAGGCCCAACATTAATTTGCAAGTCTAAAGTCCAAGTCTTAGCTGAACCCCTGTATGATCCAAAACAAGACACATACTTCCAAGACAGAACAGCATGATAAGCACAGCGAGAGCATTTTCATTCTACAAAGTGGACACAGGGGAAGGGGAAGGGTTAGCAGGGTCAAGCAAAGGCCAAAAGCCAGCAGGGCAAACGTGAGGTCCCAAAGTTCCACATCTGGCCTCCAGGGCACGCTGCTGGGGGCTAGGCTCGGTGCAGCCCTCGCCTATGGCTGTGCTGGTCGCAGCTGTCATTTCATTTCAGCTGAACAGACAGTCGGAGTCTCATGTTTGTAGCCCCACCAGGCACTGCCCTGCTGGGGACTTGGTGCCGCCGCTCCGACTGCACACTTCCACTTGGCCTTGGCTTCGCAGAGGCTCCTTGCAGTGTCGCGGGTCTCTGCCTGGGTTCCGCAGGCAGAAACCCAGGTGGAGGCCTCCGTGCCTCTACACCTCTGCTGGCCTTTGCCCTGGTGGCCGCACGCTGCGGCTGCACGCTGCAGTCTGCAGCTCTCCCAGGCTTGCCTGGCACACTGCTTGTAGCTTTTCTCGGAGGGAGTCTCGCAGTGCTGGCCCTTCGGCCTTTCTGGGTTCTCTTCTGCGGCTCCCCTCTCAGCACCTCACCGTGCACTGCTCCACGCAGGGGCTCCAGCCCTTGCTCCCGACTCTGCCTGGGCTCCCAGACTTCCCTTTGAAATCTTGCTGGAAGCTGCCTTGACCCTGGGACCCTTGCATTCTGCTTCCCGGCAGCCCCAGCGCCACAGGGATGGTGCCCAGATCTGCCGCCAGCAGGAGCCCTTCCTGGACCCGGCAAGCTAGGATCCAGAGAGCGCCCTGGGGCTCTTTCCCGAGAGGGTTGGGCCTTGAAAGATTTTGGAAACAAATATGCACTTCTGGGCCTCTGGTGGGACTGCAGTGGGAGGGTCTGCCTTGAAGAGCTCTGGAAAGCCTTCCCACTCTTCCTCCTGGGAGCACACGGCTCCCTTTTACTTGTGCCCATCGCATGAGCAAGCAATTTCTCTGTGGCCTTCTCCTGTCCTGAGCACGCCGCACTCTCTTCCTGCGGGCTCTGGCCAGGCCGGGAACTTCCCAGAGCTTCCTTCTCTGTGCCGTGCTGCTCCTGATTCTCACTGCAAAGCTGACTCACAGCAGCCAGCAACATCCACGCCGCCGCCTGGAGGCTTTGCTGCCGTGAAATCTCTTCCGCCAAACGGACCAGTCCGCCATGCTGGAGTTCAGCCTCCCACAGGGCCTCAGGGCACGGACACAACGCAGCCAGGGTCTTTGCCACCACGTAACAGGGGTGGCCTCTGCTCCACTTCCCAATGGGACCCTCGTTCCCATTGGAAACCTCATCCACGCGGCCTCCACTCTCCTCATCCCTATCAGCACCAGGGGCTTCTGAGCCCGTCTGAGCATCACCCATAATGCTGTGCTCACAGCTCTCTAGACATTCTCCAGTCTGCTCCTGCACACCCTTCCAGCCTTTCCCCAGCAGCCAGTTCCAAAGTCGTTTCCACATCTTCCAGTACAGTCAGCAGGAACCACCCCCCTTCTTGCTGTCAGTTTCCTGCACGAGTCAGCGGTTCCTTTCTGCACCCACAACCCCCAAGAGGAGATGCTTGGGAAGGAAAGCGCTCACTCTGGCTTACAGTTTAGAGGCGACGTGGTCCCTTCAGTCTGGTATCTGGTGGAGGCTGACGATCGCAGAGCGGGAGAACAGTCCAGGTGATACAGGCAGTGGTCCCTTCAGTCTGGTATCTGGTGGAGGCTGACGATCGCAGAGCGGGAGAACAGTCCAGGTGATACAGGCAGTACGCTCAGCTTTTGTACCCCACCTGCTCAGCAGACCGGCCTCCCAAGGGCACGCCCCCACGCCCTAAAGACCTCCCACCAAGCCCACCTCCCAGATGCCATCATTAGCTCAAGTCTCCACCCTTCATCCATCAAATGCTCACCTAAGACTTTGAGGTTTAAGCCTCGGCAGGAGCTGTGGGCGTCTGACACAGTGGTTAAGAATGTCTGACTTTGGGGCCGGCGCTGTGGCACAGTGGGTAAAGCCCCAGCCTGCAGCGCTGGCATCCCATATGGGTACTGGTTCGAGTCCTGGCTGCTCCTCTTCCAGTCCAGCTCTCTACTGTGGCCTGGGAAAGCAGTAGAAGATGGCCCAAGTCCTTGGGGCCCTGCACCCACGTGGGAGACCCGGATTGAGTTGCTGGCTCCTGATTTTGGCCTGGTTCAGCCTCAGCTGCTTCTGGGAATTTGAGGAATGAACCAGCTGTGTGAGATCACTCTCTGTCTCTCTGCCTTTCAAATAAGTAAGTTAATTAACTTAAAAAAGTCTGCAAGTTTTTGGAGAGCCAAATCCCACTCAATTCCTAATAATGCAATAGCACCATCTTCAGTCTTGCCCCACCGTTTTGATTTTCCTCTACCTCCGAAGGACTCCGACTGCCTTACCGGACTAGCGGACTTCCCTCCCAGGCCAACCCTTACCCTAACCCTAGGCTTAAGTGCTGTCAGAAGCAAAGCCAGCTCCTAGCCTGCATGGAAAAATCCTGCCACAGCTTCTGACCAGATTGCCAGTCTGCCCTGGACTGGGATCTCACAGGTGAACAGCCCTGAGAAACTTTAAAAAATGCATTTTAATCTATGTCAAGGTCAGAGTGATGGGGCGGGGAGGGGGAGAGGCAGAGAGGGAGATCTTTCACGGGCAGGTTCACACCCCAAATGCCTTAGAAGCCAGGAACTCCATCCAAACCTGTGTAGGAGACAGGGACCTAAGCTCCTGAGCCATCAGCTGCTGCCCCCTAGTGTTCGAAGTGGCTCAGTGCTGTATTTTCACCAGAACGTAGCCTCTGTACGGCCATGCTGTCAGCCCTCAGTGGCAGAGCCCCCAAAGTTGAGCTTGCTGACAATTCCCGCCTGCTGACGGGTTTTTTCCCCACCCTCTGACATCTAAAGCTCTCCAGGCTTTTGCTTTTAGCAAGACAAAAGTGCTGACCCCACCCTTCTGAGTGCCTAGGTTTTGTTTTGTTTTTTAATCTTGAGGAGGCTTGACAGGATTATCACAGGGCCCCTGGTCCTGCCTGAAGCGCCCTCCCTCCCTTCTCTGATTGCCCAGCGACAGGTCCATTAGCCCTCCCCCACGCTAGGCTAGATCGCCCCGCCCAGCTCTCTCAACCAATGAGAAACAGGGGGAGGGACCTTTGCGGGGTGGGATGAAAGGACCCGAGGGCCCGGGAACTCTGGCCTACTTCCGCCAGGGGGAATAAAGCCTCGCTCTGTTTCCTTGGGATTTCTGAGTCCGCCCTTTGGTGGGGAAGCGGTCTCAGGTCTCAGGTGGGAGGTGCCAGGGCAGTGGAGCCGCTGGGACTTGAACCAGCGTTCTGATGTTTCAGTTGGCAGTTCGAGCCTCTGCACCACAATGCCACCCCCCACCCCCAGGAAACCCTCATTGTGTAGAGCCTCTTTCTTCCTTCATTCTTAGGGTTCCCTCTCAGTGTGGGGAGCGTTACAAGCCCTGCCGACATTCGGGCAAATACGGGAGTGTGATAGCATGAGATACGTATTTGGTCTTCCATCCCATTTTCTTAGCACACAAACTACTAAAATCCTTTGATTATGGCAGGCCGCCCCCAGGCAGCTTCAGGGTGGGGGGTATGGTCACCCAGAAGGCCCAGGACAGGATCAGAGGGCTGGGACTTTCAGCTCCACCCTGACTCTGGAGTGGGGAGAGGGGCTGAAGGTTGAGTTGACCACCAATGGCCAGTGGTTTAACTGATCATTCCTAAGGAATGGGTGTCCATAAAAACCCACAAAGACTGGGTTCAGAGAGCTTGGGGAAAGCCGAACTGTGGAGGCTTCCAGGATGGTGAACCAGAACGTATTTGTGCGCTGGGGGAGGGGGCGTGCAACCCAGTTCCACTGGAACTTGGATCTTGGCCCAGGCATCTCTTTGATTGCTTATTTATATCCTGTAAACTATCCTTTTTAATAGATCAGTAAGCATGCATGTTTCCCTGGGTCCTGTGAGCAGCTGTGGCAATTAAGTGAACCCCAAGAGGGGTTGTGGGAACCCCAGTTGCAGACAGAAGCACAGGTAGAACCTCTGGGGGCTTCATTGGCTTCTGGAATGGGGAGGTAGAGCAGTCAGTTCTGGGGACTCAGTCTTACATCGGGGGAGCTGAGGCTAACTCCAGAGAGACAAGGTCAGAACTGAATTGGAGGGGCTGCCTGGTGCTGTGGCATAATGGGCTAAGCCTCCACCTGCAGCATTGGTATCAATGTGGGCTCTGGTTCGAGTCCCGGCTGCTCCACTTCCCATCTGGATCTCTGTTATGGCCTGGGAAAATGGTAGAAAATGGTCCAAGTCCTTGGGCCCCAGCACCCAAGTGGGAGCCATGGAAGAAGCTCCTGGCTCCTGGCTTCGGATCAGCCCAGCTCCGGCTGTTGCAGCCATTTAGGGAGTGAACCACCAGATGGAAGTCCTGTCTCTGTTTCTCCCTCTGTCTGTAATTCTGCCTCTCAAATAAATAAAATCTTTTTTTTAAAAAAATTATTTATTTATTTGAAAGAGTTACACACAGAGAAAAGGAGAGAGAGAGAGAGAGAGGTCTTCTATCTGCTGATTCACTCCCCAGATGGCTGCACTGGCCGGAGCTGCGCCAGTCCAAAGCCTGGAGCCAGGAACTTCTTCTGGGTCTCCCAATGTGGGTGCAGGAGCCCAAGCACTTGGGTCATCCTCCGTGTTTTCCCAGGCACATAGCAGGGAGCTGGACTGGAAGTGGAGCAGTCGGGACATGAACTGGTGCTTATGTGGGATCTGCAAGCTGTGGTTCAACCCACTATGCCACTGTGGCAGCTGCAATAAAGTGTCTTAACAGGACTTTTTTTTTTTTTTTTCTAAAACTGGGTTTGGCAGGCCAAGGACAAGGCGTAGTTGAAAAGAAGGCTTAAAGGAGCCTGAATAGTTTAGTGAAGGAAGAAGTCCTTGTCAGCTGCTGTGTTTTTGGCTTCTAGAACTGTGTGAGTGGGGCATCGGTCAGTCATTGTTAAAGTGGTATAGAATACCATATTGTGAGACATTTGATGGTCCTTTATTGCTGGTGGTGGAGAGTGGTCTCATACCCTAAAGAACTCTCCACCCTGAAGCTCAAAGCAATGGGGTTTTTAAAGGCCAAAACCACAAAATCTGGAGTGGTGGGTCTGGGTCCTGGCTGCTTCACTTCCAATCCAGCTCCCTGCTAATGCGCACGTGAGAGAGATCTTTCATCTTCCAAATGTCTGCAACAGCCAGGGTTGGGCCAGGTCAACTCAGATCCAAGCTCCCACGTGGGTGGCAGGCACCCACACCCCTGAGCCATCATCTGCTGCCTTGGGGGTGCCCATTAGAAGAAAGCTGGGTGGGGAGTGGAGGATCCAGGACTTTTTTTTTTTTTTTTTTTTAAGATTTATTTATTTATTTGAAAGTCTGAGTTACACAGAGAGAGAAGGAGAGGCAGAGAGGAGAGGGAGAGATCTTCAATTCACTGGTTCATTCCCCAAATGGCTGCACTGGCCGGAGCTGCACCAATCCAAAGCCAGGAGCCAGGAGCTTCTTCCAGGTCTCCCACACAGGTGCAGGGGTCCATGGACTTGGGCCATCTTCTACTACTTTCCCAGGCCATAGCAGAGAGGTGGATCAGAAGTGGAACAGTCAGGACTTGAACCGGTGCCCATTTGGGATGCAGGCACTGCAGGTGGTGGCTTTACCTGCTATGCCACAGCGCCGGCCCCAAGGAGCCAGGACTTGAACCAGGCACCCTGATATGTTATGGGGGTGTCTCAAGCCCTGTTTCTATGTCAGCAAATGGTGAGGAAATAGTTTTTAGTGGCTGGGATGTCATAGATTCTAACATGCCTCTTTGTTGTTGTTGTTCTTGAAATCAATACAAGATCATTTGGAAGCCCACAAAAACAGCTCTCCAAAGTAGCTGTCGCACCTGTCCTCACTTTCCAGAGGTGGGTTGAAATTACTTGACATATTACTATCGAAGTAACACCTTGACAGTAGGGACTCCATTTTGAAGCACCCCAGACTTCTCCCCCTCCCCCAACCCATGAGACTCTGGTCTGAAACTATGATCTAAAACACTAAAACTGCTATTAGCAGTCCCCTACATCACACTTGGCACAGCACAGAAACCCCCTAGCATGATCGCGCAATCTTGGAAGCGGATAGGCTGCACCCGGGTTAATGATAAAAATGTAATTTGTCTATGTCCTACATATGACTTAAGCTAGTACCTGGATTAATGTCAAGATTATAATTGAAATTGTTGATTGTAGCTGGTATTGTCAAGATTATAATTGATACTAGTTTCGCATAGGCTTTAGGTCAGCTTGACCCCGGTAACCATGTATTCCCCTGGATCCTAGCAACCATGTATTCCCCTCCCGGTTTTGCGGTTTTTGCCTTTATAAACCCTGTTGCTTTGGGTTTCAGGGTGGAGAGCTTTTAGGGCATGAGCCCGCTCTCCACCACTGGCAATAAAGGACCATCAAACTTTATCTGTGTGTGGTGCTCCTCTATTTGCACTCACTTAAGTACAACAGTATCATTTGGGAGCTTTGAAAAATCTCCATGCCAAAATGACACCCAGACCAGTTAATTCATAACCTTTGGGGCTGGGACCACCCCGCCTCTTCTGAAAGCCCGGATGTGTTCAGACTACATATCTCAGAAGCCCCGAGGCCACTTCATTCTGGTAGATGTGCAGTATATCTCACTATGATTTCATGATCTGTGTTCCTGATATCTAATGACTTAAGATATTTGGAAATCTTTATTGCCCCCCCTCTTTTATTTTTTGACAGGCAGAGAGAGACAGACAGAGAGAAAGGTCTTCCTTTTTGCCGTTGGTTCACCCTCCAATGGCCGCTGCGGCTGGCACACCGCGCTGATCCGAAGGCAGGAGCCAGGTGCTTCTCCTGGTCTCCCATGCAGGTGCAGGGCCCAAGCACTTGGGCCATCCTCCACTGCCTTCCCGGGCCATAGCAGAGAGCTGGCCTGGAAGAGGGGCAACCGGGATAGAATCTGGTGCCCCAACCGGGACTAGAACCCGGTGTGCCGGCGCCACAAGGTGGAGGATTAGCCTGTTAAGCCACGGCGCCGGCCCATTGGCCCTTACATATTATATTTTTCAAGTGCTGTTCACACTGTCTATTGTTGATTACATATGTAGTATTATGCCTTTCTCTGAGGCTTGCATTTTTAGTTAATGATTTTTTAAAAGATTTTATTTATTATAAAGGCAGAGAGAGAGAGCGAGCGAGCGAGCACGCTTCCATCTGCTGGTTTACTACCCAAATACAAAGAGCTTAACCCTTATTGATTGGCAGAGATTCATGGTGGTGGAAAACCTTATCACTGTAAAAAATGTGGGAGGGGCCTATGTGTGGCATAGTAGGTAAAGTCGCTGCCTGCAGTGCTGGCATCCCATATGGATATGGGTTCGAGACCCGGCTGCTGCACTTCTGATCCAGCTCTCTGCTATGGCCTGGGAAAGCAGCAGAGAAGATGGCCCAAATCCTTGGGCCGCTGCTCCTGTGTGGGAGACCTCGAGGAAGCTCCTGGCTCCTAGCTTCAGATCGGCGCAGCTCCAAGCCATTGCAGCCAATTGGGGATCGTGAACCAGCGGATGGAAGACCTCTCTCTCGCTTTCTGCCTCTCTGTAACTCTGCCTTTCAAATAAATAAATCAATGTTAAAAAAAAAAAAGGAATGTGGGAAATCCCTCTGGCACTCCTCAGCCCGGCTGAACATCAGAGACTCCATACTGGGGAAACACCTTACAAATGTGATGAGTAAGGAAAAGCTCTTCTCCCGGGTCAGCGCTTAAACTGTAGTGGAAGGGAACCTGCAACAAAGACCAAGCCACCAAGTGTGGGCCTGAAGTAGGTCATGCCAGTTTATTCCTTCTGACTGCCCAGGGGGTGGGGCATGCCACACATCGCGCACTTCAGAACATTCGCCTGTATCCCTGTCCAGGAGAACTTCTCTCATGCGTGGACTGCCATTTTAGTGTGCTTTGCACTAGCAAAACAGCTGAGAATGCTAAATGTTGAACAATATGGTACTTGTTTCTATATACATTTTTTCCCCAAAGAAACCTTTTATTTAAGGAGTACAAACTTTTATTTGAGGAGTACAGACTTCATGCATTTCCTAAGTACAAATATAGTGATTCTTCCCACCATACCCAACTTCCCACCCACACTCCCAACCCCTCCTCCTTCTCCCTCTCTCACTGCCAGTCCCATTCTCCACTAAGATCCATTTCGATGAACTATACACAGAAGACCATCTCTATGCCTTGTAAAGAGTTCAATAATTTGCACAAAAAACAAAACAAAACTGTTCCTCAACAGTCGCGACAAGCGCTGTTCAAAGTCATTGCAACTTGAAGTTAATTTCATTTTTTTAAAAGATTTATTTATTTATTTGAAAGGCAGAGTCACAGAGAGGCAGAGGCAGAGAGAGAGGGGGAGAGAGAGAGAGAGAGAGAGAGAGAGAGAGAGAGGTCTTCCATCCACTGGTTCACTCTCCAGATGGCCACAAAGGCTGGAGCTGCACCAATTTGAAGCCAGGAGCTTCCTCTGGGTCTCTCATGCAGGTGCAGGGGCCCAAGCACTTGGGCCATCTTCCACTGCTTTCCCAGGCCACAGCAGAGAGCTGGATCGGAAGTGGAGCAGCCAGGTCTTGAACCATATGGGATGCTGGCACTGTAGGCAGTGACTTTACCTGCTAGTCACAGCACAGGTCCCAATACTTCTTATTTTATTTTAATTTTTTTAAAGATTTATTTTATGTATTTGAAAGAGTTAGAGAGACAGGTATTCCATCCACTGGTTCACTTTCCAAATGACTGCAACAGCCAGAGTTGAGCTGAGCTGAAGCCAGGAACTTCTTCCAGGTCTCCCACGTGGGTACAGGAGCCCAAGGACTTGGGCCATATTCCAATGCTTTCCCAGGCCACAGCAGAGAGCTGGATCGGAAGTGGAGCAGCCGGGACTGGAACCGGCACCCATAGGCAATGCCAGTGCCACAGGTAGCTCAGCCTGCTATGCCACAGTGCCAGCTCCAATTACTACCATCCTTTATTTAGTATTCTTATTATTATGTCTCTACCTCCTATGTTTTATAAACTCTACTTTCATTATTACTTTAATATAAACAGCAACAATCTTTAGATATTTAATCATAATATATGTAATAGGAATAATATAATCAAATCTTTATATTTTCTGGTTTATTTCTTATTTACTTATTCCTTTCTGCAGAACCAATGTTATCAGCTTTTAAATACAATTATTTAAAAAATTTATTTGAAAGGCAAAGTGACCAAGAGAGGGATAGACAGACAGATGATAGATAGATACATCTTCTATTCATTGTTCACTAAATGGTGCTAATATCCTGAATCCCTGGAACTCTCTCTGGGTCTCCCACATGGGTACAGGGGCCCGAGCCCTTGGGTCATCACCTGCTGCTTTCCCAGGTGCATTAGCAGGGAGCTGGATCGGAAGTGGAGCAGCCAGGACTTGAGCCAGTGTTCTGACATGGGATGCTGGCGTCAGAAGTGGTTTAACCTGCTGTATCACAGCACTGGCTCTAGCTTATGAGATTTCTTGTACAAAAATAAAAAATACATTTATTAAATCGCAGGTCTGCTGGAGTCTAGCATCTATTTACTTTATAACTTGTACGTGGGTTGGATAATCTATATCCCGCCTCTCATTTTGTCAAAAGGAATATTTACTTTTAAATGTTAATTTTTTAGTGAATCATAAGTCATATTTTCCTGATTTGACTTAACCAGTAAGATAGTATCTGGTTGCTGCCCTCTATTTTTCCTTTTTTTGAAAAAAAATACTGCATAATTTTTTAAAATGGAAAATTGTATTTTCTATTATTATTGCATACAAACTTCCTGAAAATGTTTTCTTTTTCTTGTGATTTTGCTAGCAATTTGGTAAAGCAGTGTCACCTGGGGACCTCTCATCCAGGTTCGGCTGGAAGTCAGCTCTGAAGTTGCTACTGGACTGAACACCTGTGAGTCACGTATCGCCGGAGCTGATGCTGGCTGCGCCACTTGGCGTAGACTGTCCACTGTGACGGTGTCAGGATAGCCAGCAAGTTAACATGGTGCTTTAGAGCAAGTATCCTGGAGAACTGGGCGGAGTTTTCAGAGCCTGTAAGGGCTTTTCAGCTCTATCCCTGGAAGTCAAGTGCAATCACTTCTGCTGTGTTCTGTTGTTTGAAGCAGCCCCAAGTCTGCCCACACTCAAGGGGATGTGACACAGGCCGCATCTCTTCATGGGATGAGTACCAAAGAACTTGTGGGCAATATTTTAAAACTGCCTCAGTGTTACGGAAGTGGACTTTCTGTGAGATAAAAGGCACAGATCTTAAGAGCGGTAAGTGAACTCTGACAGTTGTAGACCCATGCAGGTGCCACCGGAAGTAAGGGATAGCACATTTCTCACCCTAGACAGTTCCCTTGTATCCCTTTCCAGTCAATCCTTATTTCTTTTTCCTGTCCTGTGAAATATATGAATATATGAAATAAATGAATGGAATCATATTTGTGTGTCTCTGGATTCTTTCACTGTAACTAAGGCTTTGAGATTCACCCACAATGTCGCAAATTTGTCAATTGTTATTTTTTATTGCCAAGTTGTATTTCATTGTATGAATATAACACAACTTGTTTATCCCTTACTTATTTTTGGCAATTTATTTGCAGTGTGTGGCTATTATGAATGGAGGTGACAAGAACATTCTTATATACATCTTTGAATGTTTTCTTATGATTCAAACTTATTTCCGAAATGTTTTAGTGCTCAAAGATCTTTGATAATCTTTTCTCTCTCTAGATGACAAAGATTTGCTCTCATGAGGTTTTTTGGTATCAAGGAGCTACTAGTTTATAGGCTCTTACTGGAAAGAATGGAATGATACCTTTTTAAGAAACCACACACCTACATGCTTTATACATAAACACTCAGCACGAACAATTAGAGATGGTTCTGGTAAGAAAACGGAAACTTCCCCTCAAAGCCAACCTCTGCTCCCCACCTCCTTCAAATCTCATCCTCTCGCATGGGTGGGGGATGCCTGGCAGCTGCAGGTCCAACTCAAATTCAGACCATGTAAGCAGGCTAAGTTTTTTTTTTTTTTTTGACAGGCAGAGTGGACAGTAGAGGGAGACAGAGAGAAAGGTCTTCCTTTTTGCCGTTGGTTCACCCTCCAATGGCCGCCGCGGTAGCGCGCTGTGGCCGGCGCACCGCGCTGATCCGATGGCGGGAGCCAGGTGCTTCTCCTGGTCTCCCATGGGGTGCAGGGCCCAAGCACTTGGGCCATCCTCCACTGCACTCCCTGGCCACAGCAGAGAGCTGGCCTGGAAGAGGGGCAACCGGGACAGAATCCGGTGCCCTGACCGGGACTAGAACCCGGTGTGCCGGCGCCGCAAGGCGGAGGATTAGCCTGTTAAGCTAAGGCAGGCTAAGTTTTAAGTTGGTAATTTTACATGGCCCATGAGTGATGCTGTCAATACCCAAATGGCCCCTGGCAGAAATAAAGTTCCCCAGCCTTGCTACAGGTTTAAAAAAAAAAAAAAAGAATGGGTTATGCTTCCACATTTATCCCTGTTCAGGACAGAGGATAGTTGCTGGAGTGGAACTTCATTACTGACTCTAAACCACAAATCTAGGCTCGGTAACAAGCACAATTCTGTCCTTTCCAGATGACCCCCACTCTGAGATATGGCTGCTGTCGCCCAGGAGGGGTGAAGGTCATGTCTCAGGGAGAAGTCCCCTGAACAGAGCGCACAGCAGGCTCACGACTCTTAGAAACTGCCGATAGCAGTCGTCTGCTCTTTGGTTATTAAGCAAATGATCTCTACCCCCATTAGGAATGAAGGGCTTAAGTAAATCTGAGTACAAACGCCAAACCTGGGGCCTCTGTGGCCAGGAGTGGCTCGTTAGGTTATTAGGGCTGTCATTAGGTAATGAGATGCTTAATATGAAAATTATTGAATTCATTCGATTTGCCCATGTGTTCTTGAGTGCAAGATGAAATTAACTGGAATATACAACACAGAAGAGAACCTTGGGATTGACAAGGGGCTGATTTCATTTTTTAGAGGCTGATGGTATTGACTAAAAATTAAAAATACCTGCTACACACGCAGCACTTTCTAGTAGTTAGATGAGTGAGGGGAACCAGGTCAAAATAAACTGACAAATTATGAAGACTGTGATACTGATAATAAACAAGACATTTATTTCTTATACTCATCTGGGGGAGAGGAAAAAGTCAGTGTGCTGTACCCAGTGGTGGTCTTTCCGAGACTCTCCACTTACCCCATGTAGCTGGAGAAGCTGTCAGACGGCAGAGGATTCTGTACCCTTCATTCAGAAGGAGAACTGCCTCTGCGGAAGGCGTTCAGAGCCTCTGAGAGCAGCTCCGCTGGTGCACAGCCAAGCTCCCTCGCTGGGTAAAGCTTTTCCCACACTGGCCACAAAGATAAGGCGTCTCTCCCGTGTGGATTTTGCCATGCAGGATGCAATTGCCCCTGGTGTGGAAACTCTTCCTGCACTGGGTGCAGGCGTATGGCTTCAGGCCTGTGTGGACTCTGATGTGGACAATCAAGCTCCCCTTCTGACTGAAGGCTTTTCCGCACTGGTCACACCTGTAGGGCTTTTCGCCACTGTGGACTCGCCTGTGCACGGCCAGGTTGCTCTGGTTCCTGAAGCTTCTCTGACAGATGGTGCACTCGTACGGCTTCTGGCCGGTGTGCAGTCTCTCGTGGACAGCCAGACTCCCTCGCTGGCTGAAGCTTTTCCCACACTCTTTGCACTGATAGGGCTTCTCTCCCGTGTGTATTCGCTGATGCGTAACAAGATTACCTTTGGCCCGGAAGCTTTTCCCACAGTGGGTGCACTCAAATGGCTTCTGACCAGTGTGGATTCTCTCGTGCAACGTGAGGCTTCCTCTCTGCCGGAAGGATTTTCCACATTCCTGGCACTCGTAAACCTTCTGTCTTACTCCGGGGGAGTCTGCCTGCAGCGCCTTGGAGTCTGGCGGCTTCTGTTCCAGCTTTTCTCTTCTGAAAGAACTCTGGAAATCCCAGCTGGAGGATCCCGTGGCCTCAGCGTGGTCATATTTGTGGGCTTCTGTCATCACATCTGGTGAAACGAGAGGGGAGTCATGTAAGATGCTGAGAGGGGAACGAGGAAAACGATCCCCCGAGTCTGTATCGTGTGCAGGCATCGCCCTGTGCCTTCGCACGAGCAATTCTGAAAACGACCCACTGAGATGGTTCCAGATGTAAACGACAGTGCAGGGAGGTTATCCAAGGTCACACAGCTGGGGCGCAAACCCAGGCCTGCTCCAACCCGTGCACCACCTCCCACCTGAATTCAGCGTAGCTTTTCAAATACTCTTGCCTCTATTATTATCTCTACAGGTAAGAAAACAGGCCCAGACATTAGGAAAACCATACAGGAGTCCTAGACTCAAATTTGATCTGGCTTTCAAACAGGTGGCTCCACATTGTGCAGGGCCCAAAGCTTTAAAACTTAGAGGCGCCCCTTGCTAAAAAAGCACAGAAATAAGGCACAGGGCTCGAGGAGACCAGTTCGAGTGAGGGGTCTGGAGTCTTGAGCCGCGTCGGCTTCAGGAGACGTCCATCCTGCTCTGACGATGGAGTAAGCTCCACTGCCTCAGAAAATATGGGGCAGAATCCCTGGGACCTTTTCTCTCTGATTTCCAATCCCTCCAGCCTTACCAGATAGTGGTTACTATCCCATTTTACCAAGAGCTGGGAGCTTTGGGAAGGTAAGCAATTTGTGTAATTATAGAATCAGATCCAAGAAATTTATCCCTTTAAAATCAATGCTATGGGGCCGGCGCTGTGGCGCAGTGGGTTAAAGCCCCAGCCTGCAGTGCGGCATCCCATGTGGGTGCTGGTTCAAGTCCCAGCTGCTCCTCTTCTGATCCAGCTCTCCGCTGTGGCCTGGGAAAGCAGCAGAAGATGGCCCAAGTCCTTGGGCCCCGGCACCCACGTGGGAGACCCGTAGGAAGCTGCTGGCTCATTTCAGTCTTTTACATGATGATGGGATGAGAAGGTGTTCTCAGATACTTCCTGTGCCGGTACTGCCCGTGACCTCGCACACTTCACACGTGGGTCCCGCCTTGTCCTTATGCAGGGACAGAGCCAAGATTTAAAGGTGCTCCTTTATTTCGAGACTATCTCAGGAATATCTCTGTATCAAGCCTGTTAGATTCATATTTTAATTACAGCCTGCAGCTTTTCCTGTACCCCCCCCCCCCCCCCCATGGTGAGCCGACCAGGGCTGAGGACGGCCCAGGGATCAACCAACTCACTCACTGAAAAACGCTACGTTCTGGGCATATCTTCCATGACAGTCCAGCAGGGTAGCTGTTGGAAATCCAAACATGTCCACTCCTGCCCTAAGACCGTAATCGCCACTTCTTCATAGGAGTCTTCCATGGGCTGTTCTTGACCACCTGAGGAGAGGGGTAGAACAAAAACAACACCACAAGAACACACAGGCAAGGGCAGGAGAAACGGTAAGTGAGAAGGATGGAGTCAACAGGCGCTTGGGGTTGGGGTGTGAGGAAACACAGGAGGCCTGGATGTAGCTGCCCGACGCAGTGGCAGTCACCCACGTCCCCTGCAGAACGGGCCCAAAGGCGCCGGACCACTGACACCTGAGTCCAGCTGGAAACAGGAGGTGGGGAAGAAGAAAGCACACAAACACTTCTTCCTGCCAACCCCAAGTTCATGGTCACTCCCGCTTGTACTTCGGGTACATGATTGGGATCTTTCACTTCCTGCCTAACCATCTGAATGATTCAGATTCACAGGAACATTTCATCCTCCATGACGGGTGCCATAATGGAGACAGGTCCAGCTCTGCTCTCCTACTCCTCTTAGCTTGTGAGGCTGCAGCAAGGGATGTCATACGTGACCTTTTCATAATTCCTAGAAGGCGCCAGACCTAAGTCTGCCCAGCCTTGAAGACATGAGAAGACCAGTTCAGATAAAGCACAAACACCTGCCGATTCCAGGAAAAGGAAGACCAACCCTTCAACCTACAGAAAAGCCCAGGACACTCAGGGCAAGTCACCTGCCCAGAGTTCCACAAAGGTCAGAGTGGAGTGAAAGGGCTGGCACTGTGCCATAGTGGGTAAAGCCCCCGCCTGCAGTGCCAGCATCCCACGTGGGCGCCGGTTCCAGTCCCGGCTGCTCCACTTCCGATCCAGCTCTCTGCTATGTCCTGGGAAAGCAGGAGAAGATGGCCCAAGTCCTTGGGCCCCTGCACCCATGTGGGAGACCCAGAGGAAGCTCCTGGCTCCTGGATCGGCATAGCTCTGGCTGTTGTGGCCACTGGGGAGTGAACCAACAGGTGGAAGATGTCTCTCTCTCTGCCTCTCTAATAAATAAATAAATCTTTAAAAGCCTGTGCTTTGACACTAGACAATTCTCCAGTCTACATCACTTTTTAAAGATTTTTATTTTTTATTTATTTGAAAGAGTTACACAGAGAGAGGAGAGGCAGAGAAAGAGAGAGAGAGAGAGAGAGAGAGAGACAGAGAGAGAGGTCCTCCATCCGATGGTTCACTCCCCAATTGGCCGCAACTGCCGGAGCTGCGCTGATCCAAAGCCAGGAGCCAAGAACTTCTTCTGGGTCTCCCACGTGGGTGAAGGGGCCCAAGCACTTGGGCCATCTTCTACTGCTTCCCCAGGCCATAGCAGAGCTGGATAGGAAGTGGAACAGTCAGGACTTGAACCGGCGCCCATATGGGATGCCGGCGCTTCAGGCCAGGGCGTTAACCTGCTCCGACACAGCGACACAGCGCCGGCCCCTACTTCACTGCTAACAGCTGGAGAGAATGCAGACTGAATTACTCTTCCAGGTCTTAGGAATCTCCTGTGTGTGTGCTCCACATTCTTACTTTTTGTACCCCCCACGGGCAATCCTTACTTACAATTACTGAAGTCCTACACTTTATTTATACATAAATAGCTATCAAAATGCTGGGTCCTGATTTAATGAGTTCACAGCATGATGCTACACTTCTGTTTTGTCACCTGCGCACCTGCACCTTCCTGACAACCACACATTCGGCTACACGTGTGACAAGCAGGAGAAGCATCCACAACTCTGAACATAAGCCACAAAGGCCGTCTCCTTTCAGGGTGACTGGGAAGCACCGGGAAGCTCAAAGAGTCACTGTTTACTAAATGCACAGGGCCAGCTCCGTGGTGCAGTAGGTTAATCCTCCACCTGTGGTGCTGGCATCCCACGTGGGCACCGGATTCTGTCCCGGCTGCTCCTCTTCCAATCCAGCTCTCTGCTATGGCCTGGGAAAGCAGTAGAAGATGGCCCAAGTCCTTGGGCCCCTGCACCCACGTGGGAGACCCAGAGGAGGCTCCTGGCTTTGGATCGGCTCAGCTCTGACTACTTCAGCCATTTGGGGAGTGAACCATCGGATGGAAGACCTCTCTCTCTGCCTCTCTAATAAATAAAATCTTAAAAAAAACAAATGCACAATTAGCGCAAAAGTGCATAGTTCCTGCCTGTCCCTCGGGAGTCCAGAAAGCCTAAGTGGGCAGAAATAAAATCGAGGGCTCTGCCTCTTCCCCTGCGGGAGGCTCCCCGAAAACATAACTCAGGAACCTTCTAGAATAAGGGGCAACTGCCGCAGTTGTGTCCCTAGTTCACAGCTCTGAGGAGTCACCTTCCTGAAGATTTTGAAGATACTGAGCTGATAAAATACTGGCTTGCCTAGTAGAACGCCTTTTTATATTCTTGGAAAAAGCTCAGAATTGGGTCCTTAAGAGACTGGGATTTTTGCCCTGGCTCCCCGAGTCTGCCCAGACCTTGGGCAGGTAGCTACAACATCCCTGTCCTCGCTTACTGAAGGGTTAATAGCTCTGCCGGCTCCAGACCCGCTTCTGAGACCCCCGCGGCTGACCCCGGGATGCACCTGCTAGAGCGCCCCTCCCCCATCCCCAGGGAGCAGCGACCCCCCGCCCCCTCCCCGCGCGGGCCCCCGGCCCGCCCCGAGGCCTGGTCTCCAGGCCCCGCGCTCCGGCCCAGGGAGCTCTCCGCTGGCCGGCCGCCGACCTCTCCCCTCGGGGCCCAGGCCCACAGGCCCGCTCAGGGACGCGGCGCCGCCTCGCCCGGCGCAGTGACCCGGCCGCGGCCTCACTCACCGCAGCGGCGCGCGCCCGCAGACGGACAAAGGCCGGCGCCCAGCCGCAGCGCGCCGGCGCGAGCGGCGGACCACAGCTCCCAGGAGCCCCCGCGCGGGCCCGCCCGCAGCCCCGCCGTCCCGCCGCCCGGGGCACTGTGGGAAATGTAGTTCTGGAGGCTGCGGGGCCGGCAGCCCTACCTCCATACCTCCACAGAGCCGCGACGTCGGGGCCCGAGGGTTCTCGTGGAGAAAAACGGAGTCCAGAGGAGGTCAGCTGATGAGGCCTCGGGGGCTTAGACGTTAGGGGCGGAGCCGCCGCTGGAGCTCCGCCCCCTCTACGCCTCTCCTGGTTGGGAGTCTTACCTGCCTTTGAGGTCACTCCAGGACAGTGCTGTCCAGACCAGCTGTGGCCATCAGGACACGGTTCCGACCGTGCCACGAACGTATAGGCGACAAGACTTCGGTGGGAAAAGCGATCGAAGGCACATTTCTCACACAGATCTTAGGGCCTCAGGAAAATGTCCACTGAACGGAAAGCCGGGGAGAAAGTGATGAGGGTTGGGGTCGAGGAGAGCCCGGGGAGACCCAGCTCTCCCTGGATAGAACTGGGGAGTCTTTGCCCAGATCCTGTGTGGGGCCTGGTCCCAGGGTGCCGGGTGGGGCCGAAGGAATTATGATTATTTTTAAGATTTATTTATTTGAAAGAGTTACAGAGAGAGATAGAGACAGAGAGAGAGGTCTTCCATCCTCTGGTTCACTCCCCAGATGGCCACAATGGCTGGAGCTGCCTGATCCAAAGTCAGGAGCCAGGAGCTTCTTCCGGGTCTCCAACGTGGGTGCAGGGGCCCAAGGACTTGGGCCATCTTCTTCTTCTTCTTTTTTTTTTTTTTTTTGACAGGCAGAGTGGAGAGAGAGAGAGACAGAGAGAAACGTCTTCCTTTTTGCCGTTGGTTCACCCTCCAATGGTCGCTGCGGCCGGTGCATCGTGCTGATCAGAAGCCAGGAGCCAGGTGCTTCTCCTGGTCTTTGGGCCATCTTCTACTGTTTTCCCAGACCATAGCAGAGAGCTGGATCGGAAGAGGAGCAGCTGGGACTAGAACCGGCGCCCGTATGGGATGCCGGTGCTGCAGGCTGGGGATTTACCCGCTACGCCACAGCACCCGCCCCGAAGGGATTCTTGTCAGCAGTGTGGATTTGAATAATCGCCCAAGAACTCTTCCCTCACTTCCCAGCCATTCCAGAACATTAGGGGAAGAACGGATAGTTCCATAAACGGCGTCCCGACATAAAACTAACGATCTGGGGGCAAAAATTAAATGTTTACCTAAGTCCCATGCCAAGACAGCCTCCAGATAGATTAAATATAAGACGTGAAACCCAGCTCCATAAAAGGCCCAGGACATATGGATTAATAGTTTTATAATCTTGGCACGGGAGAGGCCCTCCTAACCATGGTAACAAAGGCAGAAACAATAAAGGATTAAAACCCAGCACTTCTGTGTGGCCAAAGCATGAGTTGATGAAGTTAACACATGACAAGCTGGGGGAAATATTAGCAGCTATCCTATTTAAAACACCAAATAAATCAATTAGAATGCGACATTTCGATAGAAATTTGGCAAACTTTCCCAACTCTCTGTCTCTCTCACACACAAAATTAAGGCAAAATATTCGGATTCAGTATTCAGTTTTTAAAAAATTGCCAAGAGAAACAAAGATAATTTCTCCCCTAACTACTGAATGGGGGAGCTTGCCCGGGAGATGGGGGAAGCGGACGGTTTTGTCTGTGTGTAGAGGAGACAGTCTCCTGATAGGAGTCTGCTGAAATGTACTGACAGCCCGAAGAGCAGCTACACGGCTTGGTAGGATTATTGTCCTGATGACCAAAGACCAGGTACCTGGATCCGAAACACGGAATGCAAGCTGTCACGTCCCGGTTTTGACGTTGCATTCACGACTGGGAAAGGACTCTCGGTTCCTTCGAAGGCAGCGGCTGCCCCAGAACGTTCCAGGAGCCTCGTGGGCTGCCGCGGGCTGAGCACAGCGTGCGGGTCTAGGGCGGGGAGGATGAGCCGCCAGCCTCCAGCCTCCTGGAAGACTCTATCAGCGCATTTCCCCGGCGCCTCCGCTCTGCGCTTGCTCACTCTCTGAAATGCAAACCTGGCTGGTTGTCCGCTGACACCAGCTTCCGGACTTTCACTGCAGTAACCAGGCTGCAGTCCCTCCCAGGCTCTCCTCGGCTCCCTGGACCATGGAGGCCAGAGCTCCGGGAAAGTGCGCTCTCTCGCAGGCTCTTCCCCGCTGAGGGGAGGGGCTTGAGGAGCTGGCCCCACCAGGACCCAGGGATCTCTCCTCCAGGGCAGTTCTCCGGGAAACTTGCTGACCTCTGGTGAGGACCACCCGAGTGCTCTGGATTCCTCAGGGTCAGAAGCCATCTTGGCCTCTCCTCGGGGCAGCCGTGTCTTTCCTATGTAGCTGGCCTTGTCCCCTTGAGAGAATGCAAATTTTGTATGTAACTTGATTTGTAAAATTCAGTACACTGGGCCCCTGCACAAGGGAGCTCTCTTGTGTCTTTCACTCAGCTCCCTCTCATGTTAACAACTCGCAGAATTATCATAATCAAAACCAGGAAGCTAACAATGATACACGACACAGCCGTGGGGAAGGAGTGTCAGAATCAACATGGAGGTGCTTGTGTCAACCCTAACCGAAAGAGAAGTGAATCCAGGGTGCTCCTCTAAAGGACGCATTCTTTTTTTTTTTTTTTTTTTTTAAGATTTATTTATTTGAAAGTCGGATTTTACAGAGAGAGAGAGAAGGAGAAGCAAAGAGAGAGAGAGCGAGAGCGAGAGAGAGGCTCTTCTATCCGCTGGCTCACTTCCCAGGTGACTGCAATGACTGGAGCTGAGCTGATCTGAAGCCAGGAGCCAGGAGCTTCTTCCGGGTCTCCCACGTGGGTGCAGGGGCCCAAGGACTTGGGCCATCTTCTACTGCTTTCCCAGGCCACAGCAGAGAGCTGGATCAGAAGTGGAGCAGCTGGGACTCGAACCTGTGCCCATTTGGGATGCTGGCACTGCAGGTGGCGGCTTTACCCGCTACGCCACAGCGCCGGCCCCTCATTCTTACATGTGATCACCAGATACTAACTCTCACCAAAGTCTCTGCCAAGAACCATGTTCCCAGAGGCCACTGCCTGATACTGAAAGTACAACTCTGCCCAGCAACTCTGTTCAACGTCAGACTAGTGTCACAGTGATTGTCAATCATTGTGGCCAACTGTTCATCATCGCAAAAAATCTGGTATAATCCCCCTCATATTTGCCTTAAACTTTCCCTTTTCTCAATCTGTCTTTGACAATGCAACCACAGGTCATCTGCATGTGTTTTCCCGTCACCGTTCCCCGCGCTTCCCAAAAAAACATTGTTGTTCTTTGGAGAAGCTCTCTGTGTTTTTCTCTTTAGACTGGTAACAGGAGTACTTAATAGTAAACTACTGATCTGACTTGAATTTTACTCATTTTGTTCCCTCGTGTTCATCTTCTGTTCCTGGAAAAATCTAGGATCTCACATCACATGGGGTTATTGTGCTTCCTTACGCTCTTCCAATCTGTAGCAGTTCCTCATTTAAAAGAAGAAAATAGTCAGTTGGTTGTGGTGATGCTAAATTGCAAACTAACTGTGGTGACATGCAGATGGTCTGCCACCTCTCTTTCTTCTTTTGTGTTCATTTTCTTTCCCAAGCGAAACTTAAATTACTTTTATTTTCATTTGTCATTGCAGTAAAAAATAATAGTGATTTTTATTTTATTTTTAGTTCAAAGTGGACAAAAATGGAGTTCTCACACAATGGTCATGGTCATATAGCTAATTTTATGACTATGTGTGAGATTATTTAACCTTGCCCAAATAGAGGGCTGGCTTTTTTTTTTTTAAACATAAAAATTTTTTCTTTCTTTCTTTCTTTTTATTTGACAGAGTTATAGACAGTGAGAGAGAGACAGAGAGAAAGATCTTCCTTCCGTTGGTTCACTCCCTAAATGGCCGCTATGGCCGGCACCGCGCTGATCTGAAGCCAGGAGCCAGGTGCCTCCTCCTGGTCTCCCATGGGGTGCAGGGCCCAAGGACTTGGGCCATCCTCCACTGCACTCCCGGGCCACAGCAGAGAGCTGGAGTGGAAGAGGAGCAACTGGGACTAGTACCTGGTGCCCCAACCAGGACTAGAACCCGGGGTGCCGGTGCCACAGGCGGAGGATTAGCCAAGTGAGCCGCGGGGCTGGCCGAGGGCTGGCTTCTGTCCTCAGCATCTGGGGAGGTGATCGCTAAGGCCCCTGGAATGCTGTGCCTGATGGGAGCACCGACTGGCTCATACCAGAACACCTGAAAATGTGGCGCAGCAGGTTAAGTTGCTGCCTGAAACGCCGGCATCCCACAGGAACACCTGTTCGAGTCCCAGGGCCTCCACTCTGATCCAGTCCCTGCTAATGCTCCTGCAAAGGCAGTGGAAGATGGCCCAAGTGCTCCGGCCCCTGCCACCCATGGGAAAGAGCTGGATGGAGTTCCTGGCTCCTGGCTTCTGCCTGGCCCAGCCATGACTGTGATGGCCATTTGGAGAGCGAACCAGACAGTGGAAGATCCTCCCCGCCTCTGCTTTTCAAGCAGATAAATAAATAAAAAATCTGAAAGTGCGTGAATTATGTTGGAGCTGACACACTGGAGTGTCTTAAGGTAGGAACTGGACACTCCAGGTAGCAACCATATGATGTAGGCTTGGGTCACAGGGTGTCCGTTAGCCTCTGGAGGTGAACACTCTGAACACCATGGCTCAGGTAGACTTTGGTTGCCAGTAGTGCTTGCCAGTAGTGTGGAGGGTGGTGGTGGTGGTGCAGAGATAATGCTTTCCCGAGTCCCTGGGGAGCAGAGGGTGGGGTCAGCATCTGGAGTTTTCCCTGGCTTTGTCCCTCCTATCGCTGACCATGGCTGGTCTTCATTCACTGCAGCTCTCAGTGAATTCTGGAACTCTTTCTAGCAAGGCATCGAGCCTGAGGATGGTTTTGGGAATTTTCCCGAACTTGCAATTGATGTTGGACGAGGAGGCAGTCTTGTGTGGACTGTCTCCCTAACTCTGCAGCCGGCTTTAACTTTGGCAATGACTTGCACCATTGAATTTGAAGCTCACGTGTCTTCACATATGAGATAAAAATAATTCTTCTAAGACAAACAAGAGGATGCTACTAGTGATGTCACTTTGCCTTTTGCAGTTGCATTTCAATGAAAGGTTCCCTTCTTAATATTTCAACATGTTTTGTTTATAAGAACAGATTAGAGCAGCCCTGGTGAACTTCAGATCTGAACTTATCTCGCTGGCTCTGAGGGTTCATAGCAGTGCTAGATTTTTTTTTTTTCTAAAGACAACTGAGATAAGACCCCACATAAAACGACCATCTTGGAAGACCCTGCTCTGACCCCAGGCAGCTTTTATTGGTGGGTCACCCACGTAACTGCCTAGAACCCAGAGCACTTAAAAGTGTCTCCAATATTTTTGCCAAGACCCGGGACTAGAGAACAGCTTTACGGACTTGTTTTCTTTTAGGAAATTCCAGCTAAATACTATTAGTGGACACGAGGGGTCTGTTCGCTTGAGGGGTTGCCAAGTAATCACGTTCAGCAGGAGTCGCTCAGTGGAAGCTTTATCTACTGGTGACAAGAAAAAGAGATAGTGGGAAAGTGCAGGTCTCTAAAGGAACTGTCTCCTTGCGACGTGTGCCAGGGTTTTTATAGCAGGGCTTACGGGAGTGTCCAGGACGTGGAAAAGCAGCGGCCAGGGAGCTCTCCTGCTTGCAACACACGTGTTCTGCATCGCGTGTCCAAAAATCTCACTCTGACCGATTTCCTGAAGCTCTTCTTGTTTGCGGTGGTCTGGACCCCTCTGAGATCCATTTTGCAAGATCAGCTTTCCTGCAGCTTGGAGGGGGTGAATGGGGTTTCAGATTCTCTAGCCGTGTTCCTGCCGGCCCCTTTCCCGCCTAAATCCTACACCCTTGGTTACACACAGCACTGAACACGGTGTGATTCCACTGGATGGGGTGGTTGTGTGAAGGGTGGCACCAGGGGTATCTTTCCAAAGGTTCAAGTCTGGGGGGTTGGCGTTGAGGGCATCTGCTTGTGATGGGAACAGAGCAGGTGCAGCGTACTTGCCAGGCCCTTGACCTTGCTTGCAGTTACCAAGTTCCTGAAATCAGAAGTTCCTATCATTCATAGGGCACGAGGGAAACTGATGCTTTACAGGATCAAAGGCTGCTGTTGTCAGACTTTAACTTTGAACTATTCTAGGAGTTTTGGAAGAACCTCATGGAACATGGGTTAAGCTGCCACTTGTGTGTCCACATTCCATATTGGAGTGCTGGTTTGAGTCCTGGCTGCTCCACTTCCTTTTTATTTTGGGTTTATTTTTTTATTTATTTTTTTTTATTTTTTTTGACAGGCAGAGTGGACAGTGAGAGAGAGAGAGACAGAGAGAAAGGTCTTCCTTTGCCGTTGGTTCACCCTCCAATGGCCGCCGCGGTAGCGCGCTGCGGCCGGCGCACCGCGCTGTTCCGATGGCAGGAGCCAGGTGCTGGCAGGTATTTCTATTTATTTATTTGAAAGTCAGAGTTACACACACAGAGAGAGAGGTAGAGGCAGAGAGAGAGAGAGAGAGAGAGAGAGAGAGAGAGAGGTCTTCCATCTGCTTTTTCACTCCCAATTGGCCGCAATGGTCAGAGTTGTGTCAATCCGAAGCCAGGAGCCAGGAGCTTTTTCTGGGTCTCCCATGCAGGTGCAGGGGCACAAGGACTTGGGCCACCTTCTGCTACTTTCCCAGGTCATAGCAGAGAGCTGGATCAGAAGTGGAGGAGCCGGGACTCGAACCAGAGCCCACATGAGTTGCCTGCACTGCACACAGCGGCTATACCCACTATGCCACAGTGCTGGCCCTGGCTGCTCCACTTCCAATCCAGCTCCCTGCTGGTGCACCTGGGAAGGCAGGCAGTGGAAGTTGGCCCAAGTACTTGGGAAACCAGGATGGAGTTCCTAATGGCTGGCTTCTGCCTGGGCCAACTCTGACTGTTGCAGCCTTTTGGGCAGCGAACCAGCTTATGGAAGATCTCTCTCTGTCTCTTTCTCTTTCAATCTCACTCTCTCTCTCTCCCTTTCAAATAAATAAATAAATCTTTAACAAATAGATTTACTTTTTTTAAAAAAGATTTATTATGTGAAAGGCAGAGTTACAGAGAGATAGAGATAGAGACAGAGACAGAGATAGAGATAGAGATAGAGTTTCCATCCGCTGGTTCACTCCTAAAATGGCCGCAATTGCCAGAGCCAGGAACCAGGAACTTCCACTGGGTCTCCCACATGGGTGCAGGGGCCCAAGGACTACTGCTTTCCCAGGCCATAGCAGAGAGCTGGATTGGAAGTGGAGCAGCTGGGACTCGAACCTGTGCCCACATGGGTTACTGGCACTGCAGGCAGCAGCTTTACCCGCTAGGCCACAGCGACGGTCCTATAGGTTTACTTTTGTACAAAATTAGTTTCCAGATCCATTTATAGTTTTTGCAGAATGCCCGTTTTGCATGATGATGAAAAATTTATCTTTGTGAGCCCGATGTTTCAGGCACCAAAGGAAGCTTTCTTCTCCTTTCCGCCCCCTTTCTTCTCCCTCCAAAAATACTCTTCTACGTTTTTCCTTCTAGAAGTTTCATATACAACCGTGAACATATCACTTTTTGTGCTGTTGTCCTGATTGTTGGTTTTGAACAAGCGCTGGGGCTGTTAGCATTTCCAGTGTCGGCAAACTATTATTTAGCGGTTTGCCTGCTTTGTACACCCAATTGGCCAATAACTCAGTGAGAATGCTTTTCAAATCAAATGCCCTGGGAGCGAACAGTTGGCCTAGAAGTTAAGATGCCCACATCCCACACTGCGGTATGTGATGTCCCAAAGCAGGAAAACGTGAACCAGTTTCTTTTTGAACCATGAATTGGATGAGGCTCAGACAAACGACAGGATAATAGCAGAGGTTTATTATGAGAAAGCAAGCTCTCTCCCGAGAGCAGGATCAGAGACCGCAGGCCCCTAAGGCATTAGCGGCTCCATCTTTTATAGGGGTAGTGGGATACTGGGTGAAGGACCCTTAATGAGGTTTGGGATTATCTACCTGACGTGCAGGCCATCTGGCCACTGTCATATCTACACGTACAGCTTTTAAGGGAACATTATCGTACCTACGCGTTAGCTTTTAAGCGAGGATTTTTACCAACCTGCAATTTTGACAAGTCATTTATCAATGGAGCAATTAGAGCACTTAGAGGCAAGGGGCTTGTTTCAGCTCCTGTCTTCTTGAACTGGGATTTTCTGTTCTCAGTTCCTCCAATTAGTCCTTATCCATCTCTGCCCTGACTTCTCCAGTTAGTCCCGCCCTGCCTCCCACCTCCAGGTCGAGAGGCAGACAGATGGAGGGGAATGAGACGCCCCCCCCCCCCCCCCCCAGTTCCCCAGTTCCCCAGTTGTGGGATCTTTGGTTTTTCAGCTTTCCCATTTAACCCTTACCTGCCTTGTGGTGGGTTTAATACCGAGGTCTGCTCTTGGCTCCAGCTTCCCAGGGAGACAGCAGTTCAAGTGACTGGGCTCCTGGGAGGCCTGGATTAAGTCCCCAGTTCCCGTCTTTGCCCTAGCCTGGGTCACTGTAGCATTTGGGGAGTAAACCTGCAGCTGGGAATTCTTTCTCTCTCTCTGCCTCGCAAACCAATACAAACAAAATCGACTTCACTAAGAATCGAAGTGAGCTACTTGGAACTCGTAAGATGAGCTGCCCGAGAAGATTCCCGCGCATTCTTCTGCATGACATTCTCGTACATGCTTACAGCGGTAAAGCTTAACGCACCTCATCAAGGGAAACTGGTTTACACTTAGAAGTCCTTACTAAATAAAGTTGGAAGCACGGTGTGTTTCCCAGTAAGCACTCGGCAACTAAAGGAGAAGCTGCTCTTCTGGGCTGGGGACGTTATGCTTGGTTGCACGCCTGGAGGTCTTCATGGGGAGGTGTTTGTGGACATTGTGGAAGTAGCACTGCAATGTGTCACTCTCAAGCTAGCCCAGTGGGCGGAGCCTCTGCTGCTTCTTGTGGGACTTGATAAGACTCCCTGATGTGTAGCAAATGACCTTGGTGCCTCCCTCCTAAGCCTTGAGCTCTTCTTAAGCTCCAGTAGACAGTTTCCCCATTTGCCGAGGGCTTCCTACCCCAGGAACCCGAGTTACGATGTTGTAGTGTAGTGGGCTAAGCCTCTGCCTGCAGTGCCGGCATCCCCTATGGGTACTGGTTCGAGACCTGGCTGCTCCTCTTCCGATCCAGCTCTCTGCTTGTGGCCTGGGAAAGCAGTAGAAGATGGCCCAAGTGCTTGGGCCCCTGCACCTGCTTGGGAGACCCAGAAGAAGCTCCTGGCTCCTGGCTTCAGATCAGCCAGCAGTGAACCATGGATGGAAGACCTCTCTCTCTATCTCTTCCTCTCTCTGTAACTCTGCATCTCAAATAAAGAAATATTGTTTTTTCTTCTGAGATACTTGCTTGAAGTCACTTAACCTTTCTTTGGCCACAAGAATCTGTCCTGCCTTCCGAGCAGGGCGGGCCTCAAGTGCTGGGGTTTCCTGCCTCCTGATCCAGCTGCAAGCAGAGAGGAACAGGAGTTCCTGGAGAAATGGCTCAGCTGGCCCCTGTCTGCTGTGCGATAGCTCTGGCCTGTGCCGTGTTTTCTCCGAGGGCCCAGTGGGGTTGCACCTGCTTGCCTACAGTGCCGACCTACTCTCCCAGGCACCGTTGCTTGGTGCCCCCTCCCTCCCTGCCTCATTTCCTGTGGCCTGATGGCACTTCCCTCACTACTCAGACCTGGCCTTTGCAGTCTTATGGGGCAAAAGCTTCTTTACTGGCACCGCCCCCGCCTCCCCAGCATTCGTAAAAGATGGATGACTAAAGAAAACCAGGAGGCCCAATGGGAAAGGGATTTACTTTTATTTTATTATTATTTTTAAAATTTTATTTATTTATTTATTTATTTATTGACAGGCAGAGTGGATAGTGAGAGAGAGAGAGACAGAGAGAAAGATCTTCCTTTTTGCCGTTGGTTCACCCTCCAATGGCCGCTGCGGCCGGCACATCGCGCTGATCCGAAGCCAGGAGCCAGGTGCCTCTCCTGGTCTCCCATGCGGGTGCAGGGCCCAAGGACTTGGGCCATCCTCCACTGCCTTCCCGGGCCATAGCAGAGAGCTGGCCTGGAAGAGGGGCAACCGGGATAGAATCCGGTGCCCCAACCGGGACTAGAACCCAGTGTGCCGGCGCTGCAAGGCGGAGGATTAGCCTGTTAAGCCACGGCGCCAGCCTGGGATTTACTTTTAATCTAATAGGTCAGAGAAATGGAAGCGAAATATGCACACATCTATTTGGAAGAGAAAGATAGCATCATTTAAAACCAAGATTTGGGGCCGGCACTGTGGCTCACTTGGTTAATCCTCTGCCTGCAGTGCCAGCATCCCATATGGGCACTGGGTTCTAGTCCAAGTTGCTCTTCTTCCAGGCCAGCTCTCTGCTATGGCCCAGGAGGGCAGTGGAGGATGGCCCAAGTGCTTGGGCCCCTGCACCTGCATGGGAGACCAGGAGGAAGCACCTGGCTCCTGGCTTCGGATTGGCGCAGCGCCGGCCATAGCAGCCACTTGGGGAGTGAACCAATGGAGGGAAGGCCTTTCTCTCTGTCTCTCTCTCACTGTCTAACTCTGCCTAATTAAAAAGATAAAAACTAAGACGAAAACAAGATTTAAGATCACAGGCTACATAATAATGAAAAGCAAGGGGGTAGGAAAGTGAATTGAGGGATGCTGAACGTTAGACTTACGCTTCTACAGAGGGCCAACAAAGTGTTGTGTGTTGATCGCCAGTTTCAGATAGATTTTAAGCAAGGCCAATACTGCTCAGTATTGCTCAGACATGGGCCAGTTTCCTGCTTACCCCTAGCAGAAGATGGAAGCAACCTGGAATGCATTCAGCCATCCAAAGACAATAAGGCCGAGGAGGAAGATGGTAAATTGAGCTTGGCTGTGTGCTCTGATGGTGAGGGGGCCCCTCTCCCCTCCTCCACATTCCAGAGAACAAACAGGCTTCAAAGGGAGGAGCAAGAGCAGAGGACTCCCCTAATCTGATTTCAAGAGTTATTATAAACTAAGTAATAAAGTAGTGCCTATTGGCATCAGAATAGACAGATGAATCAGTGCAGCAGAATGCTCGAGAAGTAGACCTTATAAATCTAGACAAAGGGATTTTGAATGTCTTCACCATAAAGAAATAATAAATGTTTGAAGAGATAGATGTGTTTGCTCTGATTGGACAACGTATTCATATATCAAAGCATCACTTGGTACCCCATAAATGTACTATTTTGATATGTTGATTAAAAATAAAAAAAAAATCTTAAAAGGAAAAAAAAAGAAATAGATCCACAAATAAGCTCTTAATTGCTTTGCTTTTCTACAAAGGTACTGAGTTCACTCTATAGGGAAAGAAAGTCTTTCTTAACAAGCGATGCCCAATTATTGAATATTTATATGGAAAAAAAATCAACTTTGACTCCCACTCCATTACATCCACAAAAATTATGGTGGGTCACAGACCTAAAGACAGCAACCAGAAATAGAAAGCATCTACAGGAACCACGGGGGATTATTTTTGTGATTTTAGAGCAGGCAAAGAGTTCTGAACACACACAAAACACTAAGCATTAAAAATGATAAATTTGACTTCATAAAAATAGTTCTATTAAAAACTAGGCAAATGACTTGAATAGATATTGCTTTAAAGAAAACATATGGATAGCAATAGGCACAGGAATAGACTCAACATCATTAATCATTGGGGAAATTCAAATAAGAACCCCAGTGAGGGGCTGGCATTGTGGTGCAGTGAGGTAGCTGCCACCTGTGTTGCTGGCATCCCATACGGGCTCCGGTTGGAGTCCTGGCTGCTCCACTTCCGATCCAGCTCCCTGCTCATGCACCTGGGAAGGCAGCAGAAGGTGGCCCAAGTGCAGGAACACCTGCCACCCACGATGGAGTTCCAGATCTTGGCTTCGTCCTGATCTAGCCCTGACTGTTGCAGTCATTTGGGGACTGAATCAGCAGATGGAAGATCTGTCTCTCTGTGTCTCTCCCTCTTTCTCTGTAACTCTGCCTTCCAAATAAATAAATAAATCTTACAAATAAAAAAAAACCCACTTAGAATCTAAGGGATGTCTATTATAAAGCAAAAGAAAACTCCTCCCTGCCCCAGATAACAAGTACTGGTGAAGACAATGGAGACATCAAAACCCTTGTTTTTTTTTTAAATTTATTTTATTATTATTTTTTTATTTTTGACAGGCATAGTGGATAGTGAGAGAGAGAGAGACAGAGAGAAAGGTCTTCCTTTGCCGTTGGTTCACCCTCCAATGGCCGCTGTGCGGGCACATCGCACTGATCCGAAGGCAGGAGCCAGGTGCTTCTCCTGGTCTCCCATGGGGTGTAGGGCCCAAGCACTTGGGCCATCCTCCACTGCACTCCCGGGCCACAGCAGAGAGCTGGCCTGGAAGAGGGGCAACCGGGACAGAATCCGGCACCCCAACGGGGACTAGAACCCGGGGTGCCGGCGCTGCAAGGTGGAGGATTAGCCTGTTGAGCCACGGGACCAGCTCAAAACCCTTGTTATATAGGGTCAATGCTGTTGTATGGTGGGCTAAGCCTCCACCGGTGGCGCCGGCGTCCCATATGGGCACAGGTTCTAGTTCTGGCTGCCCTACTTCTGATCCAGCTCTCTGCTATAGCCTGGGAAAGCAATGGAAGATGGCCCAAGTCCTTGGACCCTGCACCTGCGTGGGGGACCTGGAAGAAGCTCCTGGCTCCTGGCTTCGGATTAGCCCAGCTCTGGCTGTTGTGGCCATTTGGGGAGTGAACCAGTGGCTGGAGGATCTCTCATTCTCTCTCTCTGTAACTCTGCCTCTCAAATAAACAAATGAATCTTAGAAACAGAAGACACAAACCCAAAACTCCCTTGTGACTGCAGGTGGAAATGCAGCAGGTGCAGCCACTGTGGGAATTATTTCGGTGGCTCTGCAAAATCACTTAGCAGAATTCCTTAGGGTCCAGCGCTTCCTCTTCTGGGTACCTGGTCGTTTTCCTTATCCACGGTTTTATTTTCAAAAATTTCAGCTACCCGTGTCAACTGTGATCATAAAGTCTTAAGTCTTAGTAATGCATTGATGTCTAGAAGTAGCCAGTGGATGAGTTTTAAATCGCGCAACATTGTGAGCAGCACAGTGAGGGCTGTGCCACCCTGCTCCGTCCTCCCTGGAACCTGGGATGCGAGCCTTCCCGTCATCTAGCGTATCCACGCTGTATTCCCTACCCACTCGTTAGTCACGTGGCTCCCAGGTTGGCCGTTGCCGTAGGGCAGCGCTTGTGTCCAAGTACCTACTCGAGGACACGGTGTGCAAGAGCAGTGAAACTGGCCATCGGGCTACGTCAATGAGAAGCCGTGATGTGCTTTCCTTAGTGGGAAAGGTGAAAGTTCTTAATTTAATAAGGAGAGAAATGAAACCAGATTATATGCTGAGGTTGCAAAACTCCGGGATAAGAACGGATCTTGCATCCGGGAACCAGTGAAGAAGGAAAAAGGAATTCATACCAGTTTTGCTGTCACCCCTCACACTGTAGATGTTGTGGCTACAGCGCACGTAAGTGCTGAACTGAAGTGTTTAACCCTCCATCTGTAGAGAGTCGAATTCCCACCTTTCGGCTGTCGTGGATAACGCTGTTCCGGACATTGGTGTAGAAATGTCTGTCCAAACTCATGCTTTCTTTTCTTCTGGGTATCCAGCAGTCTCCACTTTGCATCAGAGTTATATCCCAAGGCCTCCAGTGGCTGCCAGAAGCCTTGGAGAGAACCCAAGCTCCTATACACAGCCTGCTGTCCATACCCATGTGTGGTTCCACAGACTCAACCAAGAGCAGACGGAAAAGCTTTTCTAATTGTGTCTGTACTGAACACGTACAGACACCCCCTCCCTGACCGTCATTATTTCTTGCACAACACAATGGCTATTTGCATAGCATTTCCATTGTGTTTGCTATCATAAGTAATCAAGAGATGATTTAAGGTATACTGGAGATATGCCAGGTGGTATGCAAATTTTGCATCATTTGCTATCAGGGACTAGAGCATCCGTGGGTTGTGGAATCCACAGAGGGTCCTGGAACCAATCCCCCAATGACGCCAAGAGACAATGCTGCTGTATTATTTTTCCATTGTCTGTGGAAATATATAGGGATGGTTCACCCATATGAGGGAATGCTATTTAGCCCTAAGCAGGAGTGAAATTCTAACTCTTTAAAGACTCTTCAAAGACATGATGCTAAGTGGAAAATCCACCAGGGACAGAAGCAGAAGTATTGTGGGACCCCATTGACATGGGGCACCTGGAGGGCTCACATTCACAGAGACAGAGAGGGAATGAATGGTGGCTTCTGGGGCCTGGGCGGTGGGAGGAATGGGTGTTACTGCTTCATGCTGACTGGATTTCATTTTGGGAGGATGACACAGTCCTGGAGATGGACAGTGGTGATGGGAGCACAAAAATGTGAATGCAGGGGCCGGCGCTGTGGCATAGCAGGTAAAGCCACCTCCTGCAGTGCCAGCATCCCATATGGGCACTGGTTCGAGTCCCGACTGCTCCACTTCCAATCCAGCTTTCTGCTGTGGCCTGGGATAGCAGTAGAAGATGGCCCAAGTCCTTGAGCCCCTGCACCCACATGGGAGACCTGGAAGAAGCTCCTGGCTCCTGGCTTCGGTCTGGCCTGACCCTAGCCATCACTGGCCATTTGGGGAGTGAACCAGCGGATGGAAGATCACGCTCTCTGCCTCTGCCTCTCCCTCTCTGTAAACTCTGCCTTCAAATGAATAAATAGATCTTTTTAAAAATGTGAATGTGTTTAATGCCACTGAACTGCAGAACTAAAAGTGGTTAAAGTAGTAAATTTCGCTACGTGTAGTTTATCACTATAATAAAAAAGAACAGAGTAGGGAAAAAACTCTCGTACTTGTCAAAAGCCACCATAAGGGGCAAGTGTTGTAGAGGGGAAGGTTAGAGTGGTGCTTGGATGCCCGCAACCTGTACTGGGGGCCTGGGATCGAGTCCCACCTCCTCTTCTGCTCCACCTTGCTGCGAATGTGCCTGGGAGGAGGTGGATGATGGCCCAAGTACTACCCACGAGGAAGCCCAGATGGAGTTCCTTGCTCCTGGCTTCGATCCGGCCTGGCTCTGGGTGTTGCAGGAATTTGGAGAGTGAACCAGGGGATGGGAGATTCTCCCTCTGCACTCCGCCCCCCTCCCCTCTTTTCAAACAAACAAAACTTAAAAAAAAGGCACCAGTAAGAATATGAAAAGGCAAACCACAGAAGCGGGAGGAGAGATTCACAATATCTATGGCTGACAAAGGACTTACAGCCAGCAGAATCCTCAAGAAGTTCACGGTCGGTGACCGTGCATTATGAAAACAATGCATTGATCTCATGCGAAAATAAGCTTCCATTTTAACTAATTGTCTGTGAATTTTCTGAAGTATCCTTTTATAAATAGCACGCCCACATATAAATGCCGCAAAGACACACAGCCCGACGGAATGGCGGCCAAAGGACACGGACACGTAGGCAGGACGCTCAGTTCAATGTCTCTGAGCAAGGGACATAAGGGAAAAAGCGACAAAAGTTAGAACTGAAGGGGAAAAGGACCAACAAAGCCACACGTAGGCAAGGCTGTGAAGCAGCCGCGGGGCTCACGCTTATTCGAAAGGAGAGCAAAATGGTTTGGGAACTTCAGACACCTGTTCATTAGCATCCAAGAAGTTTCAAGATACACCCATCCTACGACCTGACTCCTGGGTATGTACCAACAGAAATAAAAACAGGTGTGTGCTAAGAGACTTGTACAGGAGTGTTCAGACCTACCGACCACATCCACAAAGGGAGAAGAGCTCCCATGTCCATTGATGAGAGATCAGACACACAGAGGGCGGTGCTAATACAACGGAGACTATGCTATTTATCAGCGTGGGAGGGTGAGCAGTCGACAGTCAGCGATACAGATCAATCTGAGAAGCGTGGAGTTAAGTGAAAGAAACCAGACGCGCATGAGGATACAATCATAGACTCTTCTCCAGATGAAGTTCAGGAAGAGACAATGAACCTGCGATGACAGAGCTCAGACAGCACCGTTTCTGGGGTGGGAGAGAGTGGGGGCCTGGCCGGGAGGATGCGAGGCCATGGACAAGAGCTGTAGCTTGTCTGCAGTGTTCGGGTAAGAACCAGGCGAAGGTAACTCCAGAAAGCTCATGAAAGGTGGCATTAAAGGATACTTTTATTTTTGTGCAAAGAAATTTCGTATATAGTTTTTTTTTTTTTACAAATGTGAATTTTCCATGAACATTTTGAAGACCTCCTGTACTCTAATAGTCACTAAAATCCTGTGTGAGTGAAAAAACCCATGAAAACAGCTACTTTGTATGCATTTAAAAGATACACATATACAAGGGGCCAGTGCTGTGGCATAGTGGGGAACGCTGCCGCCTACGATGCCATACAGGCACCGGTTCATGTCCCGGCTGCTCAATTTCTGATGCAGCTCCCTTTTGAAGACCTGGGAAAAGCAGCAGAAGATGGACCAAGTACTCGGACTCCTGCCACTCATAGGGGAGGCCTGGATGAAGCTCCTGGCTCCTGGATTCAGCCTGGCTCAGGGCTGGCTGCTTGGCTATTTGGGGAGCGAGCCAGTGGACGGAAGATCTCCCTCTGTCTGTCTCTCGTTCTCTCTCTGTAACTCTGACTTAAAAATATTAAAAACAAACAACAGAACTGACTTCGAGTAGCAGACACCTGCTGATGGGCCTGCAGAGACTTTGGTATTTATTTGAAAGTCAGGGCCACTTTGCCTTGGAGGCCAAGGGCACCTGTGCCTGTGATGGTGACTGGGAGTGAAGCAGAGGTGGGAGCGATGAGGGGGAAGGGAGGAGGGCCTTGGAGAGAGCGCGAGCTGGAGGGGCCACCTGGGCACCCCACACTGCCTCCACCCCTAGCCTGGTGTCCAACAAAAGACCCCTTGTCCCCATCAGGCGCCGGGGAGCCACCTCACCCTCTGCCGCTGTCCTGGCTCTCTTGTCCGTGGGACAGTTTCGTGTTACAGACCTGGGTCTCCTGCTTACACATGGCGCTCCTCTCTGCTGCCCACGGCCACATGTGGGACCCTCCATGTCCCAGACCCACGGAGTCTCAGCTGCCCTGCACCCTGAGCTGCCCAAGCCTCAGGGGGCCTGGGAAACCTGGTTTGCTGTGAGATGCAGTCCTGGCTTCTCCCCTGCCTCCCAGTGCTGAGAACAGCAGGGGATGGCAGGGCTGGGGTCACTGCGGGTCCCAGGAGCCCTGCTCTGGGACCTCTCTCCTAGAGTGCTGTGGCCTTTCTGTCGCATGCCACAGTCACGGGCCAGCCAGCCCTGTCCCTCGCTCTCCAGCCCGTCAGCTGTGCAAAGGGTCTCCACTCCAGGGTTGCCCGGTCCCGTGTCTTAGTGTTCCATTGGGGAAACAGAGGCAGGTGCTAGCCCTCGGTCAGTCAGTGCACGGGCCTGGCCTCTCTCTGCACTCCTGGCTCCCCCTCTGCGAGCCCTTTGTGGGTTGACAGAACCCAGCACCTGGCACGCCACGTGCCAGGCGGTGTCTCCCCGGCGTCTGTGCAAGGCAGGTGTGTGGGCCTCTCGCTTGTCCAGCAGGTGGCAGCAGTCACCCGCGCGGCGCTTCCCCGCCGCAGTCAGTGCGGCCTTGCTCCTATGGGGGGGTCCTTTCCCTGGGGTAGTCCTGGGGGCCTCCAGCCGCAGCCGCACAGCCAGCCCAGCCTCTGCGTGTGTTTGCTGGCCCGGAAGTATCAGGTTGCTTTGTGCATTTTTAGATGAATGGGGAGTGGGGGGAGTGGGATGAACGCAAATAAGATTTCACGCTCGGGTGAAAATGATACGCAACTCACATTGCAGCGTTTGTAAATACGGGTTTACTGGCCCATGGCGATGCCCCTTTCTTTGCCTGTGGTCGCCGGCTGCGTCTGGCCTTGCCAAAGTCCATGGCGGCTCCTGCTCCGGCCTTTGGCGGGCCGTGGACGGTGCGGCTGTGGTGACGTTTTTGGGTGGGCAGAGGATGAGCCGGGGTCCTGGGGGGCATGGGGGATGCCCAGAGGCTGCTGACTCCCCCCCCCCACGCGATATTGAAAGCTAGGTCAGGGGACCCCCTATTCCAGACCACAGTATCCCCTCAAACAGACAGAAACCTCAAAAGATACGGGAGAGGAAGTGGTGGGGCGGAGGCGCAGGCTGGCTGGGAAAGTCTTTTTCCTGGAGGGCACCGGGCCCTGGCTCCCGCATCCCTCCCTGAGTGAGGGGCCAGGGCCCCTCTGAGCCCTGGACTTGGCGGAGTGTGAGAACATCCTTTGGTGAGAGGTGAGCATCTGTTCACACCTCAAGTCTGTGTGAAATCCTGGCTGCATTCCTACAACGTGTGCGGGAGCTCCTCCACGGCCACCTGGGCGTGGGTGTCGCGGCCTGCTGAACCTGCAAGAGCCTGCTGACGCCCGACGACCTCCACGGGCTGCACCGGCCCAGCCGTCCTGGGTTCTCTGTGGAGACTTTATTTTTTTATTAATATTTATTTATGCATTTGAAAGGCAGAGTTGGAGAGAGAGAGAGCGCACGCACACTTCTATCCGCTAATCACTTCCCAAAAGGCATCAACCCCTGGGGCTGAGCCAGGCTGAATCCAGGAGCCAGGAGCCTGTCCTGGGTCTCCTGTGTGGGCGCAAGGTCCCAAGGACTTGAGCCGTCTTCCACTGCTATTCCAGGCCTTAGCAGAGAGCTGGATCTGAAGAGGGGCAGCTGGGGCTTGAAGCGGCGCCCCTATGGGATGCCGGCACTGCAGGCAGCGGCTTTACCCGCTACGCCGCAGCGTTGGCTCCTAGTCAGCTTCCTTAGATGTGCTAGGTGGAGCAGGTGTTTAGCCTACTGGATCAGACACCTGCACCCCATCCCGGAGCGCCTGGGTTCAAGTCCTGGCTCTGGCTCCTGCGCCAGCTTCCTGTTAACGCAGACTCTGGGAGGCCGCAGGGATGGCTCAAGGGCTGGCGCATCCCTCCCTGAGTGAGGGGCCAGGGCCACTCGTGTGGGAGACATGGACCGTGCTCACGGCTTCAGCCTCTGGCTGGTGCTGGCCTCTGGGGATGAATCAGTGCATAGGATCTCTGTCTGCCTCTCACCTAAGTCACAGAAAATATTTTAAAAAATGAATGAGAGGCAAAGCTCTCTGAACTTGAACTTTCCCGTCGGCGCAGTGAGCACCTACCCAGCCCCGCTTTGCCCAGCGAAGCTCATCACACTGTAAACACCGCCCGTTCCCCGTGTGGCTGTGGCTGAATGCCGACAGGGACCGTGACCTCCGAGAGTGGAAACGCACGCTGGCGATTTCATGGGCCTGGGCTAGAGAATGTGGCCCCTCACCCGTTGAGACTAATTTCGTTTAGCACGACAACCGTGACAAGTGCGATCTATTGGCCAACTTCATTTGTTTTGGCACACAATAAAAGTGATGCTCTTTCTACCTGACAGTGTGTAGCAATGATGACTGCAACAGAAATATTAATTGTGCCGTTGGGGCTGGCGCTGTGGTGCAGCAGGTTAAAGCTCCTGCCTGCAGTGCTGGCATCCATTTGGACGCCGGTTCAAGTCCCAGCTGCTCCACTTCCAATCCAGCTCTCTGCTATGGCCTGGGAAAGCAGCGGAAGACGGCTCAAGTCCTTGGGCCCCTGCACCCATGTGGGAGACCTGGAGGAAGCTCCTGGCTCCTGACTTCGGATCGGCGCAGCTCTGGCTGTTGTGGCCATTTGGGGAGTGAACCAGAGGATGGGAGACCTCTCTCTCTGTCTCTCCCTCTCTCTGAAACTCTATCTTTCAAATAAATAAAAATAAATCTTAAAAAAAGTTGTGCCATCGAATGGCTATCCTTACTATATTTGCATTGTAGAGACATTCTATGGCTTACGTATCATCACTCAAAACTCTTATCACCCATTCCTCTTCAGAAACATGTGGAAGGAGAAGCAAAAACAACCATGACATCAAAGCATAACAGTGTTGGACATTTAGAAATGGAGAAGATGTTAGAAATGGGCTTAGAGTGGGATCCAGCATCCGGAGGAAGGTTCTGGAAGCCTCCGAGGAGAGCCTTTCACTCTCCCTTCTGGCTGAAGTGCCGTGGTTAGCGCACACCCTGGAAAGGTAACACACGCCTAGTTTCCAGCTCGATGCCACGGTGCCTTTCTCTTGCCAAGCGGGCATTCATTTGCTTCCTGTTGCTGCACCTTGCATGGTTTTGCCTTTCCTTTAGGAAAATTCCAAGGAAATTCACAGATTTCCAATATCCCCAAGGCCGTGCCTTCCCCTCTCCCACAAGTTGCTCTGTGTGAGCTCAGATCTCCCTCTCGGGGGTCACTGTGTGTCCCGAGAGCCAGAAGCCGGGAGAGGAGGGGTGGAGCTGTCACAGAGGCATTGTCCTACCTTCAGTGCTCTAGGGGAGGGAAACTCGCTGTTGCTAAGCAACCATGATCCTCCCAGAGCCCAGGCCAGAGCAGAGCAGCCCACCTGTAGGGGACCCTTGCTAAGCAGTGAGGCTCAGGGCTGGGGCTGGAAGAGACACCTGGGGTGGGCTGCTCTACGTCACACTCACGCGGTAACTCCTCCTGCAGCAAAGCCATAGCCCAGTGTCTCCTCGTGTCCACCTGCTAAATAACACAGGTACCGCCTTTTAGGAAGCTGGTAACTTCTGTGGTTTGAAAGGCTGAGGCCAGAACTCAGCAAACGATGAAGCAGCCCTCAATCATTTTTTGATGGTGACCGTGACCTTGACCCCCACGCCGGAAGAAAAAAATAGTGTGAAAAGGACCCTGAGAATTGCATTCTGAAAATGGTGAACAAATCAAACAATGCTTTCGTGCCCTCCACCCCTGCCAAGGGCCGTTTGGACGTTTGCAGCATCACTCATATGAAACTGTCGACTTGAAAATGAGCCCGCGGGCTGGCGCCATGGCTCAACAGGCTAATCCTCCGCCTTGTGGCGCCGGCACACCAGGTTCTAGTCCCAGTTGGGGCGCTAGATTCTGTCCCGGTTGCCCCTCTTCCAGGCCAGCTCTCTGCTGTGGCCCGGGAGGGCAGTGGAGGATGGCCCAAGTGCTTGGGCCCTGCACCCCATGGGAGACCAGGAGAAGCACCTGGCTCCTGGCTTCGGATCAGCGCGGTGCGCTGGCTGCAGCGGCTATTGGAGGTGAACCAACGGCAAAGGAAGACCTTTCTCTCTGTCTCTCTCTCTCACTGTCCACTCTGCCTGTCAAAAAAAAAAAAAAAAAAAAAAAAAAAAAAAAAAAAAGAAAAGAAAATGAGCCCGCTATAAATTTATTGAATTTCGGGATCTGCCTGTGGTTGCCTTGGCAGCGTCAGACCCAGTGATTTTGCGGACTTGATGATGGTCCGCAGGCTGGATGTTCCTCGCTCTGGCTTTAATGGCTACTGCATCCCAACCAAGAACACACATAAAGCAAGGATGGTTCAACTAAAGGAAATCTGTACGTTACTGCCATCCAGGGGAAGAACCTGTGGTCTGAATGGATACCAGCAGACACATTTGAGATGTGAACCTGCTTGCCTAGAGGCCACCACTGGTGCTTGGAAACATTAACGGATGTCGCCAGAGGATGTGACCGCGGCCTGTCACTGCTGCCCAAAGGGTAGATGCTTACAGGGTTCAGTCAGTCTTTCCTTTAAGCCCCGATTCTCTGGGCCATTCTGTCTAAATCAGCTAGTAGATGTCTCAGTCCACCTTTGAGTCCTTCTTTATTTCTTTTTTAAAAGATTTATTTATTTATTTTGAAAGGCAGAGTTTCAGAGGGGATGGGAGAGAGAGATCTTCCATTCACTCGTTCACTCTCCAAACGGTTGCAACAGCCAGAGCTGGGCCAGGCTAAAGCCAAGAGCCTGGGGCTCCATCCACGTCTCCCATGTGGGTGCAGGGGCTCAAGCACTTGGACCATCTTCCGCTGCTTTCCCAGGCACATTAGCAGGGAGCTAGATCGTAGTGGAGCAGCCAGGACTCAAACTGGTGCCCATATGGGATGCTGGTGCTGCAGGCCATGGCTTGCCCCATGTTCCACAATGCAGGCCCCTCCTCCTGCACTTTAAAGATAAAGGTGGGGTGGACCTTAGGTGGGGTGCAGTTCCGGCACCACCTGAAACGTCCACACCCCATGTCAGAGTACCCGGGTCCTCATCCTCTGTCTGTTATGATTGTCACTTCCTGCGTACCCTGGGAGGCAGTAGGTGAATTTTCAAGCAGTTGGGCCCTTGCTCCGGCTGTTGTGGACATCTGGGGAGGAGAAGACCCCTGTCTGTCTGTCTGTCTGTCTCTGGGCCTTTCAAACACATTAAAAAAAATAGGACAAGGGTGCAGGCAGGGCTTGTCGCTGCTTTCTCTGCAGGGTAGAAGTGGAGGTGAGTGCTCCTGAGATTGCTGCAGGTCCTAGCTGCTGTGCTGACGGCACGCTGCCCCAGGTAAGTTCAGGAGAGTGCTCATTCCAAAGGTAGGACGTGAGCAGGCCCCAAACCACGTAGCACACGGCCACACTCTGACTTCTCTCATTATGTGGAGTTACTGCAGGATTCAGACCCATGGTGTTTTAATCACAGTGTAAGTTATTAATTCAAACCAGACAGCGCGCTCTCGGGAATTCTGCACCCCTTGGAGGAGTTTTGATAAACTTCCATGATTTTTCACCTAATTCTCCCTTGTTTACTTTCGCGGAGACACTGCAATATTTTATAATTTAGACTTTTTCACCTTTGGAAATAAACCAGACTTGCAAAAAAAAAAAATAATGTTTTGTCAGAATTTTGGATGGATTTGGAAAGCTGTGTGATTTATGCAATCAGGACTACTGATTTGAGGAAGTGGGACAGAGGGCGCACAGCCCAGCCCAGGTCAGCCTGGGGACTCCCAACCCGATCCCAATCTCAGTGTGCCGAGGCCTCCCGGGCCACGTCTCCATCCTGGGCCCAGTGGAACAGTCGACGTGGAGTTCGTGGAACCCGGCTCAGAAACACTTGGCTGAAAGGCATCGCGTGAGAAGGCGGCTGCTCTCTCTCGGAGTTTAGTTAGAGTAACCGTTGGTTTCTGGCAGAATGGCTCATGAATACCCCTGGGGCGTGCTAGGGTGTGGATAGGAGTTCCCTGATGCCCGCGTGTCAGGGCTTGGCTCCCAGGGGCTTGTGTTCTTGGTTCATGAATTAAGGGTTGAGAGTGCACTTGTGGTTGTCTGAACCCCGGGGGACTTCGGGAAGCATTGAGCTTGGCAGGAGTGGAGCCCTCGTGAGTGTGACATGGAGAGAGAGCTCCTGGCTGCATACCCCGTCCTCCCTCTGCTCGAGTTCTGAAGCCCACTGCCCTCATCAGTCGCTAGACCAAGGGGGCTGCCCGATCTTGGACTGTGAACCTCCAAAACCGTGCACTGAAACAAACCTTCATCTTTCCTAAGTGGTTCTCCTCAGGTGTCTGTTGTGATGAGATGCTGGCCATGTGGGGCAGAACAGGCACACATGGCTGGATTGTCTCCAAGGACACAGTGCCTACAGCACCCAGTGATGCCTCCTGAGACATCCCCTTGGGGAGACTAGACCCAGTGGCTAACTATCCATACTTTGCTGTCACCCACATTTCCTCTTGCTCTAGTTCCATGTTCTATTACCAAGGATGAAGTTGAAGATCCATGCACTTCTTGCCATGGAGGTTGGTGGCCAAGCTCCCTGGAAAGGGTGTTGAGTTTGCTGGAACCACGGCTCTGCTACTCATCGAGGAGGAGGAGGAGGAGGAGGAGGAGGAGGAGGAGGAGGAGGTGTGGGGCTGGGCCCATGGCACTGGAGAGCCCCCAGCCCGGCCGGCCCTGAAGCTCTCTGAACCTTGGAGGCTTCCAGCTCTGCATTAATTGCTCTGAAGCCAGACTGAGTCAGTTTTCTCATCCCTGTCCCATAAAGCTCCTGCGTAACAACATTTTTATGTGCTCAGTCGATCAAAAAAAAAAAAAAAGTGTTAAGATAGCATGAAAACATCCTGTGCATCTTCTCCCCGTAGCTCCTGCGCTGGCGTGCGCTGTGATTGGAGTCAGGGCTGTGGCTGTTTCCCGCTCCTGCCCCGATCATCCGCATAGCTTCACGTGTCTTTCCCCCGTCGCGTTAACATCTGGGAAGCCGGCTGTGGGGGCCCGCTGTGGCTTCGCGGGAAATGCCCACGTCCCATCCCGGAGTGCTGCTTTGAGCCCTGGCGGCTCCCTGCGGCCGGCTGTCTGCTACTGTGCCTGGGAGGCACGTGGGCCACGGCCCAGGTGCACCCACGTGGGTGACCGGCAGGGGCTCCGGGATCCTGGCTTAGCCCAGCTCCGGGTGCGGGGGGCCTCTGGGCAGTGGACCAGGGGGTGGGACATCTCTGTCTCCCTCTGTCACTCTGCTTTCCAGATAAAACAGTCCTTTTCTGGTGTCATTTTGGAAGCCCGTGGAGGATCCTTCCCGCGGCCCTGGGGACCAAGAATGAAAGGTCGGCTTCATCCTCGCGTGTTTCTGCATGGCAGCGGCAAACACAGATGTGAAGACCGGAGCGAGGGAGCGAGCGGAGCGGCCGCAGGAAGCCGAGGGCGAGGGTCCCGCTTCGTGGCTCAGCCTGGCAGGCCGGACAGGCGGGCCGCATCCAGGCGCCGGGCCCCTGTGTGGTGCCTGTCCTCGGCCTGCAGCCACCGCCAACCCCACCCCCACACCCCGCAACTGTCCCCGCCCCCACGGTCCCCGCCCCCCTATGATCCCCACCCCCCCAATATGGTCCCTGCCTCTCCCACGGCCCTCCCCTCCCCCACGGTCCCCGCCTCTTCCACGGTCCCCGCCCCCAATGGTCCCGCCCCCCCATGGTCCCCGCCCCCGGCCCCCCCCCCCCCCCCCCGCCATGGTCCTTGCCTCTCCCACTGTCCCTGCCTCCCATGGTTCTGCCCACTTAGCAGGAAGAAGCCTCCCCAGAGGCCAGAGCCTTCACCTTGGCATGGTCAGCCTCCAGAATCATCAGGAAATACGTTCCTGTTCTTCGTAAATGATTTCGGCTCAGGTGTTCCTTGGCAGCCAGGTAGGACCCTTCCCTGCAGGCCCTGTCCCCAGCCTCCTGCTCAGAATAGCTTCCCTGGGGCCAGGGCTGGGGTGGAGCCTGCATCCTGTATGGGCGTTAAGTTCTGGTCCCGGCTGCTCCTCTTCCCATCCAGCTCTCTGCTATTGCTCCTGGGAAAGCAGTGGAAGATGGCCCAAGTCCCTGGGCCCCTGCACCTGCGTGGGAGACCTGGAAGAGGCTCTGGCTCCTGGCTCCTGGCTTCAGCCTGGCCCAGCCTTGGCCTTTGAGGCCATTTGGGGAGTGAACCAAAGGATGAAGACAGAGCTTTCTGTCTGTCCCTGTCCCCATCTTTCTACCACTCTGCTTTTCAAAATACATACAGAGAAAGAAGAGGCAGAGAGAGGTCTTCCATCTGCTGGTTCACTCCCCAATTGCCTGCAACGGCTGGAGCTGTGCCGATCCAAAGCCAGGAGCCAGGAACTTCTTCCGGGTCTCCTAGGTGGGTGCAGGGGCCCAAGGACTTGGGCCATCTTCTACTGCTTTCCCAGGCCATAGCAGAGAGCTGGATTGGAAGAGGAGCAGCTGGGACCCGAACTGGCGCCCATATGGGCTGCCGGCACTGCAGGTGGAGGCTTTACCCACTATGTCACAGCGATGGCCCCACACTTCATATCCTTTAATATAATCAGCCATTTTTGAAAAAAAAACTGTATTTTCACACTTATATGAAAATTGGTAAGAACTGTGTTGTAGCATCAGGGAATTCTCCAGAAGCGATGACTGCAGTGTTGTGGCAGCTGGGACCCAGGGGCCGGGTAACAAGTGGAGGTCCATTTCCGGGCACTGAAATGCATCCGACGGACCCAGCCACCTGCAAGCTCGGCTGCTTGGTGAGGAGAGTTTCCTGGGAGCTGTAGGGTAGTGGGACAAGGAGCAGAGAGGCGACAATGAAGAGAGCCCTGCGAGGCATGGGGTGCTTTGGGTGGGGCTCTGGGTCTGGGGCTGGGGAGCACTTCCGGTCCACCTGGTCCTCCTTTGAAGCCCCCTGCAATGGTCCCAGGGTGCCTCCCCCATGGGGCACGGAGGGCTGTGAGTCCAGCTTTGCCTGTCTTGGAAGAAGAGCCTAGCACGGGGGGGAGGCAGCTGCCAGTTAAGATGGGACCGACATGAACTTGTTTGGGTGCTGAAATTGAGAGAGAGAGAGAGAGAGAGAGAGAGAGAGCGAGCAATGGAGGAAGAAATTGTTGAGGATGGGCAGTGTTTGGGAAGGGGAGAGAGCTGGGACCCTGAGCACTGGGCCGTGCATGGGAGCTGCCTCCAGCCGCAGCCTCCCAGCTCTGGGCAAGATTTGAAGGAAGACCTGTGCCTGCCTGCCCTGGGTCCTGTGATCTCTGGAGCTCCTGTGCCTAGGCGGGACTCCCTCCTCAGTGCTCCGCACTGACGTCGGAGCCCCTGGGAGTGGGGGCAGGGGCTGAGCTCTGCCCCCTCTGCCCCTGCCTCTGTTTCTCCCCACGCACTCCTCCACCTGCCCGCTGCCAGAAGCGAGTCTTTGCAACAACACACGTTGTGGCTCCCGGGCGGAGTCCTCTGTGGTCAGTGACCTCACCCCACGGCACCTGTTAACGCGATGTCTTTGACCGTCCTATGCCTGGTTGTCTGCCACGCATTGTCCAGAAGTGCAAGTCCCTCCCGTTCCTGTGGGACAAGGTCTCCTGGCTGGGTGAGTCTTTCTGCTACAGTCACTTGGGGCAGCTGCCGATGCTCCTGGTGTGAGACGGGCAAATACGGACACACCGAGGAAGGTTCTGCCCTGGGACGGATGGGACCAAGGACCGTGTTTTCCGGTTTCTCCTGCTTGCCTTCCGAATCCCAGGGGAGTCGCTCGAGTCTGGCTTGCTCTGTGTATCCCGGCGATCTCTTTTTAAGTGCTTGTGCAAACAACTGATCTCTGACGCTCAGTCTAATCCCTGGCTTGAGATTAAACCACTTTGATGCATCTGGCTCACAGTCGAGCTTCTTCTGAATGTGCTAATAAAACCGCCGTATGGGGAATCTGTATTCCACAGACAAGCGATGCTGGCGGCCTGTGCCCTCTCCAGAATGGGCTGGGCAGGATCCCCTGCCTCTGTCCGTGGCCTGCTCCTTGGAGCTGCAGAGCCAGGGATGGCCGCTTCACGCACAGCCAGTCCTCACCCACTAGCACCGCGTTTGGTCGGTGCGCTCCTGTGTGGATTCTCTGCAATAGCTCACTAGGATCTTTCCAAAACCAGTGCCTTAATGTGGAATTTTTAAAAAAGATTTTATTTATTTATTTATTTATTTATTTATTTATTTTTTGGCAGGCAGAGTGGACAGTGAGAGAGAGACAGAGGGAAAGGTCTTCCTTTGCCGTTGGTTCACCCTCCAATGGCTGCCGCGGTAGCGCGCTGCGGCCGGCGCACCGCGCTGATCTGATGGCAGGAGCCAGGTGCTTCTCCTGGTCTCCCATGGGGTGCAGGGCCCAAGCACTTGGGCCATCCTCCACTGCACTCCCTGGCCACAGCAGAGAGCTGGCCTGGAAGAGGGGCAACTGGGACAGAATCCGGCACCCCGACCGGGACTAGAACCCGGTGTGCCGGCGCCGCAAGGCGGAGGATTAGCCTAGTGAGCCGCGGCGCCGGCCTATTTATTTATTTTTGACAGGCAGAGTGGACAGTGAGAGGGAGAGACAGAGAGAGAGGTCTTCTATCCACTGTTTCACTCCCCAGTTGGCTGCAATGACTGGAGCTGCACTGATCCAAAGCCTGGAGGCAGGAGCTTCTTCCGGGTCTCCCACGTGGAAGCAGGGGCCCAAGCACTTGGGCCATCTTTGGCTGCTTTCCCAGGCCACAGCAGAGAGCTGGATTGGAAGAGGAGCGCCCGTATGGGATGCCGGTGCTGCAGGCCAGGGCTTTATTCCACTGCGCCACAGTGCCGGCCCCTCACTGCATTCTGGTGTTCAACGACTTACTGTTTGGCAAAGGCTTGCTAGGCATAGCGGGGAGTGTGGCTGCTGGGTTCTTAACACGAGGGCCTGGGCCAGCCTCCTGAATGAGGCCACACTGTGCGCCCACGGTCACGCACACACACAGACCTTGAACCTGCTCCTCCCTCGCTGTCCCACTGGCTGGAGAACGGGCTGTGGACTTGGGCTGCCTGGCCATGGGTGGTTCTTCTCCGTGTTTCGGTTTCATCCAGTGAGCTCGGAGGGGTGTTTAGGGGCTGGGGCTTTGCTCAATCCCAAGCGTGGGCATGTAGCAGACAGGAGCTGTAGGAGAAGGAGAGGCGTTCTGGGGACAAAATAGCCGCGCCCCGGCGGCAGTGTCTGCGTCCGTTTTCTGTTGCTGGTGCCGGACATCACACAGACCGGGTGATTTATGGGGAACAAAGATGGATCGAGTTCAGGATTCTGGAGTCGGGAAGGCCCGAGGTCAAGGGGCTGGATCTGTCCAGAGCCCCCTTCCCGGGGGCCAGGTGCAGTCGGAGGCGAGGGCTGAGATGCGTAGGGGCAGCAGGTGGGGCAGCACGTGGGCATCCGCTCACCCCCCCCATCTGCTGGGGGGAGCAGGGAGCACAGGTGGATGGGGCAGGTCCCCTGAGGGCGTGTTCAGGGGAGGGCACCAAGGCCCGTGACAAGGACAGGGATGGAGGGGACTGAGCCCGGAGTCGGGTGCTGACAGTGCGTGGGGTGTGGGTGCCGTGAGGATGCCAGGCGGGGCCAGGAAGGGGATGGAAGTTAGAGGGGCAGAGCAGGGTCCCAGAACTGGGCAGGGGCTCCCCTCCCTGCTTGTTGTTGGGGTGCAGGATGTGGGGGGATTCGGAGGAACCCCAGAAACGCAGGGCCGGGACCCTCGGACACACCCTGGCCGTTTGAGGACAGGGCAGGTGAGGGTCTGCGGGAAGCCCTGGGTGCACAGCCTGGGCCCAGGACGCCTACAAAGGCTCGCGCTCGGGGCCTGCAGCTGCGCTCCTGGCTGCTCTGTGGGCTGCACCCCTCCCCCCACCTCACCCAGGATCCCAGGCACCGTGTGGGACAGAGAAGCCCTGCCGGTGGTCGTACAGAAGGGAGAAGGAAGCATTTGAAACTTTAAAGTGAGTTTTTAAAACTCTGGTGGAATACACAGACCATCACGATTGAGCCTGAATCCAGGTGGCTCGTGGAGCCATGTGTCCCCCCCCCCCCCCCCGCCCTTCCTTTGTCCTGGCATAGGTGCTGTGGACACCAACGTGAATACCCGCCCGACAGCCGGTGCTGCTGTCATTGCTTTGGTGTCAAAACCAGAGCTGGAATTTCCAGTGCAAATTCCGCATTTTTTAAAAAAGATTTATTTATTTTATTTGAAAGTCAGAAGAATTGGAGGAAGAGAGAGGGAGAGAAAGAAAGAGAAAGAGAAAGAAAGAGAGAGAGATCTTCCATCCACTGGGTCATTCTCCAAATGGCCGCAATGACCAGGGCTAGGCTGGACCAAAGCCAGGAGCCAGGAGCTTCCTTCGGGTCTCCTACATGGGTGCAGGGGCCCAAGCACTTGGATCATCCTTTGATGCCTTCCCAGGCTTTTTGGATTGGAAGTGGAACTGGATGGGAAGTGGAGCAGCCCGGATTCGAACTGGCACCAACATGGGATTCTGGCGCTGCTAAAGGTGGCTTCACTGGCTATGCCACGGCGCCACCCCCTGCATTTCATGCTTTGAGGACCTGCCATACTATTTGCCACAGCGACAGATTCGATCATTTATTTATTTTTTAAAAGCCCATTTTCAACACCTTTTCAAGATAATTCTTTGGGCCGAGAGGGTCATTCAGATGAGGGAATACTTGGCGACAAGGACCGAATGGGCCGTCTCTTTCTCATCCTTGCCTTCTGCCTGTCCCCGGCCCCCGTGTGCCCCTGCTGTCAGCCCCTGGCTGCCTGTGCATCTGGACACTTCAAAGTGGCCCAGTCACAGAGCACCCCGTGTCACACCATTCCCTGTGTTGTCTGCTCACTTTTTTTTTTTTTTTTTTAATTTCTGTGCAGCTCCGTGTGGATCTTGCCTCCTCTCTGAACACTCTCGCAGGGAACTGAATGTTTCTGGTTTGCACTGCGTGTCGCAGGAGGATGCACACAGAGCAAGGGGAGGCAAAGCTCAGACTGCTGGCATCTGGGGGGGGGGTCGGGCCCCACAAGGTCATGGCCGAACTATGGAGACACAGCTGCTGTAAAGAGAGACTTGTGGAAGGAGAGGGTTCCAGGGAGGCAGAGCCCCAAAGGACCCCACTGTGCACCCTGGAGGGACAGCACCGCTTGCACTGCCTGGGGGTGTGGGACACATCTGTCTTCTTAGCTGACGCCCCCCCCTCCCCCCCGGCTGTGGTTACCTTGGAAGCTTGTCCGTGTAGCATTTATCTGTTCCATGTTGAGACCGCTGGGGTGCGAGATGAGGTCTTTCCACAAAGCTTCCAGGAGAGCTGTCTCGCCGGGCTTCAAAAGTGCCTGGTCAGATGCCTGGTTTCGGAAGGGTCCTGCCTGTTCCCATTGCAACACGCATTGCAACACGCCGCTCTTCCCGCAAAGGTCTTCTCAAGGTCACTCAGCCCTGGCTGGACCTCTCCCCCTTGGCCCTCTGCCAGTGCCCCACCGCGACTCACTGCCGGGCTCGCCGCTGACTAAGAAGGCAGGAGGATCATGTACTTGGTTCCACGGCCAGTGTGTGGCCTCCACGGTCTACTGCACATGGGGCTGTGCTGGGCGGCCACCTCTTTCTCACAGAGTGACGGCCCCATGCCCATCTCAGCGCCTGCTGGCACATCTGTCCTCCCTTATGGTACGTGACCAGACCCTGCAATCCCCCCTCCACCCCCCACTGCTGCCCTCAGAGGCAATTCCTCTACCCTTGATCTTGACACTCCAGGATTTAACCCTTTGCTTTCCGGAGTCCTCAGCATTTCCTGCTTTGACCCCTTCCCTGCCAATTAGGACCTTGCACAAGGGTGAAGTAACAACACAGCAAAGGCGGGAGAAGCCCAGGATGCTCCCAGGGTCGCAGGTGGCCTGTCTCGCCCGCGAGGCGAGGCTCCGGGCACGGCGGCCTGGCCACAGGTGCCCCCTTCCAGCCCTCACGTTAGTCTCTGCAATCTTGAGCCTACAGGGGAAATGAAAAGAAGCGTATGGAAAACGAGATTGAAAGACATGTTTATTTTGGCTCAAAAAAACCAAAATCCGTGCACACAAGGGGTCTTCAAAAATTCACAGAGGGGCCGGTGCTGTGGCACAGCGGGTTAAAGCCACAGCCTGCAGCAATGGCATCCAATATGGGAGCTGGTTTGAGGCTGCTCCTCTTCTGATCCAGCTCTCTGCTATGGCCTGGGAGAGCAGTGAGTGCTTGGGCCCCTGCACCCATGTGAGAGACCCAGAAGAAGCTCCTGGCTCCTGGCTTTGGATCGGCACAGCTCTGGTTGTTGTGGTCATTTGGAGAGTGAACCAGTGGAGTGGAAGACCTCTCTCTCTCTCTCTCTCTCTCTATGTAACTCTGTCTTTCAAGTAAATAAAAATAATTCATTAAAAAAATTCACAGAATGTGCATGTCATGAAAAGCTCACGCGACTTTCACATTTCTGCACCCCAGTGAACTTGATCTTGTAGTTCTGTCTTCCATGAACTTTCTGAAGTACATCCACAGAGGCAGCTCTCACTCGTTCCTGGCTCAGGTGCCAGGCAGGTGCCACCTCCCAGGTCTTCCGGGGGCAGTTCTGATGCTGCCTGGTACAGCAGAAGAGCTATAACTTTTTAAAAAAGATTTATTTTATTTATTTGAAAGAGTTACAGAGAGAGGTCTTTCATCCGCTGGTTCACTCCCCAGATGGCCACAATGGCCGGAGCTGTGCTGATCTGAAGCCAGGAGCCAGGAGTTTCTTCCGGATCTCCCACGCGGGTGCAGGGGCCCAAGGACTTGGGCCATCTTCTACTGCTTTCCCAGGCCAGAGCAGAGAGCTGGATCGGAAGTGGAGCTGCTGGGACTAGAACTGGCGCCTATATGGGATGCCGGTGCTCCAGACCAGGGCTTTAACCGGCTGCACCACAGCGCCAGCCCCAATCGATAACTTTGAATGGCAGCTCCACCAGAAGGCAGCTACCTGGGGAGCAGAGTCTTTGCAGATGGAGCCAGGCACCCAGAAGGTGCTTGCTCCACAGCCTGGTGCTCCTCTGTCTCTCTCCAGGGCGTGCTGTGTTGCCTGGGTTGGTCCTGCTGATTCCACCAAGACCAAGTCACCCCCTTCCCTTGGCGCCAGGCTGGTGGACACCACGGTGGGCTCTGTCTCCTTAGCCCTCCCTCTGGGCTCAGCGCCTTCTCTCTCCCTTAATAGCCCTTCGCACGTGGGGTCCATGTTCCTTCTGCTGGCGATGGATCTGGCAGGGCCACGTGACGGAGATGGAGGAGGGTGATACCGGCCAGGTGAGTTGCGCTGCGCTGCGCTGTGACAGGGAGGCGGGACCTGGATTTGGACAGCACAAGACGCAGGCTCCAGAGCCTACCTGGGTCTCTTCCACTGCCTGCTTCCCCAGAGCTCCCCGCCCTCTGCCTCCCTGGCCCCGCCCCTCCGTCTGCCTGGGCCCAGGTGCTCCTCAGGTGCTCACTCAGAGCCCCACCTGCAGCGGCTCTGGCCTTCTGAATGGAGGAAGTGAGCCACAGTTCCCATAGCGATGGTCTCCTGACAGCAGAGGGGTCGTCGGCGAGCCAGTGCGTGCGTGTGTGCGGGGGACTCCCAGCGATAGGTAAGGAGTGGGGCGGTCAGCAGGCGGTTTGCTGTGAGTAAAAGTCCCCATCTCGCCCAGGCAGACCAGCCTCTCCCCACACCTGCTGCTTTAAGGTGGGGCCTGCGTCTCCAGCCCTGATCGCAGGGGCACCTGCTGGGCGCCTGGATTCTGTGGTTCTGCGTGGAGGATGTGATGGCAACGATGAGAACTGCAGGGTAAGGGCGTGCTCTTTCTCTAGAACAAGCTTCTCGTGGACCCCCCCCCCGGGGGGGGGGCTGCTTCGTCTCTTCTTTGCTTTTGTGAATTGGTTTCTCCTTGCGTTGGCTCTGCCCGTCCCGGACAGACTCTGCTCGGTCCTCTACCTCCCAGCTCGGCAGCCTCAACCCTCGGGAGCGCTCACTGGACAGCTGCACCTGTCCCGGGGCCCACTCAGTCCAGTCTCCTCTGGACATGGCCACCAGGACATTCTGTAAGATGCGCGCTGGAGGGAGGGGCTCCGTTAGCAGCACTGGTGGTCAGACCTATCGCCGCCTTCAAGTGCCTGTCGACATTGGCTCAGCAACCGTGCTCCAAGTCCTGTCTCTGAGGATGTTCTCACCCCGCCGTCTCCCTCTTCTGTCTTCACGTCCCTTCTCGGGGCTGGCTTCCGCTGTCCAGTACCCTGACCCCTCCCCCCAGACTGGCCTTCTGGGAATCCCATGTGGGTAAATGAGTCAGTGCTCCCAGCTCAGAGCCACCCAGGACTAAGAGATGAACGAGTTACTGAGTGCACGCGAGAGGGCCTTGGCTGTCGGGAATATTTGGGAACTAGACTGGGGGTCTGGGGTTCTGAGGGCAGAGTGATGGCGTGAGTGTGTTGTAGCTTTTCTTTCTTTCTTTTTTTTAGAATTATTATTTATTCGAAAGGCAGAGTTGAGAGAGAGAGAGAGAGAGAGAGAGAGATCTTCCATTCATTGGTTCACTCCCCAAATGGCCACAATGGCTGGGGGCTGAGCCAGGAGTCTGGAACTCCATCCGGGTCTCCCTCATGGTGGCAGAGTCCTAAGCACTTGGGCCATCTTCTGCTGCTTTCCCAGGATCATTAGCAGGGAGCTGGATCGGAAGTGGAGCGTGCTTATATGGGATGCTGGCGTCACAGGTGGCAGCTGAACCTGCTGTGCCACAGTGCCGGCACCCTGTGTGTAGCTTTTTAAAAATTATTCCACAACACACTTAGCAGCATGCACAATGCATTCTCATTGCCTTAAGGTGTCTCTGGGTCAGGAGTTGCAGCCCAGGACAGCTGGGTTTTCTGCCCAGGGCCCCAGAGGGCTGCAGCCCAGGTGCTGCTGCGCTGTGCCCCCCCACCCCCAGTTGCAGGGCTGTTGGCAGAGTTGGGGCCGAGGCACTGTGTGTGCCGGCGGTCACCTGGGAGCTGCTGTCAGTGCCTCGCGGTCGCCTGCAGCTCCTGGCTGGGGGGCTCCTCTCTTGCTTCCAGGCTCTCCTTTCAAGGGCTCCCCTGGCTGGGTCGGGTCCGCCCAGGATGTTGAACCCAGCCAGCTGAGGAGGCACCTGGGGGTCACCTGCACGATCCTTCCTGTCTTAGAACTTTGTAAGCACGGAGCCCCACGGCGGGGCAGCCCGTCAGGAACGGGGCTGACTGTGGCTCCTGGCCCTGGGGGCAGGAGGCAGACAGGCAGCACGTGGGCTCCAGGCTGGCCTTCTCACACACAGTCTCAGCAGACGGATCTGGTCCCAGGTGAGGGAGAACTCATGTGAGAAAGGCATTCATAGCGTCCCCACCGCCCAGACATGCATGGAAGCAGAGGGGAAGGTATGAAGTTCAAGCCGGCTCACGTCCTTGAAGTAGGTGCTGTCTCAGGCTCTGCCCCTTAGCCACGGCTTTGTTTCCTGGCTTTCCATGGCCTGGAGTCCACCCCAGACTGAAAATATTCAGCAGAAAACTCCAGAAATGAGCAAGGCACACTTTTTTTCTTTTAAGGCACAGATTTTTTTTTTTTTTTTGGACAGGCAGAGTGGACAGTGAGAGAGAGAGACAGAGAGAAAGGTCCTCCTTTTTGCCGTTGGTTCACCCTCCAATGGCCGCTGCGGCCGGCGCACCGCGCTGATCTGATGGCAGGAGCCAGGTGCCTATCCTGGTCTCCCATGGGGTGCAGGGCCCAAGCACTTGGGCCATCCTCCACTGCACTCCCTGGCCACAGCAGAGAGCTGGCCTGGAAGAGGGGCAGCCGGGACAGAACCGGCGCCCCGACTGGGACTAGAACCCGGTGTGCCGGCACCGCAAGGCGGAGGATTAGCCTAGTGAGCCGCGGCGCCGGCCTTAAGGCACAGATTTTTAATGCATGCCATTCTGGGTAGAGTGAGGAAATCTCACATCCCTGTCGCATCCACGGGGACGGGAATTGTCCCCTTGTCTGTGTGATGCTGGCCCCGAGCTTCACACGCTGGGTCTGCACTTGGCCCGTGGAAAAGGCGCGTCACGAAATGGACACGCACGCATTTCAAAGTGCTCGACTCAGGGACACATCTCCTCCGTCCACACTCCCACAAGCTTTTTTTCTTTTTAAATAAATCTGGGTATTTTTTATTTTTTTATTTTTTTTTATTTTTATTTTTATTTTTTATTTTTATTTATTTATTTTTTTTTTGACAGGCAGAGTGGACAGTGAGAGACAGAGACAGAGAGAAAGGTCTTCCTTTTGCCGTTGGTTCACCCTCCAATGGCCGCCGCGGTAGCGCGCTGCGGCCGGCGCACCGCGCTGATCCGATGGCAGGAGCCAGGTGTTTATCCTGGTCTCCCATGGGGTGCAGGGCCCAAGCACTTGGGCCATCCTCCACTGCACTCCCTGGCCACAGCAGAGAGCTGGCCTGGAAGAGGGGCAACCGGGACAGGATCGGTGCCCCGACCGGGACTAGAACCCGGTGTGCCGGCGCCGCAAGGCGGAGGATTAGCCTATTGAGCCGCGGCGCCGGCTAAATCTGGGTATTTTTAAAAATTTATTTATTTATTTGAAAGAGTTACACATAGAGAGAAGGAGAGGTAGAGAGAGAGAGAGAGAGAGAGGTCTTCCACCCACTGGTTCACTCTCCAACTGGTTGCAATAGCCAGAACTGCACCAATCAGGAGCCAGGAGCCAGGAGCTTCTTCTGGGTCTCCCACATAGGTGCAGGGATCCAAGGACTAGGGCCATCTTCTACTGCTTTCCCAGGCCATAGCAGAGAGCTGGATGGGAAGAGGAGCAGCCAGGACTTGAACTAGTGCCCATATGGGATGCTGGCACTGCAGGCAGGTGCTTTACCGACTACACCAACATCGCCGGCCCCAAGGACTCAAATCTTACCATCACGTGCACACAAGCATAAAACCCTCCACGAGGACACCAACTCTGCGCACTGGAGGCAAACCCAGGGTCTTCAGGCATTGAGAAAATTGCTTCGAGGGGAGAAACTGCTGAGACAAAGGCAGACAGAGCAGGTGGGCCAGGTGGGCGGTCCCCAAGAGCCCTAAGACAGGACGTACGTGGCCTCCTGAATCTGGGCATGCGGTGGCCTCAGACCCGGCTCAGCCGCAGCGGTGAGGGGGCCACGGAGCCTGCGGGTGCCGTGTGGGGGGCGTGGCAGGCGACAGCAGCTGCGCCCCCCAACACCTGTGGGCATATTGTCTTGTGGGAACTCAGCCCTGGGTTCCACCGCATGATGCTGCAACCAAACAGAAGAGTGAGACCGCAGCTGGGAGGCCACTGCAGGTGCAGACTCATGGTGGTGGTCATGAGCACGTTTGTCCCTGCATCTTCAATTCTGCGTAAATCAGGACCAGCCATTCTCGGTTTAACGCCATTTTACAGACTCAATAGTCCCCTTTCTTCTGCTCAGCTATCCTGCAGCTGTAGGAAGCCTCCCACATGTCCTTGTAGCTGGACAGAAGATGTGTAGGTGGCTCCTGTCTCTTTGGGAGAAATGCTGGGTTGTGAATAGCATGTTGAGGCCTTTCAACTCACCCAGGGTGACCTGGGGAGACAGAATCATCACCCTTCAGGATCCAAAGCTGAGCCCTGAGAATCTCTGCCTGCAGAAACACGCACACACACACACGTGCACATGCTCATGTTCAGCAAGGAGCACATGCACACACAAGCACCTATGTTTACACACATGTCCACACACGTGCACACAGCTACATGTGCATACATACATGTACACGCAGGCACACGTGCACATTCAACACAGGAGCACTTACAGGTAAGCATCTTGCTCCTGGCTTCGGATCGGCGCAGCTCTGTGGTTGTGGCCATTTGGGGAGTGAACCAACGGACGGAAGATCTTTCTCTCTCTCTTTCCCTCTCACTGTCTATAAGTCTGCCTCTCAAATAAATAAATAAATAAAATCTTTAAAAAAAGAGAGAAGGAGAGAAGGAGAGAATGGAGGAAGAACTCCCCCCTGCCCACCCCTGCATGAAAGGGTGAGTCAGTTTTCCATTGCACTCACAAAATCCCAGAAGCTGGCTGGCGCCGCGGCTCACTAGGCTAATCCTCCACCTAGCGGCACCGGCACACCAGGTTCTAGTCCAGGTTGGGGCACCGGATTCTATCCCGGTTGCCCCTCTTCCAGTCCAGCTCTCTGCTGTGGCCAGGGAGTGCAGTGGAGGATGGCCCAAGTGCTTGGGCCCTGCACCCCATGGGAGACCAGGAGAGGCACCTACCTGGCTCCTGCCTTCCGATCAGAGCAGTGCGCCGGCCATGGTGGCCATTGGAGGGTGAACCAATGGCAAAGGAAGACCTTTCTCTCTGTCTCTCTCTCTCTCACTGTCCACTCTGCCTGTCAAAAAAAAAAAAAAAAAATCCCAGAAGCTTGGTGCTTGATAAAGGAGAGAGGTTTACTTAGCAAGCAGTGCTGGAAGGTCAAGGCTGCGGCCATGGTGTCCGCTTGGCTCTGGGGACGGCCTTGTGGGGGCCGGCATCACAGGGGTAGGGGGGTGTGGGAGGGGGACGGGACACCAGAGAACAGGGGTGGGGGCAGGGAGGGGTTGTTCTTTTTTTATAACCCCCAGCCCTCCACATCCTGCCCCCAACAAACCAGGGTTCCAGAAGAGCTGCGTGGAGCCCTTCTGGGGGGCTGCACCCCACAACCTTGGCACCAGGCCCCGCCTCTTCAAGGTCCCGCTGATGTGGGCATGGGGGGTGTCCGTTGTTCCTCCAGGTTCTTGTGTGGCACCTAGACAGGCATTCTGAGGGCAGGCGTGGGTAAGGTGCACGGAGCCATGAGGATTATTCAACAGTTGAGCATGTGAACACACACACACACACGGGTGTGCGCTGGGGCAATGGAGGGGGAGGCAGAGCAGATTCCTGGCAGAGAGAGAGCGAGCGAGCCTCCGTTCTTGCCTCCTGTCTGAGGTGGCGATGGTGCCTCTCCGGGTACGAAGCCCCCTGGACAGCTTCATAAGTGTAGCTCAGGATCCGTATATTTTCATGGTGTCCTCCCTTGAGTCCGTGATGAAGCAGGTGCAACCTGGGAGAGGGGGAGGAGGTGTTTTGATTGACAAGTAGGAGGAGAGTGTTACAGATCGGGGCTGGGGACTTCCAGCTCGGCACCCCTATGTAGCTGTCTAACCATCTCCATGCCACGCTGGGGACCAAGCCCCCAGCCCAGGACCCCTTGGGGGCTGCTCCCACCGTGTCCCTTGCTCCCCCTCCGGCTGCGACAGTCCCGCCCCTGACCCCGCGGCTGGCTTCCCCAAATCTGCACACTCTTCCTCGCGCACCGACCCTGTCCAGGTGATGCCAGGGCTCGCAGACGCCTCTCCCTGGCCCTCCCCTGCCGTCACCTGTGTCTCCCCGGTTCTGGCCCCCAAACTCTTCATTCCTGCCCTTATGGAATCTGTAGGCACCCACGCCCCTGGGGTTCTGTGTCTCGAGAAGCTCCAAGGGCAAAGACAGTAGCAGGGCCCCGAGGCCGTCTCAGCTCAGAGCAATTTCTCATCCAATTTGTCCTTACAAACACACACAGCACGGTGGACAACGATCCTCCCTCCTTACCCCACCCCCACCCCCCACAAAACACCACACAGGAACCGCATCCACAATTGTCATCGCTGGGAGGGGTCTCCACAGTGTCCAGCAACAGTGAGTACAATGGGAGACACTGGCATTGTTAGTGGCCCAGTTGGCCAGGCCCGGCTGCAGCCTCAGTAGCTCCAACCAGGGGCTAGGCCCAGCTGAGGGCCCAAGGCCCCTCCCTCCTTCCACGTGTAGATGGGGGACCAGGTTTTGATCTCCTTTGAGATGTCTGGGAGTTGGGGGGGGGGCACACGCGTCACACAGGATTCTGACAGGTACGGCTTCTGAGGGCGCCGCGGGAGGGTGCACAGCACTCTGCCTGACTCCTGTGGGTTGTGTCTGGACAAGAACCCGAAGCCCCCATCAGCTGGGTCACTCGCCAATTGGGGAGTGAACCAGTGGATGAAAGATCCTTCTCTCTCTCTCTTTCTCTCTCTCTCTCTCCCTCTCCCTCTGCCTCTCTGTAACTTTGCCTTTCAAATAAATCAATAAATCTTAAAAAATAAAAGACTTTAAAAAAGTTATGAGAGAGAGAGAGAGAGGAAGATCTTTCATTTGCTGGTTCTCTCCCCAATGGAAGCAACAGCTGGAGCTGGGTCAGGCCAAAGCCAGGAGCCAGGAATTCCATCTGGCTCTCCCAGTCTGTGTTCCCGGTGTCCAGGGGTCCTCGACTCTCCTGTCTCAGAACTGAGCCCCAAGGCTGCTAAGGCCAAAGGGCTAAGACACTCCCTTGATCCCTGCCTTCCTTCCAGGGGTCCGACCTGCTCTCACTCCCCCATCAGCCCCCAACCCCGCCCCCGCCCTGACAGCCTGCTCAGCGCTCTGAGGCCACTTTTATATTAAAAGATTTATTCATTTGTTTCAAAGTCGGAGTTAGAGACACAGAGAGAGGTCTTCTAGTTGCTGGTTCACTCCCCAAATGGCCGCAAATGCTGGAGCTAGGCCAGACCAGAGCCAAGAGCCAGGTGCTTCCTCCACGTCTCCCACACAGGTGCAAGGCCCCTCTACTGCTTTTCCCAGGCCATAGCAGAGAGCTGGACCAGAAGAGGAGCCACTGGTACTCCAACCAGTGGCCATATGGGATGCCGGCACTGCAGACCGTCACAGCTTCGCTCGCTGCACCATGATGCCAGTCCTTGCTCTACTTCTAATCCAGCTCCTGGCTAATGCCCTTGGGAAGGCTGCAGCAGATGGCCCACGTGCTTGGCCCCTGCACCCATATATAGGAGACCTGGATGGGGCTCCTGGCTCCTGGATTCAGCCTGGCCCAGCCCTGGTTGTTGTAGCCATCTGGGGAGTAAACCAGCAGATAGAAGATCTCTCTCTCTCTCTCTCTCTCTCTCTCTCTCTCTGCAACTCTTTTAACTAAATAAAGAAATCTTAAAAAAAAAAGAAAGGGAGGATAGAGGAGCAAAATGGCTAAGGCGTTTGGTCCCCTCCCTGCCCCCCCCCCCCCATCTGCTTCCCTGGGAGTCCTGGGAGCTCCCTTGCGTCTCCGTGGCTGCCTCTCTGGACAGGGAGGCTGCCTAAGTCGGCTTTTCTGATTCTTGCCGTCTTCGTCTGCAAAGACAGGGAGGCCAGTGCTCTTTCATGAGTCCCCATTCACACATCTCTTTCTTTTTTTAATATTTATTTATTTATTTGAAAGGCAGGGTTACAGAGAGGCAGAGGCAGAGAGAGGTCTTGCATTTTCTGGTTCACTCCCCAGATGGCCGCAACGGCCTGAGCTGCACTGATCTGAAACCAGGAGCCAGGAGCTCCTTCCGGGTCTCCCATGCAGGTGCAGGGGCCAAGGACTTGGGCCATCTTCCACTGCTTTCCCAGGCCATAGCAGAGAGCTGGATCAGAACAGGAACAGCCAGGACTAGTACCAGTGCCCATATGGGATGCCGGTGCTGCAGGCGGTGGCTTTACCCGCCACTCCACAGCACCAGTCCCCACACATTTCTTAATTCATGAACTATGCCAAGCATGTGTGCATCAGGGCTGAACACTCCTGCTTTGGGCATCTGGGCAAGATGCTGGGGGTGGCCTGGGCGAGACGTGGCTGCGCCACTGATGGGCCCTGAAGGAATGGCCAGCTGGGTGCACAGCACGCTGTGCTCCGTGCTCTACGTGATGCGGCTGCAGCCTGCCCGCGGGCCGGCAGGAGTGAGCCCTGGCCGTGGTGACAGCCTGTGGACCCAGGCGCCCTCTGCTCCTGCACTCCCGGGCCCGGAGCCTAGGGGGCGCCGGTCCCTGCCAGGCACTGCGGCGGAGCCTGCAGACTGACTGACGACCGGGACAGCTCCGTGCAGGAAGCGTCGGAACAATGAGTGGCCGCAGCGCCGAGGTCTGGGCGGGCCCGCGGAGATTTCCCCTGGGTGTTCTGGAATGTTCAGTATGGTTGCCCTTGCCAGTGATTTATGAAGGACCTTAAAAATAGCGTTTACCTAGGGCAGAAATACAGCCTTGATTCTGGCCTGCACAATGACCATTGTCTTGGGATGACTTCAGCTTCAGTTGTTGGAAATCAGTATTCTATCCAGGCAGAATACCCAATAAAACAGTTTCCCCACCAAGCACCGGGTTTGGGAGCCAAATTTCCTCCGTGGCCACAAGGAAACCGCTCAAGTCTCACCCTTTGGGGGGGGGGGGATGGATAAAATTATCCCGATTATGAAGAAATTGTTTGTCCAGCGAATAAAGCCTGCTGGCTCTATTGTGTATATGTCCACATTTTTCTGGTTTGACCTCACTCGGCAGAAGGTGGCCGCCCCACCTGCCGTGGGACCTCTTTCTCGCCACCCGGCCACGTGGTCATTGTCCTCAGTGCCAGGAGCCCGCCCTCCCCCTGCCAGGCGGGACCCTGATCTCTCTGCTCTGCCCAGCCAGGCACCTGCAGCTCTTGTGGGGTCAGCAGGCAGAGAGGCGGCAGCCTGCACCCCACGTGGGGCTGGGTGAGACCCTTGGTGCCTGTGGGGTGGGCAGGCTGAGGACACACCCATCCAGGCTGCCCCTTACTCTGTGCACAGAGACTGGGGAAAAGAAACCACTCACCTCCGTGAGTGTCGGTTTAACTTGCTTTATTCCTTCTATATGGGCTTTATGTATATACATATATGTATATTATATATATAATATACACACATATATAATATATATCACATATTGTATGTATACATATATGTATATTATATATACATATATACACATATACATTATATATACATATATGTATATGTATATTTTAAATATTTATTTTATTTATTTGAAAGAGTTACAGAGAGAGAGAGAGAGAGAAAGAGAGAGAGGTCTATCCATCCACTCATTCACTCCCCAAATGACTGCAATGGCCAGACTGTGCCAATCCGAAGCCAGGAGCCAGGAGCTTCCTCCAGGTCTCCCACGCGGGTGCAGGGACCCAAGGACTTGGGCCATATTCCACTGCTTTCTCAGGCCATAGCAGAGAGCTGGATGGGAAGTGGAGCAGCCGGGACTCGAATCAGTGCCCATATGGATGCTGGCACTGCAGGCTGGGACTTTAACCCACTGCGCCACAGTGCCAGCTCCTGGGCTTTGTATTTTGGGGGCAGTTTTAGGTTCACTGGCTGGAGGATTTGCAGAGCTCTCTCACTCCCCACTTCCTCTGTTGACAGCACCCTCACTGGAGTGGGGCACTCGTTACAACAGGTGAGCCTGCGCCGACAGCAGTCACTCAAAGGCCACGCTCGGCCGTTCTGCATGATGGCACGTGTCTACCGTGGTGGCGTCGTGCAGTGCGGTGCCGCCTATCCCAGGATGTCACGGAGCTGGAGTCACACAGCCCGCAGCCCTGCCACACCGGCCCCCTCACCGAGAGAAGTGCATTCATGTCCCTCCCCCCAACCCCTGTTTATTCTCAGTGCTGGAGAGCGAGTCCTTCGCCTGGATGGGTCACCTGTCACCTGTAGCACTGGCAATGGCGACGTCCACGTGTGGGCTTTCCAAAGTCACTTTCTTCATCAGCCACGACGCGAGGACCGGGGAGGCACCAGACCAGGCCCTCAGTGTGCACCCTGCCTGTCTGCTGGGGACAGACGGAGGAGGGAGATGTGGGAGCCCTGGTTTGCTGGGATGGCCGCAGGCTCTGGGGGACTCAGGAGCTTCTGGGGAGAAGCACGGGGCAGGAGAACGCCATTCAGAATGGCACGGTTTGCTGCTGTCAGGGATCTATGGCTGCCGGGAAGGAGGGAGCGAGGCCCCCACCACGGGCACCTGTGTGTCCCTGTGTCTCCTGCAGCCCTGCAGTGCGAGTTCTCAAAGCCACAGCCCAGGGAAAAGTGATGGAGGAAAGGCACTGCCAACATGGGAAGGAGGCGGAGGCCTCCCGGGGGGCTTGTGGGGGTCTGCCCCATGGGGAGGCTGAGCTCTGCTCTCCCCCGCCCGCACTGCCCTCAGCCCCTGGTACCCGCCAGTCCCCTCCAGTCCTGATGCTCCTCGCCTTTGCTTTGCCTTTCGTGGCCTTGAACCTGGCGGGTCCTTGGTAGGGTTTGAGGTTTTCTCAGGATCAGAGTGAGGTCACACACTGCTGTCCTGAGTGTCCCAGGGCGACATGCCACCTCTGTGTGACATCGGGGGTGCAGACGACACTCACACTCACTCACACAGATGCTCACACACAGTCACACACACACACAGTCTCATCCACACTCACATACACTCCCACTCCCACCCACACACTCACACCAACACACATCCACCCACTCTCACACACACACTCTCATACACACATCCACACTCACACACACTCACACTCACTCTTATTCACACAAACACTCACACACACATGTACACACTCATGCTCACTCACACATGCCCACATCCACATTCTCACATTCACACACACAGTGACTCACACACTCACTCACTCACACACATGCTCACACACAGTCACACACACTCACACCCCCACCCACATACTCACACTCACACACTCCCACTCTCTCACACACACACTCACTCTTATTCACACACACACACTCATGACCACTCACACACGCCCACATCCACACTCGCACATTCACACACACATAGTGACTCACACTCACACTCACACACATGCTCACACACAGTCACACACTCACTCTCATTCACACTCACACACACTCTCACACATGCACACACTTATGCTCACTCACACCCACATTCACACTCATTCACACACACTCACACAGTGACTCACTCACACACATGCTCACACACGGTCACACATACTCACTCTCATTCACACACCCACCCACACACTTTCACTCACACACTCATACACACATCCACACTTGCAAACACTCACACTCTTATTCACACACATGCACACACCCCCACACACCCACATCCACACTCTCACACACACACTCTCTCATACACACACATGCACTCACACTCACTCTCACACACACCTACACACACTCACGCATCCATACTTACACACTCTCACATACACACACTTACCCTCCCACACTCACACGCACATTCACACGCACACTCTCACATACACACACTCGTTGCTCTCTTCCACAGTCGTATCAGGAACAAACACTCCAGGGGTCAGCAAAGCGGACAAGGACACCTGCCCTCCTCTGAGATGTGGCAATGCTGTGCAGACACCGGGAGCTCTGCAGGCCACACCATCACCCCGTGCACCTGGGGCTCCCGGGAGGGGAGGCCCCTGCTCACCTGCTGTGCACCTGCAGTCCGCTCGGCAGCATTCCCGGGACACAGGGACCCCCTTTCTCCTCCTAGTGATGGCAATGCCTACTGTGGGGCAGCCCTCTGACTGGTCCCACCTGCAGCCCCACCGTCTTGCACACAGTGGCGCTCAGCATGTGTCTGTTTTTGGTGAGTGAATGATAGGACACCCCTTCTCTCTCTCTCTCTTTTTTTTTGACAGGCAGAGTGAACAGTGAGAGAGAGAGACAGAGAGAAAGGTCTTCCTTTGCCGTTGGTTCACCCTCAAATGGCCACCATGGCTGGCACGCTGCAGCCGGCGCACCGTGCTGATCTGAAGGCAGGAGCCAGGTGCTTCTCCTGGTCTCCCATGGGGTGCAGGGCCCAGGGACTTGGGCCATCCTCCACTGCACTCCCAGGCCACAGCAGAGAGCTGTCCTGGAAGAGAAGCAACCAGGACAGAATCCGGAGCCCCAACTGGGACTAGAACCCGGTGTGCCGGCGCCGCATAGTGGAGGATTAGCCTAGTGAGCCGTGGTGCTGGCCAGACACCCCTTCTCTTGAGCTGATCTCAGGCTCCCCCCGAATTCCACCCCCTGGGTTTGTTCCTGTCTCCACCACACTCTCACACACTGCCCACTCAGAGAGCCTCAGATCTGTGGTCTTCACCCTGGGCTTTGCCGACCCTGGGGAGCCACGGAGACTCCCACAGTGTCAGCACGGAGGAAGCGGGTTCTTGCATCTGTGCACGCACGCCTCTCCTTCCCACTCTCCTGAAAAAGGAGCCTGCCCCACTTGCTGCACGGCCCCCTCTGATGCGGGGCCCCACAGGCGCGTCCTTGGAATATTTGAGTAACCGAACATTGGGAAAGAGAACGGCTTCCGTGAGGGGGTGTGCCTGCCTCCACCCCACACATGGAGTCCAATTCTTTGCTCTCCACAAAAGTCGAGGGCAAGCCTACTCAATGCGTCAGCTGATAGATCACCGCGAATAAACTTTGATGACAGATTAGTCTTTGATTTTTGACGAATAGCTAGGAGGAAGTTCAAAGAAAAGAGAGACAGCACTATATCAAAACTGCCATCTGGTCTACTTCTATAGCAGAAGAGAGGTGTGCAGTGCCAAGAGGTATGGGAGTGGAGAGTAAGTCGTGTTCACCTTTGTGTGCAGGAACTCATTTATAAATGAGTACCATTCATCTTTTTCAGCAATAAATTTACCACGGACCTTTTAATGCTCATGTGCTTTACCCAAATTTATAATATAATTATACTATTTTTATCCATCACATCTTACTAACAATTGTAGTGGCAGTTCAGCTAGGAATAAATATCCCCTAACACCTAGCTGAGCTTCGTAGTCGCAGGAAGTGTGCTTTATTTATTTATGTTTTAAAAAGATTTATTTTTAATACATCTTTAAATTTATTAGACAGGGAGAGAGAGGAGAAGAGAGGGGGGAAAGTGAGTGAGAGAGAGAGAGGTATATCTTCCATCCATCCGCTGGTTCACACCCCAAATGGCTGCAATGGTCAGGGCTGGACTGGACTGAAGCCAGGAACCAGGAGCTTCTTCCAGGTCTCCCTTGTGGATTCTGGGGCCCAAGCACTTGGGTCATCTTTGGCTGCTTTCCCAGGCACATTAGCAGGGAGCTGGATTAGAAGTGGAGCAGCTGGGACACAAACTGGCATCCATATGGGATGCTGGCATCACTGGTGGTGGCTTTATCCAATATGCCACAACACTGGCCCCACATGAAGTGTTTTTAAAAATCTATTTTCATATGTATATATTATTAAAAATGGGTTCATTTGAGGGGTAGGGATGTAGGGAAGGAGAGAGAGAGAGGGAGAGAGAGGGAGAAATTCTCTCTCCAAATGTCTGTGTCATTGGCTGGGCTGGAGATGGAAGCTAGGAGCTGGGAACTCAATCTTGGGCTGCTACGTGGGTGGCAGGGACCAAAGAGTTTGGGCCATCACTGCTGCCTCCCAGGGTGTGCATTGGCAGGGAGCTGGAGTCAGGAGCCTGAGCTGGGAATTGAACCCAGGGGCTGCAAAGGCTTCAGACATGAGTGTCTTAATTTCTGGCAATTATATGTAATGCTGCCGGGAAATGTGATAAAGTTGTCAATACCAGACTTGAGCCATAGAGACCGATGGTGTCGCCCGATGCCCCACTGCACCATCACTAAGGAGGTGAAAGGGGGTCCCTGTGTCTTGGGAATGCTGCCGAGGGGATTGCAGATGCACAGCAGGTGAGCAGGTGCACACTCCCCCTCCCCGGGAGCCGCAGGTGCAGTGGGTGATGGCGAGGTCTGCAGAGCGCTGGGTGTCTCCATGGCATTGCCATGTCTCAGGAGAGGGGAGGTGCCTTGTCTGCTCTGCTCAGCTCCAAGTTTACAAAGGGGCTGTGCTTGTTGCTGAGCTGGTTGTGACAGGAAGAAGGAAGAGCGCTTTATCCTGGCCAGGGAAGCTTGAGGTCCTGGTCCCCACAGTGGGCTCACAGAAGTGGCGGCTCCAACAAACCTCTGTGTAGCTCTCAGGAGTGAAGTGTGACCGCCAGGTCATCCGAACTCATCCTTTGCTCTGGAAACTGAGATGGGGGCGGAGTTTAGCCTAGGATGCTCCCATCGCTCACTGGAGTGCCTGGGTCCACTCCCCAGTTCCAGCTCCTGCTTCCAGCTCCCTGATAATGCAGCCCTGGGCAGCTGTGGGTGATGGCTTAAGTACTTGGTCTCCTATCACTCACATGGAAGACTTGGGTTGAGTTCCCGGCTCCTGGATCTCACCTGGCCCAGCCCTGGATGTTGCAGGTGTCTTGGGAATGCAAATGAGTGCTCTGTTTGTCTGTCAGTCCCTCTGTCTCTCTGCCCATAGAATGAATGAGTGGATGAAAAAAATAAATAGAACTGAAAGGAAAGACAGGTGCTTTCATTTGTCCTGATTGATTTTGTGTTCCACAGCAATGTTGTGTCTCCAGCAATGTTGAGTCAAGCTCTTCCTACTACACAAGCGAGGGGAGCACTCCTGTTTGCAGTGCAGGAATTTTGAGAATAGCTTTTCTGGATTTTGTCACATTAGTAACAGGGGTGCAAGGAAAAGGCTGAGGGCACCTGGACCATGAACTGGGTTGGACCCAGTGGATCTGATATGATCTACGGCCTCCAGTCCTTGATGGCACTTAATCTGATCTTGGACTTCAACCTGACCTTGAACTTGAATATGACCTTCTTTGGACTTTAACCCAACCTTGAACTTTAACCTGGCCTTGGATTTTAATATGACCTTGAGCTTTAACCTGGCCCTGAACTTTATTCTGACCTTGGACTTGAACCCAACCTTGAACTTAATCTGACCTTGAATTTTAGCTTGACTTTTGGATTTCAACCTGACCTTGAACTTTAATGTGATCTTGGGCTTTAACCTGGCCTTAGATTTTAACATGACCTTGAACTTTAACCCAACCTTGAACTTTAACCTGACCTTGCACTGCTGGGTTTTCAGTCTTTTCCTTTTTCCAACTCCCAATGCTTGGGAAAGGAACCTTGGGAAAGTAAAGACAAAGGTACACATCTCACACACATTTTTTTTGGTACCCCGGCCATGTGGCTGTTGAGGAGCAGATATTCAGGACCCTGTGACCAAGGGCAATCATCTCATTCATTCCTTTCTGCTGTTTGAAGACACAAAGATGAATCACAATTGGACTCAGCCTTTGAAGAGCTGTGAGGGTTGGTGTCATAAGTCATAAGGATAAAGAAATGAACCATGTACAAGGAGGAAATAAGGGCCAGCATTGTGGCACAGTGGGAGAAGCTGATGGTTGCAATGCCGGCATCCCACACTGGAGTGCTGGTTGGAGTCCCGACTGCTCCACTTCCACCTCAGCTCCCTGCTAATGTGACTGGGAGGCAGTGAAAGATGGCACAAGTCCTTGGGTTGCTGCCACCCATGTGGGACACCAGGCTGGAGTCCCTGGCTCCTGGCTTCTGCCTGGCCCAGGCCTGGTTGTTGTGGCCATTTGGGGAGTGAAACAGCAGATTGAAGATCTCTCTCTCTTTCTCTGAGTCTCCATTTCTGTCTGTCTCTGTCTGTATGTCACTGTCTTTCAAATAAATAAAATAAATCTGAAGAAAGGAAAATTAATCAGTTTTTTAAAAAGGAGGACTAGCATCCCATATGGGAGCAAAAACAGAAGGAAATGGGCAAAGGTTAAAATTGGAATTAATGACATTAAATGGGTAGCAGTGATAAATAAAAGCAGAGACAATTTTTATAAAAAAACAAATTCCATAGCCAAAAGCTGTTCTCTGGAAAAGACCAATTCAGTGTACAAATCCCTAATAAGCTTGATTTAGGAAAAGGAGAGAAAGCAAAACTAAACATGGATAACAGAGGCAAGAACAGTTAGAGGTATTATCACATGCAACTCAATGATATTAAATCTGGAGGATACATGAAATAGATGCTTTTCTAGAAGGAAGTATAAGCCATCGCTGTAGGTTGAACATTTGTGTCTTCCTTGAGCTCATGTTGAGATGCTGGTGCCCAAGGTGGTGGTGTTGGGAGTGGGAGCCCCTGGGGGTGCTGAGGTCGCGAGAGAAGAGCCCTCACCAATGGCATTAGTGCCCACATCAGTCACCCAGAGGGCCCTGAGCCCTTCCACCCCGCGAGGACCAGTGACAGGTGCTGGCTGTGAGCCAGAGGGCAGCCCTCAGCCGCCACCGCACCTGCCAGCTCCCCGACCCTGGACCTCTCAGCCACCAGGACTGTGAGATGTGGAGCCCTGTGATTTACAGGTCACTGGGGGCTATGCGACCCACACACACGAAGACCACCGCCAAAATTACCCAGGGAGGAGCAGAACACCGCAGAGACCATGTGCCACAGAACGGGTGGGCCAAGTGCTCGGATGGCTTCTATCCGCCATGTCCGAGTGGATTCGGGAAGGGCTTTCTAGATTATTCTAGAACATAGGAAAGACTTGGAGATTTCCACAACCTGTTTTACAAGGCTACAAGAAAATCCCATAATTCAAAAACCTGTAAAAAAAGAGACCATTTTCACTTACAACTACGGGTGCAAGTTGTGAATAAATTACTAACTACACTGATCTGGCAGCATATTCATAATCCAGGAAGACTTTTCTTTTTCGTGGAATGATTATCTCCAGAGAGGAGGAAGAAGAGAGAGCTTGAAAAGTTCTACAAGAAACAACACTTTAAAACTTCCAAAATTTGGCAAAGCCCCCAAAGCTACAAAGATCAAGAAATTGAACGAATCCCAAACAGGATCAAACCAAAGACATCCACACCAAGACATACTATGTACTCAAGCTCTGAAAACCAAAGACAAGAAGAAAACCTGGCAGCAGAGAGAACAATTACTCCTTTCCAAACAACTCAAATGAGAGTGGATTTGTGGAATTCCACATGATAGAGACCAGAAAGGAATGGAACGATATTTGTCAAGTGCTGAGAAAAGGAACTGTCAACCCAGAACCTTCTATTCCGTGAAAATAGCCTTATGATTGAAGAGCAACTCAAAACATTCGAGGTGAAGGGATTTGTTGCCAGCAGCCCTACCTTCAGAGAATGGCTGCGGGGAGTTCGCTGAACAGGAAGTAATAAGAGCAGAAATCCGAGAACATCAGGAAAGAGCACCGTGAACAGAAGAATGGTTCAATGTAGTAGGCTTCACTTAAGTTTTGTGCTTTACATATATTTTAAATTTATTTATTTATTTACTCAAAAGGCAGAGTGAGAGAGAAAGAGATCTTCCATCCACTGGTTCACTCCCCAAATGGCCACAACTGCCAGGGCTGGGCTGGCTGAAACCAAGAGCCAGGATTCAATTTTGGTTTCCCAAGTATAGCATGGGCCATGGCTAGCAGGGACCCAAGGTCTTGAGCCATCATCTGCTGCCTTCTTGGGTGCATTATCAGGGAGTTGGTTGGAAGTGGAGCAACTGGGACTCCAACAGGTACTCCTATATGGGATGCCCACGTCGTAAGCGGTAGCTGAACCTGCTGAGCCGCAACGCTGGCTCCTGTGATTTGTGTTTGACAGTTGACACAAAAATTATAACTCTGATACAGTTTATTCACTTTTTAAAAGATTTGTTTATTTATTTGGAAGTCAGAGTTACACACAGAGAAAAGGAGAGAGAGAGAGAGAGAGAGAGAGGTCTTTGATCTGCTGGTTTGCTCCCCGATTGGTCACAACAGCTGGAGCTGCACCAATCCAAAGCCAGCAGAAAGGAGCTTCTTCTAGGTCTCCCACGCAGGTGCAGGGACCCAAGGACTTGGGCCATCTTCTACTGCTATCCCAGGCCACAGCAGAGAGCTGGATCAGAAGAGGAGCAGCCAGGACTTGACCCAGCGCCCGTATGGGATGCCGATGCTGCAGGCAGTGGCTTTACCCGCCACGCCACAGTGCCGGCCCCTCTGATGCAGCTTAAAATGCATGCAAAGAGGATGTCATAGGGACTGGTGGGATTGGGATCTCAGAGAACCCTCTCCTTTACAACATCAATGAGAACATTGTCAGCAATCATCAAAATGAACTTTTTCAGAACTCTGGGGATTGATGAAGCTGGCCACAATCTGAGGAGCATTTATTCAAGACAAAGCATATGAATCTGATAAGAATAGCGATATTTGTTGTTTTTTAATTTGTCTGGTTTTCATCTTTCCTTCCAAGCTCTGCAGTAGTCATGGAAAACAACAGCTCGAAATAAAGGAGGAAGCCAGCAGCCTAGCAACCCCTGGAGGGGCCAGAATGGGGTTGGAGCCTCTCCAAAGTGCCCTTCCCAGAGGACTGTCACCATCTGACCGGCCGGTGATTCCCACTTACAAGCTTTGTCTTTATTTGATCTGACTCAGAGCTTGTCCAGGGCAAATAACTTTTTCCCAAGGGGAATTTGTCAAGGACAATCACTGGTGATGGTTTCACACCACAGCTGTCTGAGATGGTGATAATAGTTGGGGCAAATAACAAACTGACCAAAAAACCCAAAAGGAAAAGCTGGAGAACAAGATGTTTGTAGGAGAATATGAAAATCTCAGACATGTTTGCAGGCATGTTGAGGACGACCTGCATGCCCAGAGCTGCGCACCTGCTCAGGATGTGTGCATATTCAGGAAAGACCTGAGAGAAGCTCCAAGGTCTCACTTCTGGTTGACCCTGAGGCTCTGACGAAGGAAAAGAGAAGGCTAAGGCAGAGTTGTCACCTGCTGGGGTAAGTGTTGAAGGCACATCCCAAAAGGTGCACAAAAGCCTTTGCTGAACACTAGGACATGTATTGGTTCCAGGTGGTTAAAGAAATCCATGCATTATCATTAGCTTCCCATTACGCTCACAGAGCAGAAAATTCTGTGACCACACAGGACAAGGAATACACACTTTATGCTACTAACTCAGGAGAATCCCTAAACAAAGACACAGTGGCTGCAACAAATAGCAACTGAAACAAATCCCAGTGGTGGGGAGAATCTGATTGCTGTAGTAGCTGCATTGTATTATTTAAAATGCATGCAAAGAAACAAGAAAATATGATCCTTTTATATAGGGGAAAAGCAGCCGAGAAGTCTAAGCATTGTACTTACTGAAGACACTATGTATTTTCAATATGTTACAAGAACCAAGAAACTGCATCTATGAGCTCAAGCAAAATATCAGAGCAATGTCTCAGCCCATAGAGAAAATCAGTAAGAGATGGAATTATTGGTGGCAAAAATTCCCACTGGTTCTGGAGTTGAAAACTATGATAATTGAAATGAAAAGTCCACTAGAGAGGCTCACCAGCAGATCTGAGCCGGCAGAAGATCCAGTGAACTTGAAGCTAGATTGGAATATGTGATCTAAGGGATGGAAATCAAAGAGGGTGAAGAAAAGTGAATGTAGCCCAAGAGGCCTGTGGGACACCATCAAGCACACACGAGATGCGAAGTGGGACTCACAGGGGACAAGTCAAAGAGATGGAGAGGATGTTTGAAGAAACAGTGGATGGAAACTTGCTAAGTTTGTTGAAGAATATTGATTTCTATGTCCAAGTGGGTCCGTGAGTCTCAAATCTGGTAAACAGAGATCCACATGGAGATACAGCACAGTCAGAAGCAAAGACAAAGAGAAAATTGAGAGCAGGAAGACAAACAAGAAAATTGCACACGGTGAGAAACCATCCTTCGGAAATGGAGAAGTTAAGGCATCCAGACAAACGAAAGCCGGGGGTGCCCTTGGTCGGTGGCTAGGAGACCTGTGCTATGGGAAATGCCAAAGGGGTTCCTTCCGCTGAAGTGGATGACAGGGGATGGCTGCTCATTTCCACGTGCACAGCTCTTGGAGGGAAATCCAGAGGACCCCAGCAATGGGCTCTTCTGTTTCCAGTTTTTCCCCCTTTCTGATTTGAAGGACAACATAAAGCAGTAACCACAGATCTGTGTTTGAGGGCATGCAGAAATAAAGATGGAATTTCTGTGATGATAGCACAAAGAGGGAGATGGAGCAAATGGAGTTTATAGAAGCACAGATTCTGCATCCTGTGGAAATTTAGTGTTAGTCTGGACTAGATTGTTATACATTAGAATGTTACCTGTAAAGCCCATAGCAGCCACCAAGAAAATAGCTCAGTAAATTAAGAAACAACGAGGAGGAAATTAAAATGATGCAGTAGACAATGTCTACTTAATGCAGAAGTAAGTCCGAGACAAATTGTATACCTGCGCTGTGTCAGAAACCGACTCCAGTGTTCTGATGGTTGATGCCTGACACCTCTCACTCCTCCTTCTTTCTCTTCTACCCCACATCTGGGAAAGCTGATGAGAAAGCCTGGATTTTCTCTCCTTTGAAGCAGTGGAAGGCAGAATTACACATGTAGGAACCCTCACTCTCGCCCCACCAGTGAGCCACCAGCAAACCTGTCTCTGTTGCTTTCATTATGTGAGTCACCCACCTTCTAATTCTCTCTTGGGCCGTGTGTGTGGTATCAGCAGTCTTGACATCCAAACCAAACTTGTGTGGGGCCATACTTTTATGTGGGGTGGCCATAAACAGCTTAGGGCAATTATGTCATAGATGGAGGAGGGCGTTGACTTTTAAAGACATAGGTGCTCGATAAAATAACAGCATGAGTAGATTGGGAGGTTATGTGCACATAGTGCAATGCCAGAACAGCCACATGCAAAAAAGTTAAACAGTTAAAAAAAGGTCTACGGAAAAGAGAATTTTTAAAAAGTTCGAGTAATCCACAATCAAGCAAGAAAACAGAAATGAAAAACAGAAAACAATGCATAAAGTGGCGGCCTGAAGCCCTAACACACCAATAATAATGTTAAGTATAGGCTTAATGCAGAAAACATAAAGCAGAGATTGGTGGAGTGGATTAAAAACAGGACTCAACTCCATGCTGTGAATGAGAGGCACACTTCAAACACATGATCCGGGCAGTTTGAAAGCAGAATGACGGGAAAGAGTGTGGGCACACAGCAGAAAACAGGAATGGCCGTCGGAAAAAGAAGAAAATGGACTTCAGAATAAAGAAATGACCAGAGACACACATTATCCTTTTTTTGTTTTAATTTGAAAGGCAGAGACAGAGTGCTCCCATCCGCCAGTTCACTCTCCAAGTTCCTACAACAGCTGGGGCTGGGCCAGGCTGCAGTCTGGAGCCAGGAACTCAATCAGCGGGTGGCAGGGACCCAACCATTTGAGGCATCGCCACTGCCTCCCGGGGCGCCTGTGTTTGTAGGGAGCTGGAGCTGAGAGCTGAGCCCGGGCACTTCAGTATGAGATGTGGGCATCCCAAGTGCCATTCCAACTGCTAGGTCAAATGCCTGCCCCAAGACAGACCTTAGCCATGATGAAAAGTGATTACACCAAGAGGAAATAGCCACCTAACCCAGCCGCAGAATATGGGAAGCGAAACCTGACAGAGCTGGAAAGAGAAGCAAATTCCCAACTACACCTGCAGACTTCAAAGTCCCTTTCTCGAGCATTGTCAGAACAACGAGACAGAAAATCAGCAACGATATGAAAGAACTCAACAACTCCATCAGCCAACATGCTGTCCTTGACATTTATCGAATATTCTGTCCAACAACAGCAGAATTCATGTTCTTCTCAGGGCCACAAACTTTGCCAAGAGAGATTGTATCCTGTGCCGTGAAACAGGTTTCAGCAAATTTAAAATAATTAAAATCATGCACAGTACACATTCTGATGTCATGCAGTCAAACTCGAAGTCAATGAGGGGAGACAGCCGGACGATTTCCAAACATTTGGAAACTCAACAACACACTTGTAAAAACCCCGTGCATTACAGAGGAAATCTCAAAGGAGTTAGAAGATACACTGAGAGCTGAGTGCAAAGGCAAACACAATTGTGGGGCGAATTGTATTGAGAGGGGCATTTACATCATTCTAACACGCGTTAGAAAAAGGAAGCGTCATGAATCAATAATCTAAGCTCCCATCTCAAGAACTCTGACATTAAAAAATTAAGAAAAAAGGAAGAAAAGAAATAAGAACAGACATCAACGAAATTGAAAATGGAAAAATAATAGACTAAAATAGATGAAGCAAAAAGTGACTCTTGGAAGAAATCAATAAAAACTGAGAAATCTCCAGGAAGACTGACAAAGAAGAACAAATGCACAAATGATGAGTATCAGTGGTGAAACCTGGTCTATAACACACAGCTGAGATATCATGTTGTAAACAACTCGCCACTCACTGGATTGACAGCTTAGAGGCAATGAACCAGTTTCTCATGGAACACAAACTTCCACAACTCACCCTATAGGATATATATAGTTTGGTCTTATATCTTAAAGTTGAATTTTAAATGAACTATCTCCTAAAAAACTAGAAATCTCCATGATCCTTTAGTTTCACTAGATACTTCTTTTTTTCTTTTCTTTTCTTTTTCTTTTTTGATAGGCAGAGTGAACAGTGAGAGAGAGAGACAGAGAGAAAGGTCTTCCTTTGCCGTTGGTTCACCCTCCAATGGCCGCTGCGGCTGGCGCGCTGTGGCCAGCGCACCGTGCTGATCCGAAGGCAGGAGCCAGGTGCTTCTCCTGGTCTCCAGTGTGGGTGCAGGGCCCAAGCACTTGGGCCATCCTCCACTGCACTCCCGGGCCACAGCAGAGAGCTGGCCTGGAAGAGGGGCAACCGGGACAGAATCTGGCACTCCGACTGGGACTAGAACCCGGTGTGCCGGTGCCACAGGTGGAGGATTAGCCTATTGAGCTGCGGCTCCAGCAGCTTGAGCCATCTTCCACTGCTTTTCCAGGCCATAGCAGAGAGGTGGATCGGAAGTTGAGCAGCTGGGATTCGAACTGGTGCCCGTATGGGATGTGGCACTGCAAGCTGCGGCTTTATCCGCTATGCCACAGCGCTGGCCCCTGGATATTATTTTTAAATAGATCCCTCAATTGATTCTTCTCAATCCCAATGTTGGGAATAACTGCTAATGCTGCGTAGTAATTTATTAGAAGCCATGTTTTGCTTCAGTTATTGGCAGAGTTTTATTTAGTGTATGGATCTGTAGTCACTGCCATTGGCATTCTTTGTCATGGACACATGAGACTGGAGAAATCATTATTTTCCAGGACTTATAATTTATAGAGGAAATTTATGATTGACAGAGATGGGGTCCAATTGCCTTGAGGGCAGCCAACAGTGCCCACTCCTGGGTGGTTTTACTTTCTGCAGTTTCAATTGGTCCCCAGCCCGTGTAAACCGTATTAAATAGAAAACTTTAGAAGCAATTTAGAAGTTTTAAACTAGGCACCATTTTGCATAGAGTGATAAATCTGCCACCTAACTTGCTGTGTCCCCCATGCCGTAAATCCAGGAGCTTCCTCTGGGCAGCCAGGGGCGTGAGTGAGTCCTGGACATTGAAGTGCCTGGGAGCAGTCACACTGGAGTTCTGAGCCAGCTGTCCACACGGTGGGCGAGGACCAGATCCAGAGTCTTCATGACACACAAGTGCAGAAATGGTCATATCTGTGCGATCCTCTGGTGTGGTGGAGTGAGAAGGCCATGCCAAGATGGCCACTGGCAACAGAAACTGCCTGGCAACAGGCTGTGATTGGATGGCTTTGGAAACTGCCTGGCAACAGGCTGTGATTGGTTAGGGCATAGACTGCCCCTTGACTGGATTGGCCTCCTTGGCTATATAAGCTGCTGTAGCAACTGAAATAAACGAGTCTGCAGGCTGCGCTCCTCTGGCCCACTTTCACCCAGCTCCCGGGGTCTGTGTAGTGACTCCGTGCCTCTTGCCCCCACCGTGCTCCTCCTCTCAGAACGAATCCACTGCAACACTCTGGGTCTGCCGTCTCCAAAGTGTGCACGGGAGCATGGGTGCAATGTGCAGGTGTTAATTCTCTGACCTGAAATGCAAGGCAAGCGGATTTCACCTCTCGGCAGCCTGCTGCCTTCTTGGTGGACTGGGGGCTGCTCTGAGGGCTGCATGAACGTGAGTGTGTGTTTCTAAGCGTGTAAGTACGGGTGTTTCAACAAGTTTCTGGAGAGTGCAGTTCAAATACATTGGAGCCCTTGTGGCCCAGCTGGTTAAGCCCCTGCTTGCACACGGACACTGGCATCCCATTTCCGAGCAGGTTCAAGACCCAGCCGCTCTGCTTCCCATTCAGCTTCCTGCTAATGTGCTTGGGAAAGCAGCAGAAATGGCCCAAGTGCTTGGGCTCCTGCCACTCATGTGGGAGACCCGGATGGAATTCCAGGCTCCTGGCTTCGGCCTGACCCAGCCCCTGCCATTGTGGCCATTTGGGGAGTGAACCAGTTGATGGAAGATCTCTCTCTCTCTCTCTCTGGTACTCTTTCAAATAAATAAAGTACATCTTTAAAAACTGTATTTATTTTGGTACAAACATTTTTGAAATCCATTCATACAAAAGGGTCCTCAAAAATTTCATGGGAAGTGTGTTATTGCCAACCCCCCTCCCCCATGGATGCATTTTGAATTTTTTTCTTTCAGCAAAATAAACTTCTCATTCATTTTCCATGAGCGTTTTGGAGCACCCCTGTCCATGGAGTTATTGCCTGTATGCATGTACACACACAGAGATACAGGGCACTCAGAACAGCATCTGACAAGTGCAACACTCAATCAGGGTCAACTATTTATATACAGCCTTGTTTTAAATAGTATCTAAGCACTGAGCTCCCTTTGAGCAAGGTTAGGGGTTCTTTTGTGGCCTGTGCAGATAGACAGGGAAGTAGGTTGGATCCCATGCTTCCACCGGTTTGGGTTGAGGTTTCCTGCCGTTTGGTCTTCCCTTGTTCTTAGCAAGTCTAGGGTAGTCTAAACTCTTCACTGGATGCGATAAATCCTCAGTGGGCAGAGCCCTGGGCCGGGAGAAGGAAGTACGGGTGAGCGTGAATCTAAACCACTTGGGAAACAGCTACAAGCCTACTTGCCTTGCTTTACTGATGTCACTATGGGCACAGTGGGTGTCGGGGGGTTATTGTGTGCCTCCCAGATGCCCTTGGCGGCTGAGGCACTCCTGCCGGCAGCTGCCAGCTCTCAGCTCAGCGTCACTCAGGCACTCACCCTCTGCCTTGCCCGGGGTTCCCCACTCCCTGTGGGCAGCCCACATTCAAACACTGGTTGATGGAAAGAGAGGGATACATATATTTATATGTATTAAGTTTTATTTATTGATGAGAGAGACAGAGAGAGAGGAGAGAGAGAGAGAGGGGAGAGAGAGAGAGAGAGAGAGAGGATATATATATATGTATATATATACATATACATATCTCTATCTATCTATCTATCTATCTATAGAGAGAGATAAAGAGAAAGAGAGAGAGAGAGAGATTCCATTTTCTGTTTCACTCCTCAAATGCCCTCAATGGTTGGAGCCAGGCTGAAGCCAGGAGTTGGAGCCAGGAGTTTTCCTGTGTGGAGGGCAGGAGCCCAACTCCTTGGGCCATCGTCATCTTCCTCTCAGTCTGCACTAGCAGGAAGCTGAGTTGGGAGCTGCAGCCAGGCATTGAACCCCAGCACTCCAGCAAGAGATATGGGCGTCTGAACTACGAGGTTAAAGCTCTCCCCAGGAGGAGGGTTGAAAGACCCATGCCTCTTGTCTCCGGATGGAGGAACGTTGAAGAACTGCTCTGTATCCACAGATCTTCATGATCTGTGCAATCACCAGTCTCCTCCTCTGCCCAGTTTTCTCCCCCTCACTCTTACAGATGTGGTTCCTGAGAGCAATCCCTACTAAACCCACGCACCTCAGAGCTTAGAGATTGAGTTTTTGGCGACTCCAACACGTGATATTGGGTACCAGAAAGGTCCTACAAAACCCAACCTAAAATTGGGTTCTGAAGATGGATCGTGCATGACCATTGGCCGTGAAGACTGCCTCACTGATGGCAGGTGGAGCTCTGTTGTCCCTGGCTTGGAATTGTGTGGTCCTGTTGTTGAAGTGAATGGGGGTGGGTGCTGGGGGGAGGCGGCACATTAGCAGGTGCAATCCCTCAGGTGGTTACCTGAGGAGTTTGGGGGCCATAAGACAGTCAGTTGCTTTTGGGGACCATTGACACTGTGGAGAGGAACGTGGAAAACCTGAGCACAATCAGTGGGAAGGCCAGGGGATATCCCCCCTGCAGCTCTTCTGTCAGTCAAAACGCAGAAACACTGGGTGGCCACAGTGGGCTTGCAGTGTTCTGCCACAGGAGCCCTGTTATGAGGGTGTTGATGGGGAGGAGTGGGATGCCGAGTCTAGGTTAAGAGTCTTTGATTTTTAAGATTTTTTTTTTTATTTTTGACAGGCAGAGTGGACAGTGAGAGAGAGACAGAGAGAAAGGTCTTCCCTTGCCGTTGGCTCACCCTCCAATGGCCGCCGCGCTGATCTGATGGCAGGAGCCAGGTGCTTCTCCTGGTCTCCCATGGGGTGCAGGGCCCAAGCACTTGGGCCATCCTCCACTGCACTCCCTGGCCACAGCAGAGAGCTGGCCTGGAAGAGGGGCAACTGGGACAGGATCGGTGCCCCAACCGGGACTAGAACCCGGTGTGCCGGCGCCGCAAGGCGGAGGATTAGCCTAGTGAGCCGCGGCGCCGGCCGATTTTTAAGATTTTTGATGAATAGGTAATTCCTATACATTTTTATGGGATGCACAGTAACATCTCAATACACAGAATCAAACAGGAAATGGCTTTCCATTTCCTTGTCCTTGTGTTCGGAGCCTGCCAGCTCCTGTCCTCATATGTTGTTGTGGCCTGCAGGTACCCCACAGTGCTGTGGGGCACTGGAACCTGAGACTTCTGTCTGGTTGCGTTTTGTCACCTGTCACCCAATCTCCCTTTAGCCCTCCTCCACACCCTGCTTTGCCTGGAGGACTTACCATTCTAAGTTCAGATTGACAGTTTTTTTTTTTAAAAAAATTTTTTTTTTTTAATTTTTTGACAGGCAGAGTGGACAGTGAGAGAGAGAGACAGAGAGAAAGGTCTTTCTTTGCCGTTGGTTCACCCTCCAATGGCCGCCGCGGCTGGTGCACTGCGGCCGGCACACCGCGCTGATCCGATGGCAGGAGCCAGGTGCTTCTCCTGGTCTCCCATGTGAGTGCAGGGCCCAGGGACTTGGGCCATCCTCCACTGCACTCCTGGGCCACAGCAGAGAGCTGGCCTGGAAGAGAGGCAACCGGACTAGAACCGGTGCCCATATGGGATGCCGGCGCCGCAGGCAGAGGATTCACCCAGTGCACCACGGCACTGGCCCCAGTAATGTTTAAGTTCATCTCTGCACACCCTCTGCACAACTTGGGATTGTCAGCTTTTTAATTTTAGCCATTTCAACTCTCAGTATTATCTCCCTATGGTTTTAATTTGCGACCAAAAATACCAGGCACTATTTCATAGATTTTTATTTTTGCCATCTATATAACTGCTTTAGTGAAATATCTGTATTTATTTTGCCTATTGGCTATATTTATTTTGCCCACTGGAAAATTGAATTACTTGTCCTTATACTGAATTGGAAGAATTCTTTATGGATCCAAGTTGTTTGTCAGACGTGTGATTTGAGAACATTTTCTCCCAGCCTGTAGCACTGCATTTTCTTTTTGAAGAATTTCTTAATAGGAGAAGAGGTAGAGAAGATGAGAGAGAGAGAGAGAGAGAGAGAGAAAGAGAGAGAGAAATCTTCCACCTGCTGGTTCACTCCCCGAACAGCCACACAGCCAGGTCTGGGCCAGCTTGAAGCCAGCAGCCAGGACCCTCACCCAGGTCTCCCACAGGGGTGTCAGGAGCTCCACCTGCCATCATCTGCTGCTTCCCAGCACATTAGCAGGGAGCTGGACCAGAAGCAGAGAGCCGGGACTCAGACTGGGATTCCGGTATAGTATGCTGGCATTGTGCAGGCACCTTTATCCCATCAGTGTGACGTGGTGGGTATTCAAACACTCCCAAGTTTTGAGAGCAGGGGACTCTGCCTTCTGGATGTCCGGGCGTTAATTGCAGGTTTTTGCTCCTTTGCTGTAGTCCTCAGCTCCTGTGAAGTTGTGAAATCCTGTCCTGCTTTTGGAAAACTCAAGAGAGAATGAGAGATTTCTCTCCTGATCTTTGCTTTTGAAAAAAAAAAATCAAGCACAAAAACAGGCATTTCAAGAGGTGAGGATCCTGGAGTCTGGGCGGCAGGTGCAGCTGGGATTAGGTGGGGGCTGTTGCTCCCCGAGTCTCTGGGCAGAGAGGAAGTTCTGCTCACATCTAGGAGGTGAGGCCGTGAGGGCTGTGCTGTCTAGTGCCCTTTGTTTTTATCATGTTGGTAGTTGCTTCAGGCTTCCCCGCTGCCTCTTCAGTTTACCACTCCTCATCCTGACAGTGTCCTTATCTCTCTCCCCTCCCTGCCTTGCTATGCTTGTCATATTTCTTACTTGTACATGTGTTATCCATGCCACATTACATTGTTGTTACTCTTGCTAATGAGAACAACGTCTCCTATGCTCACTCATGTATTTCTGATTGTCTTCATTTCTTGGTGGAGGCCCGGCTTTCCATGTGGTATCAATTTCTTTCTGCCTCCAGAGCTTCCTCGAACATTTGTTGTGGTATAAATACGCTGCTGCTCAATTCTTCTGGCTTCTTACTTATGGAAAAAGTCTTTGATACATTCTTTTTTTTTTTTCTGAAGGAGGTCTTTATTTTGCCTTTATTTTTTGAAACATATTTTCACTAGGTGTAGAACTCTAGGTTGACTATATCTTTAATCCACCTGGAGTTTATATCTGTTTGTATTGTTGAAGAGTCCATGGTGACTTTGGCATTGAATTTCCAGATTCCCTGAAACCTAAGGAGACAGTGCCAGCTGAGTCTTATTTTGACTTCTGTTCTGCTTTAAAAATGTTGCTTCGTGTCTCCTTTTCTTGTGTTATTTCAGACAAGAAATCTTCCCTCCTCATCCATGTCTCTGTGCTTTTTTAAAAGATGCATTTATTTATGTAAAAGGCAGAGTTGCAGTGGGAGAGAGAGAGAGATGGGGGTGGAGAGAGAGCAAGAGCGAGAGCAAGAGTGAGAGAGAGAGAGGAGAGGAGAGCTAATTGCTTCTAGTAGTTATCTTAAAACGATAATATGTGTGTTAGTTGAAGTAAAATGCACAGGGCCTGTCAGTTAGCAGTGATTCATTGTTACTTCTCCTGTGCTCCTGCACTTCCTCCTCCCGGTCACATCATTACTCCATTACTGCAGCAACTGTTACTCACGCTGGCATTACTGCAGCAACTGTTACTCATGCTGACATTCCTATAGCAACTGTTACTCATGCTGACATTCCTGTAGCAACTGTTACTCACACTGACATTCCTGTAGCAACTGTTACACTGGAATTACTGTAGCGACTGTTACTCATGCTGACATTACTGTAGCAACTGTTAAGCTGACATCACTGTAGTAACTGTTACACTATTACTGTAGTAATTATTACTCATGCTGACATTCCTGTAGCAACTGTTACTCATGCTGACATTACTGTAGCAACTGTTACACTGGAATTACTGTAGCGACTGTTACTCATGCTGACATTACTGTAGCAACTGTTACACTGGAATTACTGTAGTGACTGTTACTCATGCTGACATTACTGTAGCAGCTGTTAAGCTGACATCACTGTAGTAACTGTTACACTGTTACTGTAGTAATTGTTACTCATGCTGACATTACTGTAATAGCTGTTACTACACACTAACACTGGTCAGTCTCCCTGGTGGGTGGTAGAATCTGACCAACTTCTGAGAGGTTTTTAGAAAGGGTTTCCCCGAGAGGTGCAGCAAGCACAAATCCTTCTATCCACGCCTTGTGAGCATCCAGAGGAAATCCTGGAACAAGGAGCCGGAGGAAATCATTGCATCACTGGGTCATGATTCTTGCTTTGATCTGGGAGATGGTCCATTTCCTGAAAGTCAGAAGCTGGAGTCAAAAGTTCAGCTTCTCTTGTGAGATAGTCCCCTCAAAACAGGTTGTGCTCTCCTTCTTCTTCCAATGATCTCATTGTGACTTCCTCCAGCTCAGAGGAATGGGACTGGGACCCCCTGAGGCTCAGCACACCAGCCGCCCTGCCCCGTGCTGAAGTGATTGCTTCATGTAATATTTAAACCCCAAGTTCATCTACTATAGAAGGAGACGATACTATCGATCTTGCACTGTCTGTAGGAAAATGAATGAAAAACATGTCAGTGGCAGGCATTTAGCCTACTGGATAAGATGTCCATGTCTCATATTGGAGTGTCCGAGCTGTATATCAAGAGGCCGCTTCTGATTCCAGCTCCCTGTTAATGCAAACCCTGGGAGGCAAGTCGTTGTGTTCCTGCCACTCATGTTTGAGACTTGGACTGAGTTCCCGGCTCCTGGCTTTGGCTTAGCTGGCGGGGGTTGCGGCCGAGTGCAAGGAGAAGGGAACTCACTGTCACCTCATCCCGGCTGCAATGTCCATGCAGCGCTGGTGCTGGGGCCACACGTATGGGACTTTTGGAGCCACGATGCACTGTGTCGGGGGTCCCGAGAGACCCTCAGGCTCGCACCAGGAGGGCTCACCTGCTATACGCAAGGTGAGAAACACCTGCTATACTCAAGGTGATGCTGATTCCAGTGAACGGAGGCGAGGAGCCACCAAAGATGTGAGAACAGCGCGTGGGGGAGACTGGTCACCAGCTTTCAGTGTCCTCTCAAGAGGACTTATGCTGACCACGCTTCCTTCTCCCCCAGGGCTGCCAGCTGGGGACTCTCTCCAGAGCCTGTGTGTCCAGGTCACCTAGGCATGGGTGCCCACACGACTCCACTTCCTAACACTTCCAGCATACTGCTGCGTCTTAACCACTCAGTCTCTCTGCCGTAAATCAGGTTGTTAGCACCAGCTCTGTGGTGTGGCACAGGGTCCCAGGAGAACAGACTGTCTCAGGGTGCTCCAAGGGCACAGAGTAACGGTTTCTCCCAGGAGCCAGGCAGGGGCCAGTGAGAACTTTCTTTGGAAGGCATGGGTTTGGAGGATCCCGGACCTGGTGCGTTAACTCTTTCCTACATGGGCAGGCCTGGATAAACTCACTAGGATGGTGAGAGAGGAGGACCACGAATGATGCTGCGCTGTACTCCAGCCCCTCAGGGAGGCCTGGATAAGGTCAGAGAGGGCCAAGGACAGGTGCTGCCATGATGCCAAGGAGACCAAACCATGTGACACGAGAGTTCAGGTTGAGTGTGATTGGAACAATCTATTAGAATTGAATTGTTTGCTTATTTGAGAGACAGAGTGGGAAGGACTGTGGGGAGGAGGGGGGAGGCAGAGAGAGAACTCTCTCCTAATGGTTGGAATGGCTAGGGCTGGGCCAGGCAGAAGGCAGAAGCCAAGAATTCAATCTAGGGCTCCCACATGGGAGTCAGGGACTCAACCATTGGAGCCAACATGGCTGCCTCCCAGGGTCTGCATTAGCAGGGGGCTGGAGTCAGGAGTCATACATGGGTATTGAACCCAATACTCTGAAAGGGGCCATGAATGTCCTAACCAGTGGTTAGTGCCTTATTTATTTGAGAGATGGAGTGACAGAGAGAGGGAGGGAGAGACACAGAGAGAGGTTTCCCATCGGCTGGTTCACTCCCCAAATGGCCGCAATGGCTGCAGCTGGGCTGATCCAAAGCCAGGAGCCAGGAGCTTCCTCTGGGGCTCCCACACAGGTGCAGCTGCACTGATCCAAGCCAGGAGCCTCCTTCAGGTCTCCTGGGCGAGTGCAGGGGCCCAAGCACTTGGGTCATCCTCCACTGCTTTCCCAGGCCATAGCACAGAACTGGATCAGAAGTGGAGCAGCCGGGACTTGAATTGGTGCCTATATGGGATGCCTACGCTGCAAGTGATGCCGGCCTTAGTTAATGCCATTTTTGAACTGAAGGTTTCCACTGGAGTGTTTGGGGCTGGAAAGGTTAGGATGTGGGGACAAGGAGCACAGAGACCTCTTCTGAGCTGCTTGGTGAAGGGAAGGAGAGCTTCAGGGACAATCAGGAGGGAACAGCAGATGGAGAGATGTGTTTATATAATTGTGGAGGCATGGGGGATCCTTGGGTGTGTTTAGTGACTGGAGGAGAGGAGCTGGGAACAAAGGACAGTGAGAGGGAGAGGGAGAGGGAGAGGGAGAGGGAGAGGGAGAGAGAGAGGGAGAGAGAAGGCAGAGACCCAGGAGAGAGAAGGCAGGCTGTGTGGGTGAGCTGGCTGGAGTTTGAAGGTCAGGATGTGGAAGAGCTGCTTTAGGGACATAGGAACAGGAGACTATGCACAGAGGAGGTGCATTAGCAAGTTTCCCACCAACGTGGTCCATCGTGGGGTTTACTGTGGAACGTGGAGTCAGGTTCGCCTGCTGTAGAACAGCTGGGTGGGGATGCGGAGGTGGGAATGATATGAAGGCAGCAAAGCATGGGGCAGGAACAGAGCATGCAACCTTGGTGGCTATGTTTGATGACCAAGTCCATGGGTGTGGCCCAGGCACCGTGCAGGTGCAGAAGTTCCTGGCGTCTTGGGCAGAGGTGTGGAAGGCAGGGGCTGGGCTGGGTCACACAGGGGTACAATCTCAGATTTGGGCACCACAGGGCCTCACCTGACTCAGAGAAAGGCACTGGGGTGCAGGTTCCACTTGGCTTGTTTGCTGGGAGCCAATGGCAATGACTTCTTCCGTGAACCACACAGCCGTGAGGATGATGTGAGCTGTGCATATGGGAAAGCCCAAGACTTTTTAAAAATTTATTTATTTATTTATTTGGAAGGCAGAGTTACAGAAAGGGAGAGAGAGAGAGAGAGAGAGAGAGAGAGAGAGAGAGGTGTCTTCCATCAGCTGGTTCACTCCCCAAATGGCCACAACAGCTGGAGTTGTGCTGATCTGAAACCAGGAACCTGAAGCTTCTTCCAGGTCTTCTATGTGGGTTCAGGGGCCCAAGGACTTGAGCTATGTTCTGCTGCTTTCCCAGGCACAGCAGGGAGCTGAATTGGAAGTGGAGCAGCTGGGACTCAAACTGACGCCCATATGGGATGCCAGCACTGCAGGCAGCGGCTTTACCTGCTACAAATAATGTCCTCAAATTTCATGCATATTGTGCGACATGTCATAATTTCTCTCTTTTTAAGGGTTGAGTAATAGTCCATTATCCATATACACCATATTGTGTTCATTCACTCACCTATTTTTTTTTTTAATTTTATTTGAGAGGCAGAGATAGAGAGATAGAGAGTGCTCCCATCTGCCTGTTCACTCCCCAAATGCCTGCAGTGGCCAAGACTGAACCAGCCCAAAGCCAGGAGCCAGAAACCAATCCCAGGTCTCCCCCATGGGTGGCGGGGACCCAATTATTTGAGACATCATCCCTGCCTCCTGGGGTCTACACAGGCTGCAGTCAGGAGCTGACACCGTCAATTAAGCCCGGCTACTGTGCTATGGGCTGTGGGCATCTTAACCACCAGGGTAAGTGCCCATTCCCCAGCCCATCGTCTGTTGATGGGCACTTGGCTTGCTTTGGCCTCTGTCTGCTTCTGAGCGATGCTGCCATGAACGTGGGTGTGAAAATACCTCCGTGAGCCCCTGTGGCAACTCTAGGTTCAAGTTTTTTTAGAAGCCATCATATCGATTTTCCACAGTATCTTCACGAATTAGCATTTCTGCCAGCTGTGGGGCCAGTTCTCTCCCTCCTGGTGGCAGATGTTCCAGGTTCTTCCTCCACCTGTTAGGACGTCAGAGGAAGGGGCTGGGGCTCTTTTCCCAGCATTCCAAGTAGGAATAACAAAACTCACCTGTTTGGGCTGCTCAGGGCACAAGGCTGACCCTGAACCAGTGACTGGCATCAGGCAAACTGGTGGGCTTCACACAACCCCAGGCCCACCTTGGTCCTGAGGCTGGGGCCGTTGTCCCTGGTAGAGACAGAGAGAGAGGTCTTCCATCCACTGGTTCACTCTTCAAGTGGCTGCAATGGCCAGAGCTGAGCTGAGCTGAAGCCAGGAGCCAGAAGCTTCTTCCAGGTCTCCCACTTGGGTGCAGAGGCCTAAGGACTTGGGCCATCTTTTCCTGCTTTCCCAGGCCATAGCAGAGAGCTGGATCGGAAGTGGAGCTTTCGGGACTTGAACCGGTGCCCATATGGGATGCCGGCTCTGCAGGCTGGGGCTTTACCCGTGATGCCACAGCGCCGGCCCCAAGGAATTTCATCCTTAAATTGCAGTGTTAGAGCAATCACCCCAAGAGTGAGAGTGAGCGAGTGAGTGAGTGAGTACTCTGGAGATAGGTCCTGGTGGCCGGCCCGGGTCTCAAGGTTGACCTCTATGCTTTCTGGAGTCAGAGAGTGTAGGATGACACGTGTTCTCCAACAAAGCGCGGGGCCTCCCAGGGGCCAAACCCAGAGCTCCGTCTCAGCCAGCTCAGTCCTCTCGGCTGGTACTGACCCAGGCTGGGCTCCTGCCAGGACATCTGGCCTCACTAGAGTGTCGCTACTCTCGTGAACACAATGGGACCCACTGCAGAAGGCCGGGTGATGAGTGGAGCGTGGGCGGAGTGGACGCTGTGACCCAGCCGGGCCCTGCGTGCCCAGATCTTTGGTGGGGAGAGGAGATTCCTCCACGCGTGCTGTGCTGTAGGGCTGTAGAGAGGAAGTGCACTCATCACACAGCTCCTGGGAAGAATGGTCACGACGGCCGGGTCTGGGCCAGACCAGAGCCTGGCTTCCTAGCCTGGACTTCCATCCTGGTCTCTCAAGTGGGTAGCAGAGACCCAAGCACTCGGGCCACTTCTGCTGCCTTCCCAGGTGCGTTAGCGGGGAGCAGAGCGGCCAGCACCTGAACTGGCGCTCTGGTACGGGACTGCAGTGTTGCAGGCAGCGGCTCACACTGCTGCACCGTATCTCGCTCATTGGTTCACAACCTTTTTTTCCCTTAAAGATTTATTTTAATTGATTGAAAGGCAGAGAGGAGAGAGAAAGATGTATATGATTTATACATATAATATATATTTATATATGGATAGAGAGAGAGAGAGAGAGAGGATATATCTTCCGTCTGCTGGTTCACTCATCTAAATGGCGCCAGGCAGAAGCCAGGAGCCAGGAGCTTCCTCCAGGTCTCCCACGTGGGTGCAGGGGCCCAAGGACTTGGGGAATCTTCTGCTGCCTTCTCAGGTGCATTCGCATGGAGCTGGATGGGAAGTGGAGCAGCCAGGAATCAAACCGGCTCCCATGTGGGATGCTGGCATTGCAGGCAGTGGGCTTTATCTACTAAGCCACGGCTCTGGCCTCAACCTCCCTTCAGCTTTTATTTTTTAAAAAGACTTACTTATTTATTTGAAAGGAAGAATTTTACAGAGAGAGAGAGAAAGAGAGAGAGAGAGAGAGAGGATTATAGACACACACAGAGAGAGAGGAGAGAGAGAGAGAGGTCTTCCATCTACTGGTTCACTCCCCAAATGGCACAATGGCAGGGGCTGGGCTAGGCCTGAAATCTGGAATCAGGAACTCTATTCAGGTCTCCCATGCAGGTGCAGGGGCCCAAGCACTTGGGCCGTCTTCTGCTACTTTCCCAGGTGCACTTGCAGGGAGCAGGATCAGAAGTGGAGCAGCTGGGATTTGAACCTCTGCTCATATGGGAAGGAGACTTCCCAATTGGACATTTAATTAACCCCAGGGAGGGGTAAAAGGATACCCACATTGCCCATCACCACCCCCAGTATTGGCTGGGTTGGTGTGGGCGAGGTCTCAGGAGTGCTCCAGGTGAGAAGGTGTCTCCACCCACACACGTGTTGAGAGGCTCTTCTCCTGGAGTCTGCAATGTTTTTCATCTTTCCACGTTATTTTTGTCTCCTTGTTCAACTAAAAGGTGGCATTTTGACAGAGCGGGGCCCTACCAGCCAGCATTGAGAGCTTTCTTCACAGCTTGGCATCTGGGAGCTTTGTTGGGTTGCTCTGGTGCAGACTTGAAGAACCACATTCTTGGTCCCTGGAAGGCTGTTGGCTGCTGGCTTCCAGCAAGCTCCAGCCTCCGGCCATGCAGCTGCTGTCTCTCTCCACAGGCCCAGGCTGCTAGGTGCCCAGGCCACCTTCCCATAGCCACTGGGACGGCTTAGGGGCTCATGAGTTGAGATATTGCCCTTGCCGGTCCCAGGTTCACAAAGCAAAGGTTGGCCTGGCTCTTTGGGAAGCAAAAAAAAAAAAAAAAAAAAAAAGCCAGCTGGTGCAGCCACACCCAGAGCCGATCTGGAAGGCTTCATGGTAATCACCACTGGCTTTTGTGGCGACGGAGAAACCTTGATTCCCATGGGGCAGCCCCTTCCCCAGCCCTGGCAAAGCAAGCACAGTGGAGCCCGGACACGGACCACCGAAGAATCCGGATCTAGTTGCTGGGATGCTATCTTCCTGCTTCCCCAGCCCCCTCCCCAGCCCTGTGTGGCAACATGGGCTCCCCTGGGGTCCCCCTGTCCATTCCCAAGCTGGGCAGAGGGCTGCTCAGTGCCCCGGGCCATGGGCAATGGGAGGGGACCTTTTCTTCCCTTTGGAAAATGAAGTTTCCTGGTGCCTTCCCCTGCCGTCGCCTCCCGCCCGTGTCAGGGCATCTGCCAGTGGCCAGGATCTGCTCTGCCTCCTGGATTCCCCTGGGGGCCATGTCCCCAGCCCAGAGTGGCAGGGTCTACACGGCCCTGTGCCCGGGGCTGGTGCTCTGACAGCACCTCTCCTCGGCTGCCAGGGTCCCGCAGGGGGCCCAGGAGGCTTTGACCTCCAGGCTGCCTTGGCTGTGAGCGGCTCCAGGCAGGCGGCCTTTCTCCACCCCGGGCCTCCCTGGGCAGCAGAGAATGTACCATGGTCCTGTTTCCCACCCTCTGACAGCGGGGACTTGGACTTCCCTGGGTGTTCCCGGCCCTTCTCGGTTTTCGGCAGGAGGCTCCTGTGCGTTTGATCTCCGCCTGGACTCCCGCTGCAGAGACCCAAACAATCTCGGTCAAACAGCCTTCACAGGAAACCTGTCTCTTAGTGCAGGAATGCAACCGAAATAGCCCGAGCCTTGGGTTCTGCAGGCAGCCCCACCGGGGAGGGCCCTCACCTGAGGGAAACAATTCGTGGAACTCTGCCGGCTCCCAGCCCTGCGTGGGCCTGGGGGGTGCAGGGAGCAGGGGGCTGTGGGCCCAGTGTCTCAGGGCCCAGAGCTGGGGACTCCGGTGTCAACTGCCCTGTGCCACCTGCAGAGCCCTGCTGTGGACACATGTGCTAGGCAGAGCAAATGGACCAGGTACTTGGCTTGGTTGAGATAATTGAGTATTTCGGGGAACCCCCCTTTTATTTTATTTAAAGCATTTTATTTTATTTTTTAAAAAAGGCTTATTTATTTATTTGAAAGTCAGAGTTACACACACACACACACACACAGAGAGCGAAAAAGAGAGAGAGAGAGAGAGAGAGAGAGAGAGAGAGAGAGAGAGAGAAGGAGGTTGGTCTTCCATCTGCTGGTTCACTCCCCAGATGGCTGCAATGGCCAGCACTGGGCTAAGCTGAAGCCTGGAGTCAGGAGCTTCCTCCGGGTCTCCCACCTGGTTGCAGGGGTCCAGGTACTTGAGCCATCTTCCCAGATGTGCTAGCAGGGAGCTGGACAGGAAGTAGAGCAGCTGGGGCAGGAACCAGTGCCATATGCAGCCAGCTTCGCAGATGGTGGCTTAACCCATTAAGCCCCAGCACCAGCCCCTGGAAAAGACTGTCTTCCCATCCGGTCTGAATGGGGGTGGGCCATCTGCCTATTGCTTGTGTTTTACAAACCCTTGTGATGTCTTTCTGGATTTTGGTCTTTTAGCTCTATCTTCTAGCTTTGAAAGTAAGCTTAGAGGGCAAACACACACACCAATTCCTGGACGGGAGCAGACTTCCTCTGCTCTGCCCCCCCACCCCTCCCTCTGCCCACTGACTTCCTCTGCTCTGCCCCCCCCCCCCCCTGCCCACTGAGCTGTGCGATTTCAGGATTCACCCAGACACGTTTTTTCGATCTTTTTTTCGGGTGTCATGATCTAGAACGTGGAAGGTGGGAGACTCTTCGCTGTACATCCTGATCTTTACGGGTTTTGTTAGTGTGTGGGAGGCGGGGACTCTCTTGCTTCTGCCTGGCTGATTGGATAGCTCAGCCTGTGGCCCGTCTGTGTGACCAGGGGCTGTGGGTGGGGTGGCGGCTGTCACTGCCAAGCCACAAGTGTCTGTCTTTTTTTTTTTTTTTTTGACAGGCAGAGTGGACAGTGAGAGAGAGAGAGAGAGAGAGAGAGACAGACAGAAAGGTCTTCCTTTGCCGCTGGTTCACCCTCCAATGGCCGCTGTGGCTGGCGCATCTCGCTGATTCGAAGCCAGGAGCCAGGTGCTTCTCCTGGTCTCCCATGTGGGTGCAGGGCCCAAAGACTTGGGCCATCCTCCACTGCCTTCAGAGAGCTGGCCTGGAAGAGGGGCAACCAGGACAGAATCCGGCGCCCCGACTGGGACTAGAACCCAGTGTGCTGGCGCTGCAAGGCAGAGGATTAGCCTGTTAAGCCACGGCGCCGGCCTACAAGTGTCTGTCTTTCAGAGCTGGCTGGGAGCAGATGCAAGACCTCTCTCTATCCCTCTCTCTCTCTGCCTCTCCTTCTCTGTGTAACTCTGACTTTCAAATAAATAAATAGATCTTAAAAAAAAAAAAAAGACGAACACAGGCATTACCATCACCTTTAGTATAAAAACAGTTTCACTTGCCATGTCTTTGCTGTGCACTGTGTGTATCCTGAAAAACCTCACTTCTAGTCCCTGCCTCTCTGTGTTTGGTTGTGTTTTCCCCAACATTTCTCTTTGCAAATCTCAGATGATGCATTTTCTCCGTGTTTCCATTTCTTACGTAGAAGGCGGATGTGTTTTTGACTGTTGTGCTTTTCCTCGGAACAGCCTGTCCTAGATGGATTCGAGTTTGCCCTCACTCTCTCGTCCACTCGTCCTGGCTTCTGCCGACAACGCAGCGCCCACCAGCAAAACCTCTGTCCTCCACTCAGCGAAGACACTGGCGTTGGGGTGGAGACACACATAAGGGTTCTTCAAAACTTTATAGACTGTGGAAGCAAAAATGAGTTTATTTTGGCGCAAAGAGGTTTTGCAATCTTTGCCTATGGCTCTTTAAAATTCACGAGAACAAGCATTCTGAAAAGGCATGCATGGGTATCAGAAAGACTTTTTTTTTTAAAGATTTAATTTCTATTCAAAAGGCAGAGAGAGAGAGAGCGAGAGAGAGGGAAATACGAATGTTTCTCTGGCCACTCCCCAAATGGTGACCAGGTCTGGACCAGGCTGAAGCCAGGAACCAGGAGCTCCATCCTGGTCTCCCACATGGATGGCAGGAGCCCAAGTGCTTGGGCCATTTTCCACTGCTTTCCCAGGTAGATTAACAGGAAGCTGGATTGCAAGTGGAGCTACGGGACTCAAACCAGTGCTTCTATAGGATGTTGGCGTTGCAGGTCGTGGCTTGAACCAGTGTGCCACCATGTCGGCCCCAAAGATGTAACTTTTCTTTCTTTCTTTCTTTCTTTCTTTCTTTCTTTCTTTCTTTCTTTCTTTCTTTCTTTCTTTCTTTCTTTCTAGCAAAGTAAACTTATCTTTTTTTTTTTTTTTTTAACAGGCAGAGTGGACAGTGTGAGAGAGAGACAGAGAGAAAGGTCTTCTTTTTCTGTTGGTTCACCCCCCAGTGGCTGATGCAGCCAGCGCACTGCGCTGATCCGAAGCCAGGAGCCAGGTGCTTCTCCTGGTCTCCTATGTGGGTGCAGGGCCCAAGCACTTGGGCTATTCTCCACTGCCTTCCCGGGCCACAGCAGAGAGCTGGCCTGGAAGAGGAGCAACGGGGACAGAATCTGGCGCCCCGACCGGGAGTAGAACCCGGTGTGCTGGCGCCGCAGGTGGAGGACTAGCCTATTGAGCTGTGGCGCCGGCCTCTTTTTTTTTTTTTTTTAAGATTTATTTATTTATTTGAAAGGCAGAGTTACAGAGAAGCAGAGGCAGAGAGAGAGAGAGAGAGAGAGAGAGAGAGAGAGAGAGAGGTCTTCTATCCACTGGTTCATTCCCCAATTGGCTGCAACAGCTGGAGCTGGGCCAATCTGAAGCCAGGAGCCAGGAGCTTCTTCTGGGTCTCTCACATGGGTGCAGGGGCCCAAGGACTTGGGCCATCTTCTACTGCTTTCCCAGGCTACAGCAGAGAGCTGGACTGCAAGTGGAGCATCTGGGACTAGAACCGGCGCCCATATGGGATGCCAGCAGGCTGGGGCTTTACCTGCTATGCCACAGCGCCGGCCCCTGCTCTTTCCTTTCGAAGTCAGCTGTGCTCTTTGTCTCTACTTATTTCTTCCATTGTGTTACATTTGTTCTGTTTCTTTCTGTCTTTATTGATGTTTTAATACTATGACTTTTTTTCCCACCCCAGTATAAGTTTACTCCAAAGCCTTCAGCATGCTCCGGATAGTTCCCCTTTCATCTTTAGTAATTTCTGCTTGGCGTCAATGCTGATGTTGTATCTGCATTATGAGTTACAACCTTTAGCATTACAAAGTGTTTTCCTTTGTTCTGCTCATTGCTTTCTGGCTAGGATTCCGCTTCGATATCAGATTTGCCTGGTATGAATGTTCTCATCCTTTGTCCTTTATCCCCTCTGAATCTTTTTGCTGACTCGGTGTTTTTCATAGGAGTTGGATTTCAGGCAGCAGAGTTGGATTTTGCTTTTGTTACTCAGTTTGATAAATCTCTTCTTTTAATGGGCGATCTAAGCCTAATTCTATCTACTGAGTCTAATGGCGGCTTCAACCTGAGCTGGACCATGTCGTGTTTGATGTGCTTTGGTTGGGTGTTGACTTTGGTGTTTAGGGGGTTTGCATGCATGCGTGTTCTAGCCGTGGCCTCCATACCGGTGATTTATGGAAAAGCCTTTGGTGTCTTTTTCTCCAGACGCTGTCTGCTAGTTTCTTAGTTTCAGCAACACAGAAGTTCCTACAGAAGGGATTTCTGCTCCCTCTCTTTTTAAGCTTTGGATTTTAGCTGCTACTTTTATCTTATTGTTAATTTTATGGTCCCCTGAACACTCAAGCTTCTTGCACTGGGCGTGTGAGTTGAGCCTGGAGTGATTTCTTTTCTCTTAGAGGCAATCAGAAATTTCCTGTGTTTCCATTACTCTGTCTTAGCCCCTCATCTATCCTTTGGCAAGCTGCTTGTTCACATGTTTTGCTCATTTTTATTTATTTATTTTTTAAATTGAGTTGTTTGTTTTCTTAATGTTGCCTTCTGAGAGTTCTGGATACAAGTCCATTTTAAAAGCTGATTTGTAAATATTTCCTTCCAATCTGTCTTTTATGTTTTTATCTTTTTTTTGTTCTTTATATTGTTTTTATTTTTGTCACTTTTCTGAAAGTTTGGAATTATTTCCTGATGAGAATGTGTAAAAATCTGAAATCCTGTGTGGGCAGGATCTGGTGGTGCATGGCTGGCTAGGGTCTTCCCTTGGCAAAGATGAGTGGCGAGGACAGGGCTGTGTCTTCCCAGGTGGGGCTATCAAATGCACCCCAAAAGGCAGCCAGACGCCCCACGGGAAGTTGCCAGGTGGTATCTGAAGTCACCTATCTCTTGATTTCCTCCATCCTACAAGGCACCAAAATAACAACTTCTTACATTTTTCTCCTGAAGATGAGAGGCCCTGGGTACTGACGACATTTGACTTATGAAAGGAAAATGTAGGAGGTGGCACTGTGGCTTAGGGTAAGCCTGCCGCTCTGGCATCCCATATGGGCGCTTATTCGAGTCCTGGCTGCTCCTCCTCTGATCCAGCTCTCTGCTGTGGCCTGGGAAAGCAGTAGAAGATGGCCCAAGTGCTTGGGCCCCTGCACCCATGTGGGAGACCCAGAGGGAGCTCTTGGTTCCTGGCTTCTACCTGGCCCAGCTCTGGAAGTTATGGTCATTTGGGCAGTGAATTAGTGGATGGAATCTCTCCCTCTCTCTGTAACTCTGCCTCTCAAGTAAAATAAATAAATCCTTTTAATTTAAAGAAAGGAAAATGTATAAGTTCATTCATTCATTACATTTATCCTTTCATAAATATTTGAAAAGGCTATTGATCAGGTGCCAGGAACTGTGCTAGGAGGAGAGCCAACTCTTGTCCTCAAAAATGATTTGGGAGGCTGGAGCTGTGGGGTACTGGGTAAAGCCTCTGCCTGCAGTGCCGGCATCCCATATGGGCACCGGTTCGAGTCCTGGCTGCTCCACTTCGGATCCAGCTCTCTGCTATGGCCTGGGAGAGCAGTAGAAGATGGCCCAAGCACCTGGGACAGGAAAGGGCCATCCAAACATGTTTCTACATAAGCCGGACTGATGGACCAGTGAGCTCTGGTCAAGTCTTTCTACTGATCTGTGCCTGTGGGTGTATGTGGAGGTTAAACCCATGATGCTTTTAGGAGACAAAGACCACCGCGTGATCTCACGTGAAGCTTGGCAGCCTAGGAGCCACGAGAGTGACACCACTGGTCTGCTGAGACATGAAAATGATACGGTGTCTCCCGGATGGAGGTGATGCCTGAATACAAGGGACTGAAGCAGAGTCTCTTGCCTTAGGGCTCCAACAACAGTGTTGGGAGGGAGGGATTTAAGAATGTGTGTGCATTCATTCACACATTGCATATCATTTAACCTTTAGCAACAACCCATTGTACAGATGAGATATGTGTTTTCATTTTCTTTTTTTTTTAGATTTATTTTTATTTATTTAAAGACAGAGTTATAGAGAGAGGTGGAAAGAGAGAGAGAGAGAGTCTTCCATCCGGTGGTTGACTCCCCAGATGGTTGCAATGGCTAGAGCTGAGCCAATCCCAAGCCAGGAGCCAGGAGCTTCTTCCTGGGTCATGCACGTAGGTGCAGGGACGAAAGCACTTGGGCCATCTTCTACTACTTCCCCAGGCCATAGCAGAGAGCTATATAGGAAGTGGAGCAGCTGAGACTCGAACCAGTGCCCATATGGGATGCCAGCTCTGCAGGCCGGGGCTTTAACCCACTGCACCACAGCACTGACCCCTGTTTTCATTTTCTTAATGGTATCTTGCAAACAGCAAGATGAGGTCCATTTGTCAAATTTTCACCTTAAGGATAATAATAATAACTATGTAATCTAAAGTACAAAGGCTTTCTCCTGAGTTTTCCTCTAGACATTTTATAACTTCAAGTTTTCAATGTAGGGCTGTGATTAAGTTCTGTGATAATTGCACATGTGCAAAGAATGGCTTACACTTATTAGTGTCAGTTTTTTTTTTTTTTTTTTTTAGTGAAGAGAAGCCTCGAGGAAGTTAACCCAGGCCCCCCCCCCCCCTTTTTTTTCTTTTTTTGACAGGCAGAGTGGATAGTGAGAGAGAGACAGAGAGAAAGGTCTTCCTTTTTGCTGTTGGTTCACCCTCCAATGGCCACTGCGGCCGGTGCATCTCGCTGATCCGAAGCCAGGAGGAAGGTGCTTCTCCTGGTCTCCCATGCGGGGGCAGGGCCCAGGGACTTGGGCCATCCTCCACTGCCTTCCCAGGCCATAGCAGAGAGCTGGCCTGGAAGAGGGGCAACCAGGATAGAATCCGGTGCCCCGACCGGGACTAGAACCTGGTGTGCCGGCGCCGCAAGGTGGAGGATTAGCCTGTTAAGCCACGGCGCCGGCCTTAGTGTCAGTTTTTACATATGATAGTTGGATTGAGTCAACCCGTTTGCTGAAATATCCATGGCAATGTCTGTGCAACTTGATTGAAAATAAATTGGCCCTAAGTTTGTAGCTCAATTTCTAATCTTTTTCCTGTTGCACATAAGTATTTGTGTATAATTACACCAACACCACGCAATCTTGAAATTGTCTTGAGTGTATAATTTTATCATGAGATGTGAATCAGACATTTTGTTTCAAAAGTTGTTTTGGCTAGTCTATATCTTTTGTATTTCCACGTGCATTTTATAGCCACCATGTCCGTGTTTGTAAAAGGACCAGGATTTTGAGTCAAATACCGTGTTCTGTCTATAGATCCTTTTGGGAACAGCTGGCATCTTAACAAGAACGTGTCTTCCAACCCATGAACACATCCCGTCTCTCCGTTTAGCTATGTCTCCTTTAATGTCTTTCATCAGTGCCTTATAGGTTTCAGTGTACCAGTCTCAGGATTCTTCCTCATTTATCCTGAAGTATTTCATGAGTTTACGCTACTGCTAATGGTTTTGTTCTTACATTCAAAGTTCTAATTTTTCATTTCTGGCATGTAGGAACACAATAGATCTTTGTGTTGACCTTATAGTCTGTAACCTTGATGAACTCTCTTATTACTTGTATGATTTTTTTTTGTAGAGCCATAGGGATTTTTGGATCATGTGTTTTTGTGAACAGAGATAATTGCATTCTCCACTTACAAGGCCCTCTTCCTTGGCCTTATTACTCTGGCTAGACCCTCCCGTACAATGCTAAGTAGAAGCTGCGAGAGTAGAACCCTAGGCTGGTTCCCAGTCTTGGGCCTCGGGGACGTAGTCAGTATCTCACCAGCAGCTATTTGCTGGCTGATTTTCTCAAAAGATACCCTCGTTTGAGGAAGTTTCCCTCTCTTCTTATTTTGCTGAGAACTTTTTAAAAATCAAGACTGGGTGTTGAAGTTTGTCAGTTGTTTTCTTTTCAGGGTCTATTGAATGATCATAGAGGTTTCAAACATTTGTTAATACAGCAAATTACATAGATTTATTTTGGAGAGTTAAATCAGCTTTGAATTCTTGGGCCAAACCCCACTGGGCCATGATTCATTATCCTTTAGATTTACTGCTGGATTCAGTCTTCTATATTTTAAGGAGAAGTTTAGACTTCATTTCTTTTGGATGTGTTCCCAGAAGTGGGACAGCTGGGTCATATGGTAGGCCTACTTTTACTCTTTTGAGAAATTTCTTTACTGTTTTCCGTAATGGCTGCACGAATCTGCATTCCCAACAGTGGAAGAAGGTTCCCTCTTCTCCATAAACTCACCAGCATTTGTGATTTTTTTTTAAAGATTTATTTTATTTATTTGAAAGAGACAGTTACAGAGAGAGGTAGAGACAGAGAGAGAGAGAGAGAGGGAGGGAGAGAGAGAGAGGGAGGGAGGGAGAGAGAGAGAGAAGGAGAAGGAGAGGGAGAGAGAGAGAGAGGGGGAGGGAGAGAGAGAGAGGGAGGGAGAGGGAGAGAGAGAGAGGGAGGGAGGGAGAGAGAGAGGGAGGGAGGGGAAGAGAGAAAGAGGGAGAAGGAGAGGGAGAGAGAGAGAGAGGGAGGGAGAGAGAGAGAGGGAGGGAGAGGGAGAGAGAGAGAGAGGGAGGGAGAGAGAGAGAGAGGGAGGGAGGGGAAGAGAGAGAGAGAGGGAGGGAGGGAGGGAGAGAGAGAGAGAGAGAGAGAGGGAAGGAGGGAGAGGGAGAGAGAGAGAGAGAGAGGTCTTCCATCTACTTGTTCACTCCCCAGATGGCTGCCACAGCCAGAGATGAACTGATCTGAAGTCAGGAGCCAGGAACCAAGAGCTTCCTCCAGGTCTCCCATATGGGTGCAGGAGCCCAAGGACTTGGGCCATCTTCCGCTGCTTTCCCAGGCCATAGCAGGGAGCCGGATCGGAAGAGGAGCATCTGGGACTCGAACCAGTGCCCATATGGGATGGCGCCACTGCAGGCTGGGACTTTAACCCAGTGGGCTATCTTTTTGTTATCTTTTATCTTCGTGATAATAGCCATTCTAAGTGGAGTGAAATAATACCTCATTGTGGTTTTTGTGTGTATTACCCGGATGGCCATGTGAAACTGACCACTTTTTCACATTTTGTTTTGGCCAGATATTTCTGCTCTTCAAAAATGTCTGTTCAGATTCTTTGCCCATTTCTTAACTGGATGGTTTGTTTTATTGTCACTTTTTTTTTTTTTGACAGGCAGAGTGGACAGTGAGAGACAGAGACAGAGAGAAAGGTCTTCCTTTTGCCGTTGGTTCACCCTCCAATGGCTGCCGTGGTAGGCGCGCTGCGACCGGCGCACCGCGCTGATCCGAAGCCAGGAGCCAGGTGCTTCTCCTGGTCTCCCATGGGGTGCAGGGCCCAAGGACCTGGGCCATCCTCCACTGCACTCCCTGGCCACAGCAGAGAGCTGGCCTGGAAGAGGGGCAACCGGGATAGAATCCGGTGCCCCAACCGGGACTAGAACCCGGTGTGCCAGCGCCGCAAGGCGGAGGATTAGCCTATTGAGCCGCGGCACTGGCTATTGTCACATTTTTTGACATACACATACATATATATTTGAGGTAAGTATACAAAAGAGATACCTGCACTTCCGTGTTTATTCCATTCACAACAGTGACAGCAAAATATGGAATCAACCTAGATGTCCATCCATGGGAATGGATTAATAAAACATGTATACCTACACAATGGAATACTACTCAGGCATAAAAATGAATGAAATCCTGACACTTGCAGCTAAGCGAAATAAGTCAGACATAGAGATACAAATACTACATGTTTTCTCTCCTTTGTGGAAGGTAAATATTTAATTTTTATATGTGTGTGTAAAACTTTTGTATATAATAGATATGGGTGTTATATTATTTGGCATTTAGATATTTATTTTTAGAGAGATTTATTTATTTGCTAGGCAGAGAGAAAGAGACAGAGAGAGAGGTCTTCCATCTGCTGGTTCACTCCCCAGTTGGCCATAATGGCTGGAGCTGCATCGATCCGAAGTCAGGAGCCAGGAGCTTCCTACGGGTCTCCCACATGGGTGCAGGGGGCCAAGGACTTGGGCCATCTTCTATTGCTATCCTAGGCCATAGCAGAGAGCTGGATGGGAAGTGGAGCAGCCGGGACACGACCCAGCGCCCATAGGGGATGCCGGCACCACAGGCAGAGACTTAGCCTACTATGCCACAGCACTGGCCCTAAAATTTAGATAGTTTTAGAATTGAATGTCCACCAGAACATGTCTGTAGCTCTGCTTCTCAAATAAATAAATAAAAATCTTAAAAAAACTTTCCAAATCTTTTTTGTGGGACATATCACTTTCATATGGCATACACTAAGTTGTTTGTATGATTCATTCTGAAAGCCATTTTATCTTAATAAAGATGTATTTTTACTAAAAAAAGAAATGTCAGCAAATGCTGAAAAAATAAAAAGAAATTTTGCATTAATGTTCATGGGTGATACTGAATTGTACTTTTATTTATTTTGATGCATAACTTGTTTTGGGATAATGGCCTCACTGAATGAATGGGAAATATTCCCTTGTATTTAATTATCTGAAACATTTTATTTAGAATTGATATTATCTTTTCCTTAAATATTTGATAGAATTCACCAGTTATTTGGATCTGAAGTTTTATTTTTGAATTACAAATTCAGCTTCTTTGTAGACAGAAGCTGTATATAAATTCAGGTTTTTAAACTACAAATTCAATTTTTAAACTAGAAATTCAGTTTCCTTATTGATACAGTTTTTAAAGAGTATTTGTTTTTTAAGTTAGTTGTGGCAGTATGTGTCTTTTTTTTTTTAAAGATTTATTTATTTGAAAGTCAACATTACGGAGAGAGAAAGAGAGAGAGAGAGAGAGAGGAGAGAGAGGAGAGAGAGGGATATCTTCAATCCACTGGGTTTACTACCCAAATGGCTGCAATGGCCTGGGCTGGGCCAGGCCAAATCCAGGAGCCAGGAGCTTCTTCTGGATCTCCCACGCAGGTGCAGGGGCCCAAGGACTTGCGCCATCTTCCACTGCTTTTTCAGGCGCATTAGCAGGGAGCTTGTTTGCAACAGGCACACATATGGGGCACCAGTGCCGCAGGTGGAGAGTTAATGTACTACGTCACAATGCCAGCCCATTAAATTTATTCTTAAATATTTTGTTCTTTTGGATATTATGGTAAATGAGATTTTCTTAATCTACTTTTGGGATAGATTGTTATTGATGTAAGGAAACACACCTGACTTTTTTTTTTCCTGTTCATGTTGTATCTGCAGCTTTATTAAATGCATTTCTTGAGGACAGTACATTGTTGGGTCTTGTTCTGTGGATTCACACCACACATCACACTATCTATTTTTTAGGTTGAAATGGTCACCTCCTTCCCTCTTTCTGTTTCTGTGTTTTGGATTTATGAAGTCTTCTCTATGACTCCACTTCATGTCCTTTTTTTGCTTCTCAGTGATGGTTATGATTTGTGATTTATCGTTTTGTTATTTTACTTCTCCCATTCTACCTACCTCCAAGCACTCTGTTTTTTTTTTTTTAAGGATTTATTTATTTGAAAGTCAGAGTTAAACACACACACACACACAGACACACAGAGAAAGAGAGAGAGAGAGAGAGAGAGAGAGAGAGAGAGATATCTCCCATCTGCTGCTTCACTCCCCAATTAAATTGGCTGCAATGGCTGGAGCTGGGCTAATCTGAAGCCAGGAGCCAGGAGCTTCCTCTGGGTCTTCCCAGGTAGGTGTAGAGGTCCAAGGACTTGGGCCATCTTCTCCTGATTCCCAGGCCATAGCAGAGAGCTGGATTGGAAGTGGAGCAGCCAGGACTTGAACCGGTGCCCACATGGGATCCTAGCATCGCAGGCGGTGGCTTTACCCACTACGCCACAGCACTGGCCCCAGCACTGTTTCTTAAACAACACAGTACTGTAACTCTCTACATAGTGGTCACGCTGCGTATTATAAGGTATTATAAGTGATCAGGAGATGATTTCAAGTATATGGGAGGGGCCAGCACTGTGGTGTAGCGGGTGAAGCCACCACCTGCAGTGCCCCCATCCCATGTGGGCACCGGTTCGAGTCCTGGCTGCTCCTCTTCCAATTGAGCTCTCTGCTATGGCCTGGGAAAGCAGAAGGTGGCCCAAGTCCTTGGGCCCCTGCACCCATGCAGGAGACCCCCAGGGAGGCTCCTGGCTCCTGGCTTTGGATCTGCTCAGCTCCGGCTGCTGCGGCCTATTGGGGAGTGGGCCAGCAGATGGATGGAACTTACTTTCTCTCTCTCTCTCTCTCTCTCTCTCTCTCTCTCTCTCTCTCTCCCCTTCTGCCTCTCTGTAACTCTGCCTTTCAAATACATAAATAAATCCTTAAAAAAGTATATAGCAGCATATATATGAGTTATATGCAAAAACTACCCTATTTCAGGCAAGGGGCTCTAGCATTTGCATTATGGTGTCTGTGGGGGAGGGGCCCTAGAAGTGATTCCTCATGGATGCTGAGGGGCGCTAGATTGTGAGACCTTGTGGTAGGTCTTACCCCCCAAGCCTCGTAACAGTGTTGTCATTTACATAAACCCCACACTTCATTTTATTTAAAGTTAACATTTCCTCTGTAGGTGAAGATATTTAAATAATCTCTAAAGATATTTAAATATCTTAAATTATTTAAATAATTAGAAGTCTCACTTTTTTTTTTTTAACTTTTATTTAATGAATATAAATTTCCAAAGTATAGCCCATGGGTTACAATGGCTTCCCCCCTCCCATAACTTCCCTCCCGCCCGCAATCCTCCCCCTTCCCGCTCCCTTTCCCCTTCCATTCATGTAAAGATTCATTTTCAATTCTCTTTGTATACAGAAGATCAGTTTAGTATATATTAGGTAAAGATTTCAACATTTTGCCCATATAGCAACACAAAGTGAAAAAACTACCATTGGATTACTAATTATAGCATTAAATAGCAATGTACAGCACATTAAAGACAGAGATCCTACATAATTTTTTTTCAAATTAATTAATTTTCTATGCCATTTCCATTTTAACACCAGGTTGTTTTTTTTTTTTTTCATTTCCAATTCTCTTTATATACAGAAGATCAATTCAGTATATAATTAGTAAAGACCTCATCAGTTTGTGCCCACACAGAAACGCAAAGTATAAAAATACTGTTTCAGTACTAGTTATAGCATCACTTCGCTTTAGACGACACATTAGGGACAGATCCCACATGGGGTGTAAGTACACAGTGACTCCTGTTGCTGATTTAACAATTTGACACTCCTGTTCATGGCGTCAGTAATCTCCCTAGGCTCTAGTCATGAGTTGCCAGGGCTATGGAAGCCTTTAGAGTTCGCTGACTTCGATCTTATTCCGATAGGGTCATAGTCAAAGTGGAAGTTCTCTCCTCCCTTCGGAGAAGGGTACCTCCTTCTTTGATGGCCCCGTTCTTTCCACTGGGATCTCACTCACAGAGATCATTCATTTAGGTCTTTTTTTTTTTCCATGATATCTTGGCTTTCCATGCCTGCTATACTCTCATGGGCTCTTCAGCCAGATCTGAATGCCTTGAGGGCTGATTCTGAGGCCGGAGTGTTGTTTAGGACATCTGCCATCCTATGAGTCTGCTGTGTATCCCACTTCCCATGTTGGATCTTTCTCTCCCTTTTTGATTCTATCAGTTAGTATTAGCAGATACTTGTTTTGTTTGTGTGATCTCTTTGACTCTTAGACCTATCAGAACTCACTTTTTTTTTTAATCTATGTTATTAGTCTCAATGCACTTCATATATTTTTGAAAGAAAGACTTATTTATTTATTTGAAAGTCAGCACTAGAGAGAAAGAGAGAGAAGGATCTTCTAACTGTTGGTTCACTCTCCAAATGACTGCAACAGCTGGGATATGGCCGGCCTGAAGCCAGGAGCTTCTTCCAGGTCTCCCACAAGGGTACAAGGGCCCAAGGACTTGAGCCATCTTCTACTGCTTTCACAGGCCATAGCAGAGAGCTGGATCAGAGTGGAGCAGCTGGGACTTGAACTGGCATCCATATGGGATGCCAGCACTGCAGGTGGCAGCTTTACCTGCTATGCCACATCACCAGACCCTATTCCCTCTTTTTTCCTGTAACTGTGCCTTTCAAATAAATACATCTTAAAAAAATAATGCTAGCTTGACCATTTTTTCCTTGTGCATTTTAAAAATTTGTTCTAAATCCAACATGGGAAGCAGGAAACACAGCAGACTCATAGAATGGCAGATGTCCTAAATAGCACTCTGGCCTCAGAATCAGCCCTTAAGACATTCAGATCTGGCTAAAAAGCCCATGAGAGTATTTCAGGCATGGAAAGCCAAGACACTGTGGCAAAAAAAAAAAATGACCTGAATTAAAGATCTCTGTGAGTGAGATCCCAGCAGAAAGAACAGGCCATCAAAGAAGAAGGTACCTTTCTCTAAAGGGAGGAGAGAACTTCCACTTTGACTATGGCCTTGTCTAAATAAGATTGGAATCTGCCGGGCTAGCTCAGTCGGTAGAGCATGAGACTCTTAAATAAGATCGCAGTTGGCTAACTCAAGAGGCTTCCATAGCCTTGGCAGCTCATGACAAGAGCCTAGGGAGATTACTGACGTCATAAACAAGAGTGTCAATTGTTAAATCAACAACAGGAGTCACTGTGCACTTACTCCCCATATAGGATCTCTGTCCTTAATGTGTTGTACTATGTGAATTAACAACATAACTAGTACTCAAACAGTACTTTATACTTTATGTTCTGTGTGGGTGAAAACTGTTGAAATCTTTACTTAATATATACTAAATTGATCTTCTGTATATAAAGATAATTGAAAATGAATCTTGATGAAGAATGGGATGGGAGAAGGAGTGGGAGATGGGATGGTTGTGGGTGGGAGGGAGGTTATGGCGGGGTGGGGGGGAAGCCACTATAATCCAAAAGTTGTACTTTGGTAATTTATATTTATTAAATAAAAGTTAAAAAAAGAAAAAAAAAAGATTTGTTCTATGCATTCTTGCTTGAATAGTTTCCCTTAAAAATACGTTGTTATCCTCATCTTTGTTTATCTGTATATAACAGGTCTTTTCTCTGGCTCCTTTGAAAATGTACTCTTTATTACTGTCATTGATGTCTACCAATTTGCTTATGATATAGCTTACTGTCCTTTGCTTCCTATTTCTTGTTCTTGGGGGTTTGTTCAGATTCCTAGATCTGTGAAATTATAGTTTTCCTTAGATTTGGAACTTCCCAGCCGTAATTACTCCAAATATGTTTCTTCTTCTCCGTCAGACCGTCCATCCTCTAGTTCACTCCCAATGGCTGGGGTTGAGTCAGGTGGAAGCCGGGGAGGCAGGAGCTTCCTCTGGGTCTCCCACGCGGGTTCAGGAGCCCAAGGACCCAGGCCATCCTCCACTGCTTTCCCAGGCCATCAGTAGGGGGCTGGATCAGAAGTGGAGCAGCTGGGACTTGAACCGGTGCCCACAAGGGATGCGGGCACTGCAGGTGGCGACTTTACCCACTATACCACAACATCGGCCCCGGAAAAACCTGATTGTTTTGATTTTCTAAAATTGCAACTTATCAAAGTAAACATTCCTTTCTCTTTGCAAGTGCTCGAAACTACCACTTTTTTTTTTTTTTTTTTTTTTTTTTTTTTTTTTTTTTTTTTTATGGCTCAAGACACTAGACACACCCAGACTGCCCTTACCAAGGAGCTTATGTGAAAACCTCAGTGTTTGGTGGTTTGCCGGAGTTGTTACTCTTCTCGTTTGTTCTAAACCAACCACACTAAGCAGAGAGGAGGCGGGCATGGGGGATTCCCTCTCAGACTTTCTCACCCTGTATCCGCATCCTTGGGGTCTCTGGGGTGTTGTGTTGCCAGCAGGGCCAGGCAGCTCCACTTGAACTTGAACGGAGTCTTCTGGGTTTGCAGAATGTTTGTTAACAAATAAAGAAGCCCAACTCTCTGGCCTGGAGGCCTCTGGGTTTCATTTGGGTAAATTAACTTAGAAACCCTAAATTCGATTTTCTGAATTTCCTCCGTCTCCTTTGTGGAGGAAGCAGTGGTCCCCGTGTCTTTAGACACGGTCCAGGCAGCTGTGAGCATATCTTTCTGTTTCCAGAAAGCTGTGTTTTCACCCAAGTTGCTCGCGGTTTGAACAGCATGTTTGTTGTTGGCTCATTCCTTGCTTAGCCCTTTGTGGAGCACATGCTGTGTCCTGGGCTGGGGTGTGAGCTGGGATGCAAATCAATCAGTTATAATGCCACGGCCATGACGCAGGGACCACACTGGTGCTACGCACAGGAGCATCTCCCTTCCTGGACAGTCAGGGCGTGCTGTCCACTGCTTGGGTGCACGACATTTAATTCTCCGGGTCTGTTACTCACTCACGTGTGGGCTACTTGGCAATGCTTATCTGCTGTTCCAGTAGTTATTGCTTCCATTTCACAGAGGAGGAAACATGGGCACAGGGAGTTTAAGTGGTTTTCTCCTAAACGCAGACGGGTAGTGAACCTGGGACCCCATCCTAGGCAGCCTGGCTCCAGATAATACGGGCTCAGGGATTTCGCTGTTTCTACCTATTTCAGAAGTAGTCACTGGGGGCTGTGGTGCAGTGGGCAAAGCCACTTCCTGCAATGCATATGGGCACCAGTTCGAGTCCTGGTTGTTCCACTTCTGACCCAATGCCCTGATAATGTGCCTGGAAAAGCAGAGGAAGATGGCCCAAGTACTTGGGTCCCTGCTGCCCATGTGGGAGACCTGGATGAAGCTCCTGGTTCCCAGTTTTGGCCTGGCCTAGCCTTGGTCGTTGTGGCCATCTAGGGAGTGAACCAGTGGATGGATGCTCTCTCTCTCTCTGTCACTGCCTCTCTCTCTGCATAACTCTGTCTTTCAAATAAATAAATACATCTTCTTTTTTTAAGAGGTATTTATTTATTTGAAAGTCAGAGTTACATAGAGAGAGAAGGAGAGGCAGGGAGAGAGAGAGACAGTTGGCTGCAATGGCCAGAGCAGAGCTGATCCGAAGCCAGGAGCCAGGAACTTCTTCCGGGTCTCCCACATGGGTGCAGGGGCCCAAGGACTTGGGCCATCTTCTGCTGCTTTCCCAGGCCATAGCAGAGAGCTGGATCGGAAGTGGAGCAGCCAGAACTCAAACTGGCTCCCATTTGGGATGCCACAGCACCGGCCCCAGTAAATCCATCTTAAAAGCAAAAAAAGAAGTCATCACTGATAACTTGACAGGCAAATCAATCAATTATAATGCAACATAGTAAGAAGCGTTGGGAGTGCGGTGGGGTGGGAGCTGGCCATCAGGTGCCGCCCAGGGACTGGGGAAAGCTCGCCTCCCAGGTAGAAGGAAGTCGGCCAGGAAGAGTGTGTGCAAGGCTACACAGGCTCAGACCCACCGAGGAAGGCGTTTGTGTGCACGCAGGCCCTGGTGGGGGTGGCTGGTGGCAAGGGCTGCTCCCGCCGGGGAGTCCACCTGGGGGCAGGCGTCCGGGCCCTGCCACTCTGAGTCTCACGGCCTTTGACAAGTCACTTGACTCCCCTGATGTGGTCTTGGCTTAACAGCCTCACAGGTCGGCCTTGGTCTCTCAGGGAATAATTATAACTGAGAACGTCCTCATAAATGGGAAAGTGCCAGGCGCCGGCCAGGGCTGCTGCCGTTCCTTGGGAAGGAAAAACAGAGGGACAGGCAAGGCCGTCCTGGGGTGGGGACCCGGGGCCGTATGTAGCTTTATTGCCTTGCTCTGCTGAGCGAACTGTGAAGCCGGATCTAATCTCTATGTTGCCAGTCTGGAGTTTCTCAGGAAGAACGTGGAAGAATCCTTCTCAGTGTTGCGTATCAATAACACCCTTGCTTCCTCCCCGGGCAGACAGCATCGTCTCCTTGTGTCCTGTGCTTGGAGTAGGTTCGCTGTTAACACAGCCACCCAGGTGGCCCCAAGCACCCCAGTGACAGCGTTGGTTAGCGGCCCGAGCAGAAGCGGGGACGGCCCCTGATATAATTCCCAGAGTCTGTGGACGGGATGCAGCTGAGAGCTCATTCTCTCAGGAATGGGCTGAATAGCTCCTTTGTTAAGAAGCTCAAGAGGGCCGGCGCTGTGGCATAGAAAGGTAAAGCCACTGTCTGCAAGTGCTGGCATCCCATATGTACGCCGGTTCGAGTCCTGGCTGTTCCACTTCTGATCCAACTCTCTGCTGTGGCCTGGGAAAGCAGTGGAAGATGGCCCAAGTCCTTGGGCCCCTGCACCTGCGTGGGAGACCTGGAAGAAGCTCCTGGCTCCTTGCGGCTGACTGGGGAGTGAACCAGAGGATGGAAGACTCTCTCTCTGCCTCTCTGTAACTCTGCCTGTCAAATAAATAAATAAATCTTTTTATTATTATTATTATTTCTTAAGTTTCATTGCCACCAAGAATGGCTAGAGAAAAACTCAAGGGAGAATGCTTGGAGAACTGGAACCTCCAACATCTTGATGATGGAGACCCCAAGTTGGATGACCGCACAGATTTTTCCAGAACCTGAGATCCCCCCGTGACCCCCGAGAGAGCTGCACTCCATTCAGATCATGGGGAATTCACACACTGCTGAAGTGACCTTTCCAAAGGTGTCCTCCCTTGATGACAGATGAGGACGTGGACAGCAAAGGTCTCCTCCCACCTGTCTCTGTGTTGTCCTTGGCAGTGAGCCTTGGCCATCTCTGTGTTCTGGAGACGCTGGAGATGTGTCCCTCTTTGCACCAAGCAGCCCCCAGGCCTGGGAGCCTGGAGTTGACCAGAGGCCTTGCACTTGTGGGAATGCTGTCTTTCCCCTGGGGTCTGCAGGGAGTGTGGGACCTTCGAGCAGGACAAGCAGGGACGCCTCTTTGGCTGAAGGTGCTCCCAGGCCATGCAGGCTCAGCAGGCCACTGTCACTCCAACCCTCCCCACCTGGGCACACCACACCCAACTGGATCTGGCACCAACTCGGTGCAATGTCCTTTAGAAACTTCTAGGCTGAGAATGGCCCCTGGAGCCCGTTTGTCTCTGTCCTGCTCTGGCTGCTGGAAGGGTACCGTGGATGTGCCATGGTTCATCTCATCTCAGGAACCTTCACAATGGTGCCAGGTTAGCACCTGCTCCCTCTAGCTCAGCCCATCCTATTCTCATCCAGTGGAGTTGAGTGTCAGTCTCCCATCTTCCATCTTGGGGTTCGGAGCTCCCCCAATTTCATTCTTTTTTTTAAGATTTATTTTTTATTTGAAAGGCGGAATAACAGAGAAGGGGGGAGAGAGAGAGAGAGAGAGAAAGAAAGAGAGAGAGAGAGAGGTCTTCCATCTCCTGGTTCACTCCCCAGATGGCCACAACAGCCAAGGCTGGGCCAGGAACCAGGAGCTTCTTCCAGGTCTCCAATGCAGGTGCAGGGGTCCAAGCACCTGTGCCTCCTGCTTTCCCAGGCCACAGCAGAGAGCTGGATCAGAAGTGGAGCAGCCGGGACTCGAACTGTTGCCCACAGGGGCTGCCGGCACTGCAGGTGGCAGCTTTACCAGCTGAGCCACAGTGTTGGCCCCTCCCCACTCACTTTCTAGCAATGTATGTGCTTCACTGAGCTCCTGGCTTCGGTAAACGTCCGCTTCCCATTTCTGTATCTTTCTTTGTTCAAGTTCTTTTGGTGTATTTTGTTGCTCCAAATTGCGTGGTGTGGAATGGGTCTCATTGTGAATTGCATGGAGCTAGATGGCTGGTAAGCCCTCACTTGCTTGCATGCACGGTAGCTGAACTGGAATTGAGGCCCTGAGCTGCACAGTTCAACAGCCCTGGCCGAGGAGCCTTGAGAGATGCATGGGTGTCGTTGACATGGTTGTCTGAGGGTGCACAACACGGGGTCGGTGTCATTCTCGAAGGATGTGCTGCTCAGCCTGTGACGCTCTGTGACTTCCTGGCTTGCTCTCAGAGCCAAAGCTGCCCACTGTCTTCACCTCTCTGCCCTCTGCCTCCCTCCCTCTGTCCAGCACACGGGCCTCCTTGTTGCTCCACAGCCACGCCAGGCAGGGGTCACCCGCACTGACAACATGCACACTCTGGGACCCAAGACTGCTTTTCTTCAGGTGTCCACAAGATGGCGCCTCCATTTCCTCCAGGTCTTTGCCCCCCAAACCACTTTTTTTTTTTTTTTTTGGTAAAGATGCTGTGCTGATCTGAAGATCTGAAGTCAGGAGCCAGGAGCTTCTTCCGGTTCTCCCATGTGGGTGCAGGGCCCCAAGGACTTGGGCCATCTTCTACTGCTTTCCCAGGCCACAGCAGAGAGCTGGATCGGATGTGGAGCAGCCAGGACTGGAACCGGTGCCCATACTGGATGCCGGCGCTGCAGGTGGTGGCTTTACCCACTAAGCCACAGCGCCGGCCCTGAGGAGGTTACCTTCTAAAGAAGGAAAGAACACGATGTCCTCATTCCTCCTTTCAAAACATCTCTTTAGATAAAAATTAAGTGTCTCTAACAGAATCAAACAACACAAAACCCTGCTTTCCCACAGATATTCAAAGTATCTTTTTACTTTTTAGAAAAACATCTTTCCCTACCCTGGCAATGAGTAATATCAAATCCTTGTAGGTAGCTCCAAAAGGCATGGTCCTTTACAATTATTAATAATCCTACAGTGTAACCGCTGTTGTCATTGATGTAGTTTCTTCCATGGAGACAGTTTGCTCTATGTAATGATGTGTGTTTGCTGGGCCAGCGATGTGGCACAATGGGTAAAGCCACCGCCTGTAGTGCTGGCATCGCCTGGGAAAGCAGCAGAAGATGACCCAAGCCCTTGGGCTCCTCACAAGGACGGGATCCTCCCTGCTGGTGCCCGTGGACCCAACAATGATTGGGAATCCAGTCGATCGTTTGTGACAGCTCATGTGATAGCTGAACGGGTTGAACTGAAAGGCACTTATTGATCCAGCCTATTGATCCAGGAGCTCAGAAGGTTTCCTGATGGTGCTGGCTCCCCTGAAACCCTGGGTTCACCCCTCAGCATTGTGGGATGAACTAACCTTTCCCAGAAAAATGTCCTGATGGATTGGCATGAGACTTGGATATTGGAAAACATTTTACAGTTCTGATATGTCCACCCTCTGTTCTCTCCAGCTTTGTAGAGGTCAATACCTTTGGCAAGGGTCAGGGTGGGCTGCTGCCCGTGGCTGCTTAGCATCAGGGAGAAGTGGCCTCAGCACACTGAGTGGGTGTCTTCCGGGTAGCAAGGAGGCGGCCCAGTGGTTGTGTGGTGAGACGTGACCCCCTCTGGCTGAGCGTGCGTTTCCGCTCCTGGGCTGCTGCGCCCCGCTGCATTCGCTCCAACCTGAACCTTGATTCTCCACGCTGCAGGAGAGTGGTGACCTGAGGGGGCCCGGCCAAGGGCTAGCAGGGCCCGCCCGGGAGCCAGTGCACCTGCCTGGAGCTAGGTGGATTGTGGCCACCACTGGGAGGGAGCTGAACTGGCTGTGGTGGATAAACGGATTTTATTTATCTATTCATTTATTTTCTTTTTTTTTTTTTTTTGACAGGCAGAGTGGACAGTGAGAGAGAGAGACAGAGAGAAAGGTCTTCCTTTTGCCGTTGGTTCACCCTCCAATGGCCGCCGCGGTAGCGCGCTGCGGCCAGCGCACCGCGCTGTTCCGATGGCAGTAGCCAGGTGCTTATCCTGGTCTCCCATGGGGTGCAGGACCCAAGGACTTGGGCCATCCTCCACTGCACTCCCTAGCCACAGCAGAGAGCTGGCCTGGAAGAGGGGCAACCGGGACAGGATCGGTGCCCCGACCGGGACTAGAACCCGGTGTGCCGGCGCCGCAAGGCGGAGGATTAGCCTAGTGAGCCGCGGCGCCGGCCTATCTATTCATTTATTTTAAAGATTGTATTTATTTCTTTGAGAGGTAGAATTACAGACAGTAGAGAGGGAGAGACAGAGAGAAAGGTCTTCCATCTGCTGGTTCACTCCTCCATTGGCCGCAATGGTCAGAACTGAGCTGATCCGAACCCAGGAGCCAGAAACTTCCTCCAGGTGTCCCGTGCAGTTGCAGGGGCCCAAGGACTTGGGCCATCTTCCACTGCTTTCCTAGGCCATAGAGAGCTGGGCCAGAAGTGGAGCAGCCGGGACTTGAACTGTTGCCTGTATGAGATGGGCACTACGTCACAGTACCGGCCCCCATTATTATTTTTTACCGGGGGGCTGGAAGTGTGGATGCATTTCTATCTACAGCTCCAACCAATCGGAAGCATGGAGCATCCAACCCCTAACTGCCAAAGACCACCCCCTGCGCTGGTAGGGAGAGCCCCAACCTGCACGCATGCCCGGGGTGGGGTGGGGGTGCCTAGTGAGCAACACTGCAATTTTAAGTGTGGCTACGAATGAACACCAACAGTGCCTGCACAGGCCACCGAGGCAGGTGCACCTGATGTGTCGCGTGCTCAGGAGGGTGAGCCAGACTTGCAGGCCTGGTGCAGATCAAGGGGCCTTGCTGTGCCTCCCAACCCCAAAAAAGCACCCATTCACCTCCTGTTAGGAAGCCAAGCATTGGAAAATCTTCCCGCCATGCTGTCTCCCTTGTGTTCAAGCACAAGTCTTCCTTGTGTGGGCTGCACACTGGTCTCTTGTCCATTTGTATTTGCAAGTGAGTCGAAGGAGCTGGGGTGGGCACACCCTCACCTGGTTTGTGCACTGCAACTGAGATCTTGCGTGGGTGTGGTCCACTGTGATGCATGAGCGCTGGTGTGTTAGCGACAACCGGGGCTCGTTTTGTTCTTGCACGGCCTGTGCATGCTTTCTAGAAGCGTGACTCTCAAGACCACAAGGGTGTGAACCACAATGCCTTCAACTCTGCAGTCCAGGAACTAGGGAAGGAACCGGAAACCCTTTAGAACGGTCTGCCAATCACAGAGCAGCCGATTTTGAAATCTCTACCCCCAGGTACTGGTTGCCGAAGCGCAGGTAGGGGTTGGGATAGGGAGGAGCCTTGGTCTGTTTGGTCCTGGGTGTGGGAAGGCAGATCCCAGAATTCCCTGAAATGTGGCTGAACTTGGGGGGCACAGTTATTGTTGAGTTCTGGGAGTGGGAAGGAAAGCTCAGAACTTTCCCCAAGACTGGCTGGGGCCACAGAGGATTAAAAAAATCCACCTGGCAAGCTCATTAAGCGGTGGCTTTCTCAGCAGTGGAAGGAGATGTAGGGGGCCATGATGTCACCGGGCTCTGTGGCTACTTCCCTGACACCTGTCAGATGCTAATTAGTCGGGTCCTCCTGGGCGGGATCAGCTCAGGTCATCTCCCCAGGGGCATTTGTAACAAGCCAGCTTAATGTCCCGCCGTCTCAACCCAACATCAAGACTTGTGCTTACTACAGGCACTTGGGGATCAATAATTATCACAGCCAGCTGACGAGTGCGTAAATCTGTCACAGTGTGGACACCAAACGTGCTGTTTGATGCTGGACAAAACCAAGAGCAGGCATTTATACTGAGCACCTGCGTGTGACAGCACCGGGCTGGGCTCTGGAGCCCTTGTGGTGACCAGAGAGGGCGGGCCTCTGCCCCATGGCCCTGACATCCCGCTGTGGACGGTGCTGTTTTGCTCCACGTTTTGCCCATTTCCAGGGGCCCTCACCCACCCTACACATAACCAAAGGCAAAGGGACACATCCATTCTTTGACCCACGTGGGCTGGGCTTCCTGAGAGTGAAGTACACATAAAATGATAGTCCAGGTTTTCCCAGGCACCAAATATTCAGTTTAGTGTGTGTGTGGTTGACCCTATTCTGAGTTAGAGGGAGTCTGAGAGAGAGAGAGAGAGAGAGAGAGAGAGAGAGAGAGAGAGGGCCAGGCACTACTGGCTGCTCCTCTGGCCTCTGAGCCATATTTAGATGTCACAGCCAGAAGCATCAAAGTCAACCCAAGGGGCCAGTGCTATGGCTCAGTGGCTTAAAACCCCAGCCTGCAGAGCTGGAATCCGATATGGGCGCCGGTTCAAGTCCCAGCTGCTCCACTTCTGATTCAGCTCCCTGCTAACGTGCCTGGGAAAGCAGTAGAGGATGGCCCAAGTGCTTGCTTGGGCTGCTGCACCCATGTGGGAGACCTGGTTCCTGGCTTCGGCTTGGCTCAGCTCCAGCCATTGCGGCCATTTAGGGAATGAAGCAGCAGATGGGAGAACTCTCATCTTCTCTGTCTCTCCTCCTCTCTCTCTGTAACTCTGCCTTTCAAATAAATAAGTGAATATTTAAAAATAAAAATTCAATCCAGATGATTGGCACTGTGGCATAATGGGTTAAGCCTCCATTTGTGGTGCTGGCATCCCATCTGGGTGCAGGTTTGTGTCCTGGCTGCTCCTCTTCCAATCCAGCTCTTTACTATGGCCTGGGAAAGCAGTAGAGGATGGCCCAAGTCCTTGGGCCCTTGCATTCACATGGGAGACCTGGAAGATGCTCCTGGCTTCGGATTGGCCCAACTCTGGCTGTTGCAACCATTTAGGAAGTGAACTACTGAATGGAAGACCTCTCTCTCTTTGTCTCTCCTTCTCCTTCTTTAACTCCACCTCTCAAATAAATAGGTAAAATCTTAAAACAAACACGCAACTCAGGACCTCCTTGTCTTTTTTTTTTTTTTTTTGACAGGCAGAGTGGACAGTGAGAGAGAGAGATAGAGAGAAAGGTCTTCTTTTGCCTTTGGTTCACCCTCCAATGGCCGCCGTGGCTGGCGTGCTGCGGCCGGTGCACCGCGCTGATCTGATGGCAGGAGCCAGGTGCTTATCCTGGTCTTCCATGGGGTGCAGGGCCCAAGGACTTGGGCCATCCTCCACTGCACTCCTGGGCCACAGCAGAGAGCTGGCCTGGAAGAGGGGCAACTGGGACAGAATCCGGCGCCCCGACCGGGACTAGAACCCGGTGTGCCGGCGCCGCAAGGTGGAGGATTAGCCTAGTAAGCCGCGGCACCGGCCAGGACCTCCTTGTCTTTAAGACAGTTAAGTTAATCTAGAAAAGCAGCCAGAAAACTACAAGAAGGGACTGGCTCTGCAGAATTAAAACCTTTTAGATTTCCATGGCCAACGGCCCATTGGTAAGAGTTCTTCCTTCTTGAGAATATACCTATGGATAAACAGAAGGAAATTGAAGAACAACAGCTTCCCACCGGCTATGGATTCCACACTGGGCACCACACCAGGTCCTCCCCATCGCTCAGTGGGGTGGGCAGAGCAAGTGGTTCCTATTTACAGAGAAGGACACTGACCCCCCTGGGCAGGGGCGGGGGCTGTGACTTCCACACATTCCCAGGCAGCAAGAGGTCCTGGTTGGGCTGTAGGTCTGTCCAGCCCATTCTCGATCCAAAGCTGAGTCCCTACTGTGACCATTCAACTGGTCTCGAGAATCCTGGAGAAATTTCCACAAACGGGATCTGGGCCTGGGTGTCTCAGGTTGTGTGGGACAAGAGCTGGGTGATCACTCACGGTCTCTACTTGATTGATTGCCAGGCCACTGGGCAAACGACGTGTCTGAGCTGTGTTTGACAGCTCTGATACCCAACCTGCCCCACACTGCTGTCTTCCAGCCCCAGACAAACACATCCACCAGCTATATTCAAGGGAGATGCTGTCTTCCCTCCCAGCTCAGAAACCCAGGCCACAGCAAACCCTGCCATGCTTCGTGTGGGAGGTGCTTATGAGCTCATAACACAAACTTCTCCCTCCGTTGTTTCCCTGGCCCCCTTCCTATTTTTTTTATTTAAAGATTTATTTACATATTTGAGACACACACACACAGAGAGAATGAGAATCTTCCATGCACTGGTTCACTCCCCAGATGACCACAATGGCCAGAGCTGGGCTGATCCAAAGCCAGGAGCCAGGAGCTTCTTCCAAGTCTCCCATGTGGGTGCAGGGACCCAAGCACTTCTGGCCCCCTTCTTCTATGCTGGATCCCATAACCCCTCTTTTTCTGGATCTACCTGAGAGGCTGACTTTCCCAGACTGCTGGCTGAAGAGCAGGGGATGGATTGGAAATGGAGCAGCTGGGCCTCAAACCCGTGATCCAGTATGGGATGCTGACATCGCACAGTGCCACAGTGCCAGCCCTGGCAAAGGTGCACCTGCAGATGAGTTAGTTGGGGGAGGGGCGCTCATGGGACCACAGGATTTCTGGCTTATATCCCTTGATGGACAGTAGTAACATTCAATGACACAGAAAACACCAGAGGACAGGAGGACCAGGGTGGGGGACATAACGGGTTCTGTTTGGGACTTCAGTTGGAGGTACATCTGAGACACTGAAGAACGTCAAGTGTAAAGTTGTATGTGGTTGGATAATCAAAGGGGAGAGGCAGACAAGGCTGTGGGAACCAGAGGAGTGGTGTGGCATGAGGTGGGCTTTTGTGAGACCCCTGCCATGCAGTGTGGTAACGGAAGTCTTGGGGCAGGTGAGCTCTTTGGAAGGGAGAGTGCAGATGGCGGAGAGGGAGCCGGGGGCAGCGTGAGGGGCTCCCATTTCCAAGCTGAGGAAATAAAAGATGACGTTGCCAGGAAATTTCTAGATCCTCAGGGCAGAAGCAGCAGCCTGTGCACTGTTGCAATGCATTCTCACCACGAGCAGTAGGAACCAAATTGTCTTCTTTTAGGGTTTAAAAGGTCACCACTCCGCCTTGGATCACTGCTCCCCATCGACAGGAGTCTTGCTTGGTGGCACCCCCTTCATTCTGCATCCTCTCAAGAGCCAGTTTAGGGGCCGGCGCTGTGGCATAGTGGGTAAAGCTGCTGCCTGTAGTGCCGGCATCCCATATGGGTGCTGGTTCGAGTCCTGGCTGCTCCTCTTCCGATCCAGCTCTCTGCTATGGCCTGGGAAAACAGTAGAAGATGGCCCAAGTCCTTAAGCCCTTGCACTCACGTGGGAGACCTGAAGAAGCTCCTGGCTCCTGGCTTTGAATTGGCGCAGCTCTGGCCATTGCAGCCATCTGGGGAGTGAACTGACACATGGAAGACTCTCTCTCTCTCTCTCTGCCTCTCTGTAACTCTACCTTTCAAATAAATACAAATAAATCTTAAAGAATTTCTGATGATGTGCCTTTGGTTTTCTTTCCTTCTCCTCCTCACTTGTCTTTTTTTCTTCCACCTTGGAATGTGGACACAGCACTTGGGAGTGCAGCAGCCAACCCATAACCAAGGCACAGGAGCCTCACACCTGGAGGCTCCTGGGACCTGGATCTTTGTGGCATTGTTAAGTCTCCACCAGCCATGGGCTGCTGTCTCCATGTCACTGTGGGCAAATAAGCCAGCACTGTTGGGTCCCCTCTAACTTGCCGACAAACACAATCTAAATGGTGTCAAGGAAATGTTTTTGTTATTACTCATCATAAATAATGACCTACATGGTTCTGGGCATTTTAGAAATATTTATAAAAATCACATTACTCATTTTCTATCAGGTAGCTGAATGGCCTAAGCATTTCTGTAATACATTTAGTACAATTTTTCTACAATAACAGTGACATAAAATGAAATCTTATTTACATCTAAGATCCACTTTGGGGAATGACGAGTTGTAGGATTTGATCTTCTTGCAAAACTAATTAATCTGGGGCTGGTGCTGAGGCACAGTAGGTTTAAGCCTCTGCCTGCGGAGCTGGCATCCCATGTGGACAGTTCAGGGGCTGCGCTATTTCTGTTCCAGTTCCTGCTATTCCCACCTGAGAAAGCAACAGAGGATGGCCCAAGTGCTTGGGCTTTTGTACCTATGTGGGAGACCTGGATGGAGCTCCTGGCTTCTGACTCCTGGCTTCGGATCAGCCCAGTTCCAGCCGTTGTGCACATTTGGGGAGTGAACCAGTGATGGAAGACCTCTTTCTGTCTTTGCTTCTCTCTGTCTGTAACTCTGCCTCTCAAATAAAAATAAAAAAGTAATTAATCTAACTCAATAATTTGATAATAAAGTTTGTTGTTCAAACATTGACAATCATAAACAAGGCAATAGTACGTGTTCCTCCTTCAACTAATACAGATATTCAAATTATTGATTTAAATTCTTTTAAGCATGGAGTTTATTTGGCAATATGTGTACTGATAGCTGCAGCTTCAAAAACAACTTAAAAATAGGGAACGCACCATTAAAGTGATACTATACCAAAATAAATTTAACATTTGTAAATCATTTAGAGAAATGTTCTTTGAACATAAGACAATAACTTTGGTTGGGACATAAAATTAAAGTCTTCATTTGGCAAATTTCTCACCCTGAAACTGGGCCTACCTGAGTGTCTGCCTCACTGAAAAGAACTTATCTTAATGTGCTTGCTTTACTAAAAAAAGAAAAAAAAAAAGAATGATTATAGTAACTTTTTCCTCACTTTTGTGAGAGTCTCAGGAGAAGCTGTTCCAGGCATAAGAGCTCACAACGACATTGCAGTCTCCCCAGAATGCCTGTGGCCAGTGTCTTCATTTAGGCAATTAAGCCAAAGGTCAGCACACCTTCCCTTTGCCATTCTTGACTCTGGACTTTGCTAACTGCTCTGGTGTGATGATAAAGCATTCTTGTCTTATAATATCTCTGTTGAGCCATCTACAAGGGCCTCAAAGTTACTTTGGAAGTTGTCAGGTGAGCTGGATGCATACTTTTGGATTGACATTGAAGTAAGAGTAGGGGCCAGTGCTGTGGTGCAGCGGGTTAACACCCTGGCCTGAAGCGTTGGCATCCCATATGGATGCCAGTTCTAGTCCTGGCCACTCTACTTCCGATCCAGGTCTGCTATGGCCTGGGAAAGCAGGAGAAGATGGCCCAAGTCATTGGGCTCTTGCACCTACATGGAAGACCAGGAAGGAGCTCCTGGCTCTTGGCTTCGGATCAGCAGAGCTCTGGCCATTGTGTTCAATTGGGAAGTGAACCATCGGATGGAAGATCCCCCCCCCTCCCCACTTCTACTCCTACCTCTCCTCTCTCCATGTAACTCTTTCAAATAAATAAATAAACCTTAAAAAAAAAAAGAAGTAAGAGGAGCAGCCTAGAAAGACAGGTTGCTGATCCTCCTGGTGTTATTTTCAGGGATGGTCAGGAACGCTGGGTGGAAGCCCCTTTCTACTTGGACTGTGCACACAGTAATAGTTGTACAACTCACGTTTCTACTGCACTGGGTTATTCTGTGAACATTTCTCACTTTTTATTTTAACTTCCATGGAAATGCTTTCTCCACCATCTCAGTGCTGAGTTCCAATGCCCTTGCCTCTAAGAGATGTCTCAGATCTCACTAATCATCCTTCCTAGATGTCCCCAATCGGCTGTCTGTGTCTCAGTCTGCCTTGCACCTTGTGTCTGCTTTCTCATTGGTCGGTCAGCTCTCACAAGGAGGACCTTGGTCTAACCCATCTCCGATAGCCCCTAGTGTTTTGGGCATGGTATGAGTCTACAAGGAGCTTCAAGCATACTGGAAGCTTTAAGTAAGAGACGGCTCTGATTTTCTCCACTATGCGGCTGAGGCTGTCTCTGTCCATCCTTAAGCAGAGACTGGCTTGAGATCTGTGGGGTGGTCTGTGGCCCTAATCAAATTAAAAGGGAAGGAGAACCTTGGTTAGCAGAAGAAATGGAGAAGAAACTTTTAGTTTTCTATGCCAGAGGTCAGGCTAGTGCTTCTCTGTGACTCACTCCAGCTTGCTGAAATAGAAACTTCCATTAATTTGGGGCAGATAAGAACTTCTGGGAAGTTGTTATGGTCCGCTGGCTTGGCAGTGATGTTGTTGCAAAATGATTATCCTAGACTTCTTTTCTGTCAAGTCTGAGTTGTTTAAGGAAACCATAATTATCTGATTGAAAAATAACAGGGTCAGGCGTTTGGTGCAACAGTTAAGATGCAACTTGGGGTCCCTTATCCCATACTAGAGTGCCTGGGTTTAGGTCTTCGCTCTGATTCGGATTCCAGCTTCCTGCCAATGCTCACCTGGAAGGTAGCAGGTGATGGCCCAAGTTCTTGGGTCCCTGCCACCCACGTGGGGTCCCTGGATCATGTCCCAGGTTCCTGGATTCCGCTTGACCCAGCCTTGGAGTTGTGGGTATTTGGGGAATGACCCAGTAAATGGAAGATGTGTCCCACTGCCTTTTAAGTAAAATGAAAAAGAAAAAAAATCATTAAAAGATAATAGATCAGTGTCTTCTGCCACTACTGACAGACTTCTGGGTGTGAACCTCAGGTGTATTTGAGAAGCTATGCAGCCAGCCTCATCTTTGCGAGATGTAATGAGTCACTGGATCGTGTGCCAGGGCCAACCTCACAAAAGAATCCCTGAGCACAAGTACTAGGCTAGCGGCTGTTATAAAAAGTCAACCTGATTAGGCTGGTCGCTGGCAGAGCCCAAGACCGGCAGTAAATAACTGAAAAGCACAGAGCTGGCCCTGCCCCACCGCACTGCAGTCCTCGGAGAGTAGGAAGCAGACCAGAGAAACCTGTAGATGTCTCAGACGCCAACTCTCTCCCACGCTGAGAGGCCAGATACACAACCAGGGAGGCCCTAGCTCAGGACAGACAAAAAACAAAAACAAAAAAAACCCGGAAGCTCCCGACCACCTCTTCCGGTTTAGCCATGCAGCCCTCACTTCCGGGTGTCACGCACGCTTGGTTTCCGGGCAGTGTCTGGGTTTCTTCTGTCCGGCGGAGAGGTGGGTGGGGGAGGCCGTGGTTCCGCATGGAGTCTGGGAGCCTCAGGTCGACCAGGCCCGGTGAGAGCCTGAACGTGACACCTGAGGGCTGTGCTGCACAGAGTGGAGGGAGGCGACGGTGAAAGCTGCGGCCTGGGCCTCACCGGGGCAGGATGGCTGGTGGAGAAGGAAGGGCGTGTCCTGGGTGGGGGCTGGGCAGCGGGCTACGGCGAGGAGCCAACGTTTACTTCGACCTCAACCCCACACTGCAGCCCCTCCCTCCTTTTTCCTGGAGATACTGGTTTTGGGAGTAGCATGGAGCGAGGCTGGGCCGGGGCTGGAGTGCGGGCAGGGAGGTACCAGGGGGTGCTGGAATCTGTGCAGTCAGGGGCAGCCTGCCACACGGGTGAGAACACAGGTTGTGCGTGTGCTGTATCCACAGTCACCATGAGTCCACTCTGAATAGGCAGGCGTGGGCGCTGTTGTCAGCCCTGTGTGGTCGGTGTTTGAAAGCCTATTGGGGCGGGCGCCGTGGCTCACGAGGTTAACCCTCTGCCTGCAGCACCGACATCCCGTGTGGGCGCCCGGGTTCTAGTCCCGGTTGCTCCTCTTCCAGTCCAGCTCTCTGCTGTGGCCCTGGGCGGGGGGCTGTGGAATGGCCCAAGTGGGGGACCAGGAGGAAGCGCCTGGCTCCTGGCTTCGGATCGGGGCAGCTCAGGCCGTATTCAGCCATTTGGGGAGTGAACCAACAGAAGGAAGACCTTTCTCTCTGTCTCTCTCTGTCTATAACTCTACCTGTCAAATAAAAAAAGAAAAAGAAAAAAAGAAAAGAAAAAGAAAGCCTATTATGTCGTGACAGGGCTGCTTTCTGCCCTGGAAGTTGGACTGGCAAGGGGAAGACCTTGGTTCTAGGCCCACACCCCAGCCACTTCAGCACAAACCCTGTTTCCTTTGCAAGCGGAGGAGCGTCCCATCCCTGAGCTGTGCCATTGTGGAAGGTACTTGGAGTCCCGCGTGTCCATTACCTCTTGTTGCTTACTGAATAGAGAAGTACTCCCCACCTAGCTGCTGAGATAGCACCTGTCACCTTCAGAGGAAGGAACACTGATCTGATGTGAGAGGCACAGGTGTTCCTTCATGGGTCTGCTGGAGATGCTGAGGAGGCTGTGGTCTGCGGTGAGGGGGCATCGCCCGCCAGGACCTTCCTTCCAGCAGGGGGCTGGAATGGGCACTTGGGCCCCCGCTGTAGTATTTGCATCAGCGAGTGGCCTCTGTGCCTGTGCTGGACACTAGCTGTCATTTACCGTTGGGAATAGTTCATCCTGAGGAGGGAGGGAGTTTCCTCTCCTTCGCAAAGGGCTTGAAGAAGCAGGGAGGCCACAGGCTCCTCCGTGAGCCCCAGAACTGCTGACACGAAGGGGCAAACATGGAGCACCCTGGAGTTTTCACAGGCCCGTGGGAATCAGGCTGGACCTCAGGCTGCAAACTGTAGCATGAGACGCAGGTTGGAATTTTAGTCTTTTTTCACACATCCTATCTCTAGGTTACGGAGAAAATCCTAGAATCTTTTTAAAATAGACCAAAGGCCAGATGCCCTTTATGAAGCTTCTGTAGCTTTAGGCTCCTTGTCATATTCTATCATGCAGATTGGAACTTGATTAATTTAATCATTATTTTATCTGAAAGGCAGAGAGACAGGGAGAGGTCTCTCATGTGTTGGTTCACTCTCCAAATGCCCACACAGCTGGGACTAGGCCATGCAAATGCTGGGTGCCTGGAACTCAAACTCGATTTTCCATGTGGGTGGCAGGAACTCAATTACTTGATCCATGACCTGGTGCTTCCCCGGGTCTGCGTTGGCAGGAAGCTGGAATCAGGAACAGTGCTGGGACTCAAACATAGGCACTTTGATATGGGATGCAGGTATCCCAGGTGGTGTCTTAGCTTCTAGGCTAACCATGTACCCCTGGAACCATATATATATATATATGTATATATATGTATATATATGTATATATATATATATATATATATATATTTTGATTTCTAATTTACAGTGGCAGTGATCACAATATTCTGTGCAATGATACTGACAAATGGATTTACCTATACTGAGTTTTGGCAAAGATAATTGGCTTATATAGCATTGTTTAGGTCTTGAAAAAAGCATTATATCTTTTCTTCTATATACTATTTAATATATATGTGTGTATTTTATAGGTACTGGTATATGGAAGTTAACCATGAAGCCCAATAAACTCAACCACACAACTTCAGAAACTGTCTTCTCAGGCCCCATCCTTGCTTTCCAGGAAATCTCAAATTTTGTGTATATTATACTCCTAATTTTATATTTTATACATATATATGTATCACCAAACAATATATTACATTGTTTAGATTCTTCAGTTCCTGGCTTTTTTAGTCAGTGTGTGGTACAATGATTACAAATAGTGGTTTTGCACTCTAAACAGCACTCTGACCTCAGAATCAGCCCTTAAGGCATTTGGGTCTGGCTAAAAAGCTCATGAGAGAATTTCAGGCATGGAAAGCCAAGACACTGTGGCAAAAAATGTTCTACATGTATGATCTCTGTGAATGAGATCCCAGTGGAAGGAAGGGGCCATCAAAGAAAGAGGTACCTTTCTCTGAAGGGAGGAGAGAACTTCCACTTTGCTTATGACCTTGTCTAAATACTGACAGAGTTTGTGGACTCAAAATGCTTCCATAGTCTTTGCAGCTCATGGCAAGAGCCTCAGGTGATCACTAACTCATACATAAGAGTGTCAATTGTTAAATCAACAACAGGAGTCACTGTGCACTTACTCCCCATGTAGGACCTCTGTCTTTAATGAGTTGTAGTATGAAAATTAATGCTAAAACTTGTCTTCAAACAGTTCTTTATACTTTGTGTGTCTATAAGCTGTTGAAATCTTTACTTAGTATAGAGTTGGTCTTCTGTATATAAAGATAATTAAAAATGAATCTTAATGAAGAATGGGATGGGGGAGGGAGCAGGAGGTGGGATGGGAGTGGGAGTGGGAGGGCAGGAATGGGGAGAAGAACCACTATATTCCTAAAGCTTTACTTATGAAATTTGTATTCATTGAATAAGAACTTTCTTAAAAAAAACTCCAAAAAACCCCAAATAATGGTTTTGGAGTCAAATTGTGCTGACATCTCATATGGAGCATTTGCATTATTTACTCTCTCTAAACATCGGTTTCTTCATCTCCAAATGGACAGGTAATCTTGTCCACCTCCTGTCGTTCTGAGTGTTGCTCTGATTACTTGACAGAATGAGAAACGTTGAAGGACCTTGTCTATGTTTTCCTGGTCCACGGCTGACCCTCAACTAGTGGGATCTCTTCCTTCTCCTGTGCACCCCGGGGGGCCTCCTTTGAAGCATGCTTACCCTCCACTGCGTGGCTCCTACCCGAAGCCACTAGGCCTTGAAACAGCAGCAAATGAGAGGGCCATGGGATAAGCAAGCACACGTAAGGGCACTTACAACCTCCAGAGTGTCCACAGCGGAAAGATGAGTGAGCAGAGGGTGGGCGCCATTACTAGGTCATTAATTAGCAAGTCACTTGGCCTGGGCAGGAAGTCGTTCGTCATTTTCAGATACCGCAGACCCTCCGAATTCTGTGCCAGGCCAGAGCCTTCCCTCCCACAACCCTTATCGGGATGAGTGACCCGGTTGCTGGCTGCCATTGTGATCTGCTGAATGCAACAGGGCTGACCTTGGAAAAGAGTTGGTGCCAAGGGCTCCCAGGGTTAGGGAGCTGGCCCGGAAACCCCAACAGATAAATGAAGACTTCTGGAACAAGATGAGAAGATGAATAAACTGTGCTATGAGCATGGACATAATGTTCCAGAAAATTCCATGTCTGTTGCCAAAGTGACCCTTTTGGAATTCATGAAAGAAGCCCACCAGGGCTCCAGGCGTGTGCAAACCATGTTCTGCCGCTATCCAGCATGCCAGGGTCACCAAGATGGCCTCACAGGAAACAAGTTAGTGCCTGAATTAAAGTACCTCATCAGAGGCTGATCTTATGCAAACCAACATCTGTCTGATTCCAGTGCTTGGCACCATGGACAGGGCTGCTGCTGGCCAGTCATGTCCTACCCGTTGATACACCTTGGTGCTGGATGGATGAGGCACTTTGAGTGCCACTTGTCTCTGCTGTTTTATTTTATTTTATTTTTTAAATATTTATTTATTTTACTTGAAAGAGTTACACGAGAGAGAAGGAGAGGCAGAGATAGGTCTTCCATCTGCTGGTTCATTCCCCAGTTGGCCATAATGGCTGGAGCTGTGCCGATCCAAAGCTAGGAGCCAGGAGCTTCTTCCAGGTTTCTCATGTGGGTGCTGGGCCCAAGGACTTGGGTCATCTTTACTGCTTTCCCAGGCTACAGCAGAGATCTGGATCGGAAGTGGAGCAGCCGGGACTTGAACCAGCACCCATATGGGATGCTGGCACTGCAGGCTGGGGCTTTAACCCACTATGCCACAGTGCCAGCCCTGATTAGGGGGCATTTTATTTCTGTGTGATTCTTATACTTTGATAGAATTGAGAACAAATTTACTAATCTCTGTGGAAAGTAGATTTTTACATTGGTGGAACTGAGATTAAACATTTGGCCATCATTTTTTTTAGTTGTTTCACAGCCCATTATCTCTCTCTTCTTTTACATTTCTTTCTTTGAAGGGGAGAGACATTCCCCCAAATGCCTGCACTGGCCAGGGCTGGGCCAGGCTGCAGATGGGAGCTGGGGACTGAACCCCGGCTTCCCATGTAGGTGACAGGAACCCACTATTTGTGCCATCACTGCTATTCCCAGGAAACTGGCGTCAGGACCACACCCCAGGCACTCCGACGTGGGATGCAGGTGTCTTAGCTATGTTAGATGCTCACCCCCACCTCTGCTTTAGTTCTCCCCTCCCTACCACTGAATCATCTCACAGAAAATTTCAGAGATGACAGGATTTAACTAGTCAGTGCTTAGCCATGTACTTATAAAAGAAAGGGGGCTATTTGGATCTCTTCATTTTACCACGGTCACTGTACAAATATGAAAAATAGTTCCTCAGTGTCATCTAATATCCAGTCACTGTGTACACTTCTCTGGTTCTTTTCAGTGGACTTAAAACAGGAAACAAAGGCTGGGCACCTTACACTTGGGATCTGTCTCAACCAAACTCTCTTCCCACTCATTCTCTATTTGTTGAGGGAACTCTATTACTCTATTCGTTGACAAACTGAGACATTTGTCACCTTGAGGATTCTGCCATCTCCTCTCTGACTCCGTCCTGTAGTGTAGAGAGAGCTTGATCGTTAGATCTAGAGGCTTGATCCAATTTGGATTGTTTTTTCCCCAAAAAACATTCTTGTCTGCTTCTGCGTCTTTCCCATTGTGGCTCACAGGGGGCACTGGACAGCTGGCATCTCCCTTTCTGGGATGTTCAGAATCATCAAGGGCTCAGATGATGAGAAATGCTCACCACCCTCCCACCTAATGCATGTTGCCCCTTTGCATCATGGTCACTGCTGAATTAATTTATTCATATATGAGAGCTGAAAATGGTGCTAACAGTAATGCGGTGATTCTTCCTGTGTTGATCAATTAGAATTACTTTATAGATAAGAATTTTGGTCATTAACTAGTTGATTTCTCCAAAAGCAAGTTTGCATGAGGAAGTCCCAAATGCTTTATTTGCTCCATTTGCTCGTCTGTTTCCACAATAATGGTTTGGTGTTCTAGCAATCCTCAACGTGGTGTATGACCAACGTGGGTTTTTTGTTTTGTTTATTTTTATCATGGATTTGTAGATTATTTTTAAAGATTTATTTTATTTATTTGAAAGGCAGAGCTACAAGAGAGGGAGATAGAGATAGAGATAGAGATAGAGATAGAGATAGAGACAGAGACAAACAGGTCTTCCATCCACTGGGTCACTCCTCAAATGGCTGAGATGACCAGGACTGGACCAGGCTGAAGCCAGGAGCCAGGAGCTCCTTCCAGGTCTCTCACGTGGGTGCAGGGGCCCAAACTCTTGGGTCATCTTCTGCTGCTTTCCCAGGCCACAGCAGAGAGCTGGATCAGAAGTGGGCAGCTGAAGAACTGGTGGCCATATCAGATACTGGTGTTGCAGGCAGTAGCTTAACCGGCTATGCTACAATGCTGGCACCAGACTTGTATATTTTAATTTCTTTTTCTTTTTTTATGATTTTATTTGTTTATTTGAGAGGCCAAGCTACAGAAAGAGACAGAGAAAGAGGTCTTCCATCCGCTGGTTCACTTCCCAAATGGCTGCAATGGCTGGAGCTGGGCCAATCTGAATCCAAGAGCCAGGAGCTTCTTCCGGGTCTCCTATATGGGTGCAGGGGCCTAAGGACTTGGGTCACTTTCTACTGCTTTCCCAGGGCATAGCAGAGAGCTGGATTGGAAGTGCTGCAGCCAGTACATGAACAGCCACCCATACGGGATGCTGGAGCTGCAGGTGGAGGCTTAGCCACAGCGCTGGCCCCAAAGCAATAAATCTCCTTAGGTCTCCATCCAAGGACAGCTTTCCCATCCGTGTCACATCTGATGGGAGTTTTGGCTCTTCTGAAGGCAGGTCTTCCCAAGGAATTATGGGTGATATAAGATGTCTAAAGTCACAATACTTCTAGCTCAGCCCCATAGGTGATCAGCATTTCTTAGTCCCCACTGTGGCTGGTGTGAAGAGGTAGGGCCTAAATAACTTAGAGCTATCAGGAAAGGGCTGTCTCAGCAGGGAGTGGATTGCCCTGGTTGGCCCAAGTATGAGGGGTAACTCAGAAAGTTCACAGAAAATGGAATTAAAAGACCATCTTGGAGCAAAAAAAAAAAAAAAAAAAAAAAAAAAAAAAAAAAAAAAAAAGTTTGAAACCCATGCATAGCTTTTTTTTTTTTGTATAGCTTTTTATAATATGCATTTTCTATGCCAGCCAGTGATTGTCTTATGAACATCAGTGGGTGTCTTTGAGTTCTGGAGGCTGGAAGTCCAGGGTCCTAGCCCTGCAGAGCCGGTGTTGGGTGACGGCTGCTCCCTGCACAGAGATGGTGCCTCTCATTGCATCCTCAGGGGTGGAGGCACAAGACAGCTCTCTGCAGTCCCACGTACAAGGGCGCCTCCCACAGGGTCTCGTCGCCTCCCCAAGGCCCCAGCTCCTTAGCACTGTTAACTCTGGGTTTCCGAGGATGAATTACGGGACACAAACATTCAGGGGCGTGGCTGTGACAGGACAGGCACACTTCGTGTCTGCTGGTGTACGCCTGGCATATGTACATGATGGGAAAGAAGTCCCATGGGAAACCACTTGGAGAAAGAGCACAACTCTGGACCTATTTTCCATTTTCATAGACAGAACATATGCTTGGTGTCCGTGGAGGCAGGAGAATTGGGATTCTACCAGATGGGAGCAGAAAGTCTTAGGGGAAAGCCCTGGGTTACAGGGAGAGTGGAGCCAATCGCCAGCCCTATGAGAAAGAGGCAGGGTTTTCCCACCAGGCGCACCCTTGCCTGGCTGGAGAGAGAAATCCGTGGAAGTCATACACAGGAGCAGGGTGTGTGTGGCAGCCTCACTGGGGCCATGAGACCCTGCAGCCATGAGCTGGAACTGCCTGGAGCCTCTACTTCCAATCTTTGCTTTTGATTTTAAAACTGTTTACTTTTTAAGATTTAAAACTTTTTTTTTTTTTTGCTTAGCAAAAGTTTTTGTTAATCAAAAATCATATTCACACATGGAGGACAATGTGACATTTCAATGCCTGTGTACATTGTGTTATCAACACAATTGACAATTGCCCTTCTTGGATTTTAAGATTTGTTTACCCTTTATTTGAGAGGCAGGTGATGGAGGGAGGGAGGGGGAGAGAGAGAGAGAGAGAGAGAGAGAGAGAGAGAGAGAGAAACTTCCATCTACTGGTTCACTCCCCAAGCCAGGTACCTGGAACTCGGTCCTGGTCTCTCACACAGGTGGCAGGTGCCCAAGTATTTGAGTCATCTTCTATTGCCTTTCCAGGCACATTAGCATGGAGCTGGATCCAGAGCGGAGCAGCCGGGACTGGCGCTCCAATATGGGATGCCCATGTCATGAGCCATGGCATAACCTTCTGCATCGCAACACCAGCTCCGTTTCTTCTCAGAAAATATGTCATAGGTTACTGTGTCCAACTCTAAGCCCATCCCCACCTCCCCATGAACATGCTCCTGGAAACTCACCTGGGCCACACAGCACCCAGGAATCTAGCCTCTCCTACTCTTTGATCTTAGAGATTAGATCTGAGAGATCAGATCTTAGGTCTGAGAGATTCTCACTGGGTGCCAGCAGTCTCTGCCAGACCCCTCCCATCATGGCATGGGCCTCCCTTCGGGAGAGCAGGCGAAACCAAAACCCCATCTCAAACCAAATCAAACGGAAAACCCCTAGCGCATACTTAGTTTCATTTGGAATCAGAGCAAGTACTCTCTCAGGAAACAGAAAGGAGCAATCATTGGGAAAACCTGGATTGAATTCTCAGTGTTTCCTAAGAACCTGGGAGCACTACACATCAATGGATGAGAACAGTCTTGGATCAACAGGAGACGGATTTGACAGGGAACACAGTTACCAAAGACGAAAAGTAGCGTGGAAGCAATGACCGTGATTCAGAGTCAGGGTGTGTGAGCAAATACGATGGTCATGGAAAATGTGATTGCAGAAAAAAAATGTAATGGGCTGCAACATTTTTTTTTTTCACCAAAACAAGCTTATCTTTTAGTTTCGTTTCCTCTTGAACTTCTTGAGTGCTCTTGGGACTGGCTGGTCATTGCCAGGTGGTGTTACAGAGCAGCATAGGAGTCTTCCCACAGGCCAGGCAAATGACCCAGGGAAAAAAAGGGTGACGAAGATGAGAGTCCAAGGTTGGTCCTTGTCACTTAACAGGGATAATGGGGGACCCATGGAGGATGTGCCACATCCTCCCTCCCTCCCTCCTTCCTTCCCTCCCTCTCTCTCTCTCTCTCTCTCTCACACACACACACATATACACACACAGCATTGTGGACTTGGTGCGGGGTACATATTTGGCCTGGTGGTAAGATGCCAGTTAAGACATCTGTAGTGTTAAGACACTGCAGTGTCCGGCTCCAACTCTCAAGTCCAGCTTCCAGACAATGCAGACCCTCGGAGGCAGCAGTAATGGCTCAAGTCATTGGGTCCTTGCTGCCTAAGTGGGAGACCTGGATTGAGTTCCTGGCTCCTGGCTTTGACTCAGCCTGGCCCTAGGGCCATGGTGGGCATTTGGGGACACGCCACTAAATAGAAGCTCTGTCAGTCTGTCTCTCTGCCTCTCAACTAAATAAATTAAAAAGAAGAGAGATATTTGCAGACTTGGGTCACATGGAACATTCTAGTGAATGGAAGAAAACCAGAAGTAAATGACAAAAGGATCAGCAGATGCATCCTGGAGGCTCAGAAATCCTCTTTAAACAACAGAGAAAGCCATCACTGCAATGATGGACTATTTAGGAGGACAATGACAGCGAGAGACTGAGACTTAAAAGAATAGATAATTATGTTACTGAAACTATTCCAGAAAATGTCATAGAAAGTAGTAAAATTTCCAAGATGGCAAAAACCCGCTGCAACACAGAATAAAAATCGCATTTCAAACATAAAAACATGGGTCTCCAGGGCTCATGTATCCAGTGCTGTATGCACGTCAGGTCTTTCCATCGATTTGCAAACACGGTATCATTAATTCTCATCAATACCCCAACATGATTTCTAGACAGGATTCAAAGGATTCTGAAATGTCTCTGGAGGTGAAACACACAGGAAAGCCAAGAAAATTCTGGAAGAGAAGAGAGTAATTGTCTGTAATTGCTGTAGCTATTAAAGTGTATCAGGATGGCCTTGCCCCAAGCTCAGGGGAGAGATGGAGCAGAGGCATGCATGTGGGGCCAGATGTGTGTGCGTGGGAGGGTCTCTGTAATAATAAAACGGACCCTCGCATCAGCAGAGCACGGCTCTCTTACTCAGCGCAGTATATTAGCACCACTCCTCGCGTACTTGGCAGAACCCCAACCACCAAAATGACAACAGCAATAAATTTACATCTTTATCAAGTTAATTAAGTGTAAAATAATAAAGCCATAAAAAATTAGGAGGAAATGCCGGTGGGGGAGGGGAAAATGTGTCATCTTGGGATGGGGATGGGGGGAGAAACTCTTGAAAGGAAAACTGGATGGGACTGATTTGCTAGAAGTAATAATAATAAAAAAAAACCCAGAAAACTCTCTTCTGAATGGAAATTATTACACTAAATATTTAAGGTAGAGCTGTACTGGGAAAGTCTAGAACCAATGTTCTGAACACCTGAGCGGCGCTCCAAGCCCTCGTGTGAAACACCACAGCCCCTGGGGCGGGCCGCAGCCCCATCCCAGCTTAGGAGCTCCCCAATGAGGGACCCCGACTTCCGGTTCCGGTCTGGGTGCGGCCCACGTGACTCCACCCACCCCAACAGCGCATGCGTCCTAGGAGAGCCAGGGCTCCATGATGGCAGTTGAGAGCACCTGGTCCAGGGAGTGATGGCTGGGTCTCTGGGGTCGCTGCTCAGGGGACTTAATGTGGGGCCCAGGACAGGCCCCGAGGTAGTGGGGCCGTGGCGGAGGAGCAGGTCTGAGCCCGCCTCTCTGGAATCTCGCTCACCATGTATGGTGCCTTCCCCCACAGCCATGCTGTGCGCCATGACGTTGAGGGGTCCTCACCAGAGGCACCCCGCCTCGCCTGCTAGTGACCTGGTCCCCTGGCAGCCAGAGCTGTGCTGATCCAAGCCAGGAGCCTCCTCCGGGTCTTCCACCTGGGTGCAGGGGCCCAAGGACTTGGACCATCTTCCACTGCTTTCCCAGGCCATAGCAGAGAGCTGGGTTGGAAGAGGAGCAGCCGGGACTTGAACCTGTGCCCATATGGGATGCTGGCCTTGCAGGCAGCAGCTTTACCCACTATGCCACAGCACTGGCCCCATCCCCTAAGATTTCAGTCTAGGCAGATAACTGTAAAAATGCAGAGGGATAGGTATTAATTAGGGCTCTCCAGAGACACAGAACCAATTTAGATTTATCATAGAGAATTGGCTCCCACGGTTGGGGAGACAGACCCAGCAGAGCCCCTGGCATAGTCTAGCCAGGGTTGTGGTTGAGTGCGGTCATCCCGATTGGGCACCCCATGGATTCCTCAAGTGGGCACGCAAAATGAGCGCTCACAACAGCACCATATGGGGACGTCACACTCCACTCTTGCACCATGGGTGTGCAACAGACTTCCAGCCAATGGAACCAGCCTAGAGGGGGCGCAGCTCCGGGAGCCCAGCATCCCACCTCAGCCTTGACCAGTACCGTCTGCCCTTCATCTGACCTTCACAGTGAGGCCCCGTCCCACACCAGGAGGGGGCACCTCCCATTCCCGGGACTTGGAGTGCAAACAACCAATGGCTGGAACTTAAAGGCAAAACCACGAAAAGAAACTTCTGGCGTCCTTTGCTTCTCCCTGCTTATCTGAACGCACCTGTTCACACTTGGCTCTTCAGGCTCGTAAAACTCCTGCCTGCACCGTGTGTTACATTAGCCGTGTGTTACATTTGTGTTTCCCCTCTTACTTAATTTCATGCATTCTCAGAGTCACTTTGGGGAATTCATGCCATTCAGGTTTCCTTTGGGCACGGAACTCTTCCTTTGTCTTTTTTTTTTTTTTTTCCTCAAGATTTATTTATTTGAAAGAGTTACTGTGAGAGGGAAGGAAAGGGAGATGGAGCTTCTATCCACTGGCTCACTCCCCAAATGGTTGTAACTCTCAGCGGTGGGCCAGGCAGAACTCCATCCAGGTCTCCCACGTGGGTGGCAGGAGCCCAAGCACTTGGGCCAGCTTCTGCTACCTTCCCAGGAGCACTAGCAGGGAGCTGGATTGGAAGAGGAGCAGCCGGGACTTGAACTGGTGCTCTAATATCCATATGGGGTGTAGGCGTCACAGGTGGCAACCTAACCTGCGGCACCACAACACCATCCCACTTTCTGAGCCTTTTGTAAAAACTTCCTTTTGCGATTGAGGTCATCAGGATCACCCATTGGCTATGCAGAGGGTGGGGATTCGGGCCTACCCAGCAGATACCAGCATCCTGCCAAGGAAGCAGAGCAGACCCCCCTCCCCCCACCTCCCCAGCTTCCAGGGAGGGTGCCCTCTTCCCATGGGGAGCTTCTGTGAGTCCAGTAGTGAGATGGCCCTAGAAGTCTCCCCGCCGTGCTGCTCCACCTGGAACACACAGCGCGTGAGCAGCCCCAGTCCCCAGGGGCAGCCAGGAGGGCCCCCGGGGCAGTGACATGCTTCAGCGCTTTCCAATGGGCAAAGAAGATCAGGAATCTTTTTTTTTTTTTTTTTTTTTTTTAAGGAAAAGTAAATTTCTCAGAGAAGTGGGCATCAGGCCAATTAGCTGCTATTAGCCATCAGCCCCACAGTAGGTTCTGGACAGAGCTAATAGCCTGGTGTTTTATTTTCAGGCAATTACTCACTCACTGGAGAAAGCATAATGGGTATAACTACTTCTCTTATGGTGACCATGTGACTTCTTTTTTTTTTTTTTTAAATTTTTTACAGGCAGAGTGGACAGTGAGAGAGAGACAGAGAGAAAGGTCTTCCTTTTGCCGTTGGTTCACCCTCCAATGGCCACTGCGGTAGGCGCGCTGCGGCCGGCGCACCGCGCTGATCCGATGGCAGGAGCCAGGTGCTTCTCCTGGTCTCCCATGGGGTGCAGGGCCCAAGCACTTGGGCCATCCTCCACTGCACTCCCGGGCCACAGCAGAGAGCTGGCCTGGAAGAGGGGCAACTGGGACAGGATCGGTGCCCCGACCGGGACTAGAACCCGGTGTGCCGGCGCCGCAAGGCGGAGGATTAGCCTAGTGAGCCGCGGCGCCGGCCGTGACCGTGTGACTTCTAACAGTTCCAGAGTTGGTGTGCTCATGGAGGGGGGCTCCCACTTCCTCCTGAGACCTGCAGGGCCGCTGCTGCCTGTTAGCCGTGCACCTCATGGCTCCCTCATTCTCACTCCTGCTCTTGTAAACAACATTTTTTTTTTTTTTTTGAGGGAAGAGTTTTCCAAAAGCAATCATTGCGCAAAGTAAAACATTAAAAACACCATCGCATAGTGTAACACGAGAAGAAAGGCTCCTCCGCCCTCAGCCTGCGCACATGGCCTGCTTTCTAGAACTTTCTCTGCATGGATAATCAGGGAAACATGGCTAGATGGCCTGATTAACAGCGAGATCGCTAGATAGTGACGTGTGCCGGTCTTGCTCACTTTCTTTTCCGTAGTCAGATGTGTTTGCACAGCCGGCCTACTGTCCCTCTCCACATCTCCGATAGCCGTGTGCCCTCATCTGTGGAACCAACGCTGTATTCTACAGATTGCTGCAGAGATTTTCATATGAACTGTTCCAGCTAATTCCTTACACGTGTATCTTTGAACAATTGAGCTAGTGTAGCAACAGGGCAATTTTTATAGGTCCTTAAACTTTCTTTTTTTTCACTGATCTAAAAATTTAATAATGGCCCAAATCAAGGGGAAGTTTAAAAAATTTTTTTGCTCTTTTTAAAGTTTCTTCTCATCATCAAATGACGTTCTTTTTTTTTTTTTTGTCTCCCGTAAAACTGCCCTTAAGCTGTGACAAAATTAATCTTTTAAGAAAATCTGTTGATCCATGCGACCCATAAATTCTTTTTTATAGATCATTTAAACAATTACGCTTCACAGATGCAGCTCCGGGCTGGCGGCGAGCGGTGCCCTGCCTGCCTCTCGGATCTCCGTGTTCTTCGGCCTCAGCCCGCCTGGCTGACCTGTGTTGATTTTCCTCGGAGCTATTATTCTAACGGCCTCCGTCTTGGCTGACATCTGGATGTGTTTTATAACAGACTGTTTTCATAATTCCGCAGAAAAGTTCTCAGGATTAATACTTGTTTATTTTCATCTTCCATCAGAGCTTAAATAAACCAGCGGCCAACTAGCTGAGCTCCTTTTTGGGAGCCATTTTACATAAGCAAAAGGGGATGGCAAATTCACCAGACCTGGTGTTTTTTTTTTTTTTGCCAACTGATCACAGTTCTGGAATGGCCATAAAACCAAGCCATGGCAAAAGAGCAAGGAGGTTTGCATGTTCGCTGGGGTAGGAGCAGCCAGGTAGGTGTGGAGGGTCCATGGTTATCTTTTGCATGTGGTGGGAGAGACACGCGTGTGCCTGTCCAGGCAAGCACACAGGGGCAGGATATTTTATTAGGATGTTTAGTCTGTTGTTGTCTCCATTGTATTTTTTTTCCCTCCTCCACTGAAAGTTTTTTTGCTTTTACTTCTTGAACTTGAGAAATGTCACTGCTACAGAAGAAGTTCAAGACACTCAGGCTTCCCGTTGAGGTGTTAATGCAGGTTTTTTATTTTAAATTTTTTTTTAGACTTTAGATCATTGAAAGAATTAAGACAGGGCTTCCTGGAGGAAGGAGCCAAGGACTGATTTTCAAGGTAAAGATTGTTTTGTTTTTGTTTAGGTTTGTTTGCCCTTTATAATTCTCTCCTATTTCAGGTTTCTTCTCATTATAAAGAGGGACTCCTTTCTGTTCCATGAACTTGCCTCTAAGCTGTGATAAAATTGAGTGTTTAAAAAACTTACCTTGATCTGTTGTAGACCAAAAATTCAGTTTTAATAGGTTATTGTGGGCCCAACAAACCAAAAGTTGTCATTCTTGCAAAACCAAAAAATATTTGAGGCTTTTAACAATGCTCTCAAGTGCCTGTCTTAACCCTTTGATGACCAGACCGGCTCAGTCAAGGGTAGAAGGTGGCATGTGAGCAGGGAGCTGTCGGAATTTCTGAGTGACCTCCTGAAACCTTGTGTCATTTGCTTTTTTTGCAGTCACTTGTCCTTTCATTGTGTTGAGAGAGCAGAGGTGGGCTGGTGTTGTGGTGCAGCGGGTTAAGCATCCTAAATAGGAGTTGAGTCCTAGCTGCTCCACTTACAATCTAGCTTCCTTCCAACATGGTCGGGAAGGCAGTAGAAGATGCTCCAAGTGCTTGGGCCCCTGCGCCCATGTGGGAGACCCAGATGGGGTTCCTGGCTCCTGGCTTCAGCCTGGCCTAGTCCCAGCCATTGTGGCCATCTGGGGAGTGAACCAGAGGATGGAAGACCTCTCTCTGTCTCTCCCATTCTCTCTGTCACTCTCTGCTTTTCAAATACATTAGGATAAGTCTTAAAAAGAAGAGCAGAACACTCAAGTTCCCTGCTAAGTCAGGGTGGGAGTCAGCTGTTTCCCAGACCCATATGGTTGCAGAATTTCCACATTTATGGGAGGTGGTATAGTGTTTAAATAGGCTGCAAAAGCTAAACTAGTGTATTTTAATTTTCACAGCATCACTAAAATGTAATGCAATGAGTTAGTGCTAAAAAATCCATTGATTTAAAATGAAATTGGAAGCATTTGAAATGAGGATCAAGAAAAATGGGGATAATTCATTTTTTAAAAAGATTTATTTTATTTATTTGAAAGACAGAGTTACAGAGAAGAGAGAGAGAGAGAGAGAGAGAGAGAGAGAGAGAGAGAGAGAGGTCTTCCATCCGTTGGTTCAGTCTCCAATTGACTGCAATGGCTGGAGCTGCACCGATCTGAAGCCAGGAGCCAGGAACTTCTTCTGGGTCTCCCACGTGGGTGCAGGGGCTTGAGGATTTGGGCCATCTTCTCCTGCTTTCCCAGGCCACAGCAGAGAGCTGGATCAGAAGAGGAGCAGCCAGGACTCGAACTGGCGCCCATATGGTGCTTCAGGCCAGGGCTTTAACCCGCTACGCCACAGTGCCGGCCCCGGGGATAATTCATTTGAACTCTTTGAGGGCAGACAGCAGACCTGGACTGAAGGCCCTAAAAATATCCAGCAGCAGAGCAAAGAAAAACAGGAAGAGAAATAAAATGTCCTACATCTTCTCTCTCCTAAACAGTCAGGAAACAGCTGAAAAATCCTTTTAGAGGAGCACTTGCCCAAGTTGGTCACCTAAACATCTGACCTAAATAAGAGAATTTGAAACAAGGCATAACTGATATTTCCAAAGAAATCCAGTCCAGACCCGGTAACCTACAGGCCACAGAATGAGCTGTGAGGAGCATTAATAAGTGGCAAAGAGTTCACAGTATTTCAGGACGGCTGAGCTGAGCAGAACTGACGTTGCTGAAAGGGGAACCGTGGTGTGGGAGAGACTGTAGAGATGACGCTGGAGGCGATGGCTGAAGAGCGACAGGCGAGCGTGTGTCCCCACACACAGACCGCTGCACCTGCTGGCTCTCTCTCCAAATGGCTGCAATGGCTGGGGCCGGGCTCAGGTGAAGTCAGGAGCCTGGAACTCCACCCAGGTTTCCCACGTGGGTGCAGGGGCCCAAGCACACAAGCCATCTTCTGCTGCTTTCCCAGTGCATAAGCAGCCACCAGCGGGACTCGAACGGGCACTCAGGATGCAAGAGTCACAGTCGGCGACTTAACCCTCTGGGCCACTGTGCCGCTCCCAGGAAAGATTTTTTTTTCAACTTTCTTAAAGTGGCAGAAGACCTAAATTGTTAGATGAAAAGTGCTCCGCACGTCTTAATACACACAAAGGCATCATCCTTTAAGACTTGGAGGTGACCATACGTGAGCAATGGAGGTTCACATGAATTCAGTCCTGTAAGCACCAGGATCTTACAAGGGCAGAAGAGACCATGGCTGCCTTCAACTGTCCCGACGATATTGAGGGAGGGAAGACAGAATGAGAGCGCAGGGCCGTGACCAAGAGTTCTGTGTATTCAGCTCGCGAGTCACCTGAAAAAGCAATGAAAGAAGAGTTCAAATAAACAATGGAAGACTTGATCCTTTGAAATATACTCCACAGCCTTTCCTGTCATAACGACACGGAGAGCTTTAAGACTTGTAGCTAGGTTCTAGGGCTCATTGCCTACGAGGGCTCTCAGTTAGAGGCCCTTCTTAGAGCTGTCTCATTGGGCTCAACACTGGACTCAAAGCACCATTCAGTTAGCGAGCTGTTGAGAAACTCTGTTCATATCTCGAACTATTACGCAGCAGGTAGAGAGAAGGGAGGGGCCTTCAAGGGGAGGAATTTCCATCCGAGGCTGTCGAGTGGGAAAAGCAAAATGAGAGATCATATATAATGTGATGCTTTGGGCAGCCAAACTATCCTCAAAGAATCTATTTCCTACCACCCACACATAGGCACTAAGTATGGTGTGTATGTATCCATATATCCAGGTAGCCAAAGATGAGTGCGTGTTTGTGTATGGTTATGTGAGCATAATTCTCTGTTAGAATGCCCTGCCTGAGGGCGGGGAGACAAATGGGAGGGGGAAAGTAAAAATCCAAGCTAGTACGTGTGACACAAAGAAGAAACAGTGTGTTTACTTGTATAAATATATATGCATGCAAACAGAACACATGCGCACTCCCAGAAAGAGATGAATAGGGCATTACATTGTGATTAAAACAGACAGAAAAAAAGCAAAAAGCAAAAAAATTCCAACAAAACAAAACTCACGTAGAGCTGTGTCCCTGCTAGCTGTAAGCGTGTGAGTGGTTTGCCAGTTCGTTTCAGAGTTTTTAAGGAGGATAATGTGAGAGGCAGACCCTGAAGGCTGCACCCCGGTTGCTTCTGCTTCTCCCCAGGGTCCTGCATTTCTAAGTTAGTGTAAGTCGTGAACATGCATGGCAGTAATGCTGCAACGTTTGCCCATATCCATAGGCAAACAGAATCATAGTGTGCTTTGTTGTGCTTTTCAGTTTTGGTCTTGTTTCTGGTTTTTGTTCACGCAGGTGTGTGTAGACCTAGCTTGTATAGGTTAACTCTTCCATTGAGAGAACAAATTGGCAATTTACATGCACTGCTAAGATAAGTATCCTTTTGTTATAAATCATGGTCGGATGCCTGTGTACATGCTACTGTTTGTGTGTGGGGAGACACACATGTGTTGGTGGGAGAATGACTCCAGGACACAAGCTCACACATATACACACTCCACACATGTACTTATGTACACACACACATTTGTATACATAAGCATGTGTTCCTACATGTTATGCGTGTGTATATGCATACATGTGGATGCCTCTCACATACCCACATTGTGTGACATCGACAAGTGGAGGGGTACCTATCTTGTGATGTAATCATTGCTCTGTTGATTTGTGTGTGTGTTCAGATATTGTTGTGATACACATTTACTGTTATGATTTAAACAGGATGTAGCTCCCTGAACCCCAAAGTCTTACATTAACGGTTAATGGATTAAGGGTGGAGACTTGAACCAGGAGGAGAGCCCAGTGGGAGGCCTGTAGGTCACGATGGGCTTCCCCGCCTAAGGCACGTCCCAGGGGAGGCTGGTGTGTAAGCTGTGTGCTGCCTGTGTCTCTGGCTGCTTCCTGTCTTGCTGTGTGACAGTCCCTCCGTGCGTCACCTGCTGCCACCGTTCTCCAGGTTTACCAGATGTCTAAACCAATGGGGCTTTAAGTCCCTGGCAGTTTCAGGCCTCAAAACACATTTTTTAAAACCCGTCTCCTGGGCAATAAAACAGATACAAACAGCTGCCACACACGTCCACATCTCTCTTCAGCTTGTAAAACTAGTGCATTTGACTTGAAGACCTTGTGCGTTTCCAATTTTTTAAAGATTTAGTTATCTGGAATGGAGAGAGAGAGAAAGAGAGAAAGAGAGAAAGAGAGAGAGAGAGAGAGAGAGATGGAGAGATTGGTCTTCCATCTGCTGGTTCATTCCCCAAATGGCCACAACAGCCAGGGCTTAGGCCAGGCCAGAGCCAGGAACCAGGGACTTCACCTGGGTCCTCTAAAGAAATGGCAGTGACCCAAGTACTTGAACCATGATCTGAAGCCTCCCAGGCACATTAGCAGGAAGCTGGATCAGAATTGGAGTCACCTGGACTTGAACTAGGCACTCTAATAGGAGATGTTGGAGTCCCAAGTGGCAGCTTAACCTACTGGGCCCCAATACCCACCTCTACATTTCTTTTTTAAAGAGATTTATTTTATTTATTTGAAAGAGTTACAGAGAGAGAGAGAGAGAGAGAGAGAGAGAGAGAGAGGAGACACACACACGGAGAGGTTTTCTATCTGTCTGCTGGTTCACTCCCCAAATGGCCACAACAGCCAGGGCTGGGCCAGGCTGAGCCAGGAGCCAGGAGCTCCATCTGGGTTTCTCTCCTGTGCCTCTATGTTGCCTTGACCTTGATGCTGGTGGCTTTGCAGAAGTCTTCACAGTTCACAGTCAACTTCCTCCACAGCCTCCTTCATTGTTAGCTAATTCAGTGCAGATTTAGGCTTTGTTTATCCCAGCATTATAAAAATACATTATCTGCCGGCACTTTTATCCCCATGTATTTGCCACAGCTACCGGAAGTTTGGTGAGACTTCTCTTCCCCTGCCTCCCCCTGGAGTTGTGCTGGAGGGAGTGCTTATTTGTGGCACCGCAGTATCATCTTTACAAGAGCCAATGTTTCCATTTAGTTTTTGGTTGCCTTTCTTGATTCTGTCCTGTTCCATTTCTTCGTTTAGTTCTGCATCTAGCCCACTGGGTTTAATCTCCTAGGATTTAACATCCGGCAGGGCCAACCTCCCTACCTTACCCCCAACCCTCTATTTATTCTGGTTATTCTTCTAAAACAATCACCAAGTTCCCGGAAAGGAAAATGTTTGAATTGTTATCGTGATTTCATTAAATTAATTATTACTATGTGACATAATCCGAGACGACTTCTCCCAGACAGAAATATGTCTCTCCATTTACTTCCGTCTTCTTGTGTTTCTCTCAAGAGAGTGGGTGAGGCCTTTGTAACTAAAGCAAAACAAGACTCAGAAACTACACAGGAAAAGTGCATGGATAGAAATGCATAAGAATAAAATGAAAATTCACCAAAGGTGAAAAAAAAATGGCAGAGATCAAATTGAAAGACAAGGTCAGGCTGGATAAAGATTTGCCAAGCTTGTCGGGGGACAAAAAAAAAAAGTCACTAAAGTTTGGGCTTACATATCCATCACCAAAATACCAAGTCTCAACAGGAAGCACCGAACCTGCACAGACACCCAGAGACAGGGAAGGCTGGAAACAAAAGATAACAAGGTGTTCTTGGTTCACCCGCGAGCCTGCTGTCGGGTCCCTTGTATCCCATCGGGGGAAAGGCCTGTCGTACAGGGGTGAGAGTGTGCCTTTGTCCAGCGCCCTTAGCAAGTCAGTCATTTCCAACACATGAATCCACCCTGGGCAGACCCTGGGCCCTCACAGGTGCTCCTCCAAGGATGTATCCCAGTGACACAGAGGAGTGTGCGGGCGGAAGAGCAGGCTAGCGGGGGTGCGAGGGTGCGGTGTTCGGTGTTCTCTCCGAAGGCATAAAAAGATTGCGAGCTCCCCAGGCGTCAGTCTATAGGGATTCTGGCAAGCGCCTTCTCACTCTTCCCTGAATCAAAATGCAATGCAGTTTTGAGAAACAGTGGATGTGTGTGTGCTGAAATACAGCAAGGAAATCTAGATTCAGAAACCAGAGTTCTGGGTGCCCCTGCTAGAAACGGAGAGGTGCAGACCAAGCACCAGGCAGCCTGTGGTGCGAGCAGCCTCCTGCACGGAGTTTGTGGTCTGGTTTTCTTGGAGGAGCAGATGCACTATTTTGTGTTTTTGTAAGCTTTATGCAGGATTTGCATTTTTTCCAACACATGCCCGCTTTGCATTTCAATAAATGAATTACGGAGATTAGCTGAAAACCTCAGACTTAGGCTAAGTTAGGAGTCATCAGTGTTTGCAAACAAATAGCACAGAGCGTCTCTCTTCCAGGCATCAGTTTGTGATTTGTGAAGTTGGCCCTGTTAAGGATTCCTTAGTTTTGCAAAACATTTGAATTCTGTCCCATTAGGCTTTTACATTTTGCGTAGGTGGTTGAAGGGAGCTGCACGCAGGGATTCGCTTGGTTTTGCACTGGGGGACTTGGGTTGATTGACCTCGCTGGGGACGAACCCACGCACCCCTGGGAACTGCTGGGGCTGGAGGGTGGAGGCAGGGAGGGCATGGCTTTGCCTGTCACCCAGCGGACAGGGGCTCTGGTTTTTATATCTCTTCCTTCAGCCTCTTGGGGACATGCATTTTTATTTATTTACTTATTTATTGTTAAATCTGGGGAAGGAGGGAGGGAGGAAGGAAGGGAGGGAGAGAGGGAGAGGGAGAGAAAGAGAGACAGAGCAAAGAAATATTGTCCATCCCATGGCTTGAATGCCCACAGCAGCCAGGGCTTGGCCAGGCCAAAGCCAGGAGCCACAGGCTCCATCTGGGTCTCCCATTTGTGGACTGCAGGGCCCAGGTACTTGGCTCATCACTGCTGCCTCCCAGGGGCTGCAGTGACAGGAAACTGAGCGGGGACTCGAATCCAGGTGCACTCATGTGAGCCCTGGGCACCCTGACCTGTGTCATAGTTGCCAGACCAAATGCTGTGCATTTTTTAAGCACTTCCCTGTCTCTTTCCTGCACTTGAGAATTTTGCTTCTTATAGCCATTTTAAACCATTTCCTTGGCCCTTGGTCTGGCTGAGGTTGGTGCCGTGTCTTCTTGCTAGGTCTTTCCCAAACGCTGGCTGTCAGGGGCCCTGCAGAAACAGGTTGCATCTGGTAACAGGATGGCTCCTGCCTTCCCAGGGTGAGCTCAGAGAACGCTGAGAACCTTGCAGAGTGGGCTGGAGGTGATACCCCGGCCTTGTCCAGCTCACTTTTGAAATACAGCAGATGTGGGATCATTAGCCTCTGGTCCCCGATCTTTGGAAGACATGAGGACAGTAATCTTTTCCCAGAAGAACACACAGAGCAGATGTGATTCACTGTAGCAGGGTGAGGGGCTTGCAGTAGGAACCTGGGGATGAGAGGGGCGGGGGGCTGGGGAAGAGGCAGAGGAGGAGGAGGAGATCAGCACGTGGAAAGTGGTCCCAGGACGGAATTAGAGAAGGCAGAGAGGTATG